>NW_027040817.1:2420000-3115000 GCF_037179485.1 Ochlerotatus camptorhynchus | reverse complement strand
GATTTCTGATATGCTTAAATCTAACTCCATGTTTGATGCTATTCAAACTGGAGTAAAATTTGCAAATAATATTGTCATGACTTTAAAATTCAGTAATGGATTTTAAAGCATTAAAAATTGTAAATTGGAATGCTCGATCTCTTAAAGATAATGAAGACGAGCTATTTAATTTTTTGAGAGTACATAACGTGCATATTGCCGTTATAACTGAAACGTTCCTTAAACCTGGCCATAAGGTTAAGAAGGACGCAAATTACTTGATTTATAGAAATGATCGTCTTGATGGACCCTGTGGTGGCGTTGCCATCATTATTCATAGACGAATCAAACACAAAATACTTTCTTCATTTGAAACCAAAGTTTTTGAAACTTTGGGAGTTTCTGTTGAAACAAAATTTGGACAACTTACGTTTATAGCTGCCTATTTGCCATTCCAATGCGTAGGCCAGCAAAAGAATTTTCTCAAGGGTGACCTCCAGAAACTTACCCGTCATAGGTCTAAATTCTTCATTATTGGTGATTTTAATGCAAAACACCGCTCATGGAATAATGCTCAAAGCAATTCCAATGGTAATATTCTGTTTGATGATTGTTCTGCAGGTTATTACACTATTCAATATCCAAACAGCCCAACATGCTTTTCTTCTGCAAGAAATCCCTCCACTATTGATTTGGATTGATTTGGTCTTAACTGATTCATGTCAACTTTGTAGCCAATTGGTTACCCATGCTGACTTCGGTTCTGATCACCTTCCAGTAACTTTTGAAATATCCCAAGAAATAATTTCTAATCCCAACAGCTCTACTTTCAATTACCATAGAGCTAATTGGGAGCGGTATCGAACATTTATGGAATATAACTTCGATCCAAACATTCCTTTGCAAACCAAAGATGAAATTAATTATGCTCTTGAATCTCTGACTACTTCTATAGTTGAAGCAAGAGCTGCCTCAGTACCAAAATGCGAGGTTAAATTCGATTCAATTATAATAGACGATGATCTTCAGCTCTTGATCCGTCTTAAAAATGTCCGTAGGAGACAATATCAAAGAACACGCGATCCTGCCATGAAAGTTATCTGGCGGGATTTGCAAAAACAAATTAAAAAGCGACTCTCTGCCCTGAGGAACAAAACTTTTGAAAATAATATTTCTAAATTAGACCCGAGTTCCAAACCCTTTTGGAAACTCACAAAAATTTTGAAAAAACCTCAAAAGCCTATTCCAGCGCTTAAAGAAGGTGGTAAAATTTTGATCACAAATTTGGAAAAAGCTCAGAAACTTGCTAAGCAATTCGAGAGTTCCCATAATTTCAGTTTGGGTCTTACTAGTCCTATTGAGAATCAGGTTGCTCGGGATTTTCGGAATATTTTCTCTCGGGAAAATATTTTTGATGATTCCTGGGGGACTGATTTGGACGAAGTAAGGTCTATAACTAAAAATTTTCAAAATATGAAAGCTCCAGGTGATGATGGAATTTTCTATATCCTCATCAAAAAACTCCCAGAGAGTACCTTGTCTTTCTTGGTAAAATTATTTAACAGATGTTTCCATTTGGCATACTTTCCTGATAAATGGAAAAATGCAAAAGTTGTTCCAATTTTGAAGCCGGATAAAAATCCAGCTGAAGCTTCTAGCTACCGTCCAATAAGTTTGCTTTCTTCAATAAGTAAACTTTTTGAAAAAATAATTTTGAATAGAATGATGCTTCACATCAATACGAACTCAATTTTTGCAGATGAGCAGTTTGGATTTCGCCACGGGCATTCAACTACTCATCAACTCTTAAGAGTTAACAATTTAATTCGTTCAAACAAATCTGAAGGCCACTCAACTGGAGTTGCTCTTCTAGACATAGAAAAAGCATTCGACAGTGTTTGGCATGAAGGTTTGATTGCTAAATTGAAAAAGTTTAATTTTCCACTTTATATTATGAAATTAGTTCAAAATTATTTAACTGACAGAACTCTTCAAGTAAATTATCAAAATTCCAAATCTAATCGACTACCTGTTAGGGCAGGAGTTCCTCAGGGTAGTATTCTTGGGCCTATATTGTATAACATTTTCACTTCGGACCTCCCTGATTTGCCTCAGGGTTGCCACAAATCTTTGTTCGCTGATGACACAGGCATTTCCGCTAAAGGAAGAAGTCTTCGTGTTATTTGCAGCAGACTGCAGAAAAGTTTAGATATTTTCTCTTCTTATTTACAAAAATGGAAGATTTCTCCCAACGCTTCCAAAACTCAACTTATAATATTTCCACACAAGCCTAGAGCTTCGTTTTTGAAACCTAGTAGTAGTCACATAGTCACTATGAACGGAGTTCCAATTTCCTGGTCAAACCAAGTGAAATATCTTGGATTAATACTTGACCAAAAATTAACTTTTAAAGATCACATTGAGGGCATTCAAGCCAAATGTAACAAATATATAAAATGTTTGTATCCTCTTATAAACAGGAAATCCAAACTTTGCCTGACGAATAAACTTCTAATATTTAAACAAGTTTTTAGACCGGCCATGCTTTACGCTGTGCCAATATGGTCTAGTTGCTGCACTACCAGGAAAAAAGCACTTCAAAGGATTCAGAACAAAATTCTGAAAATGATTTTGAAGTTGCCTCCCTGGTACAGTACAACCGAAGTACATAGAATTTCAAATGTTGAGACTTTAGCACAAATGTCCAACAAAATAATTAATAATTTCAGGCAAAAATCGTTGCAATCCTCAATTGCAACGATTAATTCCCTTTATACTTAGATAAGATTTAGTTTTAGTTTTTAGTTTTAAGATATCAATTGTTATACTGACATGCAGGTTAAAAAACCTGTTTAAAATACTGAATTGCCAAGACATGAACAATGTAAAAACACTTAGATATATATCATAACAATTAAGGCTGGTACGTTACTGCAGTAACTGGAGCACCTAGGTTAAAATGAAATGTAATTTATTTTGAATTTGGAACAAATAAAGAGTTAAAAAAAAAAAAAAAAAAAAAAAAAAAAAAAAAAAAAGACAACGTTGAACAAGTCTCCAACGAGGAACTCATAGCAGCAGCGAAAGGGTTGAAAGCGAATAAAGCTCCCGGCCCGGATGGAATTCCCAACGTGGCGTTGAAGGCGGCGATCCAGACGTTCCCGGACATGTTCAGGAAGGTGCTGCAGAAATGTCTGGACGATGGTCAGTTCCCTGATAGGTGGAAGGTACAAAAGCTTGTGCTGTTGCCGAAGCCCGGAAAACCACCGGGGGATCCTGCATCGTATAGGCCAATATGCTTGCTGGATACTGTAGGAAAGCTCTTAGAGAGGATCATCCTCAACAGGCTGACGAAATGCACGGAAAGTGAACACGGATTGTCGGAGAGACAGTTTGGATTCCGGAAAGGGAGATCGACGGTGGATGCAATTCGGACAGTGATTGACAGAGCCGAGAAAGCTTCCAAACTGAAGCGGAGAGGAAATCGATACTGCGCCGTGATTACGATCGATGTCAAGAATGCATTCAATAGCGCCAGCTGGGAGGCCATCGCCAAGGCGCTCCATAGAATGAGGGTTCCAGGCTACCTCTGCAGGATTCTAAGTAGTTATTTCCAGAACCGGGTCCTTGTCTACGTGACAGACACGGGGCAGAAATCGCTTAGAATCACGGCGGGGGTTCCCCAAGGCTCCATTCTAGGTCCCACGCTGTGGAACGGAATGTACAATGGCGTGCTGACGCTCAAGCTGCCCAAAGGAGTTGAGATCGTTGGCTCTGCGGACGATGTCGTCTTGACGGTAACCGGTGAGACGCTGGAAGAAGTGGAAATGTTGGCGGCTGAGGCGATAGATACGATTGGTAACTGGATGCAAGGAGCGAAGCTGCAGATAGCCCACCACAAAACAGAAGTGATGTTGGTCAGTAACTGCAAAGCAGTGCAGCGGGCAGAAATTACCGTTGGAGAGCACACCATTGCTTCGAAGCGCATGCTTAAGTATCTGGGAGTGATGATCGACGACCGGCTAAACTTTAATAGCCACATCGAATATGCTTGCGAGAAGGCGACGAAGGTTATCAACGCAATAGCCAGAATCATGCCGAACAATTCTGGTCCAAGCAGCAGCAAGAGACGTCTTCTGGCTAGTGTTTCCTCATCAATACTAAGGTACGGAGGTCCAGCCTGGATTGAAGCGCTGAAAACGAAGCAGAACCAAAGGAAATTGAGCAGTACGTTCCGGCTCATGGCCATGCGAGTCGTGAGTGCGTACAGAACCATTTCGATGGAGGCAGTATGCGTTATCGCCGGTATGATCCCAATCGGCATCACCTTGGCGGAGGACTACGAGTGCTATATGACGAGAGAAACCAGAGGAGTACGAAAAATGGTGAGAACGGAGTCGATGGCTAAGTGGCAGCAGGAGTGGGATGCAGCAGAGAACGGTAGATGGACACACAGGCTAATACCGACTCTTTCGACCTGGGTGAACAGGAAGCATGGAGAAGCCAACTTCCACTTGACGCAGTTCCTGTCTGGTCATGGCTGCTTCAGGAAGTACCTGCATCGGTTCGGACACACAACGTCACCCTTCTGTCCGGAGTGTGGGAATGTGGAAGAATCACCAGAGCACGTGGTTTTCGAATGTCCTAGATTTGATGATGTGCGAGAGGATATGCTCGCCCTTAGCACGGAGAATGTCGTCGAAGAAATGTGTCGAGAGGAGGGCACCTTTAACGCCGTCAGCAGAGCAGTAACGCAGATCATGTCAGCGCTGCAGCGAAAATGGCGGGAAGACCAACTAGAAAGTAGTAATGTGCTCACACAAGTGCGAACTGAAAGCCGAAGCCGGGAGAACTCTCCGTCAGAGTAGGCTGTATCCACCACCAGGGATAACCGAGTAGAACGTGACGCTGGGAGATAAATGGCTCACAAATTGGAGAGACGATCAGCGAACTGGAAGCGCCAATTAGCTGAGGTAAAGTGAGGTGCGTAATGCACGGCCCCCTCCGAAGTAATACGACAAGTGGTTCCGGGGGAAAAGGGCAAGGCGTCTAAGGAGGTTTTAGTGCGGTAAGAATCCCACACACCGTGTCACCGCGACTGTGCGCCCAGTCGTCAAGCGGTGGCACGATGGCCTTTTGAAGGTTTCCTCCTTGCCAAAAAAAAAAAAAAAAACACACACAGACACACACACACACACACACACACACACACACTCTGATTCCCATTCGGAGCGACTATGTTCAGTGACTTTGAATAGTCTTTCAAAGTTGTATTGTCTTTATGAGTTAATAACGAGTTTCTTATAAATTCCTTCAACATACTTAGATGACCCCTAAGGTCACCATCAAAAAACTTTTTTGTAATTTTTAACGAATAGAGCGTTTTTCTCGGCTTCTAACTGCACAAATAAATGTAGGGAAATGCAATTTGCAATTTATTTAATTTCTGCATCACTAGGTGGTCCCAATGATGGTTAGTTAACACTTCTGACTGTCATGTACATAGTGAAATCTGAAAACTACTCGTTACGATTTGTTCTCCAAGAAAATGGAGCGGTAAATTTTCGTCGCAGTAGCTCACGTGACATGTGAAAGTCACACACAGATGCAACTTGTTGAATAATCTTTGAAGATGGATGATAGCGCTATGCAAGCCGTAGTTAGTTCTAATAAGTGGCAATCGAAGCATCTGGTTGTTTCTCAAGGACCTATTTAGGCTGCACATTGATGTTTATTTGTTCCAATAAAGCTGGGCAATCAACTCGATTCAGCAGAACATCAAACATAGCTCTTAAAGTGTCAGTGTTGAGAGATTCTTGGTATATTCATGAACAACATTCCTCAAAGGGGGGCAGCCTAAAAGGATTACGCCACGGTTATCGCCGAACTGACTCAATTCGCTCAACTCCATTATGATAAAAAGGGTTCCAAAACTAAGGCTACACAGCTAAAAAAAAGTAGTGTAAATTTCCATTACTATGATGCACATAAATGGAGCGTCATATATCATACAAGTTTAGATTATAGATCGTGTAAATTTATGAGACTTGTCATGTAATATCCCATATATTGTATGCAACTGTCCACTTTTGTTTGCAACATTTCTTGCAAGTTGCTAGTTTACGTGAAAAGGAAGTTTGCATGTATGAATGTTTGCATGCATGGATGTTTACATCGCCAGTAAAATTCAGAATTTTTTGGTGTGTAGGCTTCGAACGTTCAAGGTACAAAAGGCCCCTAATCGCGACGAGAAGCAGAACAATTCCGCCAAAACCCGTGGCAGGAAGTTGTACCTCAACATGCTGACGAAAGTTGAATGCTGCATCATGGACGACGAAACATATGTGAAGGCCGACTTCAAACAGATCCCCGGCAACCTGTTTTTCACGGCCAAGGATAAGTTCAGCGTTCCGGAGCATGTCCGCACTCAGAAGATGTCCAAATTTGCGAAGAAATTCCTGGTTTGGCAAGCCATCTGCACGTGCGGGAAGCGGAGTGCACCTTTCGTGACCCAGGACACGATGAACGGACAGGTGTACATAAAAGAGTGCCTCCAGAAGCGGCTGCTTCCTCTCCTGAAGGCCCACAACGTCCCAACAATCTTCTGGCCGGATTTGGCCTCATGCCACTACTCCAAGGACGTGTTGAAGTGGTATGCGGACAATAAAGTCAATTTCGTGCCGAAAATGTTCAACCCTCCCAACACTCCGGAGCTCCGCCCCATCGAGAAGTACTGGGCGATTATGAAGCAGCACCTTCTTAAACGACCTAAGGTAGTGACAGTCGAGGAACTGAAGAAAGTATGGGTTTACATGCAAAAAACGGTTGATTCACAGGTTGTGCAGAATCTTATGGCCGGGGTTAAGGCCAAGGTGCGGGCATTTGCGTATGGACTGTAAATAAAATACGAGTAAAATGGTAAAATGAAGTTTAATAGTTATTTCTCAATCCCTGAAAATTTGATGGCAATCGGATGAAAACTCGAATTTTGCGAATCAATTTTGTGTGTGGCAATTTCATCGTGGACACCCTTTACCAATGCTACCGACGCCCTAGACCCTACGTATCGATCCATCAACTCATGTACCGGGGACAAACGGCTTTACTTCCCTTCCGAAGGAAGGCGTGATCAGAGATGTTATGCCTCAGAACATCCCGGCGGCGCCAACTGGGATTGTCTTTTGAGGTGAGAGGCAATCACTTTTACTACTTATACCACCGGCGACGCTTAGCAATCAATTTGTATGCTTCAAAATTAATATATTGTAAATCTAGACATTAAAAAAATGTGTATATCCTAACATTCTAAAAATACATGTGCTAACAAAACTAAAAACGCCGGCGCCGGTGGTGTAGTGGTAAGCGTGACTGCTTTCTCACCCCAATGGGTATGGGTTCAATCCCAGCCGAGGTCAGTGCGATTTTTCTGAGGCATAAAAATATCTGGTCATGTCTTCCATCGGAAGGAAAGTAAAGCCGTTGGTCCCGGCCCATGTGTGTTTGAATGGCTGCGATATCCTACGCAGGTGTGGAAGCTGCATTCCTGGAAATTGGATTGCCGTCAATGGATGGCAATCGATGTCCGTAGGTGATTGGCACTAGATTGTGGAACAGAGACCGACTATAAATAAAGGAATGAAGGAAAAAACTAAAACAATTGAAAATGTTCAAATATGTGAAAAGCTGGGCAGTAGACTGATGCAAAATTTGAAATTTTCGCTCCACAGTGTTCAAACGGTTTTAAATCGGGTCCTGATTACGCTTCGAAAGTTTAAACTCATTTGATAAGAATCTGAATTGGCACAAACCATTTGAAGTTTATATTGAAATTACTATGGGAAAACAAAACTTTTTGATCATTGTCCTCTAGCCTTTTTCCATATTGTTCTGTTCACAAGTAATATTGCTATTCTTATGGGAATTTTTATCAGCTACAACTTTGTAGAAAATCGTTTTCAGCCAAACGTCAAATTAAATAGTTATTAATTGTTTAAGAGATTGATACTCTTATGGCAAGATTAAGGAACTGTGTTCTGCAGTGTGACATAGTAGCCATCGATTTTTGTTTTCTATTCTACGCGCCATAAACACCAATGTTGCCTGCTGAACAGTTGATTGAGCATAATCATAAGACATCAGTGACTTGAATCATAAATAATTTTTGATCCTTACATTTGATCGAAAAGTGGTCTGCAACAAAGTTGTAGCTGAGAAAAATTTTAACAAGCTCAGCTATCATTTTTTACAGTAGAGTGGACTGGTGAATTTTGAGATTTATATGAACCGAAATTATGGTTTCCCCCTTAGTAATTTCCATATAATCTTCAAATGATTTGTGCCAAGTCAGGTTCTTACTAAAGGAGTTCAAAATTTTGGTGGATAATCAGGACCCGATTTGGAACCGTTTGAGCACTGTTGAGCGAAAATTTCAAATTTTGCATCAGTCTACTGGGCAGACCAGGTTTAGTTTAAAATCATTCAAGCCGCGCATAAACCTTGCACATTAATTAATAAGGAATATTCCAAACGACTACTGGAAAATCGTGCAGCATAGAACGTTTTGCACCCGATTTATTGATAAGGCTTTTAGATGATTTGTGATCCTCTAGCACCCACCTTTAAAGGATATTTTTAAAAATTTTCATCAGGCTTCTTGTTCAACCAATGTCTACGTAGAAACAACGTGACAGCCTAGCAGCGTTGCTCCGGAACTGAGAATTCATATGCCGCCACAGGCCTTCAATAATGCAGCGTTTGCTAAATGGGTAACGAATTATTTATAACGACGTATGTGGAAACACGACAAATCCCACAGCTGTATGGCAGGAAGCGCTGCGCGAGCTCGTTGTCGGAAATAGCGTTGATTATTTTTCAACTCTGCTGACAGCAATTTTGAACCTATGCAATCGCTGGTAGAATGCAACGGTGTGCCTTATTCCAGTAGGAAGTATGCATCCCGTAGTGTCGCTTGAAAGTGTTTGCAGCGGCAAATGGCTTTATTGCATCAGTTTCCGTCAGTCCCGCACTTCTCACAGCTCGAGATGCAGCCTGCTTCAGTGGTGCAGAATTTTGACAAACAAACCCCATCGAATTCTGTGACAAGCTTACACCCATTTATAGCATATTCCATGGCAACTGCGCGCATACACACACATACAAGTACACACACACATGCACACGCACGAACTCAAACAGCATAAATTCTCTCGTTTTCAAACAGCACGAGACGAGTGGGTGGGTATTAGGTCGAGGCAGACGGGAAGGAAACTCTACCAAATGGCATAACAAGTAACGAACTGTGCAGCAACAAACTCGCATACTGTAAGAATGCATCCAACCGGCAAACCATCATTTGGATGATGCCAAACGAAAGGACACAACGCCGGTGGAATAAAGAGCACCTAGGGTGGAGCACTGCTTCGTCATATGGGACTCATTTCCGTCATAGGCCTAGCAAACAATTTTCTGTTACATCGATCATTTATGCATCAAATTCTTTTGCTCACGAATTAAATTAAGGTTGATGAAAAAAATCATACGGGGATGTCGAATTTTCGCTCTAAGGGGGGTGTGCTGGAGCGAAGTGAAGTATGCTGAATTAGTGCCGCACCCTATTTTTTAACTGATCCTACGGTTGTTGCCAAGGGTTGCGTGCGGAAGGTTGGAAGGTCCTTGATTTCGTTGCCTCTCTACCATGAGTGTGATTGTTGGGATGTTGACTCTGCGGTGCATGTTTGTTACATCCTGCCGAATACTGCATGCATAGGTTTTGGCGATCAGAATGTTGTTGGGTTGATTGTAAAGTTTTTGCATGTTTTCTTTTCGAATCAATCCACTCAGCTTGCATTAATATGGGTACTCTGAGCCTACTTGTTTCCTATTAAATATCAAAGAGGGACAAAAGGTCAAACTGGGGTATAATCTATACTATTGACATCTACAAACTACGAAAAAGTCATGCAAGTTTCGGTGCCCTGATACCGACAAATGGAAGTGGCTCTTATGACATAACAATAAGTTGAAAGAGACGAGGTAGTCAATGCAATTAAACTCACTTTTCGTCGAGTTGCGTATGTTTCGGTTTCATTACAATTAATTTTACATGACAAGTTTGTTTACTTTCGATGATATACGTCACGTGTAAAAATAGTAATTTTTGAGTATGTGTACGTTCGAACAGAAATCCACGTAAAAGTCGTCACACATCGAACGAAAGTTGTTGGCAAAAAGAGGATCCACTAAAACATCCAACAATCCCACACATGTGACGTGCTACCGTTTTGTGCAGTTTCGGTCACAAATTGTGTGGCGATCAGTTTTACGATCGATAGCAAGTGAACTAGTGTTGCACCATGTGATCGATATTTGGCAGGCCAGTCAGACGGGAGAATGCTAAGGAGAAATGGCCGCTGAAGTAGATGATTTTTGTAAAACATTACTTATAGCATAGGGTGACCCCGGCGTAGTGGTTAACATCCATACCTTCAACGCCAAAGTCACGAATTAAAATCTCACACCCGAACAAGTCACGAATGACCCAAGAGCGTTAAAATGACTATAATAAAAAATAAATACTCACAAAAGATTACGAAATCATGAAGAATACAGAAGATGCTAGTGTTCGATGTTAGATCTTATTAAGGGGGAGCTGGGATAAAAAGGTCCCTAGAAAAATCTAACGTAATAAGTGCATGGTCCGTTATTACAAATGTAGCCAAAAGTAAAAAAAAAACTGTAGCTGTAATTGAAAGGCCATCAATACAACCCTGAAAGCCTCAAACTTTCCACAAAATTCAAGGAACTAGAAAGAACTTGCTTGAAAATATTAGACCAGATTACCCGCGAAGAAACATGCCGTAATCTACTTACTCGGTAATCCCAGCATTCCCCAAATCCCTGACCTTCGATGCGCTTCAACACCACGCTGGACCTATCGTAGAGCCGGCTTTTGGTGGTGCAGCGCTGCGGAATAGTGTTGAATGGGTTGGAAACAATGGCAAACTTAAATTCCAATTTAATTAAGTTTCTCAAAGTCATTTTCTGTTTCTTTCGCTGTCGTTGGATTTCGCATGAATTCATACACACACATCCATACCTATAGGTTCACAGCCAACCATCAGTGCGGTGTATCATGGTGCTTCTCGCTTTGCTCCAGATTCATTGTGAGAACAGAAACAACAGAAGAAAAATGCACCGAAGTGCATTACGGAGCGCTCCGTCCTTTTTTTTTATTTACGTTCATCTCAGCTGCTCTGCCATGGGAAAGCACCGCTCCTGAGCCGGAAGTCATTTTCCTTCGTGCAGGCACAGGCAGCTGTTGGCACCCGGAGGTAGGCAAAAAAATCGTGAAGGCGGACGGTGGCGCGTCTTGTAGACAGAGAACACAACAACGGAAAACTGCAAGCCAAAGACGAGCGTCTTTCCTTGGTGAATTTATGAAACTGTTGTTTGAAAGGATGCGAACAGCTCCTCGAAGCAGCAGCCAGTGTGAAGAACAGCAAGAACAAAAAGAAACAAAAGAACAGTGACTCCAAGCTGGAAAAGACCAGCGAATTGTACGAAGCACACAATACATAATTAGTCGAAATTAAATTGAGCTGCTGTTAAATACGCGCTACAGCACCGGGCTCTAGATGAACGGCGAGGGGATTGGAGTTGGGAGCTGAAAGCCACTTTGTGCTATTTTTCACAGTCGTCATTGATGTATTTTAACATAAATCTCGACTCTCAGCGACCGGCTAACTGACTGGGTGGCGACAGACAACACGAACCAGGCAGGGGTTGAATTTAATTTTGCTGACTGAGGTTGGTGCATCGAAATAATTAGAGCGCCTGTCATTGGCTCAAACAAATAATAAACATTTAAATTATATCACATTTTTTTATGTTTTATCCAAAAATACTGGGATACTTCATTTAATATATAGTTAATAAACGCACCTCTGCTTTCAGTATCTTGCTTTTTCTAGAGACTAAACCATTTACAAAACTGTTTAAAACAAATTATAGGGTTGTGTCCTAGGCACAATGAGCGGGGCAGAACGTTTCTTTTGTGCAGAATATGGAATAAAAGGATGGACTTTGGATGTTAATCTAGTTAAATATATAGAGGTTCCAGATATGTTTTACAGTCAGTTGTTGGTAATTTACCAACATAATATCATCGGATGTATGTCTCCTCTTAAGCAATTGTTTTGAAAATTTTGGCTTTCGTTTTTACTTATAATTGTAGTTTGCTTAAAATTTATTTTACCGAATAAAAAGTGATCGTCAAATCCATGTCTGAAGTTATAGACGGGAGTGGGAGAGGGATATTTTGCATATCCAAGTCGCATTCCTCATTATGTGACAGGTGATCACTAGGCTGGGACACGGATATATGAAAAAAATTAATTCTCATTCCAGTATGATTTCCGGGCGCCTTATGGTCCTAGAATAACTGTGTGAAATTTCAGGTCGGTCGGTGGAACTATATTTTAGCGCCAGCGGTTTTAATTTTACATAGGATTTTATATGGGAAAACTTACTTTTTCAAATAAAAATCTGGTGAGTTCACCCATTGTCCTCAAAAAAAAAATCAACCCATGTACTTCCTAGGAAATTTTACAAGGAAACTTTTCTTTGAACACCGTAAAACGATTCGACGCTTGTGGAAAAAGTTATTTAGCCATTACTGATTGCTAACCAAACGAACTGCTCATTATTCTTTTTTTCTTGCAGCACTGCCAGCTGCCGCCTGCTGCTGTCTGCGCGAGGCAGTCACGTTGTGTGGGGGCTCACTCAGCATGGAGGAAAGCCGATGGGCCTTATTACCGATGTCACTTCACGGTGAAAACGAAGTGAAGTGACCAGTTGTCACTCACGGTGAAGTGATTACCGTGTAAATCAAATGGGAATCACTTCACCGTGAGTGATAAGTTATCACTTCGCCGTGAAGTGACATCGGTAATAAGGGCCGATATCATGCGCAAAGAATCTTCGATTTTGATGAAACTTTACACAGGTTTCCGGTATATTACAACAATTATGTTTCACGGTGGTCATTTGGAAACAACCGTGATTTTTCACAAGGGTGTATTTGCTTTGGCGCACAATTTATTCAAACCTTATCAGTCGATGTGCTGCTGCTCAGACTTCAATATTTCATCGGCTGCATTTTTCGGTGGTACTCCACAACTTGCAGTAGGTATTCATGTTGTTCGAGATTCTTGGTTCTTGGTTAGGTCGGAAACAAGCTTTACGGCCCTTTCCGTGACATCATTCACAACCCAAAGAGCTTGAACTCGCTACTGCGCTGTTAAGTAGAAAAGAACCGCCGTCACTTTCAATAATTTTAAAGCACTTTTTTTGTTCAAAATCGAAACAATGTGTATGAAAATATATCACTCTCTTTCGGTTGGTAACAGTGAATACATTTTCATGAACATGACACATCAACAAAAAATAACTTTCATCTTGATGATTTGTTATATTTTCTTACCTCTCAGATAATTTTGATTTAAATCCCAATGTTCAGGGTTTTCACCGAGAAGTTCTTTTTTTTCAAGAGAAATACCATGGAAGACATTCTAATGTGGGGTTCCAATGCTGGAGGCGGATGCGTTCGAATCCCGGTCCGGTCTAGGAATTGTTCAGGTTGGAAAAATCATCGACTTCCTTGGGCATATAGCGAAACATTGAACTTTCCACACAATATACGAATGCACAAATGGTACAGGTTTAGAAAGCTCTCAATTAACATATGTGGAAGTGCTCATAGAACACTAAGTTGAGAGCAGTCGTAAAGTTCAAGTTGCTGAATCAGCTGTGATAATGGAGACAATCAACGAGTGGGGTCTGCAGGAAAGAATAGTTGAAATGAGCTTTGATACAACTAGTGTTAACTCTGGCGTAAAAAAAAAATGGTCTGCAGCCGAAGATTGAAGTCTGAGCAGCAGCACATCGACTGATAAGGTTTGAATAAATTGTGCGCCAAAGCAAATACACCCTTGTGAAAAATCACGCTTGTTTCCAAATGATCCCCGTGAAACATAATTGTTGTAATATACCGGAAACCTGTGTAAAGTTTCATCAAAATCGAAGATTCTTTGCGCATGATATCGGCTTTCCTCCATGCTGAGTGAACCCCTACGTAACGTGACTGCCTCGCGCAGGCAGCAGCAGACGGCAGCTGGCAGTGCAGCTAGAAAAAAAGAATAATGAGCAGTTCGTTTGGTTAGCAATCAGTAATGGCTAAATAACTTTTTCCACAAGCGTCGAATCGTTTTGCGGTGTTGAAAGAAAAGTTTCCTTGTAAAATTTCCTAGGGAGTACATGGGTTGATTTTCTTTAAGACAATGGGTGAATTCACCAGATTTTTATTTGAAAAAGTAAGTTTTCCCATATAAAATCTTATGTAAAATTAAAACCGCTGGCGCTAAAATATAGTTCCACCGACCGACCTGAAATTTCACACAGTTATTCTAGGACCTATAAGGCGCCCGGAAATCATACTGGAACGAGAATTAATTTTTTTCATATATCCATGTCCCAGCCTAATGGATACTGCTTTACTATTATGTTTTAGGTGATAATCTTGTTATTTTACAGAATATTTACTTAAATTGGTATAAGAGCGGTACGGCATGAAATCGGATCAGTTGTTGAAAACGGATTTCACCGAACGTCATTCCTAATTTTGTTTAGCAACTCACTAGGTAATCCGCCTTCAATCTGATCGATTTGTTCGCTGCGCACGTCTTCGTCTTGTTCCTGTCAGGTCGCTACCAAGAACAATTTTCTTTGGATCTTTATCCGACATTGTTACGATGTACCCAGCCCACCGTAGTCGCCCGATTTTTGCATTCAATCTAAATTTATTAACATACAAACGTGCTGCAATGCTACTTAATGATTCAATTCATTTCTACAGTGATTCAACAATTTCCGAGATCAGAAACGATTCAGGATATTCCTAATTGAGGTGGCACGTTTCAAAGCAGATTCAAAACTGAGTCTGAACTTTTGAAGTGAGTTCAAACTTTCGATAAGTCATCAACATTTTTCTAACTGAGTCTAAACTTTTCTGTTATGTTATTCAATCCATATTAAAGTTGTCAAGGCTTTCCTGAAGTGATTGTTCATATCCCGATTCCAAGCTTTAAAGAATTGGTTTCGCATTTTCTGGAGTGAGGTCACATTAGCTCGTTTAACCGTTTCCTAAATGAATCCAAGGTTTCCTTCATTGAATCAACTTTTTCCGAACTGAATCCAAACATGTCAGAATGGGTTTTACATTTTCCTAAATGAACCCCAGATTTTTGTTAACTGATTTGGCATTTGGCAAGGACACAATTTTTTTTAGGTCATCTAGCTTTCCTAAAAGTGTAGAAAGTTTTCCAAAGTGAACCGACACTTTTTTTTGTTTAATTTTTTCAAACAGTGTCCAACCTTTTTTGAAGTGGTTCAATACCTTCCTTAGGGAGTCCAAACTTTTCTGTTGAGTGATTGAATTATATTTAATGTTAGTCTGAGCTTTCCTTAATTGATTGAACTGATTTGCTGAGATGTTAAAGAATGGAACTTTGTGTGTTCATACCTGACAGTAGATTTTTTAAAAGAAAGTACAATTGTTGAGAAAACTGGGTTTACATCCACATAAGTACGTATTTTTATAGAAATTTGGGTTTCTTGGTCAGCCAAGTTGGATTTTTGCTCCGTCCTTTGAAAAACAGACTTGGATTTTATAGAATAGACCTTTTCGAGCTCATACGTGATGGTAGATTTTTTTCAAGCCAGATTGGATTTCGGTTCTATCGTTTAAAATTTGTGCTTGGATTTTATAGAATGGAACTTGCTGAATCCATGCATGAAGGATGAACCTGGTTAATATTCACAAAAGTAGGTATTTTCATAGAAATTTGATTGTTTGATTGCTGAACTGAATTTTGGCTACTATCTTTGAAAAATATGCTTGTATATTATTTAATAAAACGTGCTAAATCCATGAGGGTTGAATTTCTCAATTTTTTTTAGAAAATCCAGTTAAAATTCACAAAAGTACGTATTTTCATAGAAAATTTGGTTTTCTGTTCTGCCTAGTTGAATTTCGGCTCCGGCCTTTGAAAAATAGACCTGGATTTAATAAAATGTACCTTGCTAAATCCATGCGTCAGGAATTAATTTTTAAATTTTTGTGAAACCGAGTTTAAATTCACAAAAATACGTAATTTGATGGAAGTTCGAGTTTTCTGTTCAGCTAAGTTGGATTTTGGCTCCGTTCTTTGAAAAAATAGGCTTAGATTTTTCTTAGAATGGGCCTTGCTGAATCCATACGTGATGGTACATTTTTTGAAGTATGCGCAATTTTTTAGAAAACTGGGTTTAAATTCTCAAAAGTACGTATTTTCATAAAAATTTGGTTGTCCTGTTCAGCCAAGTTGAATTTTGGTTCTTTTTTTGAAAAATAGTCATGGATTTTATAGAATTGCTAAATCCATACGTATTTTCATAAAAATTTGGTTCTGCCGAATTGCATTTCGGCTCATATCTTTGAACAATAAGCTTGTGTTTTATTGAATAAACTTTGCTGAATCCATACGTGATCTGGGTTAATATTCACAAAAGTATGTTTTTCATAGAAATTTAATTTTATATTCTGCCGAATTGAACTTTTGCTCCTTATTTTGAAAACTAGGCATCTATTTAAAAAAAAATGAACTTGCTGAATCCACACGTGAAGGTTAAACCGGGTTTATAATTCAAAAAGTGTTTTTTTTTTTTTTAGAAATGTGGGTTTCCTTTTCTGCTAAGTAAGATTTTGATACCGTCCTTTGAAAGTTATGCTTGGATTTTATAGAATGCACCTTGCTGAGTTCATACGTGATGATTATTTTTTTAAGCACACACAAATTCAGGGTTAAATTAACAAAAGTAAGTATTTCTGTTAAAATTTGCTTTTTATGTTTAGCCAAGATAGATTTTGGCTCCTTCCTTTGAATATTAGGCTTGGATTTTGTTGAATAGACCTTTCTGAATCCATACGTCATGTTAGATTGTTTGAAGTTAGCACAATTGTTGAGAAAACTAGGTTAAAATTAACAAAGTAGGTATTTTCATATCAATTTGGGTTTCCTGTTCTGCCATGTTATATTTGAATGAGGAGGAACATTCGGAAACACAGAACGTTTTTTTAAAAGAACTATTACGTTTGTGGAATTTCACTTGAAAACCAAAAAATCTGTTGTTCTTCATTGAAAGGATACAAAAACTTTTGCGTGAAATGTCCGAGTGTTACATGAGCATGAGCATGAGCATGATTGACCGCCCACGGTTGCTACTCTGTTATTGCCAGATTAGCTGTAATTACACAGAGAACCAATAGACGATGCTTGGAACTAGCAATCATCCTAAATGTGTAAAAACTGGTGATCTCAAATTAGGCAATACCAGCGCCAGCCGCGCCTGAACGCAGGTCAAGAAAGGAATGGGTAGGAATGTGTTGACGTGACACTCGCTTTGATGGAAGCCGAGAAATCCTCTGCACTTCCACGAGGAGTCACTGGGATGTTGGGTAAGAGGGTAGGGTTTGCAGCAAGGTTCGTTTTGGTAAACGATAAGCTGAATTGATGTTTAAACGATAGGGAGGGGTTACTGTATAAATAAATAAAAAGGAATGATCTCAGCCAAATAACCAAGTGGAGCTGCACCAAAAGCAACCGGCCAAATTCATATTATATTATAATAAAATAAAAAGTAAATAACAATGATAAGCTATTTGATACACCTTCTGGTCCTTCAGGATCTACAGGACAACTTTTTCTAGAAATGAAAATTATAGTTATATAATGATAGTTATATAGTGATATAATGTGAAATGTCCGAGTGTTACACATAATAAAGTCAACATTTGTGGCTCCTATAATGCAGAAGGCTAATTTAAACGTTAGAAATATACGGTTTAGATGTGATGTAAAACAAACTTTGAATGTTTTAGTATAACATCCCTCTCCCCCCCCCACCCCCTTCGGCTGGTGCGAGCATCGAGTGACAAAAGAAAAACTTATGATTTGTTCCGACCTTATTGGTAACACGGCCACTCGAATGTTGTGTTTATTTTAAGGTATAACGTGGAAATTTTGAATTTAACGGTTTGAGGCTCGACCTCAGACTTTAATTCGATGGTGGTGTAAGTGAAATACGTTATAACTGAAACTTTACAAGCCCTCCTGAAAAATTCCTTTACTGCACCACGATGCGAACCCGACACATCCGGCATATTAGGCTTTACAGAAGGCTATCACGAGGCCCAAAGATATACAAGTTACAAATTCTCACTGGTTAAAAACTATCTTGTAGTTTGCAAGCTTTGAAACTTCATCACTGAACTGTTGCTATGTTTTATTATACTTTCTCGCCCTGTTTGAAAATCTCAACCTCTTCCATTTTAAAATTATCGTGTATAAAAAGCTATCCAAATGCCGAACCAATCGTGTCTAGCAGCTGACGAACTTGAAGTGCACAAAATCCTACTGCTGTTTCTTCTACCTACCGAACCAACCGACCATGCTTGCGGAAAACTTCGAGCGAACACAACCGTCTGGAAACTGGCATGCCTTTATCATAAAGTGATTATTGTTTTTCACCTTTTCTCCCTCTGGCTTCAGTGTGCGGTGCGATTTTATGCGGTGCAGGTGGTGTGCGGTATAACTGAACTACGAACCAACAGAAAATGCACATCTACCTACCTACATATGTACTTACTTATCGAAAGCAACTTCACAGCTTTTGTTATTTTTGCTCATGCTTTTAAATTGCGTTTTAATTCGGCAGGAATTTTCACGACTTCTTTCTCAATAAGCAACCACTTTAACGAGGTAGACATTGGGAATTTGAGGCAAATTGTGTGTGGTGTACTCCAATGAAGTCGTAAAATATTTGAAAATGTTTGTTCTATTTAGACTTTTTCAGCTGATTTCTGTTTAATTTTCGTTCCACAAACATTTATTTTGATAATATAACAATATCGGTACAATAACAAGTCACAAATAAACACTTAGGTGCAGGAATATTTAATAATCACACAATACTGTCCTCTTCACTCTTCTGGCGTCGTTATGACCCAGGAAGTTTCGGACGATGACGCAGTATCACCGACTTCTGGATAGTCTGTAATTCCTTCTCCATCCTCAGCTTCTCCGGCAAAATTCCCGTTGCGGAGAGTACTACGGGAGCAATCGTTGGGACCTCCACCGACCTCAACAATACGATCAACTCCACAGTCAATGTACGGCAGTTGACGATTTTGTGACCATGGGTTTCTTACAGGTTATGGGAACGGCGACGGCAATTATGACGACTTTCTTGGTGCCTTTTTCGTAAACCATACTTTTGGGCGGTTGTGGTCGATGAAGAGATCCGTCAATACGGTGCGGTACTAGTACAGCTTGAAACGGTAATTGGTGCGTTTTGGACATTGTTGCCGTGCGTCTTTCCCCAATGTTGTGGAGCATATTGCACCATGAATCGGGCGTTTTGCCCCGCTATCATTTTGGAACCAATTTATAAAATACCTTGAAAATCATGAAAAATCGTCGTCTTGTAGTTCTAAATCACTTTAGAGCATTTCTAGCTCAAATCGTTAAAAAAAATGTCAATTTTGTCTCGACCCCTTCTGATTTGAATGAAACATTGCTCACGTGTTCGCTGCTACTAATGGTTGCATTTTTCATTTAAATATGATTTTTTCCTCCAGAGTAACTTTTGAAAAGGGCGTATAAAAAATTGATTATTTTTTATTAAAAAAATCATAACTTGAAAACTATTGATCTGATCAAAACGGCATATGAAAAAAAGTTTTAGGTAATTAAATTATATTTACGGAAAAAATACACTGAAAGAAAAAACTTCGTAAATTAGTATTTAAAAAACGTAAAACGATGATTATCTCAAAACACCCCCCCTTCGATCTTTATAATTTTTTTTTTCAAGAAAATCGATGGAATACCCTTGAATTTCGTGAAAAGTGTATGCTGGTAACTTCCTTAAAAAGAAATCTATAATTTTTTAAATTTTTGTTGATGTTTACAAGTTGATGAAAATGCATATTTTTTTGAAAAATAAGAATTTATTTGGATTCTACGCATAATTTTCTATAACATTGCATATAGAAACTTTTTTCCTAAGTCCAGCCGTTCAAATTAAAAAAATATAATTATAACAATTTTCAACATTTTAGGCCATTTTCAAATGTTCGTCGAGATGTCCAGCAACGAGATTTTATTTCATGATTGTATATTAAAAAACAAACAATTCATTCTCAGATATGCTAGCTGTCAGACTTACCCGTTTCTATCTAGAGGCAGCGGAAGAGAAGCACGTTGATGTGGTCAAATGAAAGATTTGTTGAGATTAAAAACAGTATATAGGGGAAATGACGGCTTCGGCATGACAGACTATTTTCGGCAATACAAATTGAAACACTATTTTCACTGGATTTTCTTACGAAAACACTTCGCTGAATGCATGCAAACGATTCTTTATGCTTTCAGCTTCAATTTGACTATACTTTTACCACTTAGAAAAAGCAATCTAGCAAGGTTTTCTTGAAATGCAACACACGCACTACAAATTGTAGCTGATTTCGAGTTGCCGATAATAGAACAGCAGATTTACATGCAGTTCAAATGGAACGGTTGCCGAAGAAAAACTGGTTGCCGACAATACTCGCTCTCACTAGAGAAGATTGGAGCTTTGTAAAAGCGCTTCAAAACAGTGTTTGACAATTCTTTCGACTGAAAGTGTTAGAGCAGCTGGTAGCAAAAGATTGTAAACAAACCAATACTGCATATGTGTGCGTTCCTTAGAGAAAAAGGCTAAAGAAAGAAGGTCGCTGCTTAGGTTGCCGAGAATACGTAAATTCCCCTATTTATTATTTTATTTTACAACTCATATTATTTGAATACATTGAATAATTTGGGTGTATCGTTTGAATTAGAGAATATTTTTACTGCAATTTGGTTGTTTGAAACTGGAATATAGCAATGATATTTTCGAGTTCCAGGAATTGGTTTCACTTTCTTAAAAATTGGATCAAATTCCGTGTCAACCTTTTTGTATTCTTCCGTAGAAACATAACAAAATGACATTTTTGTTTGAAGATCTTCTTTACGACTATTTGCCCAGTCGTACAGTTGTTTAGGGTTCGTTATAGGGTGCTCGTGTTGCTTAGCTAAACTTGCTCTGGTTGCCATTCTCTTAAGGGTACCGCCAATCGCATCACAATGACCTTTGCCGTGTGAAGTTGCAAAAAAATGCCATTCAATTTCTACATTATGCTTATCTTTAAATCCACAAATGCTAGCAAAAAATTTTATGTTTTTGTATTGTGATGCTGCTCCATCTGACATAAAAATACACTTTTGGACTGTTATTTGCAACTTTGAAAATTCTAATAATTTTGAGATAAACAACTGAACTGCTACTGTGTCATGCTTTGAAATTGATTTAGGTGGAGGTTTACAACACTTGAAATTGTTATCCATCGTAAAAAACTACTTGCTTTTTAACTTGAAACGCTAAGAGAGATGAACTGAATGGAACAGGTGAAGATCGTCCCAATATATATATATATATATATATATATGTAGCAGAATAATTACAATGTTGACATTATACCTATCTTCATTAGGTACAATTGATTATAGCAAACTTTTTTAAGTGTGAGTGTAAGAAGCCTCCACGGGGTGCCTTTTTATGTAGTTGTGATATCGCGGGATGAGCTCTTAAGGCACAATATGGTATACGTCAGAGAAGTACCTAGAGAATTTATCTCAATTACAGGTTTAATAACATATTTGTTTACCTGTTTATGTTTTGAGCCTCTGTTATGACATACACAATTCTATCCAGGTATACAACTAATAGAGGACAGAAAAAAGGCACATGAGTGGGTTTGTTGATTATTTGGGTATATTTGAGAATATTTACTTATAAACTTGTTTCTTTTCCGCTGCGTCTAAATAGAAACGGGTAAGTCTGACAGCTACCATATTTGAGAATGAATTGTTTGT
The DNA here is from genome assembly GCF_037179485.1 of Ochlerotatus camptorhynchus. Classification (NCBI taxonomy): domain Eukaryota; kingdom Metazoa; phylum Arthropoda; class Insecta; order Diptera; family Culicidae; genus Ochlerotatus; species Ochlerotatus camptorhynchus. Next base: position 3,092,972 of record NW_027040817.1, on the reverse strand, counting down.
TTTTTAATATACATTCATGGAAAAACATCTCGTTGCTGGACATCACGACTAACATTTGAAAATGGCCCAAAGTGTAGAAAATTATTATAATTATTTTTTTTAAATTGCATTAACTTGAGAACGGCTGGACTTAGGAAAAAAGTTTCCATATGCAAAGTTTTTGAAAATTATGCGTAGAATCCAAATAAATTACTATTTTACTAAAAAATGTGCAATTTCACCAACTTGTAAAAACCAACAAAAATTTCAAAAATTATAGATTTTTTTTTAAGAAAGTTACCAGCATACACTTTTCACCAAATATTAGGGCATTTTTTCAGTTTTCTTGAAAAAAAAAATTATAAAGATCGAAGGGGGGGTGTTTTGAGATAATCATCGTTTTACGTTTTTTAAATACTAATTTACTAAGTTTTTCTTTCAGTGTATTTTTTTCCGCAAAGATAATTTAACTACTTAAAACTTCTTCTCATATGCCATTTTGATCAGATCAATAGTTTTCAAGTTATGATTTTTTGAAAAAAAAATAATCCATTTTCTTATACGCCCTTTTCAAAAGTTACTCTGGAGGAAAAAATCATATTTAAATGAAAAATGCAACCATTAGTAGCAGCGAACACGTGAGAAATGTTTCATTCAAATCGGAAACACTTATGACCAACCGGTTTGCGTTTTGGGCTGGAAATGCTCTTTATATTCGTAGAAAACATGGTAATGAACAATACACCATTACGTTCTTCTTGATTTTAGCTTCCATACGCTAGAAATTGACGATTTTGCGTAAACGGTGCGTTTTGCACCATTCTACCCTACTTCGTGAAGCAGCTTACCAACAATTTGCTCGTTTCCTTCTACCACCCCGAGTGAGCTGTGTCGCACGGGCTGCTTGTCATGAAAAAAGGAAGAAGATTATAATCATTATTGTTTTCAACTTCTGACATAGCGTTATCATTCGGTTCGTTGATCACTTGTCATTTTGTCATTTGGAGATAGTGTTGATTCCTTGGTTACAAGACATTTCATTGTACCTCTATGGTTGTTTTTTTTTACGGGGAGTACCAATGCTACCGACGCCAGGAAGGCAGCTCCCACACCTGGACTCTACCTATCGACCCATCAAACTTATGTAGCGGGGACCAACAGCTTTACTTCCCTAAGGATCAGAAGCCTAAAAAAATCCCGACAGCACCGACTGGGATTGAACTCAGGGCCTTTGGAGTGAGATGCAGTAACGCTTACCAAAAATAATAATAGATATATCTGCTTTGATCGATTATCTTCATCGACTTTTTTTTTATATCCACGGCTATGGAAACACATTTCGTGCTATTTTCATCACACAGTTTAATAAAAGAAGCGCTTATAAAACGCTCAGAACGTCTAATGTATCAGGAAATATTTTTGTAGTTGAGTTATTAATGAAAGAGAAAGTTGATGAAGAAAATCGATCAAATCTTTATTTATTTATTTATTGATTTCGTCAAGCCAGTTTAGACTACATACAATGATTATTACAATGTTTACTTACAATACTATGCATTAATTCTATTCTGTTTTAGCTTAGTTTTTATTTGCTGCTTGGACATAGCTATGTAAATAGTTCCGCAATGCAAATTATACAGGCGCATCATTCCATTGATTGGGCTATTTTTTGCATAGTTTGTTCTGTACGATTTTTCAGAAAATAAATTCCGTGTTCTAAGATATCGACAAGGTGTGTAAAAGTTTAATTGTGCGAGAATTTCTGCCGAATCTATGTGCATTGAAATAATGTCGTTGATGAAGAAAAGCATTGCAAATTGGCGCCGCTCCTTAAGTGTTTGTATATTGATGAGCATGCAGCGCGCTTCATAAGATGGTAATGGAAATGCAGTCCAATTCAATTTTCGTAAAGCGTATAAAAATAATTGTTTTTGGACAGATTCTATGCGTTCTTCGTGTATGGAAATGTATGAATTCCATACTAGGTTTCAGTATTCCAGAATTTTCCTTACATATGTGGTATATAATAGCTTAATAGTGTATGGGTCTTCGAAATTATGACTGAACCTTTAAGCATTCTGTATGCTTTACTAATGATAATATTATAATGTTCTATAAAAGTTAGTTTGGAGTCTAGGATTACATGTAGATTTCTACTATTTGGTTGCCTAATGAAATTTTAATATGCGGTGTTGCAATTTTTCTGCTAAATGCTATTGCGGTACATTTTTTTACAATTAGTTGAAGTAGACTTTTACCACACCAGGTGTGGAATATATTGATTTCATTCTGGAATTCTTTTGCATTACTAGAATTACTTTTTTCAAACAGCTTCATGTCGTCTGCATATACAAGCAGTTTTATTTTTTTAAGTATGTAGGAAATGTAGTTTATATACAAAATAAAAAGAAGTGGGCCTAATTTTTTTTTTGTTAATTACTTTATTTGTGCAGGCTCAATCGAATAAAGTTTACAGAGCCAAGTTATCATTTTCTTTATACATTATGAATGTCTTAAATCTAAATTTAAAGGATTGGAACCGATTACTCGCGGTCTTCTCGAGGTTAGTGGATGACAATTGTTTGGATCGGGAGAGGGAAAAGGAGATTTGGAATATGATTTATGATTAAAAAATTTCACTATTTCTAAAACATATACTTAATCCTATCGACGTTATATCAACTCTGTAATTATACAATTATTACAGAAACAAATCTACAAAAAAACATACACACACATACAAAACACAAACTAAACACAAGGTTAATCAAGCTTACAATCTATGGTTAATATTCTTCAAGAAAACATATATCAGTTGCATAAACTCCAGATCGCGTCTAGCCAAAATATCCCGAACTGGAACATTAGGTTGTCTACCTCGAGCCCGAAGGGAATCGTACAACTCGGATCTGACTCCACGGTGCTCAGCACATGACCAAATAATGTGATCTGCGTCCTAGTAACCTTGTCCACATTCACAGAGATTACTGTCCCCCAGCTCAACACGGAACAAGTGAGCGTTTAACGAGTAGTGATTGGACATGAGGCGAGACATCATACGAATGAAGTCTCGACCTACATCCAATCCCTTGAACCAAGGACACTTCGACACCTTAGGGATGATTGAATATCACCATCGTCCCAAACTCCCTTCACTCCATTTATTTTGCCAGCTGGCGAGTGACTGTTGACGATAAATGAAGAAAAATTCGTCGTAGGCGATTTGTCGATCGTAAATATCGTCTTCCATAGCGCCCACCTTTGCAAGCGAGTCCGCCTTCTCATTGCCTGGAATCGAGCAATGAGATGGGACCCATGCAAAGGTGATGACAAAAGATCTTAAAGATAAAGCACTTAGAAGCTCTCGTATTTTCATGAGAAAATACGAGGAGTGCTTTACCGGCCTCATGGAGCGAATAGCCTCGACAGAACTGAGACTATCCGTAAAAATAAAATAATGATCTGGTGCAAGTGAGGCGATCGTTTCTAGTGTATAATGTATTGCCGCCAGTTCCGCAACATATACGGAACAAGGAGCTTGAAGCATTCGAGAGGCGCTATGAAATTCGTTATAAATACCAAAACCAGCGGACGCCTCTATTAGTGATCCATCTGTGAAGAACGATCTTGCGGAATCAACTTGGCCAAACTTTGCAGCGAAAATTGACGGAGCAAACATGGAACGATGATGCTCTGGGATTCCGCGAATCTCTTGCGTCATGGATAAATCAAAATGAACAGAACTGTCGAAGTCGGAGAAGCAAACACGATAGGGATTATGCTGCGAAGGGCTGACATCCTGTGTTATGTACACGTAGTACAATGACGTAAAACGAGTTTGAGGGTTTAGCTCAAGAAGCTTCTCAAAGTTTGTAATCACCAGTGGGTTCATAATTTCACAACGGTGAGGAGCCTGAGGGATAATTCCGAAAACCGATCAGAGAGTGGCAACATGCCCGCTAACACTTCGAGACTCATCGTATGAGTCGAGTGCATGCATCCTAACGCGATACGAAGACAGCGATACTGGATCCGTTCCAGTTTGATGATGTGCGTTTTAGCCGCCGACTGGAAGCAAAAACTACCGTACTCTAAAACCGATAAAATCGTTGTCCGGTACAACGTTAGAAGATCTTGCGGATGGGCTCCCCACCACGTTCCGGTAATTGTTCGGAGAAAATTGATCCTTTGTTGGCATTTCCGCTTCAGATACTCAATGTGGGATCTCCAGGTGCATTTTGAATCGAATCAGACCCCAAGATATTTGAAAGGCATGGAATGAGTGATCGGCTTACCCAAAAGTTGAAGCTTCGGTTGTGCTGGGCTATGCTTCCTAGAAAAAACGACCAACTCAGTTTTCTCCGTGGAGAATTCGATACCTAGCTGGATAGCTCAAGTAGACAAATTGTCTAAGGTATCTTGTAAGGGTCCTTCCAGGTCGGCCTCTCTGGGTCCTGTCATAGACCCATCATCTGCAAGTTGTCTCAACGTGCAGTTGTCCCTTAGACAATTGTCAATTTCTCTGACGTAGAAATTATACAGAAGGGGGCTTAAACATGAGCCCTGGGGGAGACCCATGTAGCTAAATCGTGAAGCTGTAGAGTTTCCATGATAAAAGCTCATATGTTTCTCTGACAGCAAATTGTACAAAAAGTTATTAATTAATGGAGAAAGGCCACAAGCGTGGAGTTTGTCTGAAAGGACTTCAACCGATACTGAATCAAAAGCCCCCTTAATATCCAAGAAGACAGAAGCCATTTGCTCTTTATTAGCAAAAGCCAACTGAATTTCAGTGGAAAGCAACGCGAGACAGTCGTTCGTTCCCTTGGCCCTACGGAAACCAAATTGAGTATCTGAGAGTAGGTGGTTCAACTCAACCTATTTGTCCAGGCGAAAAAGGATCATTTTTTCCAACAATTTTCGAATACACGATAACATTGCAATAGGACGATACGAGTTGTGATCTGACGCGGGTTTTCCAGGCTTTTTAATGGCTATAACCATAGAGGTAACTCTAAGACCACTGGGTCCCGAAGAAAATCATTATTATTTTTGGCTCACTCAGTACCAGAACAACGGTCCCAAGCAGTCCCAAGCTATTTCACTCACCCCTGCATGTTCTGCATGAATCCACACACCCCTGATGTTATCTGTCAAACTTTCATAGCGAATCAAAACAAACATAGTGTAGTAATAGAATTTCAACTAGAATAGGGTACGTTAATCGTTTGCTTGGGACCAATAGGCTACTAAAGTGGTGAGTCAATTTAAAATCGTTAGTTTCGTATTGATTGTTGCTATAACTCTCACCCGCCTCCAATCATCCGGAACAATATTAAGCCAAACGTGTTACTTCTCCATTGTTAAGAATTGTCATATTAAGGTGATATTCTAAGCAAGCCTTAGCATGAAACTTCAAAGGCACAAATGTCAGCTTCCACAAAACATACAAATTTGAAATTGCCTCTCTCTGTTTGTAGTAGCACAGCAAACAAGGAGTAGCAATTTCAAATTTGTATGTTTTGTGGAAGCTGACATTTGTGCCTTTAAAGTTTCACGCTAAGGCTTCCTTCGAGTATCACCTTAAAGCTGTCGCAGAGGTCATATATCAAAGTAGAACGGTTGTCATCATACAGTTCCCCCCAGCCTGTACCGTGGGAATTGAAATCTCCCATGATCAACCGTGGAGCAGGAAGTACCGAACATGTATCTGAAAGTTGTTTTCGATTAACAACGGCTCTAGGAGGAATATTTTTTTTTTTTTCCTTTGGTTTGTTTTTTCCGTCGATCTTGTTTTCCGTGCTGAGCACCAATGCTACCGACGTGCCAGGAAGGCAGCTCCCACACCTGGACCCTACCTATCGACCCATCAACTCATGAACCGGGGACCGGGAGGGAGTTTTGCATGCACGTTTTTACAAGTATCATTCATCATTGTGGTGGACACGCCGTGATCCACCTTTAACCGCTAACCTAGTCCTGCTTGATGCAGGACCTAGCGTCACGCCGTCCAAAGCGGTAATGAGCAGTGGCATAAGAGCAGCGCTCATTTATATCTTTTCAGGTTCAAGCAGAATGATGTGCAACCAAGTGGTATTCGTTTATGATGACTGGGTTTGGGAAAAAGGCTTTTTTCATGAAATCAGTGATAAAATTATCATTTGTACATTTTCAATAGTTTAATTACAGAAAAATTGGAAAAATATTTATTTCAACAGGTTTGTAATGTAATATCCTATCGATTGGCGTATTTGGATTTTAATTTCATCTATAAATGACAAAGTTACAAGCGTTCAAAACCTAACACTCCTTTACCACACATATTTTTTGACTTGCACCCCAGTATAGTCGACAAAGATGTAGTTCTACGTCAAAAAAAATTACTAACACAGAAACACAAACTTAAAATTTAACAGATGGGAGAAAGAAAGAAACAAGAACAAAAACTTATCTGATAATCCTATACTACTATCACCGAGCGTTTACACAGCAGCAGCGGAGCGATGCGCAGCTTGGATGATCTTCGATCCACGTGTGCGGGCGGTCTTCGTTGGTGTGTGCTTGTATGAAGCTCGACGCACAGCTGAACCCACGATGATGGATGAGCGGTTTAAATGCGGAGGCAGATGCTGACACTCGATGACGATGATCCGTGTGCACAGGTATGCGTGACCACGCACCGATGGTGCGCAAAATGATTGGTGAATTGCCAATCGCAAAAACAATTTTCGATGATGCCGAAAACACACTTTCTTCTCAGAAAAAAACTCACTTTTTGATAAATTTATCGGGAATTATGCCAGGAATCACTAAGCGAGAAAAACTGATTATTTACGTCAGATAATAGCGAGAAAACTTCCAAATTAACGGAGCGCGAAACAAGTCGACCGTACTTCTTGCTAGGACGCAGTGGTGTGTGAAGTGGGCCTAAATGAGAACCCCTGGGGTACCCCAGAGGTGACTGAAATTGAGGATTCATAATGGTATGTCGATGCGGTCAAATGCTTTACTGAACTCGGTGTATAGCACTTCAACGTGCTTGCCACTGTCCAACGCTTTAAGAATGAAAGATACATATTCTAGAAGATTGGAGGTAGTTGAGCGACCTTTAAAAAAGCCGTGCTGTTTACTTGTAATTATATTTTTCACCTGCTGAAAAATATTGCCGCTTAAGATTGATTCTAAAAGTTTTGCAATGCAAGAAATAATAGCAATTCCACGATAATTTCGAATGTCTGATTTTGCACCTGATTTGAAAATAGGTACCAAATAAGGTGATTTTCAAATTTCAGGGAATTTTCCATTTTTCAGAGACATGTGGAAAAGACGCTCTAGAGGAAATGCGAGTTCTTCAGAAAGGTTTTTCAAAAATATGGGTGCGATGCCGTCAGGTCCAGACCCTTTCGACGCGTTTAAGTTTTTTAGTGCATTGAGGAGTTCATGTTAAGAAAGTTGGTTGTCAGAGATGTTTTTAGAAATTTCATGAATTAATGCAAAGAAATCGCGGTCACGATCTTCTTCGGAAAATGTGGTGTTTAAAGGGTGTCCACGATGAAATTGCCACACACAAAATTGATTCGCAAAATTCGAATTTTCATCCGATTGCCATCAAATTTTCAGGGATTGAGAAATAACTATTAAACTTCATTTTACCATTTTACTCGTATTTTATTTACAGTCCATACGCAAATGCCCGCACCTTGGCCTTAACCCCGGCCATAAGATTCTGCACAACCTGTGAATCAACCGTTTTTTGCATGTAAACCCATACTTTCTTCAGTTCCTCGACTGTCTTCACTACCTTAGGTCGTTTAAGAAGGTGCTGCTTCATAATCGCCCAGTACTTCTCGATGGGGCGGAGCTCCGGAGTGTTGGAAGGGTTGAACATTTTCGGCACGAAATTGACCTTATTGTCCGCATACCACTTCAGCACGTCCTTGGAGTAGTGGCATGAGGCCAAATCCGGCCAGAAGATTGTTGGGACGTTGTGGGCCTTCAGGAGAGGAAGCAGCCGCTTCTGGAGGCACTCTTTTATGTACACCTGTCCGTTCATCGTGTCCTGGGTCACGAAAGGTGCACTCCGCTTCCCGCACGTGCAGATGGCTTGCCAAACCAGGAATTTCTTCGCAAATTTGGACATCTTCTGAGTGCGGACATGCTCCGGAACGCTGAACTTATCCTTGGCCGTGAAAAACAGGTTGCCGGGGATCTGTTTGAAGTCGGCCTTCACATATGTTTCGTCGTCCATGATGCAGCATTCAACTTTCGTCAGCATGTTGAGGTACAACTTCCTGGCACGGGTTTTGGCGGACTTGTTCTGCTTCTCGTCGCGATTAGGGGTCTTTTGTACCTTGAACGTTCGAAGCCCAGCCTTAGTTTTGGCCTTCTGGACAAAACTTCGGCTTAGGTGCAGCTTCTTAGCCACATCCCTAACGGAGGCGTTCGGATTTCGGTTGAAGGCCCCAACTACGCGGTTGTGATTTTTGGTGTTGTACGGAATACTTTTTCCTTCACTTCTGGGCTTCCGATCGGTGGTCAACCGTTCCTCGAACCGCTTAATCACTCGCGACACCGTGCAATTCGCGATTCCCAACGTTTTAGCGATGGAACGATGCGAGAGATCCTTGTTCTCGTGATGAATGCGCAAGATTTTATCACGCATGAGCTGTTCTTTCAACTCCATTTCCGCGAGTTTTGAACACAGGACTTTAAAACTTGCAGGATGTAAATAATGCACTATGAACTAAATCCACCCAAATTTTCATTAAATTCTACCCAACGGTTAAAAAGTTAGAGCAATTTCATAGTGTGGCAATTTCATCGTGGACACCCTTTACTTCTTGGAAAAAAATTTGCAAAGTGATTACAAATTTCAGAAAAAATTCTCATCTACATTTGCATCCAAATTGATTCGCGAAGGAAAATTGCTACTTTTTAATTTCGTGTTCACATAATTAAAAAAGTTCTTAGAACATGCTTTGACTTTATTTTCGACTTTGCGGTTATAGTCCTCATATGCAAAGTTGATGGCTGTATTTAATTGGTTGCATAAGTTGTAATTGTTTCGCAAATTGGTTTCAGTTTTTTTTTCTTTTTTGTATAGTTTATGAGCTTTCTTTTTTTTTATTCTTCAAATTTTTCAGTTGTGGATTGAACCATGCGGGCAGATTGGACCTTTGAAAATATAGCATTAACATGTTTATCAATAAATAAGTAAATAATGCGGGACATAACGCATATTAAATAAATAAACCACGTCATTTAAGTAGTTTAAATCAGTTTTGGTACACATTGAACTTTTCTCGAGACTGCATCGAGAAAAGTAGCTAAAATTTGCTGATGCAGTCCATTGACAGAACAGGTAACAGTGTGTCGGTGAAAGGAAATGAAAGCCAAATTGATGTTAGTGACGAGCGATCCTGTTTTGATGACCCCCCAAGTATATTGTTGAACATATTCACCCCTATTCTGTATTTCGTTTCGAACGAAATTCTCATACAAAAAAATATGTTTTTGTATGAGAATTTCGTTCGAAACGAAATACAGAATAGGGGTGATTGACATGAAAATATCGATGAAACTTCTGCCGTGTAGGGTGCACTTAAGGCACACATATACACACGGTGTTTGGTTGTTTACATTGAACTGCTGCCAGCTGCTCTATCCATTTAGATTGATACAATAGTTCAAAAATATTTTTAAGCACTTTTACAACGCTTCAAACTTATCAGGTGAGTTTGACTATTGTCGGCAACCTATTTTTATTCGGTATTCTGCATTCCATATGAACTGCGTGTTCAACAGCTGTTCTATTATCGGCAACTAGAAATCAGCAGCATTTAAAAAAAAAATGCTCATCAGATTGAAACTGAAGACTATGGACCTCATAACACGGTGACAAGGAAGTGATATTCGGAATAAGAGCCGTGATTACCTTACAAATAAAATGGAAATCACTTAACCGTGACGACAAGTGGCAAGTTTTCACCGTGAAGTGACATCCGTAATAAGCCCCTATAACATGCCATGTATTTTGATTATACTCTATTTGTTGATGATGCTAATTTCAAATAACAGACTAAAGTGGTAATTTTTATACGATAGATGAGGAGGAGATGAAAGTATAGAATTGATAGTTCCGTTTAGAGTACGGCAGAAAGAAGAAAGTAGAAAGTAGACAGCGAGCTATGACAACTTTTAAGGAAGGTACTGTTATACCCTATTCGCGCAACTTGCGCATTCGATATAATTGACGTAGAACGTCAACCAAATGTCAATCTTCGAGAACACTCGGCACGACGATGGTTGTGAGTGATCGGCGACATGAAATATAAATTATTCAGTTTTGTGACTCGAAACCATCAAGTCGTTTTTCTTCATTTCCCTCGCAGTATCTATCACGGTAACTTAAACTTAGTACATAAAAGTGGCGAACGAGGTGTGAAAAAGGGTTTTCGCGCAGCAGAAGAAGTGGTTACATCCATTTTTATCGGAGTACCATCACACGAGCTGATATAATTCTTTGCGGTGAAAGCAATCGTGTCCGCCATCCACTGCTTCAGGTTCAATACGACGGACAACGACGGGAGCAAATTGTTCCGGTAGATTGGTAGTCAGACGGGTGCAAAAGTTTTTGGACGCGTTTGGTTTGGTATTGTAAGTGGAATTCTTCCAGAGGTAGGTGGAGTGACTCCCGGTTTTCCTTGCGTCGGTTTGCCATTTTGTATGACTGCGTTTGGTGATTTTCCATAGCGCCATTGGTGAAGTCGGTGAAAAGGCCTTTTCATTTGTCCAACAGAATCAATAGGCTGGACCAATTTCTTTTTTAATTGAAAATTGACAAAAGATCAAAAATTCATTTTGTTTCAATTTGATAAAAGTGTTTTTTTCTTTCTTCTAATTACAACAGAAGCTTAAGTGTCGCTGAAATAAAAGTGCAGTGATTCTACCACAGCCACGGGGTGGAGCGCCGGACCAGAATATTGTTAAATCCCGACTGTTTAAGTCAGCAGTGCTGGTCGACGTTACTGGAACGTTACAGCACGGCTCGGAGGTGAGCCTGTTTCAATATTTTACCAGCAACAGTTTTGGAGGCAAATTACGTCTTTCATCCGATAGGATTTCAGCAGACTTACTGTGCGGCAAAGGTCGTTGTTTGACAATGGTCAAAAGGACATTTTATTTATTTTTTTCTCTAAGTGAACAAACACAAAAGCCAGTTTTTTTTCTTGATTTTCTTTGTTTAATTTGCGGATAATCTTTGCTGAGTGGGATTTTATTCCTTTCTTTCTGATGTTAAACCCATTTTGTTCCTTTTTTAAACTGAAATTTTTAAAAAGTGAGCCGTCATGAGTTCTTTAAGCGTTGCATGCACCATTGAACCCTATCGTAGGGGCGCTAGCTTTAGCGATTGGTACGCAAGACTGAAATTTTTCTTTAAAGTGAATAAAATTAGTGAAGACGACAAAATGGTCACACTCAGCGGGCCAGTCATGTTTGACGAAATCAAACTGCTTTACCCTGCAGGTAATTTCGAAGAGGCAGCTTTCGATGGTTTGATCTCGATGCTTAAGAACCGTTTGGACAAAATAGACCCAGACTTAGTCCAACGTTATAAGTTTAGCACCAGGGTACAAAATCCTGATGAATCTACTGAGGACTTTGTCTTGGCTTTGAAATTACAAGCAGAATTCTGCGGATTTGTAACATTCAAAGATACTGCCATTCTTGACTGCATTATAGCGGGAATAAAGGATAAAAATTTGAGACAATGACTTTTGGGAGAAGAAAAACTTACTCTAGCAAATGCAGAGAAAATCATTCATTGTTACATGGGAAATTGCAAAAGCAAACGCAGGTGCAGCTGAAGAACGACGAAATGCGGTTCCTGGACAAATAGCTGCTATACAAAGCAATTCAAGGGGGCAATACCGGAATGGCCTATGGGAAGTTGAAACAAACTTTAGATTGGGCAAACAAAAAACAGGATAGCGACTTCAATAGAGGGGCTGGAAGCAGTAGAGGTCCAGTCAAGAACCGTCTGGGAGTATGACCATACTATTATGGACAACAAGGGCAAAGCCTACGGCATTACGGATCAAAACCGACGAATTACAGGCAATCACAAATGATCTGCAACTTTTGTGGAATAAAGGGCAACATAAAAAGAAAATGTTTCAAATTAAAGAATCTTCATAGGGATACAGTTAACCTGGTAGAATCTTACAGACCAGGGCCATCTGCGGATCGACACATAGCTGAACTACTGGAGGGGATGCGAACAAATGACTCGGATGGAGAAGAGAGCGATTCAGGTGAATTGGAAGGCATGTTGGTGTAGTCTATTAATAAGATAAGTGATCCGTGTTTAGTTGCCGTTGACATAGAAGGAAATGCTATCCAAATGGATGTTGATTGCGGTTCGTCCGTTTCAGTTATTAGTCAAGGTAGATATTTGTCCAAATTTTCCAGCCCTTTGCGGCAATATAGCAAAATATGAATAGTGGTCAATGGATCGAAACTCAAAATTGAGGGAGAGGCAAGGGTCATGGTTAAATTCAATAATAAGGAAGAGTTGATGCAATTTCTGGTGCTTGACTGTGAAAATGACTTTTTTCCTTTAATGGACCGAACTTGGCTGGATGTTTTCTATTGCACTTGGAGGTCATTTTTCACAAATGCAATGATAACTAATAACGTGGCTACAGAATCGGGTGAAACTGAGGTTGATGAGATAAAAATGAGGTATAACCATGTATTTGAGAAATGGAGGCGAACCAGCCCAAGGCTGAAAGCCTCCTTAATAAAGTTAAATAATAATAATGTATTTGAGAAAAACTTTTCGGCACCCATTAAGGGATTCTTCAATTGGTTATGAAGGACGAGTCTCCTATTTTTAAGAAAGCTTTTGATGTTCCATATAGATTAAAAGAAAAAGTTGCAGAGTATCTGGACAAGTTAGAAAAAGAAAAAGTTATCACGCCAATAGATACTCGGTTAGTAGTTGATTGTAAAGTGTCTATCAACAAAACAATAGTACCAAATACTTATCCATTACCTACAGCGCAAGATATTTTTGCAAATTTATCTGGATGTAAGGTGTTTTGTGCCCTTGATTTGGAAGGAGCTTACACACAACTTGAGTTGTCGGAAAGATCGAAGAAATTTGTGGTCATTAACACTATGAAAAGATTGTACATATACAACAGGCTTCCTCAAGGAGCATCTTCACGTGCTTCCATTTTTCAGCAAGTAATGGACAAGGTCTTAGAAGGTATTAAATTTGTATCATGCTATTTCGATGATGTGCTGATTGCTGGGAGAAACATGCAGGAATGCAGGAAAAATATTTTAATGGTTTTAGAGAGGTTAGCCAATGCTAACATTAAAGTAAATTTCGAAAAGTGTAATTTTTTGTACCAGGGCTGACCTATTTAGGGCACATTATTAGTGAGAAAGTTTTAATGCCTTGCCCAGATAAAATTTCAACTATTGAAAAAGCAAAGCCTCCAAAAAATGAATCTGAGTTGAAATCATATCTCGGTTTGTTGAATTACTAAGTATCATAAGTTCATTCCACATTTATCCAGTGAATTATATCATTTGTATAATTTACTCAGGAATAACGTGAAGTACATTTGGGATGAATACTGTCAGAAAGCTTTATTTCGGAGATGAACTAGCCATAGGCTAAACATCTCCTTAATAAAGAACTAAAAAAAAATGTCAGAAAACTTTTGAAGATAGCAAGCATCTTTTACTGAAAACAAATTTTCTCGAGTTTTATGATCCTAAGAAGCCGATTGTATGGTTATCTCAGATGCATCTAGTTATGGTCTCGGTGGCCTAATAGCACATGTAGTGGATGACGAAGAAAAACCGATTAGCTTTACCTCATTTTCATTGAATCAAGCCCAGAAAAAGTATCCAATTCTACAACTGGAAACATTAGCACTAGTTTGTACGATAAAAAAATTCACAAGTAGTTATATGGTCAACATTTTACAGTTTACACTGATCATAAGCCATTGGTAGGAATTTTTGGGAAAATGGGTAACAATTCGATTTATGTAACTAGACTCCAAAGATTTATCTTGGACTTATCGATTTACGACTTTAATATAATTAATAGACCTTCACACAAGTTAGGAAATGCGGACTTTTGTTCGAGATTCCCTTTGACGCAGGATGTTCCTGAAGAACTAGACGCAAATGTTATTAAAAGTATAAATTTTAGTAAAAATATCCCCATTGATTACAAAATCATTGCTGAAGGGACCAATAAGGATGAGTTTTTGCAGGGAATAAAAGGATTTATGCACAATGGTTGGCCAGAAAAAGTGAGCAAACGTTTCAGTGAAATTTTCGCAAACCAACAAGATTTGGAGTCAGTCGACGATTGTCTACTTTACAAAGACAGAGTAATTGTATCAAAAACATATCAAAGAGAAGTTTTGAAGCTGTTTCACAATAATCATGCAGGTATAGTAAAAATGAAGCAATTTGCGAGAAGCATGGTCTATTGGTTCGGAATAAATGCTGACATTGAGAGATTTGTAACACTTTGTGATGCCTGTAATAGCATGGCAATTCCTTATAAGCCAGATAAGTCATCCAAATGGATACCGACAATTAAACCATTCAGCAAAATTCACGTAGATTTCTTCTATTTTGAACATCGTACTTATTTACTTATCGTTGATAGTTTCTCCAAATGGATTGAAGTCGAATGGATGAGACAAGGCACTGATTGTAATAAGGTTTTATAAAAGTTGGTAGCGTTTTTTGCACGTTTTGGCTTGCCAGACGTTTTAGTTTCAGACAATGGTCCTCCTTTTAACTCCCATGATTTTGAGGAGACAAGGTATTAAGGTGATGAAGAGCCCTTCTTACAACCCTTCAAGTAACGGGCAAGCCGAGAGATTAGTTAGAACAGTGAAAGAGGTTTGGAAGCGATTCTTACTGGAACCAGATATCATGGAGTTAGATCTGGAAGACCAAATAAACCTGTTTTTCTTTAACCTTAGAAACAGCAATATAACGAGAGACGGACATTTTCCGTCTGGGAAGATATTTTCCTATACACCAAAAACTATTTTAGATCTTATTAACCCAAAGAAACATTATAAATATCAATTAGAAGTACCACAACCAAATGATGAGATCATCGCAGAATCGCATCTCTGATGGTGGGGACTGTGATTTTTTACCACAGTTCATCCCCCGCCATCATGCTAGATGGATAAAAGTAATATTTATTAAAAAGTACTTTCCCAAAACTTTCCAGATACGTATTGGAAACGTAGAGGCAATGGCGCTCAGAAATCAAATCAGGATTCGTAAGGAAGAGTTAGCATGGCGAAGGCCAAACGTTCTCATCACACGGAACGGCCTAGACGAAACAACGAACGATGCACAAATGGTCGGCGATCATCTCTTTTTACCAGTGGTGGCGGGGGGACATCCCTCACCATACCTCTCCAAAGGGGGAGTTTGGTAAAGAGAGATGATAAAACCGATTTGTACCTTCCTAAAAGTTGTCCTAGCTCGCTGTCTACTCTCTGTATGCAATTTTCACACTGCCGTACTCTAAACGGAACTATCAATTCTATACTATCATCTCCTCCTCATCTATCTATCTATCGTTTAATTACCACTGTAGTCTGTTATTTGAAATTAGCATCTTCAACTATGTAAATCGTTGACTTCACGCAGAAGTAATACTAAACATAACCACAAAGTACTCTACATATTTGTGATTTCCTTCTCACAGATTACAAAATGAGTATCTGACACATCGAAACATGTTTTGGTATCTCTCTATATGCATTTGGATTAACATCCGAAGTCCCTTAAGAAGTCCCACCTACATATTCTGCACGAAATATAATTTCTGCTCCGCCCCCACCACAGCGGGAAATCCTGTTAGGGCAGGGGCTTATTTAGTATTTTGAGTACATAATATGTAAAAAAGGAGGAGCTTCGGATCTATGTTTTGTTCAGAATATGTGAAAAGAGAGACTTCGAACATTAATTTAAATGCATATATAGAGGAACCACACATGTTTCGAGCGCACTGCCCTCTGTTAGCAATTAACGGAACTAAGTGTAGGTGTAATTTATGACAGATGTCACTATTAAGAACAGCAGTGACATCTGAAGGAAAATTAACGCAGAAGCATGGTAACATGATTAATTAACAGTATAGTGCCTGATCCTAATCCGCCTAAACAAAATTTTAACAACGAGTTCACCACGCATTAAAGACGATGTTTAAGGGAAACATTTCCATTCAATTAATGCGTACAATTTGTTCCCATCATTCAGAAGTTCCTTTGGTTCCACTCCGTTCACTAGCCCACGACCGCCAGAGCGGAGCTCATTTCAAATGTCTTCGGATGGCCAACTAAGTGAAATCCTTTTCTTTTGTTGTTTAAGGGTTCCCTCTAATGGACAATTGCTAAGGACTAATAAATAAATTTTCCTTCAGAAAGACTTTGATTCAATGAAATGCTTGTCTTTTCCGGCTCCCGGTACAAACCGTAGCATGCGAACATTCCGTCGGGTGGAACAAAAAGGCAAGAAGATCGACCCTAAATGACAGTTGGATGGCACAATAGTTTGGGGCATCGTAAAAAGCTAAAATGAAAATAAATTAGGGAGAAGTAGCGAAGTGAAAAATGAATTTCCTTTTCATTTGTAGCTCGCTCCCCCGCACATTTGCGCATCCCCCCACCATCCCCAAGTGCGGCTATAAGAGGATCTCGTGGACGGGTCCAAAGAAAAGAAAAAGGGTCAAATGATCATTTTGAGGAACCCCGGAAAGGGAGAACAGAAACATCAGAATCCGGAGCTTCTATTGACATTTTATCAGCCGTATAATAAATGTTCGTCCATCAATGTGAAAATTCAATAGGTTTATCGAAATTGGGTTGAATCGAAGCTGTCAGTGAGTTTTGCTCATTCTTTCACGATTCAGAAAAAGGATACTTTTGCAATTGACAGCTGTAGCAATGATTATTACCAAATCCTTTGGAGTCCAAATCTTCTGATTTTGTCCACAAAACTTTGTATGATCTGTGAGTTTAGTTTTCCAAGACTACCACCGACGGACGAGTGACACCGCAAGAATGTCAATTCCTTCAGCAGGCAAAAAGCAAACATTGGAAAAAAACTCAGATAAATATTCCAATCACGACGAAAATAACGCCAAAGGCCATTTTATCCCCGACGACGACGACAACGACGATATGAAATCACACTTTCTTGAGTTGAATGGTGGTGGGTGGTGATGTAATAGTGGTTCGCCTCTCGGTGGTGAAGTATAAGTAAAGAGAAGGATCCACTGGGATCCCGGGTTCACTCCATAGATATCGGTTGACACTTAGGCCGACACCGAACGGAGGCAAACTTTTGCCAAGAATGTGTCAATAAAACAATATGCCCGAGATGAATTTTATGCTGGTGATGCCGCCACTGTTCTGGTTCTTCTGATACCAGGGCTTTATCTAGAAGTGCTGATGGTTTATGCGCTTATGAAAATGGGAGAAAAGTGGTACATCGGGCATAAATTAACTTTGGGTGAGAAAAAAAAAAAAAATACATGATGGTTTCTTCTTCCTTGTATATTTTCAAATAGAGCGTGATCATTTTGGTAGAGTACGTGTATGACGAATTTCACGGTTGGCAGCACCCTTTCAGATTGCAATGAAACATTGTGTGTGTAAAGATTTCATCTATTAACCCATTAACGCCCAGTGATCTATTTATAGATCAATTACACACTTAGATTGTTTTGCCGAGATTAGCACCACCGAGAAGGCTCGGCATTCATTTTTCATGAGATCTCAGCAAAATTTATGTTTGTTAGCCGAGATATCGGCGAAATTCCCGTTTGTTAACTGAATCTCGGCAAATTATTCACTGAAATCCAGCAAAATAGATTGCCGAGCTGCTCGGTGGTGCCCATCTCGGCAAATAAAAATCTAAGTGTGTACATTTTTGATTTCTGTCGAGCAACTTGAGCTCAAAAGTTATACATGTCTTCATCAAAATTGTTCCATGAAACTTGAAATTGTAAACAGTTTAGTTCGGAATTGATTCACAAGGAAGTGTTAGTGTCCTTAGTAAACTTCGTTTTATCAACTTTTATAGAATAAACTTCTCATGATACGTGATAGAAACAAGAATGCAGTCTACATAGGCCATCACTAGTTTATTTTTTAGTTCAGAATGTTCTCACTAATTTGTGTACATGAAACATCTCATGATTCAGGCTATACATAAATTTGCTGTTTTCTGCAATGTTGTTCAGGACCTTTTGAATCGTGGGCGTTTTAGTTCGGAATTCTCTCACTAGGTTGCTCTAGTGTTTTTGTGAATTTCCTATGCATGCAAGGTCGACATTTCGAGATCCTTGCTGGATCCAAAGTTGCTGTTCTGCATTGTTTTTAACGAGGCTAAGAATTTTTGAATTGAGGAAATGAGCATTGATGCCAAATATTTGGAATCTTAGAACCAGAAAATAATATGCAACGGATTTGCCTATATCCAAACGTTTTTGTTTTGAACATCTGAAGCCGTCCTCACGATGTCCTTTTTAAAGATTTCATATTTGAATATCGGTTGTGCTCAGCTATAAAGCAATACCATGCTGAAGGTGACTAGGATCGATTCCCAGTCCTGTTTATATTTTTTTCGGGTTGAAAATGTGGAAGTGGTCAAAGAACACTAAGTTGACACAGCCAAAAACAAATGCTGTTAAACATGAATTTACACAATGTAAATCTATAACCAGGTTCATCAGAAACCTATAAGGTGTCAATTAGCTTTATTCATGTTTCCACTGCCACTATAAACAAAAATATCCGTGCTAACTTTACGGGGGTTCTATGGATAATGTTTTTAATATGGGTGGACATATTTCATGAAGATGTGATTTGATATTTCACTTGTCATAACCAATTATTTCGAACATAGTGAACAACAATCCGGAATATTCAAAGTCGTTTCTTAAATGGCAATGAGAGGTGGTTTGATCATTTACATGATCCGGACTATCCGGAACCAGTTCTATGGAGGCCTTATGACTCTACACGCTGTGTCTCCTTTTTCTTCTTCTTCTTCTTCTTCTTCTTCTTCTTATTATTATTCTTCAAATTTTAAGCTTATTGCTTATCGTATATTAGCTTATTGCATGCTCTCAACTTAGTGTTCTACACAGCAAAACATTAATTTTGATATCACATCAAAGTGCATGCACTTCAACGTGTCAAAAATATGGTGTCATTTGTTTATCTTTGTGACCATAAAAATTACATGAGATTTTCGACATGATTGAAGTGCATCCTCTTGGATGTAAAATAATTTTTTTTGCTGTGTGGATGCACTTCAACAGTTATTAATTGAGAGCATTCGATGCCTGTCCCATTGTTGCTGCATTAGTGTAATTGTCTGGCAAGTACAATCATACTGTTTGCCCAGGTAAGTCGAGAAATTTCCCAACCCAATAAATTCATAGACTAAACCAGGAATCGAACCCTTTGGTCTTGCTTTGTAGCTGCGCCTTTACCGACTGAGCTAAGAGAGGCCCTTAACGTTTTGTGTGCCATTGATCATATTTCGTCGAGTAAATAGATGTTATTTGATATGGTTATGAGAGATGTCAAATTTCACCATGTGGAACCATATTCCGGAACATCCGGTATCGATTCCTAGGTAGGCTCTGATGTTCTCTATCACTTTCGGGAGTTCCATGAATCAATTGTGGGGCCTCATAGCCTAGTCAGTAAAGGTACGATATTATCAAGCCACGGGTTCGATTCCCGGTCCGAGCGAGGGAATCTTTCGGGTTGGAAATTTATTCAACTTCCCTGGGCAATAGAGTATCATTGTGCTTGCCACACAATATACAAATTCATGCATTGCTATTGGCATCGAAAGCTCTCAACTAATAACTGTGGAAGTGCATTTAGAACACTAAGTTGAGAGCACGCAATAAGCTAATATGCGCTAAGCAATAAGCTTAAAATGCGAACAAGAAGAAGAAGAAGAAGATGAATCAAATCAATTTGTTGTCGCAATGATAGGTAAGATATATGCTAAAGATTTAATTTATAACAAAGAGGGAGGCACCTGAGGGGAGTACCACAGATATAAAGTTCTGTCCAGTTAGAATCCGGAATCACTTATTGTGTTGCAGTGGCACGGAAAGTGACCGCTGCAAGAATTATTTTACAGCGGTTTGTTTACCTAGGCGCCCACTTTCTGTGTCAAAAATTATTCCAGATGGAAGCCGAGAGGAGAGAAAAAATTCTACACACCCACGTTGATAATCCAACGTGGTCCGCAATAAAAATCGCAAAAACGTTGAAAATCGCCAAATCAACCGTATATGATGTGCTCAAACGTTTCAGGGAGCGAAAGAGCGTGGATCGAGTGCCTTAAGGTAAGCGTCGTAGTGGAACATATGACCGCAAGCTGAACCAGAAGGTGTTGAGAACCGTCAGAGCAAACCCTGGACTATCAGATAATGAAATCGCACAAAAATACGCTGCTGCTCGCAGTACCGTTCGAAGAATTCGTTTGCGAGCAGGATATCGTTCTTATCGAGCCAGCAAGCAACCAAACAGAACGTTGAAGCAAGGCTTCGTCACCAAAACTCGAGCTCGGAAATTTTACCAGCAGGTTTTGACGAAGTACCAAGGATGCCTGCTCATCGACGATGAAACCTACGTCAAAATGGATTTCGGACAGCTTCCTGGCCAAAAATTCTACATTACGACGGCACGAGGAGATGTTCCTGCGAAGTTAAGTTTGCTTTTATGGACAAATTTGCCAAAAAAAAAAAAAAAAACTCATGATTTGGCAAGGGATATGCAGCTGCGGAGCAAAGACCAAAGTGTTCGTGACGAATAAGACGATGAACTCGAAGCTGTACAAGGAAGAATGCCTCAAATACCGCGTACTACCTTTCATTAAAGCCCATAAAGGTCCCGTGAAGTTTTGGCCAGATTTGGCGAGTTGCCACTACAGCCGGGAAGTCATCCAGTGGTACTGCGATAATAACGTAGATTTCATCGATAAAAACATGCCCGCAGTTCCGGCCCATCGAGAGATTTTGGGCAATAATGAAGCGGAAGCTTAAGAAAAGTGGAAAAACGGCTCAGGACGTGATTCAGATTACCAAAATGTGGAACAAATGTGCCAAGGAAATTGACTCCGGAGGTGTGCAGCGTTTGATAGGAGGAATAAAGAAGAAAGTGTGAATTTTCATTTGAAACGAAAAGAAATGATTTGCATTGATATTTTTTCCTAAAAGTATAGTGAATTACCTTTGTTTTGATGTATTAACCTTATTTGTACGTTAATCCGTAACCGAGATACAGATGATTTTATTATTCCGGATTCTAAATGGACATAGCTTTAAGAACCACACAAATGTTTGAACATCACTTCCGGCGACTACATTGCAAAATCTGTTCATGCGGTCAAACATTATGAATACTGCATGCTTTTCATGAAAATATGTTCTGCAGCTTTGAACCACTTATCACTGACTATTAAGAACATTATGGTTTTAGATAAGAATTCTGGTAGCAGATAGCTTGTGTAGCATATAATTTAATGGCCGGCGCCGGTGGTGTAGATGTAAGCGTGACTGCTTTCTAACACCCCAATGGGTCTGGGTTCAATCCCAGTCGAGGTCTGTGGGATTTTTCTGAGGCATACAAATCTCTGGTCACGTCTTCCTTCAGAAGGGAAGTAAAGCCGTTGGTCCCGGCCCATGTGTGTTGAATGGGTGCGATATCCTACGCAGGTGTGGAAGCTGCCTTCCTGCACATTCGATTGCCGTCAATAGATGGCAATCGATGTCCGTCGGTGATTGGTGGAACAGAGACCGACGTTAAATAAAGGAAAAAATATATATATTATTTAATGATCATTGATTAAATTTGAAGCATTGAAAAGAAGGTTGCTATCTTTAAAAGTTTCCCTAGAAGGCAATACCTGTTGAATGGCTCATAACTCTATTCTTAAGTTTTTGAGAAAAAAATCCTAGATGCAGACAATTTTCTTTCCGAAAACTGATCAAAATTATTTGGTTGAGGCAGTTTAGATTTAAATCAAATCAGAATACTTTACAACATTTATGGTCCATTTTAATCCTTGCCGCATTATTTTCAAATCATTTTGCATGTCCTTACAGCGAAACGATGACACCCATTTGGAGCAACCAATTAATAAATAACGAGAATTTCGAATAGATCCGGCAATCATATAATCATTCTACGCTGATTGAATGCCCCAGGGAACTGTTTTGACTGCGACCGATCCTTTCTTGGTTCCATACCATCCTGTGATGATGATGATGACGATGATGATGAAGGGACCCGGAGCGACTGAGTTTCGCTTGAGCTCTAGTCTCAAGTAATCTTTTTCATCAGAGAACGCATGTGTGCACTCCGGTTCCGAAATCGGATGAAAGGATGCGGAAAAATAAACGTACACAGCCCGGACTTCATACATCAACAACCGACAGTGAGATCCAAACAAAACACCCCCCTATGGAGAGGTTGGGGAATGAACTAAAAAAGAAGCAAAGTTAAGTATGCTGCACGAATGATACATGAAGCACGTCAAAGATGAATGACGTTGTAGAAAAAATGTGCAAATGAAAGAAGAATTACCTCTCGTTTCGTCCTGGCTATACATAGCAGTAGCCAGATCAGGCCAGCATCCAGAGCACAACAAAAGTGATCGATTGCTGAAGGGCGTTTTGATGAGAAAGCTTGATTAGGATGTAGAAATGAATAGGCAAAATGGAGATGGAAAATCGTGAGCCGTTTCTTCGAGCCTGGCACAGTGATGGATGGAAAACTCGGATCCGAAGGGGTAGACACGATCCGGCTGAGAGGGCACCATCTGTGGATATGCTGGGTGTGCAGTGGTCATCATTTCATTCATATATTTTCACTTTTTTATGCACGGTTTTGTTTAAGCTGGGCTATGAATATATTGACGTTGTTTTTCTAACAAATGACCAGAAATAGAAATATAGATGGTACTGGAACAGTCGAGAGAAAAGCAATCATAGATATGCCAGAATATTCGGTAGAAACACTTTATGTTTAATAATTTCAAACGATCTTTCATTATATGTATGGTTCTGATTAAGCTTTTCCTAGCATGCCTCATCTCTACCATCAAAAGGACCAACAATCAAACTTTTTCTTTAGCGTGAGCAACAAAGCAAGTGTGTGTGTGTGTACAAGAGTGTTAATTATCACTCTTTTATCTTTGTTCTCCGTAGAATTTTGTATGAATATGGTAGTTTCTATACTCTAGTACACATTAGGAAACATTAGCAAGAAATTATGCTTCCTTATGAGAGCACTCATGACAATCTACTTTACTCCTCCAACACAAATATACCACCGAAACATTTAATATCATTCATCAGTCTAATGCCGTGTGTGATGTTCGCTAAATTTGTACGCAAATTTCAGTTCTTATCATGCGGAAGAACAGTGCATTGAGCAAACTTTGGCAATGCTACTGCTACTGTTTATTAAAAAGTTCCCAGCGGACCGGGATCGGCTGTTAGGAACGTGGATCTTCCCCAGGAGGGATTTGCAGTTTGGAATTGTTTTTCCCCGACCGAGTTGGTATGATATGCATTCGATTCGACTTGGCAGCAGCAGGCAAGGTGTTGTGAAAGTATTTGCATCAAAAGAAGTGCGAACTTTGCCCGGAGCGATCCGGGGAAGAATTTCGTAAACTATTTGTTATCTACAATTGGTCTTTCACAGTCGGTCCCGCTTATGGCTGAAGGTTTTCCTTGTTTCTTCCTGACTGTGGATGTGTGAAACGGTTGTGATATGCTGGCGAAGTTTAATAATGAATATGTAGCAAGATTATGCATATTTAGCAAGACTGATGCAGGTGTTGGTGCTTGTAAGGCCACTGTAGCGGGTTCAAAAAATGTTTTTTTTTTGTCTTAAATGATAGTTTAGAATACGGGACAATGGGCATGACATTTATCTTTAATCGCGTTTGTCTCGAAACCATGTTTTTCAAGTCGAGTGGAAACGGAAGTCATATTTCTAATTGATTAATCATCTTGTTTTTTTTTTTTGTAGCTTGTTCTACATATATTTTTTTAATGAAGTATTTGAGTTTTTATCTTAATCTTTAAAAGATTTTTTTGTAATTAACGTTTATAATTGATATTTTTGCCTGAAAATCAGAACACTTTTTTCAAAAACGCACCATTTTGTCAAAAATCAATATTTTTAAAATCGGACAGGTACTTCACCATAGTTTACATCCTAGTTTATGAAGCTTTTGTTTATTTTATTATTATAATTTCTCATTATTAAGGAGACTTTTAGCCCTGAGCTGGTTTGTCTTCGTCGTCTCCGCTGAAACTTTTTTGCATTTTGTGCTAGGGCTACCTCCGGCTACAAATCGTTTCCGCCTGCAAACCGCTTCACGCCGGGAATGCCATCACTTAGACGACTGCAGCAACAACTTGCTGCACATTTCAAAAACCAAAATTTGGGAAAATGTTATTTAAACTATTTTCAATAAAATGCTGAAAACCGCATTCTTTTAAAGTGTTGCTGTTCGCAAAAAACAGTTTCTACACTGGTCTAACCCCTTAGCGAGGGCGAAATACTGAGATATCGGTGAGTTAAGAAACATTTCTTGCATCTCGAGCGTGATTGGTAATTGGTGATTTCGTAATTATATTATAGTGTTGGTTGCAAGACGCATTAAAAAAACGCTACTATTTTCCGCTCGAGAATCTAATGATTCACGCAACATAAAATAATTGCACCCGAGAACTTTCTCGTAGCCTCATGCCGACCGAACCGTAACGAACTTCCGCTCTATTAATTAACCGGAAGAATGTTCTGCGGTGCGGAGTGCGAAAAAGAAACTGCTCGGATGTTTCTGATATTGACAGTTCACTACCGCATCCTCCGGACGACCCGAGGGCTAGGACCGATGATCCGCGCCGAACAAATAATGTCCTCTGCTGCTGATTTCCTCCCAAAGTCATTCAGCATTCAGGCGGCACAAATAAATCCTAAATTTATGCTGTCTGATAAACTGAATAATTTGTGATGATAATCAGGTTTCCTCCGTCCTTGCCTTTCTTGATTTGTTAGTCCCCTGCCATCCCACACTCACGGGATTGACGGTTAGCGTGTCCCAAGGAAAACCCCATGAAAAAAGCGTATGCTCTTCATTTGATTTGAACGACAAAAGGCGGGAACCACCGGTGGGGGATGGCGAGGGTGTCGTCCGTATTCTTTGCTTCCAGCTCTGTGTGGTTTCCCAATAATATCTATATTGTTCGGGCGCTGGCGTTTGGGATTTTTCGCCCTCCGGGGTTGTAGGAATTGATTGGAGGCGGAAGCCAACTCATAATAATCAGCGGATTGAAAAGGAAAGATTTGCGATTTTCTTACTTGACCCTCTTTCTTCCTTTTTACTACTCTCGGTCGCTCATTTCAAGCAGACCCTCGTCTAGTCCCCTTGGCCAGGGCCTGTGTGTGTTTAGTCCGGAAAGCATCACCAGGGCCAAGGCCTGACAGTTTCTTCCCATGGAGAGGAGGACACCAAAGTTTGCCTCTTGTATTATAATGCGAAATAGTTGCCGGGTAGAATGTAGATGAGTTTCGCCAAGGGAAGAAAGATGAATAGCATCAAAATAATGCCGAGCACTGTCTGGGAAGGACTATCGTGCAACGCGGATGGAATCGTGACGAGAGTAAATGTGACACAAGCTGCTTCAGGCGTTCGGTCGGATGTTCGGTCGGAAGGTGACTAGGGGGAACCGCAAATATGCCCGAAATTATGACCTATTTCAACTGAAAATATTCATAATTTTGCCATTGTCAAGTGTGCCTGTGTCGAGAAGACTGAATCGGTCGCTTTTGGACTGATGAGTTGGAAGCTGATTGTGTTTTTGAGTGGAGGGGTTGAATTATTTCTTTTTTGTCTCGAATGCGGATGAGGACTCAGACAAATTGATTATTTACAAGTTACTGACAAGTTACATCATACAAACATGTATAGAATAAACACACCAACAATTGGTAGTGGAAAAAATCGTTTAAAAAAATGATCCACCCAAAATTACCTCACTTATCTCATAGGATAACACAGTGTCCGGTCATTAGGCCAAATGGTCACTAAGCCGAATAGTTAATTGACCGAATGCCATTAGGCCGAATGGTTCCAAGCTTACCCAGAAAAAATGAATATTGACAAACTTCCTCACAAAGTTATGTTTTTAATATGTTCAACACTTGGATACTCTTTCGGGCTATGCTGAAATTGAAAAACTTTTAAAAGATTTTAGACTGTGACATTTCCTGAAAAGTTTGGCAAGAAATTAAAATGCAATGATGTGAAGTAATATTCCTTGTTTAAATAATGAGCAGGTTTTTAGAGTATTACTGATTTTGTGATTTTTGGCATCACGAATATGATGATGATGGTCCCACCTCTTACCCGTAGAAAGGTTTGAGCAGGACGATTTATCTTTAAGATAATTAAATATGACATCTTAACCTTTGAAAAATCTTTGACACCCAGTAGCTTTAGTATTTGTTCAAATATCGAGAAAAAAAAACATGTCAAATCATGGAGGCAAAAACGATAGGAATTGAATGAAGAAGGACTAATCTCCAGTGTCATGTACTCGTAATAGAGACTCATGAATCTTGTTTGAGGATTTCTGTCGAGCAGTTTCTCAAAGTTTTCTAATACCAATGGGTTCATTACTTCACAACGGATAAGAAACCGGAAGGACAGTTCCGCGAAACGATCTGTCAGTGGGAGAACACCCGCGAGTACTTCGAGGCTCATCGTATGCGTCGAGTGCATACAGCCAAGCGCGATTCGGAGGCAACGGTATTGAACCCGTTGCAGCTTCAGGATGTGTGTTTTTACCGCGGATTGAAAGCAGAAGCGACAAGATGGTTTTTCGGTACAACCTGATCAGATCTTCCGGGTGAGCTCCCAAGTTACGGAGTTACGAAGAAAGTTAATCCTTTGCTGGCATTTTTGTAACACATACGCAAAATGTTTTCCCCACGTGCTTTCGGAAGCGAACCAGACACCTAAATACTTGAAAGATATACTTTGAGTGATTGTTCTACCCTTTAGTTGAAGCTGGAACTGTGCAGGATGATGCTTCCTAGAAAAACAACCGTTGAACCGGCACCGAATACGGGCAAACTTTTCGCGCCAAGCTGAATATTCATCTGTCCGAGTACTCTTTGTCTTCGTTAATCGGTGATGACGCGTTTCGCATTCTCCTGCCGAAGTTCCAGAGCGTTCTCATGGAAGTCTCTCGCGACAAACCATCGACGAACCGACGCCAGTAGCCGCGTTTTTTTAGCTTTAATCAAGCCTTTAAACGTTTTCTCGAGGTCGGTGTACCGCTCGCCCCCTAGTTTTTCACGATCGAGATTTTAAGTCACATTCAAATTTTGTTTTAGGTTCGTGATCCTCTCATCTGAAAATTTATACTTTTCCTTAGATTGCGATCAAGAAAATGTGTCTAGGTCCCATAGTTTTCCTATGTATTCTATTTTCATGGAGATTCTATTCTTAGGATGAATGAAGCAAATAAAAAAGACGACCGAAGCGGCTACAAAGAAGCGAAACATAATTTTATTAAAAAATAGTAATGGCCAACTTAGATCTATATTCAATTCTTAACTAACGCATCGATTCAAAATTTACTGTCCTAAAATTGTCAAAATTTGTCTAAATCCTTGAATTTTAACATTTTTCTATCTGCCTCAATTTTGTGATCTATTCACCAATTCGCGAACTGCTTCTATTATCAACTTGTTTGTTTAAAAATAATCAGGATCGATAATATAGTGCGGAGTGAGGAAATTAAGGTTTGAATTGGCTTATTCAATTCATACTTATTTCTCAAAAATATATTTATGGAATCCTTAAACCATTTGTTATTAAAAGCATTAAAATGTGCACGATGGGTTTATGAGTTTATAAAGTTCTCTAAGTGGCTATCGCAATCAACGAAAGATTGGAGCCATATCTTACCGATCAATAAATGTCACTATTAACCACTTTTTTATTGTTTAAAATTCGCTATTTGGTCACTATTTTCTTTTTTTTCGTTATTTTAGAGCCTGATAAGGTTACAGTATTTGGCAAATTTGTTCGGTAGGTCAAGGAATTTTGGTCGGTGAAGAGAAGTTCAGAATATTTTCACTTCGCGGCACTAGTGTGTGTAAGAGACTTTCCTAAATATGCTAGATCTTGCGATTTTTGCCATTTAGAAGGTAACAATATTCGGTAAATTTGTTGAGTATGTCATAGACTTTTGATTTGTGGACAGATGTTCACAAATGTAACACTACGTGGGCCTAGTGTGCAAGTGAATTGACAGAATATGCTATATCTTACGATGCAGGCCATACAGAAGGTTACAGTATTTGACAACGTTTTTCGGTAGGTCAAGGCCATTTGACAAGTTCAGAATTTTCTCACTGCGGCATTAGTGTGCGAGTGCAGTTCCTGAATGTGCTGTATCTTCTTCTTCTTCTTTTTCGCATAACATGCTTATTTTTTATCGCATATTAGCTTATTGCGTGCACATTTTTCCACAGTTATTAATTGAGAGCTTTCGATGCCAATACCAATGTATGAATTTGTAATATTGTGTGGCAAGCACAATGATACTCTATGCCCAGGGAAGTCGAGAAAATGTTCAACCCGAAAGATTCCCTCGACCGGACCGGGAATCGAACCCGCCGCCTCCGGCTTGGTAATACCGTGCCTTTACTGACTAGGCTATGAGTCCCTGCCGATGCTGTATCTTGCGAGACGCATAAATTTTTTAAAATCTACCCTCTCTCTACACACGGATAAAAAAAAATAACTGAAAAATGAGTACCGTTTACTCAGTTTATTGCTCATAAAAACATGAGTTTTTTTGTACGCAAATTTGATTTTGGTTTACAATTTTAACTATCTTCTGCACGGACACAAAATTCAAACCAAAAGCTAGTACCGTTTATTCACTTTTGAGTAAGAATTTATCCTGCACTTGCAGGAAAAAGTTCTCGAATATGCGGAAGGACTACACACTGGTTCTCACTTTTGGGTTCATCCCTGTATTTAATTTAATTTAATTCACTTTGGGTCAGGTAAACCTACATTTGTTAGATTTGATCTTAGCGTGATATGCACATTTGGCAAAAGTGAGTAAGTGGATCTCATTTTTGAGTTGATTTAATTGTGCGTGAAGTATTATAAACATTTGTAGAGTTCAATATTCTGTGAACACGATCACGGACAATGATACAAAATAAAAATCAAGCCTTCCAAAATGAAGCACCCGTGGCTCAAGCAACAACTATCTATGTTTTATCAATTCTGCCTCTATCTCTTTTATCCTTTGATGGAATGTTAACATGTAATTTTATATGGCTGTTAATAAATAATTTTAATTACATTCCACCATTGTGAGAGAAACGGAGTAGAAGAGTGGCCTTAAAGGTTTTAAAATAATACAATTTCCAATAATTTTGTTACCATGAACATCAAAAAATGAGGATCAAATTCCAACACATTCCTGCTCTATCAAGCTTTAATTTGAGAAGTAGTGATACAAATTTAAATGTAAATCCAGCCGTAGAGCTATTGACCAAAGAGAAATTCGATGAAGATTTGACACTTAGGTTACATTGTAGTTAGGTCCTTTGCCCACTTTTTATAAAAAAATCAACATGCGGTTTAATGTTTTAACTTCTTGTTAATCAGCTTTTTTATATAATTGTTGCATAGGTACTGGTATATAAATAATGTTTCCAGTGAACTAGCCAAAAGTTCAAAATTGCTACCAAAAGTTCTTGTTCATCGATTTTTGTCAATTTTCAAGTGTCCATAGTTTCTAAGTCCCTTACTTTATAATTTCTATGTCAATGATATTGATAACTGTTTAGATAGGGTACATGACGTTAGGCATACGGTCGTTAGGCATACGGACGTTAGGCATACGGTCGTTAGGCATACGGACGTTAGGCATAATGTACGATAGGCATAAAGGACGTTAGGCATAATGGACGTTAGGCATAATGGACGTTAGGCATAATCTACCCGATGAATTCCAGAAGGATGATAATGGGGACCGTCTATTGATTGCTGACTTCGGTGACAATAATGAAAGAGCCTTAATTTTTGGAACTCATGAAAACTTGCGACGTCTTGGGCAGGCAAAGTATTGGGTTACAGATGGTACGTTTGCCACAGTTCCTTGTTTGTTTCGGCAACTCGTCATTGTTCATGGAAGTATCGATCACATCACATCATCAGCAGACGGTTCCGCTAGTTTTCATTCTGATGACAACAAAAACAGAACCGTTGTATCGAAAAGTATAGCAGCAACTGGTATGTTTTTTTTTTTGTTATTGAATTAAAAACCACAGAATTTACCATTCTTCATTTCATGAACTGTTCTTTTGCATCATATTTTTTTCAACCTTAGCTGTTTTTTGTTATTGAATGAAAAATCACAGAATTCACCTTCCTTCATTTCATGAGCTGTTCTTTGAGGAAAATCTTTTTTCTTTAACAATTGTAATATGTGTGTAAGAATATATTACATCAAATGTGTGATTTTTTTTTATTTCTAGATGCGATTGATTTCAAGTTATAGTTCAAAACCATGCTGAGTTTTCATTGCCAGATTACTTAACCGCTATCGCTACTAATCTTGGATCTAAGTAAATATGTAGCTACGTCACTTATGATATGATAAATAATGGATTCCATACTGTGCTTATTAAAGAAACTATGCTTGTTTAACTTGTATCATTTTTTATTCAACGCTTAGCCTTATTTAAGCATTGTTCACCATGCTCGAAACAGGTTTCTAGAGTTGCACAGCAGCAAGGTATTATATGCCTAACGTCCATTATGCCTAACGTATATTATGCCTAACGTCCATTATGCCTAATGACATTATGCCTAACGTCCATTATGCCTAGCGTCCTTATGCCTAACGTCCGTATGCCTATCGTATTTATGCCTAATGGGGTACACTCGTTTAGATAATCGATGCACGCTTTTGTCGTGACCGGACCGAGGTTTCCAGCCTCGGTCGTCCGTCGCCTTAAACGGAACCGCCCGAAATCATTACATCATGGGAGGGGGCCGGTTGCGCTATGGCGCATCACACTTGTGGTGTTTCACAGACGTGACACTTGGTACTGCACAATGAGCAGCTGTGCAGGGCCTTCCTCTTATTGTTTGCTGTTAATTGTTCGCCTGAGTTCTAGAGCAGACGTGATAGCAAGCCAACTGTCCACGGTAGGACAAAACAGATGTGACCGCTTACCAGCTGCGTGTGCTGCGACTTGGTCAGAGTCGTCTACACTTTAAGAACCCGTTGTCACTCCTGCCTTTGCACAACGAGGGTTCGGGCAGGGCTTATCGACCTCCTGGGATGAGCTGGATTGGGCTCCAGCGTCCTTACTCTGCTGTAGTTCGTTTAGCTGCAATATCTCTCCCTTGGGTTTGATAATTAACGTTTCCAGGGCACACCATGAGGAGGCGAACTACCATTGGCTGTATGCATTCAACACACAATATGAGCCTAGAGGTTCTAGCGTGAGTAAAATCCCTGCAGAACCGTTTCTGGGAGCTCTCATTGAGAATATTGATTAAATGTAGTGTCAGTAGCAACCATGTTATTGAAAACTTCCAAGAAATGCTCGAATTGAGCATCCAGTCTAGATTCGTGCGAATCTATCTTAACTATACGTCATCGGTTATTAGCCTTCCGTGCTATAATCCCCCTCGTGTATGCTTTTCTAACTACAGTTCCCCCATTGACTATGATCTCTTCATGAAACAGGCTATTGAAGAAGTTCCAGATCAGCTTCGACCTATTTCAATTTCCCGTATTTTTGCTGAAAAGTACCAACAAGTCAATTGCTATAGAATATTTTTCACTGATGGATCACGCATTGATGGATCCACTGGCTTCGGCGTGTTCAATGAATACTAAACCACCTTTCGAAAATTTCAGGAACCTTGTTCCGTTTATATTGTTGAGCTAGCAGCAATCCACTTAGCATTGGGCATGATTTCCAACATGTCCATAGACCATTACTTCATCTTCTCGGATAGTCTCAGTTCGATTGAGGCTATTCGGTCGATGAACCCAAGTAGGCACTCATTTTATTTCCTTTCAAAGGTAAGGGAGCAGATGAGTGTACTGGTCGAAAGATCATATATGAATACCTTTGTATAGGCCCCCTCACATTGCTCAATCCCAGGTAATGAGAAGGCAGACTCTCTCGCATAGGTGGGCTCACAACAAGGCGAGATCTATGATAGAAGAATTTCAAATGATGAATTTTTCCCATTAGTACGTCAGAGTTCTCTTCTAAGTTGGCAAAACGATTGGCCAAGTAATTCTCTTGGGCGGTGGTTACATTCCATTATTCCAAATGATTCTTCGAGAGCGTGGTTCAAAGGTCTGGGTGTAAGTCGAGGCTTCATTCGCGTGATGTCAAGACTTATGTCCAACCACTACTTGCTAGACACACATCTCTACAGAATGAACCTCGTTGAAAGCAATATATGTAGGTGCAGAACCGGTTATGATGACATCAATTACGTAGTTTCTTATTGCCCGGGTAATTACGCCTCCAGAGCACGACTGTTGGATACCCTAGTTAGAGTTTGATGTGACCATCCCCTCCTTTCCAAACAATTTCCAGCCATTGTGTTCCAGTCTTATTATCCTCCTAGTTTCTGTGCTACTTGCCCCTGCCCAGCCAGGATTTGGTCAACCGTCCGAGAGTAGTATCTGAAGGAGGGTTCAAAAACCAGTTTCCTACCTAGCTCCTTTCAATCGAAATGGTTACCCATTAATCTCGAGCCCACCCACGAGCAATTGGTACCCAATACTAAGTTCTAGGTTCTGCTAATTAAAATGTAAATTCAAACATAAATGATTTTTGGTTCCGCAAAGTGTCACACACGACTGAGCCTAGTAAATAAACGTACTAGTTTAAAAAAAGTGTCCATAGTTTTAAATATTTTTAAAACTTGCATTTTTATGAGCTTTTTCAAAACTAAACATATAGCGATATTTATTTATATAAATATATAAATATTGAAGATATTGAATATATATTTTATGAGACATTTGAGTTTTGACATATAATTGAAATGTTTACTCAAAACTGAAAAAAGTAGAAGCACGACCGCAATTGGTGATGAAGATGATGATGATGATGATGGTCCCACCTCTTATCCCTTCTAAGGTTTGATCTGGACGATTTATCTTTAAGATAATTAAATATGAAATTTTAACCAGGTTTGCAAACACAATCGAACTGGTTGCAGTTACAGTTATAAATTCCCTCTAGAGTTTACAGTTGCTGCAAGGCAATATAAATGTGGAAATGCTCAGGCGTCTACCTCTTAGTTTGCCTTTTTATCAACCTAAATAAAATATTCAAGCAATGAAGAGTTAATGAACAATCAACAAAGCATCCTATTACACTAGCAACCACGCAATATGATGCTATCATGATTTTCAGCAATGTCAGGAATGCTCACGAACCCCTAACATTTGCCAGAAAACTTACTATTAACTCAAGGTATCTTCCAAATAAGCTTCAAAATTGCATTTTTTTTTCAAATGTTAAATTCAGCCCTCTATATCCGTAATACGCGCGCGAGGCTCAAACCGTTGTAGACTAATCAAAATCAAATATCATAAATACTACTACTACTATTTAATCAAATATCAAAAATCCATCATCACCATCGTGACGAGCAAAAATAGTTTTTGCAGTGCTACAATAATTATTAAAAAGTCATTGCTATCCATACAAAATTATCCGTTAGAGAAAACTTCGTCATGATATATAATTTGTCAATTCATAAAAAATCACTGGATAACTGTTCAAACGACAGTTTTTACGAGTGAAATGCAGTGTCTTTTAAATTCTGTAAGTGTTGCTGAACGTTTGATATGTGTAGGCATCGAATCGAAAACATTTATTCCTCTATAATATAATGAATTTTGTGAAGCACAAGTCATGAATTTTGTGAAGCACAAGCACAAGTGGTGTTCTTAATTCAACTGCGTTTCTAGTATTATATCTATGAAAGTCACTTCCTCTTTCAATTCAAGCACACAAATATCGAGGCAACAAACCGTTAACTACTTTAAAAATGAACACCATACTCAAATATACAATTCTTTGCTTCACCGACAACCGCTTTAAGGCGTCTAGCATCAAAGTTGACGAAGTGAATCTATTACATCTCAAAATTAAACGCATTTTTTGTTCTGCAATCGCTGTTACCTTGATATTTTTGTTGCTTCTTCTTCTTGTTCGCATTTCAAGCTTATTGCTTTG
Source organism: Ochlerotatus camptorhynchus (assembly GCF_037179485.1). Classification (NCBI taxonomy): domain Eukaryota; kingdom Metazoa; phylum Arthropoda; class Insecta; order Diptera; family Culicidae; genus Ochlerotatus; species Ochlerotatus camptorhynchus. Next base: position 3,058,551 of record NW_027040817.1, on the reverse strand, counting down.
CGCATATTAGCTTATTGCGTACTCTCAATTTAGTGTTCTAAATGCACTTCCACAGTTATTAATTGAGAGCTTTCGATGCCAATACCAATGCATGAATTTGTATATTGTGTGGCAAGCACAATGATACTCTATGCCCAGGGAAGTCGAGAAAATTTCCAACCCGAAAGATTCCCTCGATCGGACCGGAATCGAACCCGCCGCCTCTGGCTTGGTAATACCGTGCCTTTACTGACTAGGCTATGAGACCCCATTTGTGTTGCATTGGCATGAAATAAAATGGAAGGGCAAAAGTCTAGATGAGGAGAGATGATTGATTTGTATAGCTGTATTTTACTGGTAATAGTTAAATCGTTTTTCAGTCGACATAGAATTCCACACTTCTTGGCAATTTTCTTGATGACATTGTCAATGTGAGCATTGAACTTAAGTTTGTCATCAATAATCACGCCAAGGTATTTAATCTCCCGAACGCGATCAATAATCTCATCAGCAATTACAACAGAAACTTTTTCATTTAATAGATTCCGCGAAATTACCATAAATTTGGTTTTACTTGTATTCTTATACTTCAACCATCTTTTTAGAGAACGCAAATCTTCATTCAAGTGTAAAACGGCATCATCTTAATCCTTAGCTGCAATGAATATTACAATATCATCTGCAAAAATATTATTGTCACAAAATTGAAAAACACGTCTTTTGTCATTAATATACATCATAAATAACAGGGACCCTAATACACTTCCCTGGGGCACTCCAAGGTTATTCTCCACGAGACTGCCCAAGTAACATTTAACGTTTTATGAAGTACTACAAGGCTTCTATAAAACAACATTCATAAAACCCTGGTCAAGATAGTTTTGCCTTTATTACATCCACCAAAACCTCATTAAGACTAGAATCTGTCTAGTTGGCCCACCCTAAAGAAGGTTCTAAAGAATGCATTATCGAGACATTTCAAGAAAGACTTGCTGCAAAAAGGTTATATTACGAATGCATTGAGAACCATTTGAAATCCTTATTAAAACTACAATAAAAGCTATTTGGCATCAATACTTGTGCCATTTGCCTTTGACGTTTGCTAAGCGCCTTAAAAATAAAGCATCAAACAAGATAAAAAGGGATTCATAAATATCGTCCGATCTTGCCATGTTCATTGTTCAAAAATGAATCGGTCAAAAAATCCTCATAAATTTCCTCGTCATTTAGAAAGAATTACTAAAATTATCGAAACACATATTGTGGTCTATTTTTAGGTGACAGATTAAATCTAATGTGAAATGTGCTTCGAAAGATCGAAAAAAATAAGTCCGCCTTCGGAAAACGTTGATTTGACTAGTTATTTTTAATTTCTGAAACAAAATATGATTACTTGTTATGTTAATCATTGCTTCCAGCCGAGACAATTCGATGATTTTTGTAATTTCTATTACTGCTCATTGATGAATTGATGAGAATAAAGTTATTTTAAAGGAAAAACTTTAAAAACCGAAGATTGCAAAAATGCAAATGGAATAATAACAATATGGCGATAGCATAAACATTAATTTTCCAAAAGCCATTTGTCAAAAAGCTGTTTTGATTTCATGAAATCGCTAACAAATGCAAAACATTTTAATACGGCTTTTATGAAGATAATTTTCAGATTGAATTGTTTTTATCTGAAACCATTTTGCTTGTTCTTATTCCGTTTAGTTTTATGACGGTATTAATTGTGACAAAGTTGCCTGGAAAAAGTTAAACGTCAAAATTTGATTATCTTTCGATAGTTTTGTTGTGCGATCATTGCAACGATGTTCTACTCCAAGTTGCGTGATATCCATGATAAGGGCAATTCATCTATTGGAAGCAGTTACTCAGGAAGTGAGTCTACGTAACTTGGAACAGGTGGAAGCTCAATCGTTCCCGGAAAGTTTTCCTTCTTCCGGATGAGTTACCTGTCAACAGTTTTCCGCAGTCCCAGTTTGGAACTGATGCTATTCGGATCATCATCGCAACGTTATTTCTGGAGAAGGCTGCCATTGACAATATGCTGTGTATTTCCATCAATTCTAAGCGTCTAATTTGACGGCTTCCAGTGTTTCGTAAACCGCATTCACTTCGCTCTTCTCAGTCGGCTGCTCTGTTGTTGTTGACCGATGTTGTCGGAGCTGCCCTCCCAGAAAGTTCTGGAATCGGATTCCTTTTCTCTTCCGTCGACAGCATTGCTAGAATTATTACTCTATTATCCTTTCGTATTTCCTACACGCAAATCAAAAATCTATTACTATGAATGTTAGTTCCATTTCCTATCATCCTCTGTTTATGAACATCGCAGCGAATGTTAGAAGTTGACCTTACAGGCGATGTAATGGTTTTTTGCCTTTTTTATTTCGTGTTCTGTCTGTGCTTTCACCTACACAAGCAAGCATTTGCTTTGATTTTTATGTATAACATGGTAGAACGACGCACACACTTGCCTCAAATCACTCCAGCAGAAAAAGCATACGAAGTCGAGTGTGAGAGGAAATGAGCGCTTCTTGTTTGCTTTTAGGCTCTCCTTATTCAGAAGCATGGAGAGAGCAGTGGGGAAAGCACAGGTCTGATAATCGCAACGTTCGTTGTACTACGAGCCAGTCGGCAACCTTTTTCCTATTTTTTTTGACATAATTAATTTACCTCACTAATACACTCTACATTTTTCGGTCTCCAATTTTCTTGCATTGGACCGCAGCTAGGTATATCGCATCCTCGGTTCATGCGGTCTCCACTAACATCCTCTGATGATGAATCCCACATAATTGTAAGCGAATCTTACATCCCCCAGTTGGGTGTGGAGAGTCACCCCAACAAACATTGGAAGCAGCATAAGAGCTTATTCAAGAAAAAATATGCGTCTTCAGCTAAAAAATGGCTTATTCAGCCTTTGATCAGTTCAAATTGTTTGTTGGGACGCCCATTTCGAGGTTACTTTCACTCACCATTATCAAATGGATATTGGTTATACATACACGCAAACCAAAAATTTATTACAATGAATGTTAGTTCCATTTCGTATCATCCTCTGTTCATGAACATCGCAGCGAATGTTAGAAGTTGACCTTGCAGGCGATGTAATGGTTTTTTGCCTTCACAGCAAAAAAATAATTTTGATATCACGTCAAAGTGGATGCACTACAATCATGTCGAAAATATGGTGTAATATTACTTGCTAAAAAGGACAAAATTATCATTAATACAATGCATGAACTGACATTACGCTGCTTTTACTGCATTTGTTTATTTATGTGGTCATAAAAATTACATGAAATTTTCGACATGATTGTAGTGCATCCACTTTGATGTGATATCAAAATTATTTTTTTGCTGTGTTGTTTATTTCGTGTTCTGTCTGTGCTTTCACCTACACAAGCAAGCATTTGCCTTGATTTTTATGTATAACATGGTAGAACGACGCACACACTTGCCTCAAATCTCTCCAGCAGGAAAAGCACACGAAGTCGAGTGTGAGAGGAAATGAGCGCTTCTTGTTTGCTCCTTATTCAGAAGCATGGAGAGAGCAGTGGAGAAAGCACAGGTCTGATAATCGCAACGTTCGTTCTTCGAGTCCAGTCGGCAACCTTTTTCCTATTTTTTTTTTCGACATAATTAATTTACCTCACTAATACACTCTACATTTTTCGGTCTCCAATTTTCTTGTATTGGACCGCAGCTAGGTATATCGCATCCTCGTTTCATGCGGTCTCCACTTACATCCTCTGATGATGAATCCCACATAATTGTAAGCTAATTCTACATCCACCGGTTGGGTGTACACACTTCATATTATTTTCAACCCTGGCATGTATTTAGTTTAATTTTGATATTTAATTTGTAAACAATAATTTGGACAGCTCTCACCATAATCTGCTCTATTTCTCTAACGTTTCGTATTTCATTCCGTGCTTCACCGGCAATTTCCTTCCGTAGCTCGTTCTTGGTTAGTTTTATCATGATTCCGCCTTTTGCAGGTTTTTCTTGTTTTCCGAGGGAGACAAATCCGCACTTATTTCCGTTCCTGGTTCGATGTTGACTCCTTCCTCGCTGGTTGGTACGAGGCTCACGTCCAAAGTCGCTGGTCTACCGGTGTGCGAAAAGAGAATGAAAGAAATACGAAAGGGATCAGTTTCAAGACGTGTCAGTTTCATCAGATTTCCCAACTAACCATACTCATGCAAAGTAAGAATATACAAGCTATATTACGACTATATGGTTACTTGGGTACTTATATGGCCGTCAGAATGGTTCATCTGTTGCGAAGTGAAGTATTTCTGAAAGTGATGCGTTATATTTCTCAATGTTTTGATTTTATCCTAACGTTACCTCAATGTTATATCACAGACAAACAGACAACACATTGAACATTTCTCATTGTAAACCCTACCGCCATGTGTCGTATACACTGTGATGGGCAATACCATTTGTTTGCATTGTGGTAATTATTGCAAAATTTAGTGACCATTTTACTAAAAACAGTCTTTCCAAAATAAAATGTTTTTTTTTTAAATGATGAGCGAGGGTGAGTCAACAGTCTCAGAATCCGTTGAATTTCATCGGAACTTTTAAAAAAACCCCAAAAATCTGGAAAATCCGTAGAATTTCCTGGTCGGTCATCAGGAACGTTAATGGTTTTGAGAAAGATGCGATTGAAAACTTTCGCCATTTTCGTTATTTGCATCAATTTAAAGAAAGTCGTAGTCCTACACAAAAAAACACAAAAATACTATGTACATTTTGCCCAGAAAGCCTTTAATGTTCTCTACAACGTTGCCTCATATGTCATTTTGATCAGTAGTGACATTTTCGTGCTACAATTTGTTGAAAATGGCATAGACGCCATTTTGAAAAAAAAAACATTCAAAATGGCCGACTGTTTGCAAAAAATGAGAATGATTGCCCATAACACACAATAATACAAAGTTTTATGCAATTCGATTTTTCCCGATTCGTCATTTGACGTGGAACTGCTCCAATGAAAGATCACCATTGCAGATGTTTACGCTGAAGTTATCGACGGTTATCGATTGCAACCCTAATAAAATATTGCTAATCATTTTTTTTTTAGGAGGAGCAACATCCAGAGGTTGATTTCTCTTAATTATTATCAGAAATGTTTTTTTTAATCCTATGATATCTTATAAGGTTTTGCAAGATACACACTTAGAAAAAAATGTGTAAATTTAGGTGCCCTGAGGCTGACATACACGAGCGTTAATTTTGACATAAATTTGAGTCATAACAGACGTGAAATATAGCTTAATCAAACGTACTTTTCATCGAGCAACAAACTTTTCAGTCTCGGAGTACTTAAAATTACAAGACACGGTTAAGGTTTCATATTTTTTGTCAGATGGATTCCGTCACGTGTAAAATTAGTTTTTTCTAAGTGTGTATGTATTATTTTAATGAATAGTAATGCAAGAATCTATTAACCGTTATGTGCGATAGGAATTTTTGCTTTTTTTCTAATTCGTGCTATTCAAATGCGAGGGGTATCCCGTCATGCACATGACGGTTAAATTACTTTATCAGGTATGCCTCGCTTCATCGGCATATTTTGAATGCGACACATGTTGGGACTGTAGAAGAGATGTGAGCCATTCCAGTTGCTTTCCTGTTTTTTACCATTTCCTCTAACGTAAGGATGTATTTGTTGTGTTTGAAATTTGGTAAAAATTTGCGCTTATTAACAATAATATTAATGCATGTTTATAATTAACATAAATGTGTTTAGTATTTCCTGTTTGATCATTTACGATTTCGAATAAAATCGAATCTTCTCAATGGGTACAACTGCGCTACCATTGCTTTTCTGCTACCAATTTTATAGCACAGTCCTGACGTTTCCCTTGAAATGTCAAATCCCACGCATGCCATTTTCTCACCCTCGTTAACGTTTTTCACCCCCCGATCTACGGCTACAGCTTTTCACTCCATGCGCTCATGCTCATTCTCTCTCTCTCTCTCTCTTTGGATTTTCCCAATCCTTTTGTGCTAGCGATGCCGCGGCCAAGGGAGAGTGCTCTTCCGTAAACATTCGAATCCTGTCTGCCTCTCTGCCGATTCGAGATTTGTTTGAAAACAACAATGTTGCGAACGGGACCCGATGTCCCCGAACGACGACGGTGACAGCGACTGCGACGGTGTCTGATAGTCCTGCCGTTAGAAATTCTCTGCCAGTCGTAGAGTGTCCTTCGCAAGGGATGGTTCACGCGCGCGCGTTCTTTCCTTCTCTCTGTACATCATTATCAATTGTGCACAAAAACAACATCACATCACATCAGCTTGATATCGCATAGTGTGTTATACGTTATATTGGTGTGCTCCCGAAGACTACTGTGTGTCACACATCCACACGACCCTACCGGGGCACAGACAGATAGGCGAACACCCGACCAGTTCGTGAAAGTTGGGTGGGAGTCAAAATTTTCCTTTTCTCCGTGTGCTGGAATTTCCTTCTATCCATCTTCTTGGAGGCCTCTGTGGAATTTCCCGAATCAAGGAATACGGAATCTATCGCTTGTCCTCGACTTTTGTCCTAGCCTGCCATCACAACTGGGTCCCAGAGTGGCAGACAGTGACCTTTGCGGATCGAGTGAAAACTGCCAGTGAAATTACAATACACTTCCGTCCCTTCAGTTGATTGGTTTTCAGTTCCGCGTAGGATTTTCGCGTCTCGTTCGGTCTGTCGGTCGATTAATGTGTGTGGAAGTATGTGGTGCGTTTCCTGAAGGTTAGACCAAACAAGTCAGCGGGAGACGAGTGTGGAGACTCCCCGGAGAGCCCTGTAATCGCGTGAAACGGAACCTGTGTGTATTGAGGATGTAGTCAAGTGAAGAGGAAAATTCTTCTTTCCATCGATAGCCCCGGATGTAGGCAACTTTTCCGACCTTTTTTCCTCCGTCTCATGCTTGCTTCTTGACAGCGGTGAAGAAAACTTAGTAAGGTGATTGAAAAGTGAAAAATTGAGAATAGCAAAAAAATAAATACTCGGAAATCAAGCAAACCAAATTATATTAAAGGAGAAAAAAATATCCAGAAGAAAGAAATCTCCGACGCAGAACGGATCTCCGCGGGGTGGAAAATCGTTGCGGAAGGTGGAGAAAGTTGTGTTTCCGAATTTTCCCTCTGTGGTGCGGAGCGAACCGTTCAATGTGCTAGTGTGTGCGTTTTTGTGAGTTTCTTCTCTGCGCGCCTTCGAGTGTTGTTGTTCGTTGGAAAACCGTGCCCTTCGATAAAGCCGCCGCAATTTTTGTAGCCAGACGACGACGCCGTAGAAGAAATAACTCTGCCCGAAATGCGATAAAGAAGGTGAAGCTTGTTCAACCGTGTGCTGTTTGGTGAAAAAGTCAATTTGAGAGGAGATACGGTAGTAGCTGATTTCGAATTCACCACGACGAGATAAAGGATCGTTGGCAGCCTGAGTACCCTGCAGTAGCAGCCAGCGTCTGGAGATAAGAGACCAGGCGATCGTCCAAGCAGAAAACTAAGAGTGAGTGGAATTTATTTCTTTCATAATATTCTGGGTACAAGTGCCTACCTTGCTAGCATGTGCACGGGATCTCAAAAAGTGGAAGGTTTTTACGGTTCACCGGAACGGATCCAGTTTCCGGACGAGAAATGAAAGGTCGTCGTCGGTGATGGTTTCTCAAAAGCATAAATGGTTGCTTGTTGCCAGAAGGGAACGGTCTAGGTTGATTATGCCGGTTTACGTTGTTTGAAGTCCGTACCAGGTTTTGTTCATGGTTGATGTAGCTCACGACTGGATTCAAAATGACAAATAAACATAAGGGAAACGATACAATCGACCGATTTTGATTGGCAAGTCGTTTTGATGTGGTGCTTTGGGTCATCAAAACGATTAGAGGGAAGTCCCGGGATTCCGGGACAAGTTTCAAAGCACTGAAAAATAGCTAAATTTACCACAAATAAAGAGTTTATTGAACTACAAAGAGTAAAGATGAATAGTAAGGATAAAGGGTTGTACATACTATGGCTTTATTAAATTTTTTTAAACAAAATCAAGGAAACAAAATTAATTTGCGCTATCATTAGTGAGTGATACTATCTTTAAGGAGCAGTTTTTTTTTTTTCTTATATCAGTCAGTGGTGAGATTTTGTCCTTGCCATTGACAGACTTTCACGTGATATTTACAACATTGTTTTTCACACAGTCACTGACAGACTTGATAATCAAAACCTTCGTCAAAATCTCATTAATTTTTTCGCCAATGACAAAGATTCACCTGGTTACTAAAAGTGTGAATTTTGTGTCACATTATTATAATCCAAGCAGTGCAGGACGAAGATGCTTGTTCACTTTAACGGCTCCATGTAATTGTCATATATTTTTGTTACAAATTAAGTTTATAAAATAAATCTGTACATTTTTATTATTATTATTATAATTATTATTATTATAGTCATTTCAGCGCTCTTGGGTCATTCGTGACTTTTCCGAGGGTGTGATTTGAACTCGTGACTTTGGCGTGAGAGGTATAAATGCTAACCACTACGCCGGGGTCGTCACTGAAAATTGGCATGGTTTACCTTGACAATATCTGTAAGCTCAAATGAATGACCAAAGCAGAATTTTGAATATCGCCGAGATTTTGTAGCACTGATATCAGCACAACGGAGGATTGCGAGGAGTGGTGAAATCGCTTTAAAATTAAGAGTTTAATTTTTGAGCAGCAACTCATTGATAACAAAGAAGACTAAAAGTCTGAATCATGGTCTAAAGAACCCTCACTAACACTAAAATTGTTACTTGGGAGGTACTAATGGAAATTTTTGGTCGCTATTGAAAATTTAGTCGATTGCTGAATTTATGTATGGACCCAAATTAGGGGCATTTAGGCCAACATTACGCCCATTCCCCCTATTTTTATGATTTTGAATTTAAATTTTGAAATGAATTCAATATAATTCTAATGAATTGTCCCCAGCCCATGTGTGTTTGAATGGGTGCGATATCCTACGCAGGTGTGGAAGTTGCCTTCCTGCACATTTGATTGCCGTCAATGGATGGCAATCGATGTCCGTCGGTGATTGTCACTAGATTACGGAACAGAGACCGACGTTAAATAAAGGAAAAAAAAGAAGAAGAATAATGCTAATGAACAAATTCTAATGAACTGTTTATCTCTTAAGGCCGATAATTCACGATTGTTGCTAACAAATGAGCATTCTACAGCTTCCATGCATATACTCAAGAGGTGCATAAAGAGGTGATACAAAATTAAAAAGGGGTTCGCCAAGTTTTCCAAGATAGTTTTGTCAGGAGGCAGTAATGCTCTCAAAAATGAACAATTGAAGAATTTCAGAGCTTATAGCCAGTAGGGACACTGACGAAGTGAATGGAGGGAAGGTTTTAGTTTCATACCACTACAGGCAGAACATCGAGACACATATTGAATTTGGAGTCTAATTCTCCTCTTTTCACAACTCTCTCTTACGCGATATTCTCCCTTACTAGATATTTACCCTAAGTGGATGGAAATCCAGGATAGATCGAGCACTTTTCCCAAAAAAAAAATTAAAAAATTTAACTCCGTTGATCGATATCCTCCCTAACTTCCTTCAATATCAAGTGTGTATATTTAATCCATTTCCAGTGCTTTTTTGGAAGAAAATTGATTGCACGATTACACGAAAACTGCATCGGCCTGCCAAGTTTCAGAACGCGCCCTAATCCTCACTGAACCAAAGGGCAGGGATTGTTCCTTCAATAGCTAGTACTGGTGGAAATCCTCCAATGAAAAATGCCTCAAGGTGACCGAATCCATGGTTCATCAGGCTTCATTTAGAAGCTACTTCTAACTACCTCCGAAAGTTTCGTTCAATTTCATTTGAAAAATTCTTCCCTGGATGTTTTTTTTCTGACTTCCCCTGAAAGTGCCTTCCGACTACTCCCGAAAGATTTTTCCTGATTGTTCCATGCTAAAATGTATATTACGACTTCCACCGGAAGTTTCATCCAGTTCTCCTGGGACATCCCCAAAATTGCGTATGATTCCCTCCGGAAGCTTCTTCCGACACCATCTTTGAGGGTTTTTCAGACTTTCTCCAGAAGTTTATTTTGACTGCTGGCGGGAAATTCTTGCAATATATCACGGAAGCTTTTTTTTGTCTTCCCCCAAGACTTGCCTCGAAAGGATCTTCCGACTTCCTCCGGAAGTTTCTCTAAGCATTCTCGGAAAGTTTCATCCGACTTGTTCCAAAAGCACTTTTACTTACGCTGGATGTTGATCTCCCGCCAGATTATCAGCTTCCAGAAAACCTTCCGAAGAATTTTGGAAGATACTTTTGTTTTGGGGAAGTGCTCTGGAAGTTCTTTAAATCTCCTGAAAAAGATCCATCAACATCCATTGGAATTTTTAGAAGACTGCTTCATATCTTATATACTTTAATCCAACTGCTTCACCTTGTTGCTGACTAAATGGATGTACATATTGATATTGTTATTATAAGACTAAAATTTTCCTTTGCTTTTCGAGATTCAAACCGGCAGTCGCTGATTCACACGCGTTAACCGTACCTACTGGACCACTTAAGCATATGCGTGGCAAAAGGTATCATCATTAACTTGAAACACGTCATATTTAAGTTGAATAACAGCAACCGGAAGAGTAGAATTGTAGAGTAGACATTAAAACATTTCTCTCATTTTAAAGTGCAGTTAACACAATGTGGACACAAGTGTGGACGTGATTTATTTCGACGGTCATTATGCTATATTAGTGCCATAATTGAGTAATATTTTTGGAATGCGGTCTTAAAATTCAGTGCAATGTAACAGTCAAAACACAGGAATACAAATGTAAATACTTCCGACGTCGTCGCAGCCAACTTCTACCTGGAGATATTCCTAAAAAGCTCCTTTTCTTTGTCTCTACTGCTGCCGCTGCTTGGGATTATAAAGGTAGGCAGTGAATTTAGAAGAACTAAAATACCGAAACTTCAAGAATGACACAGGCACTGACGACATTTGTGTAACGCATTGCTGATTTGTGGAGTAGTGATAAGCTTAAATAGGGCTTGTTCAATCTTTAGATCAACTAACTTATTGAGGTTGGATTATGGGGATACAATTTGCTTCATGCACTACTAATCAGGGTTGCTTCTGCTCACTTGCTATAAAACAATGTTTTTCGGAATTATGAAGTCATTAGATGATATAAACATATTCTTGTACTTGTAAGTAGCAAAAAGAGGGTGTAAAGTATGTGTTTGACTCATAAAACCTGTCAATTTCGCTTTCAGAGCGTCACAATCAGCAGAGTGAGCGCTCACGAATTGTTTAATCTCTGAATGTGACGCACTGAAAGCAATATTGACAAGTTTTATGTGTCAAACACATCCCGAGCAGGAACGAATATCTCGATACCTTAAATTGGTATAGATGAGCCTGACATAAAAGGTAGAATACCAAAAAATAATACCAAAAAAATGTTCCCACAATACCGTTCCAATACCAAATTATGATAATGCAATACCAACACAATACCACCCAGGTATTCTTTTGGTATCCAAATATCAATTTTTGGTATTTAAAAGGTTTTTTCATGTAATTTTTTGGTATTTTACCTCTTATGTCATGCTGGTCAACACCAAATTTTGGTATCATATCAGAATTTGGTATTCATTAGTTATTTTCTCCTGCTCGGGATACTTTACGACCTCTTCTTATAACTTCCAAGAACTAACTATCATCATAGCATCTAATGTTTTCATAATTCGAAAAACCATTTTTTTTTTTATAACAAATGAGTGGAAGTAACCCTGCTACTAATGAACTATATAGTCATCCTCGTGTTAATCAGCTTTGTACACCTTAAATCAACCAATAATAAGCGTATGTTCTTACTGTTCAGTCTGAATTGTTACTTGGGGAGTCCAGCAATTAGTTTTACGTTTGTTTACAAACCAGTGATGTTGAGTTGACAATAGTTCGCGATTGTTGGCGCCGCTTCACCGGTGCGAAAACGAGAAGTCTCTATATGACGTTTATCGTACGCACACTACGTCAGGTATGCGTATATGTAAATGTTTTCCTTGGGATTTTTCTTCCGTAGCAGAAATTTATCCCGATGAAAAAAACATCACTAACATAGTTGTACTTCAGCAAATTCTATTAGTGGATTAAAACCCAACGTCAAACCTTTGCTGCGGAAGAAAAATAAACAATTTTTTCAAAAAAGTATCATGTGAAAATCAATTTGAACGGTATTTCAAAATCAAATGAATTATCAAAAAACCAAATTCAATTAGCTTTGATAGTGGGCTTTCACCAATTATGAACAACTATTTGAGCAACTTGTTGTCTGAGAAATATATGAGCTTTTCTCATGGCAACTCGACAACTTCACGAATTAGTTACATGGGTCTCCCCCAGGGCTCATGTTTAAGCCCCCTTCTTTATAATTTTTATGTAAAAGAAATTGATGGTTGTCTTGATGAAATTTGCTCGCTAAGGCAGCTTGCAGATGACGGCGTTGTGTCTGTTATAGGGCCAAGTGGACCGGACCTGCAAGGACCATTGCAAGATACCTTAGACAATTTGTCTACTTGGGCTATGAAGCTGGGTATCGAATTCTCTTCGGAGAAACCTGAGTTGGTTGTTTTTTCTAGGAAGCATCATCCTGCACAATTACAGCTTCAACTAAAGGGTAGAACAATCACTCAAAGTATATCTTTCAAGCATTTAGGTGTCTGGTTCGATTCCAAATGCACATGGGGAAAACATTAATTTTCTTCGTACAATTACCGGAACTTAGTGGGGATCACACCCGGAAGATCTGATCAGGTTGTACCGAAAAACCATCCTTTCGGTTTTAGAGTACGGCAGCTTTTGCTTCCAATCCGCAGCAAAAATACACATCCTTAAGCTGCAACGGATTCAATACCGTTGCCTTCGTATTGCGCAAGGCTGTATGCACTCGACTCATATGATGAGCCTTGAGGTACTCGCGGGTGTTCTCCCACTGACAGATCGTTTCGCTGAGCTGTCTTTCCGGTTTATCATCCGTTGTGAAGTCATGAATTCTTTGGTAATATAACACTTTGAGAAGCTGCTCGACCGAAATCCTTAAACAAGATTTATGAGTTTGCACTATGAGTACATGACACTGGAGGTTGGTCCTTTTTCATTAATCTCCAATTGTGATTGCTTTTAAGCCTTCTATAGTTCATCTGTAAATTTTGATCTGACCATGATGCAAGAAATCCATGGAATACCAAATCACCATCGGTCGATGGTTGTTCCCTCAATTTTTGCAATCAAGTACCACCATGTTAGTAACGATAAAAGACTTTTCACAGATGTGTCAACCATAAATGCTTCCACTGGATTTGGTGTATTCAATCAATTTCATAGCGCATCCTATAAACTGCAGAAACCATGCTCCGTATACGTTGCGGAACTCGTAGCTATATTCTAAGCAGTAGAGCGAATTGCCTCGACCATTATTTCATTTCTACGGATAGTCTCAGCTCATTGGAGGCTATTCGTTCAATGAGGCCGATGAAGCACTCCTCGTATTTCCTGCCTGAAATACGATCTAAACTGAGTGCTTTATCAAACAGCTCCTATACTATCACCTTGGCTTGGGTCCCATCTCATTGCTCAATTCTGGGTAATGAGAAAGCGGGCTCGTTGGCTAAGGTGAGCGCTATGAAAGGCGATATTTTTGACCGACAAATCACCTTCAACGAATTTTTCTCCATTGCTCGTCAGCAAATCCTCATCAGTTGGCAACAAAAATGGAATGATGGTGAATTGGGAAGATGGTTACATTGTATTCTCCCACAGGTGTCGAACAAACTATGGTTCAAAGGGTTGGATATGAGCCGCGACTTTATACGCGTTATATCAAGGCTTTTGTCCAATCACTGCTCGTTAGACTCGCACTTCTATCGAATTTGGTAGCAATTTATGTGCGTGTGGCAGTGGTTATCACGATATCGAGCATGTTGTTTGGTCATGTACCTTACACCGTGTTGCCAGATCTGAGTTATCTACATTTCTCAGGGCCCGAGGAAAACAACCCGCGATACCCGTTAGAGATGTCTTGGCGAGCCGAGACCTCGACTGTTTGAATTTAATTTATGTGTTTTTAAAACGGATAGATTTGGGGATTTAGTAGTTAGTGTCATCTTGTGTTCTCCCAAGTTGTTAGCTGCCCATCGGTGTTTCCCCATGTTTGTCTTTTTCATCAGAGTGTCGCCTAGTTCGAGATCAAGAGCACATTACTCTCCAAACCTTGTGTACATTAGATCAGTGTGAGATCAAGAGCACATTACTCTCCTTTAGTTTTAAGTAATTTAGTTATCTAAACAATGAATATCGGCTCCGCAATGCTACAAAAAATGAGCCTGGAAAAATAAACGAATTATTAAAAAAAAAAGCTTTGATGTATGATTGATTCGATTGTTTATATAGCGAATGGAACTTTACTATTTTGCTAATGTATGTTACTTGATTCCCTTGAAATTTTAATTGATGAACTGAACATCGAACTTCTTTAAAAAGTATGCTAGGTGTTTGGAGGACTTGTTTGTAGCTCAATGCCATATATACCAGCTCCAACAGACATAATTTTCTGTCTCTTTTACTCTGTCGTTTCTTAAATGCTACAAGGAGCGACGTCACGTTCCTTGTTACATTTGACCATCTTCAAAGTGAAAGAGATCGCAAATTGTGTCTGCTGGACCAAGCATGTATGATATTGCTCGTAGCCCACTGAAAAGCTCTGCACTCTCACGAGCAGTTGTACAAGTGAGAATGAATGCGCTCTCCAGAATGAAGAAAGTGAAAAACGAGATCGAAAACGATTGTGAGAAAAGTTTGATAAGAAATTCACCACTCGTGTTTCTCAGCGATTATCAATTCTAATGACGAGTGGAAAAAGCTTATTTTATTTTCGCGAAAATGAAAAGTTGGATCCCTGGAATTTAGATTTCTGGCTTAGGGTTGGACAGTTCATGAAATAGGTTGCTAATAGGTGTGTTTTAGTCGCCCACTGATTGTCGGTGATCGCCTCGCAAAAGAACGCTGCCTCGCCTTAGAGTGCCAAAAAAGTGCCTGGAACATTATGTAGACTGACCACTGACCATCCCATTGATGTTTTTAAGCATATTTTCAAGTACTCTTTATCATGCTTAAGTCGTTTGGTTAGAATGAAACCGAAAATTAATCACAGACACAAACAAACCCGCACTCACAAAGCCATATTGTTGTACTGAAAATTATGACCCGCAATGTAATCCACCAGAAATAAATATAATGAATTTATTTATTCATATTTTGCACCATATCAACATAAAAATATGAAATGCTTATTACAGCTAAAATATTTTCCAATAGTAAGCATCTCAAAAAATCGAAAACAGAAAACATTAAACATTGAATATTAAAAAAAAAATAATAGTGAAAATTTGGCTATCTATTAGAACATATCTCAAGTAACTCCAAGCCCAATAATAATAGCTTTCTAATCGCCCTTTTTGCAATATAACGTTGTTGCAAAAAGGGGGATTAGTGGGCTTGTTGGTTACTTGGGATGCGATCAACTGAATTTAGCCATCAGTAATGCATTTGAAGAATTTAATTCAAAAACTGAATTTGAAATAAAGTTCAAGTGCTGGATAATTTACAGGCTTTAAATAATTTAGACGCCTCAAAAGGTCCTGGACCTCACGGAATTCCTCCAGTATTTTTAAAAAGTCTAGCAATGGAACTCACTGCTCCATTGTTTTGGCTTTTTAATATGTCACAGGAATCCGGAATCTTCTCAAAAATATTGAAAAGCTCGTTTTTAATATCTATTTTTAAATTTGGCCTGGAAGCTGACGTGCGTAATTATTGGGGAATAGCCATTATCTCTTGAATTCCAAAGCTTTTCGAGGCAATTGTAAATGAAAAATTATTTCTTCAAACCAAAACTAGAACTACTGATTTGCAACACGGCTTCTTTAAAGGACGTTCGACCTGGACAAATTTACTTGAATTTATAGACTTTTTTCCTTGGTTTGTTTTCCGTCGATCTTCTTTTCCGTGTTGAGCACCAATGCTACCGACGCCAGGGAGGCAGCTCCCACACCTGGACCCTACCTATCGACCCATCCACTCATGAACCGGGGACCAACGGCTTTACTTCCCTTATCAGAGATGTTATGTCTCAGAACATCCCGGTGGCGCCGACTGGGATTGAACCCAGGCCTGCTGGGGTGAGAGGTAATTACGCTTATCACTACACTACCGGTGCCGCTAAATTTATAGACTATACTATACATTAAATGCAATGGATAATCGAAACCACGTAGAAGCTCTCTATACGGACTTAACCAAGGTATTTGACCGAATTGACATACCAATGCTACTCTTCAAATTGAAAGAAAAAAAAAACTATAGAAATGAGGCAAGACTCCTGAAATGGCTTGAATCATATTTAACTAACCTCCAACAAATAATTAAATTCAATGGAAAGAAATCGTCCCCAATTAAAGTCACCTCAGAATTCTCCCAAGGCTCTCATTCGGGACCTATTATTTTTTCTGTATGTAAACGACATTTCCTCCATTCTCAAAGAAAAAAAAAGCTAATCCCTGCCGACGACATGAAGCTCTTTTTGGAAATAAAAATTATGAAGACATTAATATATTCCAGAGTGAAATACACATATTCTACACAGCCTATTAGAACTGAATGTAAAAAAATGCAACTTAATATCATTTAGCAGAAAAAGAACACCATCAATCATTTCAATTGCATTAGGAAATCAGAATGTAGAAAAATGTGAAAGAGTTAGGGATTTAGGGATTATCTTAGACTCCAGACTAACTTTCATAGACCATTACAATAACTTACAGGGAAAGTAACATGCTAGAATTTATCCAACGCTTTTCCTATAACTTTGAAGAACCATACACAGTTAAAACGCTATATATTGCCTATGTGAGGTCAATACTGGAATATTATAGCATTGTATGGTCTCCATTTTCAATCACGCACGAAGAGAGATTAGAATCAGTACAAAAGCAATTTCTATAATATGCCCTCCGTATATACGGTTGGACATCATTTCCTCTTCCATCAAATGAAGCTTGGCTTATAAACAAACACACATTAAAAGAGCGACGTGAATATGCAATGCTTTCGTTTGTAAACGATATCGTTTCGCAGAGCATTAACTCAGCAGAACTTTTATCAAAATTAAACTTTTATGCACGTACTCGACAACTCAGAAATCGAAATTTCTTTACCATAACCCATCATCGCACAAATTATGCAAAGTTTGGGCCATTAAAACTTAAACAATAGTTTAACTCCATACGAAATCATGACTCGTAAGAATTAAAAATAGAATAGCAGGCCTTTTTTAAATATTCTTAAGAAAAACAAATGTGTATATGTATTTGTACGAGTCTACATCGCCTGATGAAAAAAAAAATAAACAAATATATTTTAGATTTTTTTAAAGATCAATTTTTTATTTCGACACAATTTTAAGCTGCAAATTTGTGACATGGCATAATCAGTGCCGGTGGTTTAGTGGTCAGCGTGATTGCCTTTCACCCCAAAAGGCCTTCGGAAGGGAAGTAAAGCCGTTGGTGTCTGGTCTATGAGTTGATAGGCTGATAGGAAGGGTCCTGGTGTTTGGGAGCTGCCTCCTTGGCGTCGATAGCATTGGTACTCAGTGCAGAACACAAGTTTGACAGAAATCAAATCACAGAAAAAAAATGTGACATGAATTTGTAAAATTTTCAGAATGCGCGTATACTACATACATTTATGTGGTTAATCCTTTTCGAAAACATCATTGTACTGTTTTAAATACTTCAGTGAAACATTCAGAAAAAACCTCAACTTGTGACATCCAAATATAATGCAACTGAATTGCAACATCTTTTGCAACAAACATTAGTTGCAAAGAGACTGCTTCTGCGCTGTTTAATGTACATTGAAGTTTTTTATGACATGCCTTGTCCACAAGTTAGACCTTCATTTAGCCATACAAGGTTGTTGTTACTCGCAGAGAACCAAATAGTGTTGCTTGGGTAATGTAGCCCCCTCTAAAAATTATTACTTCAATTATTTATTTTCCTTACACATCAAAATTGTTCGCTAATTGCCTAATTGAGAAATTCGAAAAATAATTTTAGCCTCCACTACGATTTCCTCCGTTAATAAAAAAATGTTCATTCAGGATACACCTTCGAAGTTGTTCCATAACTGTTACCATTTAGCACATGTGATAGAGCCCTAAGTAGTACACCTAGCCTTTGTTTAGAAATGGTATGTTATAAAATCTACACCTTGATCTCTCATAGGCCAGTTTTTCATCTATACACAGTCTATAGGATAAACTTTTTTCTAATTTTCAGCTATTTCATAGTGATAAAAATTTGTTTTCGTCTCGAAAGTATAAAAAATCATTTCCTTTGAAATGTGTAGAAAATGACATTCTATTCATACCTTTTCCATTACCATTCTGCGGCGATAAAAAAAAAGATACAAAAAGCTTATCGTTCCATCAAAATCCTGTGCATTTTTTTCAGCATCAATTCCATATCAATTTCGTTCGAACACTGTTCAAACACTAGCTGGGTTGTGTCGAGTGAAGCTTTTTCGTCGATATCGATTTTATTTCCTGAACAAATATTTCCCCGATTGATATAATTGTAGGTACCGTAAAACGGAGTAAAGTTGATCACTTTTTTTCCGATACATCTGAGTATTGGTCCAACCATATGCTTTTCTTTGTTTTTAAATTTATTGTTTGGTTTATTTCTTAGAATTAAAATTAAAGGGGGCATTCGATAAAAATGGCACTCAAATATTTACGCACCAAAATTAAATCGATTATCGTATTTTCTTGAAATTTTCAGGAAATGAAAAGCTACTAAATTTGTTTTATTCAATTTTGTCTCCCATCCCGAATCCCCGCACCTTTCCTTTTCACTCCACCCATCAAATTGTGTACAACCGATTTCCCAGTGTTTTTGTTATTTTGACCCAAATTTTCTGCAACTCCAGCTCTGTTTCAATTATTTTGGGATGTTTTCTCAGTTCCGTCTTCCGTCGCCCAGAATTTTTCAATCGGTCGAAGTTCCGGTGAATTTGTTCGGTTCATATCTGTTGGTACAAAATTGACTCCGTTGGCTCGGTACCACTCCAACACATTTTGTTCGTAGTGGCAGGATGCTAGATCAGGCTTAAACAGAGTTGATCCTTTGTGCTTCCTTATCAATGACAAGAGACGCTTCTTAAGGCACTCTTCCGTGTAAATCACACCGTTGATTGTTCCAGAAGTGATGAAGGGACCCGAGCAGAGAATGAAAACAAAATGAAAAACAATTTTGCCTACCGGTGTGGGTTCTTAAGATTCTCACTGGTAATCATCCAGTAAAGTCAGCAGTCGAAAGAGGCGATGCATTATGCCACGTCACTGATGATCGAGCTCAACTCTGACCGAATGTCTACTCTAATCTCCAAGAACAGCAGGGATGTACTGACGCAGGGTTGAGTACATATTAGGATGTACAATAAACTAAAGGTGGATATTCCTCTATCCCACAACCGTGTGGTCGAGATAACAGTCATCATTAAAAAAATGAGATCTAAATGGTATATGAAGGATATTAAAAGATAACAAAAAATGTTTTCTTGATAACAAGTATATGTATGCGTTTTGATATCAGTAATTTCGTTAATAATAAACAAAATAAGTAATCAATATGTGTTAATAACTATGGTAGGAAAACAAAAAAAATAAATAAAAACTACAAGGGACAGCCCTAAGGAGTTGTACGCAATGGTGACGTAGGACTACGTGATTTTATATAATAAATCTCATTTGTTAACTGCAGCAGGAGCTTGTGCTTTTGTGTATTATTATTATTATTATTATTTTTTAACGACACTTTACCATCATCGTGGCATTCGTGTCGGGTTGTATTTTGTGTAGGAATAGGAATTTGAGCGGGATTCTCTCTGTTTATACTCTTTAGTATGACGCGATTGACATAGATAACCCTCAGTGGCTCACGATGAGCTACTGATTGAAGAACGTTCAAATAAAGTCCCGACAGAACTTTCAAGTTCCACAAAGTTCAAATAAAGTTCTGACAGAACTTTCAAGTTCCATAAAGTTCGAATAAAGTTCTGACAGAACTTTCAAGTTCCATAAAGTTCAAATAAAGTTCCGACAGAACTTTCAACCACATGAAGCAATCTGCACAAGTCTTTATTAGAAACAAAATTTTATGTACGTAAATATGAAATGGTCAGTGTCCCGAATAAATCATAATTCATATATTAATGCAGTGCATCAATATTCTATCCAAATATAAAAAAAGAGTTATTTCCTGGATTCGAACTCGTGTATTCGGCATGCGATCAACGATTGCTCACCACTGCGCCACAAGTGTGCTGGAATGCCGTGCGGGCAAACACCAATTCATAAATTCATCAAGGTGTTGTGTTTCGTATTCAAGTCAGTCAGCTGGTACTGAAAACTCCAACAGTAGGCGGGACAACAGATGACGCAACGGTTCGTGGTAGGGCTCACACGCAGAAGGATTGGGTTTAATTCTTAACAGCATCAATTCTACTACTAATACTGTCAAATCAATACAAATTTATATCTGCCATTAGAAATAACTTTCATAAAAGTTAAACTACATATATTGAAACGGGCTCACCGTCGTTTCATAAAGAACCCTATTTGTGATTTAAATTTGCGCCTTCGTGGTAGGCAACCAATGTGCTCGAATCAGTAATGATAGGTGTTAAGTGGGTGGGGTTTACACGTCAGTGATCAAAAGGTCAACTTACCGATCAAATCGCGAAGAAAATTTAGAATATATAATTTTAGAATCAAGAAATCAGAACCGGAATAAAAACGGAAAATAGGAAAATTGAGGCTTCTGGATCAAGAAAGAGCACCCGCTCGATCTTTCCCGTTCAGACCGCCGAACAGTAAAGTCTACATTTTAACAAGTGAATATCGAAGCTAAATTCGGAGTGATAGTTAATCAATTGAAAAGTAATTTAAAAGCAAGAAGTGCAGTGAATTGAATTGAATAGTAATTTATAGTTTTTATGTATTTCCAGAGTTTATTTAAAGTAAATTGATAAATTAAAAAAAAATCGTGAGTCGTGAATAACTTGAAAATCCTGTAAAGTAAGCGCGTGGTGAATTTGATTGCAGTATATAAAACTAATCATAAAATTTTAATAGGGAAGAAAACGTGAGTCCAAATAAAAGAACTGATAAGAAATCAGACATTGCAGTTAAAAAAAACGTGAGGTAATTGCTGGAAAGTCGTTTATTTCGTGTTTGGGGGTACTAATGTGAATTCATCCACAGTCACCACACGTGAACACGTGCACCATTGGGGTTTTGGCGAGTGCGTTTCGTGGAGATTGTGCGGGTTGGAAGTTTCTCCTAGCTACGGCTTCAACAGCATCCAAAAAGCTATCCGCGTGCTATCGGTGAGACTGGGAGCGATCCTCTGGGACTATTCTTCGCCTCGCGGCTGCATGCCGCTAAGAATAGTTGCAGAGAGCGTGGTCATCGGTGAAGGAAGTTCGGCCTCGCGAGCACCACTCCGCTACAACGTGGTTGCCACAATCCGCGAGTAATCTGTACGGGGAAAGCTTGCCACCGCCAGAGAGAATCGCCCAGACTCACGTCCCGGGTAGAAGGTATTGACCAGTCCCGATCAGAGCCCAGCAATCAAGTGCACATATCCGACGTAGCCTGAAGAAGCCGCGAATCACTTTCCTGGTGCTAGAGAGCACCGAAGTCCCGCTCCGTGCAAACCGCATGGGCCTATGAGTCGGTATTTCGCCGGCCTGTATCAACGAAGTTTCATTCATCATCGGCGCCGAAGGCCGCTCCTTCCCGGTGCCATCGAACGCTATCTGAGCATCCAAATTGTGTGGTGGGTACACTGCATGGTCCCTGAAGTCGGCACTCCGCCCGGCTTGCATCATTGTGTGACGAACCGTCGTCGGAGTGGGCGTCAGCAAAATATCCGCCCACAGGAAACTGGGAGTCCCCTTCCTGAAGAGCATTCAAGTCGTCCGTCCGTGCAACCCGCACCCCTGAGCGTCGAACGGCGAGGACGTCGTTCTCGGTCAACCAGCCGTTGGCCGACCAGGTAACCTCCGATCAACGACGAGTCCTGTAAGTACCTGAACCGCTTTTTACTACCCACACGAACACACCCCCACCACCAGCATTAGTAGGGCAAACTATTATATTAGTAGGGGAAGAAATGGGGGGAATCTATTGCAAGAAGGTTGACTCACGTTCAGGGAACACACTTACTGAATGACGTCACCCGTTAGGATAAAGTAGGAAAAGGGAAGGTTTTAAAGAAATCACCCTGCAAACATAAATCCAACTTTTATAGACTTTGGAAATCAAAATTTAAGCGTTTCAATTAAACCATTTTATTGCATGAGAAATAAATCGTTTTCTATTATTTTTCAATCAAAACTTTAAATTTAGTTTCAATTTATTGAATCGGAATACCTACTATAATTCGAATTTAAGGAACTCTTGGGATTGGAAATTGGGAAGGAAGCTTTGGAAGGTTTTGGGACATTATAGGAGGTGGATTCCGTTGTGGGGTTGAAAAAGAGCTAGCTGGGCAATCCAACCTTGAGTTCTGGCAGACGACTCTCGTCGTCTGGCGCATAAGTCGGAATTTGGAGGCCCTACCAGGATCCTCCTTACATTGGCGCCCAACTTTCTAAAAGGCTCGTCCCACTGGAATTAGAAATTTTAATAGTTGATCATTTGAAATTGACCTTTTGATATTTTTTTTTTTTTAATTTGATTAAGAATTTGTAGATTTAAGTTTAGAATTACTGATTCGAGCACTTTTGATTATTGATTCGGGATTTTTTTTTGTTCGGTTATTTACGGCTAGAATAATTGTTTTTTCTCTATAAATTTTTCATATAATCCTTTAAGTTAAGTTAGAATAACAGTTGAATAGTGATTTTTTATATCGTTTTTTTTTAATAGACATTATATAAATTACTCATTTGATTCATTTGATTTTCCAAATCTGCGATACAAATTACCAGAAAAAGAGAAGAAAAATATATTAGAAAATGGCACAGGCGCAAAATAATAGTGTAATGAATGCTTTTGATCTAAGTGAAGAAGAATTAGAATATGAACTCAAAATTAGGAATAGGCTTCGTACAGAGTCAGAAGCACATAAACGCGAGAGACTGAGAAATTGCTTCAAGTATGAAGGAGATCACCCCGTAGTACTAACGGCAGATCTTTATTTTAAAATGGAATATCCTCTTGCAATTAGAAAGCTTGAGGAAATTGAAGAAGGCTTAAAAGGTGATATGCATGTTAGGTGGATTTCACAGTTACGACATTGGCGAGAGAGAGTTTATCGGTCCAGAGCAGTAGACTTGGCCCAAGAGGAACAAAAGGTGGAAATATTGTCAAAAATTCACAAATTGATGAAAATTTACAGGGAAACGGCTAGAAGACTAATGAACTTAAGTGATCCCGAAGAAAGTGGACTGGGGGATCCAAATGAGTCGATAATTAAAACAGATTACATTAATGATAAAAAGCAGAAGGAGAAGAAAAAATTTGATGATGAAATACTCTTCCATAGTAGTTTGATAAAAAGTGTTGAAACGGAAGTTAAGAAGTCACTTAATAAGGATCTTATTAGCGAGGCAATCAGCAAAACAATTGGTAATTATTTCAAAAATTTACCTAATATTGAAAAACTGCAAATAAGTACAGAGTCAAATAAAGAAGAGAGAAAAAAGGAACAAGAATCGCAAAATAAAGAAGATCGAAAGTTAGGAGCAATTCCCAAACGTAAAAAGGAGACCGTAAAGAAGAGCAAAGAGCAAAATCCAGCAAAAAGGCAACATAAGAATAAGAAGCATTCAAAAAGTAGCAAACATAAGGACTTACCAGCAGAATCATTATCAGATGACGAAAGCTCATCCTTAGATTCGTTGAGCAGCTTACTCTCATCGGAGACAAGTTCCGATTCCGAGTCCCAGAGCAGCTCAATTTCCACAGTTCACAGTCGTCGAGATGACCGATTCCAACATTATCGCTTAGATAGATGGGGTATTCAGTTTAGTGGAGACTCTCATGGAATGGATGTCTCCGACTTCGTGTTCCAGGTCAACGAACTGATCGCTTCGGAACGAATTCCAAACGACAGGTTTTTGGATCAGGCCTATATCCTCTTCTCCGGCGAAGCACGACGTTGGTATTTCACCTATAAGAAAAAATACAAAAGCTGGGATAATTTTGCGAAACATCTTAAGATCCGTTTTGGCGATCCAAATAAGGATAGGAAGCTACTCCAAGAAATTAAGGACAGGAAACAGAAGAAAGGCGAGTCTTTCGTTGCATTTTGTTCAGAAATTGAAGGCATGTTTGAACGCATGACTAAGCAATACTCTGAACGGAAAAGGCTAAAAGTGTTGAGAAACAATATGCGTAGATGGTACAAGACGAAATTGACCTTTTACAAAATTCTAAACATTGCACATCTCAACATGTTATGTCAACAGCTAGACAAAGATAGTGGCCGAATATATTCAAAAACAACCCAGTCTTTTAGGAAACACGTGAGAAATGTGGAAGCGAGTTCAAATTCATCGTCGTCTTCTTCAGACGAAGCAGAAGTTTGCGCATTTAATCGAAAAGATAGGCAGCAAGGAAAGGACAAACCAAGATTTTCCAACCAAAAAGGCGCTGAGTCACAAACAACTCAGGAGGAAATGAAGAAACCGGATGCGTTATGCTGGAATTGCCGAAAATATGGACATAGATGGAGAGATTGCAGACAACCAAAAGTCATATTCTGCCATGCATGTGGAACACCAGGAGTTACGTTCTTCACTTGCCCGAAGAGTCATCTATTACCTCAACAGAATCAAAAAAACGAGGCCGCGGAAGAGAACTGAGGGGTGATTCTTTTCCAGACCAGTTTGCAAACCCCAATCAAGGGGAGGACCTTATGGTCAATGCAATGGTATACGAAATGTTCGTAGAACCAAAAAAATTCCCACATATCAGAATTAGGGTGGTAAATTCAGAAATTGATGCCTTATTAGATTCGGGAGCAGAAATATCAGTTATGAATTCATTAATTTTAGTAAAAAAGTATAATTTTAAGTTACACAAATCAAAGCTTAAGGTCGATACCGCTGGTCAGAATAGTTACAGCTGTTTAGGATTTGTTAATCTACCGATTACGTATAACAACAAAACCAAAATTATTCGTGTGTACATAGTCTCTGAATTTTCCAAATTTTTCATTCTTGGCATTAATTTTTGGAGTGCATTTGAAATAGTTCCTGCAATTAAATCTCACAATAATAGGGTTCATGCAATTGGAAATTTTACATCAGCTAAATCAGAAAATTCTTTGAATTTTGCGGAAAATTACTTCTCGAACGAAGATGAGACCATTTCGTTAAAATTTAACAACTTCATTGGTTCGATAGAGGAGGTTCTGAGCGAAGATGAGGATTTGTCACTGGATATTCCAACTCTCGATTTTGAAACAATACCATTAGAAAAAATTGAAACAGAACATAAATTAAATGAACAGGAACGAGCTCAATTATTAAAAGCAATAGACTGTTCCGAAGTTTCTGAGGAAAATAAAATAGGCAGGACATCGATAGTTGAACATGAAATCAAATTAAACACAGGCGAAGAGTTAAAACCATCACCTATGTACAGATGTTCCCCATATATTCAAAAATTCGTAGACGAAGAAATTGTAAGAATGAAAATTATGGACGTAATCGAGCCGTGCGATTCCGAGTATGCAAGTCCGTTACTTCTGGTGAAAAAACCAAATGGAAAGTTTAGAGTTTGTTTAGATTCGCGACGGGTCAATTCAGCTACGAAAAACGACGCATATCCAATGCCTCATCTTCATGAGATTCTGCATAGAATCGAGCAGGCCAAGTACTTTAGCGTGATTGATCTAAAAGAGGCTTACTGGCAAATATCGCTAGCAGAAGGTTCACGTAATTATACCGCGTTTAGGACAAAGAAGGGACTGTTTAGGTTTAAAGTGATGCCTTTCGGGTTGAAAGGAGCCCCATTCACAATGTCTAAACTCATGGATCTAGTGTTAGGCTGTGATTTGCAACCATTTGTATGGGTGTATTTAGATGATATAATCATCGCAACCAAGACCTTAAGTCATCATTTTCAGTTAATAGAAGAAGTAGCGAACCGATTAAAGCAGGCGAATCTAACTATAAGTCTCAGCAAATCAAAATTTTGCCGCGAAAGTGTGCGATATTTAGGCTACATAGTGTCAGAACAAGGAATTTCCATTGATATGGAGAAAATTAGGCCGATTTTGGATTACCAAGCTCCTAAGACGGTAAAAGATATCAGACGTCTTTTAGGTCAAGCGAATTTTTATCAAAAATTTATAAAAAACTATAGCGATATTACGGCACCAATTTCGGATTTGCTAAAAAAGGATAACAAGAAGTTTTTATGGACTAATGATGCAGAAAGGGCACTAGAAAAACTAAAAGAAGCTCTCATAAACCCACCAATACTGGCAAACCCCGATTTTAATGAAATATTTACAATTGAATCCGATGCATCAGATCTTGCAGTGGGTGCAGTTTTAACACAAGTTCTGCAAGGAGAAAAACGCATCATAGCATATTTCAGTAAAAAACTGAACTCCACCAGGCGAAAGTATGCTGCTGTCGAGAAAGAATGTCTCGCAGTGTTATGGGCCATAGAGTCCTTCAAAAATTATGTAGAAGGGACACATTTCCGAGTAATTACGGATGCTCGCAGCTTAGTGTGGCTTTCTAAAGTAAACGCGGATAAAGGATCAGCAAAATTGTGCAGATGGGCGTTAAAACTTCAACAATACGATTTCAGCATTGAATACCGAAAAGGCCGTGACAACATAACTGCAGATTGTTTATCAAGGTCACTCAACACCATTTCTGTGAAATGGGAGGACTTGGATTACAAAACCTTAATTGAAAAAATAGCTAAAAATCCAAATGATTTCAAAGATTTTAAAGTAGTGGACAATCAAATATACAAATATGTTCAGAACGAATCAAAAATTACCGATAGAAGATTTGCATGGAAAATTGTTCCAAAAATAGAGGAAAGAATAAAATTAATAAAAAGCATTCACGATGAAGCACATCTAGGTTTTGAAAAAACTTTGGAAAAAATTAAAGAAAAGTTTGTTTGGCCACTAATGTACACAGAAATAAAGAAATATTGTAATGGTTGCATAACATGTAAAACTTCCAAATCAGATAACAAAAATCATGTACCCCCAATGGGAAAACAAAAACTTGCAACTCAACCATGGCAAATAATTGCAATTGATTATGTTGGTCCATTTCCAAGGGCCAAAAAGACAGGAAACACCTGTTTGCTAGTTTTAACAGATATTTTTACAAAATTTGTTAATATACAACCTTTAAAAGAAGCAAAATCGAAACGATTAGTATTTTTCATTGAAAACATGGTATTTTTACTATTTGGAGTGCCTGAGTTAATAATTTCTGATAATGGTGCACAATTTATATCTAAAGAGTTTAAAGGCCTTCTTGAAAAGTACAGCGTCAGTCAATGGCTTACTCCAGTTTATTTTCCCCAGGTAAATAATGCAGAGCGGACAAATAGAGTAATAACATCAGCTATAAGAGCTTTGATAAAGAAAGAACAAAACCACTGGGATGAAAATATCTACAAAATTGCCAATGCTATCAATAACGCAACACATGCGTCAAGTGGGTTTTCACCCTATTTTATAAATTTTGGAAGAAATCAAATAAGCTCTGGCGAAGAATATCAGCATTTGCGCGATACGAATAGCGACAGGACTCCTGTAGAAGAAGAACACGCCAAAAACATGGATAAAATTTATGAAGAAGTTAGAAAAAATTTAAAAATAGCCTTTGACAAATACTCTAAATATTATAATTTAAGATCAGGTCATTTGATCGAGTTCCAAGAAGGACAAAAAGTCCTAAAGAAGAATCACTTTCTCTCGGATAAGTCAAAAGCATTCAATGCCAAATTAGCCCCGAAATTCTCAGAAGCAATCATCGGCCCTACCAGGATCCTCCTTACAATATATATATATATATATATATATATATATATATAGAATTGGTGAACGGGACAAAAAGATTTTTTAATTTATTTTCTAAAAGTTCTGTTCAAGTTCCACCAGAAGCTGCTTAGAATTTTCTTCACTTATGGTACCGGAACTTTCAAGTTCTTATAACGACTTAAAAATGAGGCTGCTTAGAACTCTATAGACCACCTTCAACCAAGCTGCTTAAGCCACAAACAGCCTTTTATCAGAACTTTTGGTTATTTGGGATAGCAAGCATGAAGAACGAATAGAGTCAATCCAAAAGCAGTTTTTATTAAATATGCACTACGTAAGTTAGGTTGGACGGCTTTTCCTCTCTCGTCATATGAAGCACGTTGCTTGTTGATCAGCATTCAAACATTGGAAGAACGTCGGGATTACGCAAAGATTTCTTTATTGACCAATATCATTTCGCAACGCATTGACTCAGCTGATCTATTGTCAAGGTTAAAGTTGTATGCACCTTCCCGACAATTACACAATCGACACTTGTTCACAGTAGATCACCATCGGACCAATTACGCTAAATTAGGACCGGTAAATCAGATGATGACTGTTTAAAATCATCATTGCGAAATGATTGACCTAAATATGCCCTCAACAGAATTAAAAATATATTTCAGAATCCTGCGAAGTCATAGAATATAAGTCCTAATGTTAATATGTACTCTACGATTTGATTGATTGACGAATGAATAAA
The DNA here is from genome assembly GCF_037179485.1 of Ochlerotatus camptorhynchus. Lineage (NCBI taxonomy): Eukaryota > Metazoa > Arthropoda > Insecta > Diptera > Culicidae > Ochlerotatus > Ochlerotatus camptorhynchus. Next base: position 3,029,639 of record NW_027040817.1, on the reverse strand, counting down.
TAAATAAAATTTACGGATTCCGATCAATAACGGTGCGGCTGCTTCCTCCTTTTATGGATACTCATGTGGGCAGCAGCTCGCTGCTTATAGGCAGGCTTTCGTTGTCGAAAGCACTGCTGTTGCTGCTGATGCCGACGACCGGACACGGTGATTGGAACTGAATCCGATCAGTGGTTCACGAAACCACGCAGTGATTGAATAAACACCGTTTGGTGAGACAAGATGGAATTCAACTTTAAAATCTGTGTTAGAGAAATCGCTTTTCGCAGGCAATCGGTGATAATTTTAATAGCAACTGTTGAACATTCGTGCAATTTTCAACAATGATCAATGGTCAAGTCTTAAACTTACCAGATGCCGTAGAAATATTTTTGATCGATTGGTGATAAAATTATGGAAATTGGTACAGGGGCAGCTGAGTTATTAACGTTCAAATTCTTTCATAATTTTATTTCATATTCGGATTTCACAAAGTGTACCCCCATATAGAAATCGAAGCCCGAGCAAGAGAAAATAACCAATGAATACCTTATTCTGATCTGATACCAAAACTTGGTATTGATCAGCATGACATAAGAGGTAAAATACTTAAGAAAATACCAAAAAAATGCATGCAAAATACTTTGTAAGTAACAAAAGTTGGTATTTGGATACCAAAATAATACCTGGTGGTATTGTTTAGGTATTGTAATTGCATAATTTGGTATTGGAATGGTATCATAGGAATTTTGTTTTGGTTTTTTACCACTTATGTCATGCTCATCCATATCAATTTGAGATATCGAGATACTCGTTCCTGCTCGGGAGACGTAGTCCTACGTAAAAAAAATAGTTATTATTTTGATATCATGATATCAAATTAAGTAATCTGAATGTGCTGAAATCTATTGGTTGATATCAAGATTCAAAATCGAAAAATGTCATCAATAAGTTTTCATTTATTCAAAATAAAAACAACCTATATTTCAATCAGTTCTATCGATATCAATTTTATATCGATTAGTAAATAAAATTCGCATGTAGATTAATATCAGGGGCTTTTTATATCCAGAATCTTTCCCCAAGACACCACTAGTCTAAAATGCAAGATTCATGAGATAATGACTGTTCAAACTTACTCCAACGTTGTGTCTCAACTTTGCGAATTGTGGTCACAGCACGGCCCAGTGTGCGCACAGGGAAGAAAGTGCATACGATGCACTTTAGAAGAGCAGAGATGCCAGTACTCCGAATGTCACTGATACACAAAATAGATGAACTAGCCTAAGGCTAAACATCTCTAAAATAAAGTTAAAAAAAAAAAACTGATACACACACTTGCTATTTTCGATTCCACTAAATTAAGAATAAGAGTTCTTCCACACTTTATATTTAACCACAGAAATATTTAGTTTAAATTTTTGGTTTATTCACTTCGAGCTTCTGATAATGACTGACTGATCTAAACAAATGATGATGATGACGTAATAACCCGAATACAAGCAACCGAAGACATAAAGGTTGCCAGTTTACCTATATAATTTCGCCTGAACGGGTGAAAATGCGGTGCTGTATGGGCTCGCTACCAAAAACTTCACATTATGTTTCATCAATGACTTTTGACCGTCTTTTCACAGTTCTAGACCACTGTGTGACGTCTCGAGTTGACACGTTTTTACGGTTCTTGAACTGTTGCACCACTTTGCTGGCCATTTTACTGTCCATTGGACCACTTTTACGACCACTCCCTTCCTTCCTTCTGACACTCAGACGCTCCTTGAAGGTTCTTAACACACGAGACATAGTTGTATTTGTAATTCCAAGCTTTTTAGGTGGGACGCCTCTGGATTTTGATTGCACAAAAATTTTTCACGGGCATTTTTTTGTTTCGGCGACATGACTGGAACTACTGTATGAATAACAATGAAACTTGGCAGCTGTAAACAATACACTATGAATAAGATTTGCTCAAATTTTCAGGATTTTAACTCATATGATTCAAAAGTTGCAGAACATTTTCGGTGTGCAATTTTTATCGAATACAACCTTTAGATTAAAAATGCAAATTTTTAATTCTGTGGTGAAGTTGCAAGTGCAGGTTTTTATGGAGTGAAATATTCAGGAGTAAGAATTTATCATTTATTTGTATTCGCTAACGAAAAATCTAAGTGAAAATAAATCAATAAAAGTTGTGGATTACGAAAACACTGCAAATTTTGTGGCGATATAGTTGAAAATACGAATGTTTACGAATGTGTACGATTAACATAAGTTTTTCACATAAAATAATGTTGATGATACAAAATCGTCAATTTAATAACGAAATCTGGCAAAATCAAGAATATAAATAACTTCCCCGAACACAGCACCAGAATAAACGCTGATTCGGATAGGATTTTTGGGAACAGTTAAAAGTTGTAAATCATAAAAAGGATTGATGTAAAATGAAAATTGGACGGTGTAGTGATTAACTTCACCCCGTTTTACGGTATCTTTCAGCGATGGCAAACATTTTTCTACGCTTGCGATGAGATGCGTTTTTGCTTGCAGCCTAGAACATATAATACGTAAAAACAGTTTTGCATCCCCAAGCACTGAGCTCACAGCCCGAGTCTGAGTTGAAAAGGGTTTTTTTTTTTCAATTTTTGCCAACATTTATAAACATTGATACCTACCACGATGCGGTCGATATGCTTTGTAGTGAAGCTGTGATTATTAGAATGCGTTTTTGTTTTTACCAGTTCCCAATTAGTTGTGTGAGTTATGGAAACTGCGTCCAGAGCCTGCTCAATAAAAAAAAAAGATTTTTAAACCATCTAATTGGTTGGAGGGAATGTCTGCTAGCACTCTAAGAATTTCGAGCCGAAATTTACGTAATCAATTCTTCGATAGAGCGACACCGGTGGTGTAGTGGTAAGCGTGATTATCTCTCTCCCAGCAGGCCTAGGTTCAATCCCAGTCGGCGCCGCCGGGATGTTCTGAGGCATAACATCTCCGATCACGCCTTCCTTCGGAAGGGAAGTAGAGCCTTTGGTCCTCGGTTCATGAGTTGATGGGTCACTGGGAAGGGTCCAGGTGTGGGAGCTGCCTCCCTGGCGTTGGTAGCATTGCCTGAGCAGGAGAAAATAACTAATGAATACCTAATTCTGATCTGATTCCAAAATTTGGTATTGACCAGCATCACATAAGAGGTAAAATACCAAAGAATAATACCAAAAAATTACATGGAAAATACTTTGTAAATACCAAAAATTGATATTTGAATACCAATAAAATACCTGGGTGGTATTGTTTTGGTATTGCATGATCTTAATTTGGTATTGGACTTTTATTGTGGGAACATTTTTTTGGTATTATTTTTTGGTGTTTTACCTCTTATGTCAGGCTCATCCATACCAATTTAAGGTATCGAGATATTCGTTCCTGCTCGGGTGGTGCTCAGCACGGAAAACAAGATCGACGGAAAAACAAATCAAGGAAAAAAATAAAGAAAACAAAATGATTGTCAAATTGAATTTCAGAATGAGAACTTTCATCAAGTGTTGGAATATGGTCATAAAATCGTCTTAAAGCTTTAACTCAACCTTTTTTTTTTTTTTTTTTTTTATTTACCCGAGCAGGAACGAATATCTTGATACCTTAGATTGGTGTGGATGAGTCTGACATAAGAGGTAAAACACTAAAAAATAATAAAAAAAATGTTCTCATAATACTATACTAAAACCAAATTATGCAAATACAATATTTAAACAATACCACATTTACAAGCTATGTTGCATACATTTTTTTTGTAATATTCTTTGGTATTTTACCTCTTATATCATGCTGGTCAATACCAAATGTTGGTATCAGGTCAGCATTAGGTATTAATTAGTTATTTTCATCTGATCGGGTAACGTCATCTGATCATTTTGCTGTGGTCAAACTGGAGTCACAAAATTTAAGAAAGATCGTCTTGGGCTTAAGAATCTATTGATTTGACCCCAAATCTTTGGGAGGACAGCCTCGAATCTACATTCTGATCAAAACTACATACTTATTCTTTAATATCAACTAACAATGTTCTAGATCGTAACGAGAATTTTTAAACTTCAGCACTTCTCTGTCTCAAATTAAGATGGACATGAAACTCTTGCAACTCATTTATTGCAAGGAAGTCCCGAAATATCATGGATTTCATAAATTCCATTAATTTTAGAAACTTTTGCAAATTAACCCTCTGTCTGTATCTCAGAAATTAAACAAGTTGTAACGCACAATTTTGCTCATGAAAATCAGAATATGTCTCAAATAAGAGTTAAGCACATCAACTGGACATAATCAGGTAAAATAGGCGTTGAAGAAATGTTTGATAAATTGGGGAAATGGCTCTAATGTTGGCATATGGAACTAAGATTAGGCCCATCGCTAAAAATCTCCTATTTATCAATTTTATCTAGATGAACGCGTCATTGGGACGGCACTAATGGATATTTTTGGCCGCTATTAAAAATTTAGTCGATTACTGAAATTATGTATGGGCCCAAATCAGGAGAATTTACGCCGACAAAACATCCATTTCCCCTAATAAAGATTTTAAAAATTGCGTTAAGCAATCTTTGGAATTATCAAAACTCTAGAATCAAAAATTTGTTTCGTAAGGCTATTTTGGAAGTTATTTTAGTTTCAAAGTTTCAATAAACTCCAGGTTATTTAATTTTTTTTTTAGAATTTTCCAAATTTCCTGAGTGTTTTTAGAAGTTCCACACATACCATGAAAGATTGACTGCTGTATGAATAAAACATTCATTTTATTACGGACAACGTTCCTTACTCTCAACAACTCTAATTTACGAAATGTTATTAAACTTTTAATAAAATACAGAATGTAAAATGATAATCAGCACTTTTCTTTAAGAGCATCCGATCCTTTAATTTGTTCATCCGGAGATCAATCTTTTTAAAAAAAAACTAAACTTACTGGTAAGATCTACTGATAGTTGCTTGAAGCTTGAATGAAAGTATGCCCGAATAAATGTTAGAAATGGGAGCGACCCCAGTGTAGTGGTTAACATCCATACCTCTCATGGCAAAGTTGCAAGTTCAAATCTCACCTCCGGACAAGTCACGAATGATTCAAGAGCGTTAAAATGACTATAATAATAATAATAATAATAATAATAATAAAAAAATAATAACAAATGTTAGAAATATTGTAGACTTAAATAAAATAGCTATAAACATGGTTTAAAATTTTTTGATAAGCTTTCCGTGAAAACCGCACCAAACGTGAATTCCACGCCAAATGCAAAATGCCTGCCAGATATTACAGCTCTGATTTTTTTTAGGAATTTTGTATCGCAGCTATACATATAGCACAGACAAACAGACATAACACTCGCAAGTTGTTCATCGAACAAGCATTTAACGGTCAATTCAAAAGTATCGTAGTTGGTAGTACCGCCACCCGCAGCGCGCATAGTCAATTCCTTTGCATTTGACGTTTACACACTACCGCCATCTGTTCAGCGTACTACCCACCACAGTGTACTCAACAGATGGCGGTAATGTTTTAGCGACGATGTTTTACATTGAGAAATATTCAATGTGTTATGTCTGTTTGTCTGTGCATATAGGATCAAAAACTATGTAGAGCTGATAAACTATATGGGGCCTCCCTTAGCTCAGTCGGTAAAGGTGTAGCTACAAAGCAAGACCATGCTGGAGGTGGCTGGGTTCGATTCCCGGTTCGGTCCAGGCATTTTTCGGGTTGGGAAATTTCTCGACTTCCCTGGGCATAGAAGTATGATTGGAATTGCCACACAATCATATCAAAATGGTACAGGCATCGAAAGCTCTCAATTAATAACTGTGGAAGTTCATCTAGAACACTAAGTTGAGAGCACGCAATAAGCTAATATGCGATATGCAATAAGCTTGAAATGCGAAGAAGAAGAAGAAGAAGAAGAAGCTGATAAAGTATACGTAAACAATTCTCCATCATACAAAATATAACTTTTTAATTGTTTGAAATTAAATTACGTAAGAAGGGATCAACCCCCCTCCCTCTCAGATAATATATGGTATGATTTTACAAGACCCCTTACGTAAGTAGTGTACGGCCCCTTCGTCTTCGACGAATTCATCTGTAATCCAACCTTTTCAGCTTCACATTTCAGTCTGGCGTACTTCTCTGCCACCACCTGGTACGTTTTTCCGTCAATGTCCATGTCGTCAGCAAATTAGATCACCCAGGTTAAAGCCCGCACGTTTCATAACCCCATCTAGCGCAATGTTGAACAGGATGCAGAAAAGCATCGTCTTGTTGAAGTACTTTGCACGTTTCAAACAAGCCCGATAACGAGTCCATCATAACCTTGATCAGTCTGGTAAGTTTCCCGGGGAAACTGTTCTCGTCCATGCAAACTGTGCGTGCAAATAACATTTTTTTCCTCTCATAAAAGTTCATCTGATTGAACTGAACATATAAGCGAAAATGAATTGGAATGCAACAATTTATTGAATGACGGTTAGATGACATGGAAACTCTTTGATTCAATTAAAATTAAAAGCATTCCTCCCACCCATTTTGATCTCGAAAAAAGTTATTCCATTAGGGAAGGTTCGCCAATTTATGGCACTTCTCAAAAACAGGCACATACCAGTTATGGCCCAATGGGATTTAAATGAGATACGGCTCAAACTGGTACCACAGCGTATATGGGATTGTGCCATGACCAAAACGCTTGCCTTACCCTACCCTTACAATAAACCACTTCATGGAAAGTGATTTTTTTTTATCGAAAGCGAGCCTTTCATCATAAAAGCCATCGTCCGACGTGCTCTAGGATTACAGTAAAATCAGTCGAATCTCATCAGCCCACTCGTTCGGCCGAGGTCGTCTCTCGAAACTCATTACACTCGCTACTGGAGCTGACTGGATGGGGCAAACTTGTTGACCGAAAGCTGATACTAATAACATTGAGATGTCGATGGAGAGATGCTTTTGGTCTATCATGGACCTCGCGTGTTGCCTTGCAACCGACCGAAGGAGTGTTTTGGGATCCTTCAGCGACAAACACTCCCACACTGAAAAACATTCCGGGCACTCCTCCTTGGCACGGACGATGATGACGACGGAGATGATGATGACGATGACGTGTAGTCGGCTTTTTATATATTGGAAAACAAGCCGATTACGGCAAGCAGACGATAGCCTGATTGGAACAAGGACGGTGGAGACTTCGGGTTTTTTTTATTGAAAAATAATGATCTGCCTAATTTAAGGAGCAAATTTGCTGGATTATCAAAACCGTTTCGATCAATGACGGGCGACCGGATCTGTGTTTTAAAATATGTACCTTGATATATTTGTTGAGCATGAGCATGACATGAGCATGAGCATGAGCTTGATTGACCGCCCACGGTTGCTACTCTGTTATTGCCAGACCAGCTGTAATTACACACAGAACCAATAGACGATGCTTGGGACTAGCAATCATCCTCAATGTGTAAAAACTGGTGATCTAAAACTAGGCAATACCAGCGCCGGCCACGCCCGCGCACAGGTCAAGAAAGGAAGGGGTAGGAATGTGTTGACGTGACACTCGCTTTGATGGAAGCCGAGAACAGCTCTGCACTTCCACGAGGAATCACTGGGATATTGGGTAATAGGGTTGGGTTTGCAGCAGGGTTCGTTTTGGTAAACGATAAGCTGAATTGATGTCCTAACAATCATATAACGTGAAGGAGCTTGGGATTGAGCCCACGGTCTTCTGCTCAGCAAGCAAAAACTTTTGCCACTAGGCAGACGAGCTCCTTTTTAATCATCGAGTTGCTGTTATTACCATGTAATCATGTTAACAAATAAAACGATTGACGAATCTTGAATGAGGATGGGCTTGAGATAAGACTCATGATGTTCTGCTCAGTAAGCAAACCCGGTTGCTCTAAGGCCACCAAGCCCCTCATATCACATTATAGCGTTACTCAAGTTTTTATAACTATTCAAACCCGGCACCGACGACGACAACGAAAAGTTTTACAAAATACACGATAAACAAGCGATCTTACCATACATTTTTAATATGAAAGGACCTGGGACCGCGTTTTTCTGCTCAGTAAGCAAGCCACTGCAACCGACGATCTTTGAAATCCTTAAACTAAAAGCTATGAAAGAGTACTTAGGCCTTCATTAAGATCCATTTTCACGCGACGTTCAATTTTTACATTTTCTCTTTACGCATGGTTCAGACAATCATAACAAGCTATGACCGACGTGACGATTGCTTAAGACCTGGTTAAACAAGCTATTTAAATGAAATTACGTTCTCTAATTTCATTTGGCATGTAATGAACAACAGCATGTACCTTGATATATTTGTTGATCAAAAACTGGGTTTCCAAAACATTCTCTGGTTTGATTCTGACGTTCACACCTCACCTCATATCACGCGCAAAACTTAATTTTTTGACTTGTGTGTGATTTTTAATTGTGTGTAAAATGCCTGCATATGTACTACTCAGACTATCTACATCTGTCCTGCGCTTAACTGCATTAGTCGTGTTCGCTATATGGCACATCTCCAGTATTGGTAGATTAGTCGTTCTATACGTTCTATCAACGATCTTTATTTTACTTAGATCGAACATATGTTTGTTTCTGATGGTCCACCTATAATGTTCATTAGTTGTGGTGTATCGTTGATGCCGTTGTTTACCAAACTGATATATTTGCTGATGTCTGTTTGGTGTCCGTATAGTTTCTTTTGTAGATATCTTGACAGTGAGCATAAACGCGATTATCCGTTCTCTTCGTCGATTTTCTCTTTTGTTAATAACTCGCTAGATTTGACGTTTCTTGGTGCGTTTGTTGTTGATTTTGATTGCCAATACAGCCTATTACAACATTGCATTGAACATATTCTAGAAACTTGTTTCGTTTAGCTGTAACAATGCAAAGAGAAAATCGATGAAGAGAATCGATCATCGCGTATACGCCCTTATACATGCACACTGTCAAATTTGTTGTCATACCTATGTATGTCATCGGGAATCCACCACAAGGACTGTTGCAGTGGTTCGACCGGTCCTCATTGTTGCTGAGGATTTTTGCTGTTGTGTTGATGGTTTTGGCTGCAAATTTTACGTTCGGAAATTCATCTTTAAGGATTTCTCCTGATGTGCGGTGTGAGGCCTAGAACGTACAGTAGTGAGCGGTAAATGACGGCTTCCACTGGTTCTGGTTCCTGGACGGTGGTATTTGGTGCTTGGACGGTATTGCTGGGCGATCGGTTGTTGGATGGTGGCGGTTCTCCTGGTGGTACCTGGGCGATTCTGTTTTGCGTTTGGACGATGTTGCTCGAAGATTAGTTGACGGAAGGTGATAATTCAGGATCGTGTTCAGTTTCATCTGCTTGCTGGATTGTTGGTTGTGATGTTTTCATCCGGTTCATCAGTCGATTTATGAGTTTCGCTGAATATTCATTTAGTCGCAAGACATCAGAGATGACCTTCTTTTGCTGTTTGAGTGTTCGATTGTTGGTTAAGCTGCTCACTCTGTGGATCAAGTTGATTGAAACATTAATGTTCATGTTCGTTGGATGGAATGAAAAGTAGTTCAGCAACCTGTCAGACGAAATTCGTTTGGTATACCACTCTGTTGACAACATTTGGTCTGGGTTGCGTACTATCACCGCATCCAGGAAGGGTAATCGCCTGTCTACCTCTTCCTCCTTGGTGAACTGGATGTGTGGATTGTAAGCGTTGAAAATGTTTAGGGTTGAATCGATCTGGTCTGCTGGTAGCGCAATGATGGGGTCGTCCACAAATTTTTGCAGGACAGGTACTTCAAACGGCAGCTGACATTCTATGTTGCTCAGCAAGGCATTCATCACTATGTTCGCGAGAATGAGCGACAGTGAACTGCCCATCGCTGTTCCGAACTGCTGCTCATAGAATTTGTCTCGAAAACGAAAGAAGCTGTTCTTAAGACAGAATTAAACTAGTTCTATGAATAGACACAAGCTGATGTTTGTTGTGAATAACTCAGTCTGTGTAATCGATACTTTTTGGACGTCTTGAAATAAGTTTTGTATTGTAATAAAATACAAATATTTGTAGAACATTATAGTCTTCTAAAACCTATAGTTTTTTAAATATGTTATAAAAACTCAAAAAAATTAAATTTTGTTGAACAGTCATATTAAACGCTACGTATCTCAAAAACTACGGAATACAGAGTATTTGTGTATTGAGCAAAGATTTTTGCAGTAAAATTATCTACAACTTTGCTGAAGACACCGCATACCTATCTTGTAAATGTAAAAATTTAGATTTTGCAGCGCCGCCTGTGGTGGAGTTCCGAACTAAAAACTATCACTAGTATTTTCGCCTTATTTTATGCAAAAACTCTTTTAAAGACATCATAGTGAAAAAACCGACATTGAAAGCGCAAATAAAAAAGTTCGTGATATTGAGCATTCAAATTACTGTGCGGCGGTCACATGTTAGCAGAACGTTGTGAGTGAATCTTTACAGTCATTTACATGCCTCGTTAGGTAATGTTGAATGTATGTTGTTACCTATCCAACGTTGCTTTGTTCGTTGTCGTTGCGAGTATCGATTCGACATCTGCTAGTAGATGGTACATAGGTAACTCAACCGATTTGTAGCTACTAGGGTTCTTTGTGCGCTGGAGTAGCAACTATGAAATCTATGGTCGTCAGTTCTCATGCTCATTGATTAGTTCACCTCTTGACTGAAACATTGAAAAGTAGCATTGAATACATTTCGTTCATCTCAATGAAGATTTCATTCTAAATATACTTGGCAGCCCTGATTGTTAAAGTGCCGGACAACAATCTCGCAGACGCAGAGGAGCGCAGTGTGTTAAACAACCCCCTCTTATTTTGACGGATAACGGTAACTACCGTATATTGCGCTTCAGTTGTTTAGTTATGGTTTTGTGACGCATTTTCACATTTATTTATTTATTTATTCGTCAATCAAAAACTTAGACTACACATTCCGTTACTAAAATATTCCATGAGAAAATTAATTTGCATTACTTATGCCGTGAATGCAAATTCTGATCTAGTGGTAGCTTTTAAACAGACGAAATTCATTTGTCAAAGAAATTAAGGATGTAAAACTTTTCGACATACTGTATTTTGAATGCATCTTTAATTGGAGCATATTCTATGTGATTATCTTTGCTGCACGTACTAAGTACAAACCAGTTTAAAATAAACATAAAGTAAACGTTTTATATCACACAAATGTTTTTAATAATTTGTATGAAATTTCATGATGATATCACGCATAGGACTTATTAAAAAAAATCGCAGACAGAAACAAATTTACTCAATCAAAAATAATTTTGAATGATCATTTTTCCGAATTTGCTGACTTGTCCAAAAGCATGACATGCATCAAATTTGCACATGAGCAATTAGAAGTTAAACTTTTATACACTATGTTTGACTCAAGAATATATTGTAGATAACGGGTCTTCGTTAAACGTGTTGAAAAAAAAAAACAGCTAGAATCGACCCTCTATTGTGTTGCGGAAAGACCACATTCAGCTCCGGTCTATACTGCTCAGTAATCCACGGAAGGACATACTTACTAAGAATGCCGATCACACCTCCGTATTCACTTTATGGTGCAAACATTATCACGTATACGGTAGAGCTATTTTTTAATCATCCATGAGATTTCAGTGCTCACTTGACTGAGGAAGGTTTTGAAAATATAAAATCAGACCGACGTTTGCCAGGCAACAGACAGAACCAATATTCACACCCGATCTAGGTTGGAACTGAATAAAAAACATTGCATGGATTGACGAGAATACGTATGCTTCTCTATTTAACTTGATACAAATAAACATTAGATTTCCTGATCGATTGAAGGTTGTTCTATAAAAATCCATTGACAACAGACGCAAATTCAACTTTTGTGCTCGAAATGTCGAAAGCTCGTGACAAGTAGGTAAGCAACAGTGCTGCCCTGGTGGCTGAATTCTTAACTGCAGTATTGTTATCAAATGGAGCTTTACAGTGCATTCACTTGGATGTGATTTTAAAATTATTTTTTTGCTGTGTAAATAAATAGTGCGAAGATCATCCGCACAGATGGTGCCAAAATCAAACTTTTTTCTCTGGCCCTACTTTTTCACCACTCACACAAAACGACTTTTTTACTCCGTCCACATCAACTGTCGTTGAATTCACCGTTACCTAGGTATTTGGGAGGTTAGAAAAATCGATTTTGCTCCATCAAGCTCAATTGATTTCTGGTAATTCTCCCAAAATTTGAGCTCATGTAGATGCGACCTCATACTGCACAAGCCCTTCGAAGTTTATATAGGAATTACTATGGAAAAAGTGAACGTTTTGTTCTCATCGCTCTAGTACTTCGTGGTAATGATGAAGTTGCTATCTGTACTAATGTGAATGTCATGCGCATATTTAATTTGATGAAACATCTGGCCTAACAGGTTTTCTCAGTCGTAAACATATGGTCAGATTGAAGCTGAATGATTAAGGAAATCATTTGAATACATTCAGCACAGTGGTGAGAAAATACAGTGTAATAAACGTTTTAATTTGGTTTGGTTTTAAAATGGATGCCGAAGCCATTATTTACCCTATGTCATAGTGAAAGATGCAGTGGTGCCCTGAAAGCAGTGGATTAATCATATTAGAAAGTAATCAGCTTCGAAATCAATTAATAACAAATAAGACTTCAAATCGAAAAGTGGTCTTCAGAAAAGCTAGTTCTCTGATAAAATTTTACATAGTATTTCCCGTATAAACTTCAAAGGGCCAGTGCAGTATGGGAGAATGATCAGACGCCGGTCAGAAAAATCTACGTTTTCATCCACCTCACTTGGTATACAATGGGATATCCTACGACTCCTCTCGAGGTAATGCTCATAGAAATCCTCGAAAATCTATAAATGTACGTAGTCAACATGTTTTCCGCAAAAATCTAACACTCAAAACAACGTAGCTGGTTGTCAGCCTCAGCGCTGTCCACCGCATGACAGCAAAAATAGCTTTTCCATTCTTCACATTCGCTATATTCTCCCCACTTCGGTATCTTCCCGTCACCCCTACTATTTTTATTACACCCCAATCATTCAAGTATGATGATGAAAGCTGAGTCACGTTTTGATTGACGTTGGCTGAAAATAAACGTACCCCATATACAGCATCGTCATCGCCATCGCCACCTTCAACAGCAGCTAGCGAAGCACCACCGAATGAAGGACCCATTTTCTCCGATTCAGACCGAGAGACCCATATCCTCCGCATCCATGCCATATCCACCACCATCGACGACGGCCGGTGGAGCATCATTAGGTACGAGATGAGAGGTGAAGCCACAATCAGGATCAACGAGGCCACCGTGTCGTCCTGGGAGCGTCCTTCCACGTTGTTGTCGTTCATGCTCCCAACTGACTGACGATGTATTGATGGGAATGATGACAGGAGCGCTATTACCGTCGTCGACACCGTTGTGGGCGAGTTATGACGAGTACCTGCCCGGTCCCAGTGGGAAATCAAATCAAAGGATGGATCACCGGCTCAGCATAACAAACAGCACCTGTTTCGCTGATGGCGGTTTGCTTAGCACGTGCTGCGTGGGATAGTTTGAGTGGGTTTTATCCTCTGTTTATGGATAGTTGTGGGCAAGTGCTACACTAGCAGGGCTTTTTGCTCTCATGGCCAAATGGGTGGAACTGAATTTGTAAATGAATGTCAACTAACATGTCACTGGTCCCATTGCTGATTTTTATTTTCAGTTTCAAAACTACTTAATTGATGTTGATTGTAAATTTATAAACATCCTGGAAGTAGTGCAAAGCAAACCTAAACTTTGACGGTTTCATGCAATACTGCCACAACTCAAAATTTAGCATTCTTCCGGTTTATCCTTGTCTTGTATTTCTCTAGCAGTGGATAAGCAGAACATTGCAATTCAGGCATACATATAACATTAACAAAAAATCAAAAGCATAGTGAAATGTTCGACGAATTTTATTTCGAGTTGAAACCATATTGCATGAAGCCGACTAAATATGAAGCCATGGCGTGAAAATCTCATCTGTAGTCCAGGTCCCAGGGCCATCTTTTTGTCATCAATAAACGTTCCACTCAGAAGCGGCCAAAACCACAAAAGTCTGTCAAAACCGTACACATGCTGGAGCGCAAACGAAGTCGAAAAAAAAATGTGAATATCCTCTAAACTGGATCACACCGGAAAAAGTTCTAAACACAGAGAAACAATTTTGTGGTATTCCCAACTCAATTTGGTTAAGGTTAGGTTTGCGGTTTGCAGTCAGCATCCGGCAGCCTGCCCGGAGACAGGCAGGCATCGACAAAAGTTATGCTTGCTTTAAATGTACAAACCGTTGTTGCTGTTACTTGTGTTGGATGCTGGCTGGTATGGTTGCTGTATGTGACATGAATCCTTTTGCGCGTTCTGTCTGCGATTCACATCGACGTGGCTGTCGTTTGCAGATTCGGAGAAAGTTTTAAACCAGAATAAAGTTCGCGTTTGAAGCGAGCATACAGAGAGACCTGGTCGAAATTAACGAATTTTACTGCTTCGAGTGTTTTAGCATAAAGGGCTCACGAGTTCAGGACTTAAATGTTCTGTTTCTTAATCTAACCATAAACTGTGGATTATTGCACCAAGTAGTGGGACGTGTCTATTTGGAATACGATATTTGAAAATAATTTACATTTTGAATAAAGTTAAACCAGTTGCAAGAAAAGTCTTAAACACGAGTTAAGCTTTTTTCTTCGAGATATTCTTAATGATTCTTACTATAATACATCAAAAATGAAACCAGCAATCACGAGAGCTATCATTCCATACAGTGAGCGTCTTATAATCAAACTTTTGCGATATTTTACAACATTCACTTTTAAGTGAAAGCTTTAATAATAATGTATAGGATATGTGTTCTAGTCAGTCTTGTAAGCGGTCACGGTAGTCGACTGTGATAATCGACTGCTTTTGCCTAAGACATTTGCAAAACAAGCTATCATAGTACAGTACCAAACTAAAATGTCATACGACATGCTCTGTCATACGACACTGTCGCCGAATACCGTCACGAATGTATGTATTTTAGTTTTTCTCATAATAAGAGCTGCTGAAGTTGTGCTTGTGTGAATTCTGAAAATAACAAGCATTGAAGTCCTAGCAATAATATTTCTGATCAGAAATGGTTTATTTTACACAAAATTGTGGAATTAGAGCAAAATCACATTGACATGTGTGACAATGCTCCAATGTTATTCTACCGTTTCTGTTGTGTGAGAGAGACGACGGTAGAGCATGAGTGTACGAATACAAACAGACTGTCGCGCACGACAACGATGCTAGTGTAGTAAAAAACGTCAACTGTTTCAACCACTAGTTCCAGTAATAGTGGTATACCTATAGTTGTGGTATGGGATTTTTGCCCAAATAATGATGGAAAACTAGATAAATTTATTTTTCGTAGGTAACTCTCATAAAATGCTTGAAACTCGAAAGTAGCCCAAAAATGACGGAAAACGATTAAGTAGTGCTCCTATTATAGTGAAATCCAATAGAAACCAATGCGTTCCATTATTATAGCAACCAAAGTTAGCAATGATAGTGGAACAGTGTTTCTATGAATGTATGTCGAGTTTTCGAAAAGTGTATACAATTTAATCACAATGTAATATTTTCTAGTAAAAACCCATATTGATTCACCTGGTAGGTGTAGAGAACCTTTGCTATCCAGGACCATCACGTTTATTGTTTTGTCTAGAGAAATAAATTAGGTCCTTATTTTTTTGACTCCCAGGATAATCTCGTTTTTGATATTATTTTCAGAAATATTAGGCCCCAAGTTTTGTTTTTATTTGCCTTTGTTTCAGTTTCTTCCGGGGTTCCTAAGACATGACTTGTGTGGTCCTGAACCAGTGTCACATAGGACCTATTCTAAAATCAATCGTGATTTCTAGACAAACATTTCAATACATCCTATCTGCATTGATCGATTCTCTTAATTGACTCTCTCACTCAGCTACAAAAGATAAGAACCTACTTTATCAAAATATGTTGAAAATAGCGTAAATTATGTTTGTGTAGCAGTAAACATCAAAGTAACCAAAAGAGAGAGTCTAAAAAAAATCGATCAAAGCAGATACAACCTTTTCAAATGTGCATCGAGATTTTCAGTGTGGGAATCATCAATGTTCAACCTTCCTACATTTCTGGATTTTCACGTTTTGTTTATTATTGTACCAGTTCTGATAGCGATTGTACGAATGAGGATGACGCATAGACCAAGATTTTAAGCGCCTGTTACATATCTGGATAAAATCGGAGAAATATTGTCAATCATATTGATGACATAAAGATGTATTTTTATTGTTATTGTCAAGCTCAAGCGTTGATTGCTTGTCATTTTATCATTTTGAGATAAGTTGATTCCTTGCTGACAACCATTTTAAAGCATCCTGCATTATTTTATTCTGCAAGTGCTGTAATCTCAATAGTTGAGTTTCATTGGCCAAAAATAAAATGGAAGGGTGAAAATTTAGATGAGGAGAGATGACTGATTTGTAAAGCTGTATTTTACAGGTAATCGTTTTACAATCGACATTCATCTTGGAAATTTTCTTGATAACATTGTTAATGTGAGAGTTGAACTTAATTTTGTCATCAATAATCATGACAAGATATTTAATCTCCCGAACGCGATGAATAGTCTTATCATCAATTAGAACAGATACGTTCTTACCATGAATTAAGTTTTACTTGTATTCAATTTCAACTGCCTATACTTTAACCATCTACTTCATTCGTAACGTAAAACGGTGCAATGTCACAAAATCGTACAACGCGTCGCATGTCATTAATATACATTATCTATAAAAGGGACCCTAATACATTTCCCTAGGGCAGTCGAAGGTTATTCCCCAAAAGGCTGGAAACAGAATTTTTCATAACAGTTCGTTGAGTTCAGGCACACAAATACCTTTCAAATCATTTCTATGCAGTACTCATAATTCCAACGTAGTTGATTTTAACAATAAGTGCTTAGAAATAAGTAAATCCGTTGGTCCCCGGTTCATGCGTTGCTGGGTCGATAGGTAGGGTCAAGGTGTGGGAGCTGCCTCCTTGGCGACGGTAGCATTGGTGCTCAGCACAGAAAACAAGATCGACGGAAAACAAATCAAAGAAAAAAAGGGCCTTAAAATTATTTCACAAGCGCGTTTTAGAACAAAAAAAAAAACCGCAACCATCGTATCTTAACATTCCAACTTATTTTACACTTCACTAATACCAAATATCATGCAGTTTCACAAGTATTACCTTCCTGATATCCCCATTCATCCCTGGTATCAACAGATTATTCCTATTTAAATACTTCAATAGCTGTAGTTGAACAAGTCCTAAAAATTTCCAGCAACTTTTTGAGTAGGATCCACTAAGGATTCCTTCCAAATTGGTTGTACCAGTTGTATGTTGTTACTCTAGAGTGGTCATTCCTGAGGGTTTCCCTCAAATGATGGAAGATCATTGGAAACCACATAACGTGCAGCTAATTGGTGGGCGTCTGGTCCTCTGAATGTCTCGTGAGGAGGTGGATGATCCGGAGCATTCGTGATAGGTATGTTAGTTCACCGCTATGGAATTGTTCACCGCCATACGAGTACCCGTTGGTACTGGTTCCGAATAAGACATGGCAGGCTGATTAAATTCATGACCCAGTTACCCTGAATTTCGATTATGTGCCCACCTCCCATCCGAATATGACACAGGTAAAAGATTTGAAGAACTTGCTTGCTGTATCACAGACGATGGCGGCATTTAATTGTTTACGGAGACCCAAGGATTTTGGATTTGCTTTTCGCAGGTCATGCACCTAACATCGATTACTCACCGCCGTCGTTGGGGAAAATTACTGACCCACGCATTTAGGTAAATTCATTTTGGAAAGGGTCATGTTTTGCTATTGAATATTTATATATTTTTTAAATATTTGCAAGAAATCTTTCTGATTCAATTTGTTTTCAGATGTGAACAGCAGCAGTTGGTTTTCGGTGTCGACACTGTGCTTTCTAGATCAGGGCATTGTTTGTTGCTCGCATTCGCCACTCGGTCGTGTGTGGTTGCTGTTGCTACAAAAATTGAAGATGAGTGGCAGTGTTGAAGTGAAAAATATCATGCTGAATATTGCATTAGGTCCTAAGTAACATTAACAGATTCTCTTCGTCGACTTCCTCTTTGTATTCTCACGGCCATGTAAAGACATTCCCAGGTATTTTCAGCACACATAATGATAAAAGAAGTTTTTATCTAGCATCTTATACGACCAACACAACAAGAAACGGGGGCTCCCTTAGCTCAGTCGGTAAAGGCGCAGCTACAAAGCAAGACCATGCTGGAGGTGGCTGGGTTCAATTCCCGGTCCGGTCTAGGAATTTTTCGGGTTGGAACATTTCTCGACTTCCCTGGGCATAGAAGTATGATTGGACTTGCCACACAATTATACCAATGCAAAAATGGTACAGGCATCGAAAGCTCTCAATTAATAACTGTGGAAGTGCATCTAGAACACTAAGTTGAGAGCACGCAATAAGCTAATATGCGATATGCAATAAGCTTGAAATGCGAAGAAGAAGAAGAAGACAACAAGAAACGATTATGTGCTCAAGTTATTAACGAAAGAGAAAGTCGACGAAGAGAACCGATCAATGTTGCTTAGGACCTAATGCAATGGTCAGCTTGATATCCTCAACGTCAGCTTTGGAAATGGTACTGGTAGTAAAGCCCTCTAGTTAAAGCATGGACGACTGTCACCACAAAACTGAAAAAAAAGCTGTTCCAATCGAGCAAAGCGGTGCATTTTGACGGTTCGATTGTAACAACTTTGACAGACGTCCAAACTTTTACTGTAGGACTTTAACTGGAAGACCGTCGTTAGACATTTAAGAGCAAATTTTCATTACGTCGAAAGTAACAAAAGTAAACAAAGTCGAGCTATCAGTGTCAATCGATGCTCCTGCTATTACACTATATACTGTCCGAATATAGGATCACATCCCATTTTTAAATGTATTTACCAGTCAAATTGCTTTTTGACGTAATCACATTCCGATCAAAATAGTTTTGGATGTTACTTAAGTCACCCGATTTCTATGGAGATGCCGTTTGCCTTAAGTAACAGCGCTGAGAAACCCGTGAAAAGTGTACGTTCGTCGTTTCGCTTTCTCATTATTAAAGTGAATAAATCGAACTGTTTGTTGCTAAGATGATTTCGGTGGTCTTAAAATGATGAATGGGCTGCACGTAAGGAGATGTAATTGATAATTCTCGCGAATATCCTGGTAAATACACTTTGACTTAAGTAACAATAGGGGCCACCAAATGACGTACATATGTATAAAAACTTTTGACTCAAAAACCAGTATTTTTTAGCATGAAAGCTACACGCAAACCAAAAATCCATTACAATGAATGTTAGTTCCGTTTCCTATCATCCTCTGTTCATGAACATCGCAACGAATGTTAGAAATTGACCATGCAGGCGATGTAATGGTTTTTTGTCTTTTTTTTATTTTGTGTTATATCTACGCTTTTGACTATACCAGTAAGCTTGTAGAACGACGCACATTGTAGAACATTGTAGAACGACGCACACACTTGCCTCGAATCTCTTCAGCAGAAAAAGCATACGAAGTCGAGTATGCGAGAAAATGAGCGCTTCATATTTGCTTTTAGGCTATCCATATACAGAAGCATGGAGAGAGCAGTGGAAAAAGCACAGGTCTGATAATCGCAACGTTCGTGGTTCTTCGAGTTCAGTCGGCAATCTGATTCCTATTTTTTTTCGACATAACTAATTTACCTCACTAATACACTCTACATTTTTCGGTCTCCAATTTTCTTGCATTGGACCGCAGCTAGGTATATCGCATCCTCGGTTCATGCGGTCTCCACTAACATCCTCTGATGATGAATCCCACATAATTGTAAGCGAATCTTACAACCCCCGGTTGGGTGTAGCGATTTGCATTTGTATGATTAATACCCTGCTTAATATGTTAAACATTGCTATCACTATGAGATTATATGTGTTTAATTGGAAATAGGAATAACTTTTCGGTCATCAAAATAAAACTTTATTTTTCTCGGATCGGTGTGAATGTTACTTACGACATAATGAAAATTTGCTCTTGAATTATAAATTTCGCTAAGGCGATAAACGTTGATACATAGCAAAAAATAAATTTTAATATTATATCCAAGAGGATGCACTTCAATCATGTCGAAAATCTCTTGTAATTTGTATGGCCACAACAATAAACAAATGCAGTAAAAGCAGCGTAATGTCAGTTCATGCACTATATTAATGAAAATTTTGTCCTTTTTGGCAAGTAAAATGACACCATATTTTCGGCACGATTGAAGTGCATCCACTTTGATGTGATATCATAATTATTTTTTTGCTGTGTTGAAGATATATATTTACGTAATAGCTGAAGAAAAATCCCTGATCATCAAATGCAAGTCCGAAGGTTCGCTGCTCCATATATTGCTGCATAGCATTGAGCAATTAATTTTCCATTATGTCCATTATGTCCATCCATGTCAAATGAGGTGGGATTTGTTCAATATGTGCGAGCATATGATCTGCCACCTGAAGTTCACGATAAATATTTAGCGTTGGAGCTGGGGAAATTAGGTAAAGTTAAACGTGTCGTCCGTGAAAAATTCCCACTAAAGCTGGGTTTCAGAATGCATATATGGAAATATAACCACACTGCCTGTCCTTTATTGGCAGAGGAATGTGTTCCATCAAGGGAACAAGAATGTGTGCTTTATTTGCAAGATGGAGGGGCATCGGATGCATTCCTGCCCGGAAACAGCCAGAGAAACAACAATTCAGTGCCAACATTTCAAAGGAGCGTAATTGCAAGAGTACACAATGGATTTGGCCATCGATTTCTCACGAATAAAAGCTCACTCATGAAAATTTATGACACCTTAAATTGTCATTGTTTTCTCTATCAGCTAGCATTGTTAACTTGGAGGGGTGAGCTTTTAGTTGCGAGAAATTGACGGCCAAATCCAATTTTAACAAAAACAAATACGTCCCTTTGAAATGTTTTCACTGAATTTGTCGAAGAAGGAAAGGACGAAGAGAAGCACGACCAGGACGAGGATCGTAGTGTTAGCAATATGGAAACTACGTACCGGAGGTACTACAGCGGAAACGAGATGACCCCGGATGAAGACAACACCGAAGAGTAAGAACAAGAGCAAGTAGAAACGAGGTTCAGAAGCGGTTCGATTACCGTAAAGGCCCGACTTACATGATGACCAAAGAATTGTTTGATCAACAACAGCATATAATGGAAGCGAAGAAAACAGAAGAGAGGAAAAAGTTACACGTGCGTGAAAAAGCAAGTAGCAAGCAGTCGCATCCCAGGGAGGAATGATCTCATTTATGAATTTTTTTTATTATTATTATTATTGATCGCCTCCGTAAAGTGATTATGATGGTTCCGTAAAGCTAGTGCGGTTGAGAGTACGAAATAAATATTTTTTGTTCTTAAAGGGGATGTGCGGGTAAGTCCGGCACAAGTAAATTTTCTATTTATTATTTTAATCATTTCGAGACACTTGGACCCACAATTATTTGTCAAATGTAAGAAAATAAACAAAACATACCCAAGCATCTATCGTGTGCTGCCAGATTTAATTTTTTTTTGTCAGCCGATTTTAAGGTTTTGACAGCACTAATAGATTGGAATCCTGTTGTTTTGCACACATATTGTCATTTTAAGCTTTTACCATCATCCTTGTGCGATTATAGACAAATTTGATCAATAATATGTTGTTAATTATGATTTTGAAAAAAATATGCTCTGTTGCGATAAGACCGTCACCCTATTAGGAGTGCTGAGTGGGTATTTTCACTTTTTATCTCCCTCACTCATGGAACTAGAAGTAAAGATTCAAACTGCAATAACTTCAGTGTTTCTCATCTTGTCAAGTTGGAATGTTCAGATGTGTTTATTTGCTCAATTCAGCTGTTTTTTGTTTCAGTAAACACAACAGGTACAATAGCTTTTTGTTAATTTTTAAAAGAACAGTTAAAGGAAAAGATCTGCCCTTTGGAACAACCCCAATAAGATTGAGCAAATATTGTTAAATAACACATCTAAACATACCAACTCGACAACATGAGAAACATCGAAGTTATTTCAATTCGAAGCTATACTTTCATTGAAATGAGTGAGGGGTCAGGAGGATAAGATAAGAAGCTCCGAAATTATTTCATTTTGGAATTCGACTTTCATTGGTACACTGACAGTGATTTTTGGCAATTAATTCAAACCTTAAATTTTTGAACAGTTATCACTATTTTAGAGAATTTCAGGCACCCTACATCCTACGGCAAAGTTGTTGTGCATTTATTAGACTATACTTATACATGATTATATGCATGGTTCAAGCAAAGGTGTGGAATGGAAATGCAAAGAAGTAGGTTTTCCCATATAAATTTTAAACGCAATGCGAAAAGTCGGGCTGCAATCAATCGTCCCCAAATTTTGCACAGTTTTTTGGGACCTCAAATGGAACCAAAAAAAGAGTTGTTCTCGGTTGATAAGTTAGGTTTTCGTTTTTCCATATAATGATTTTTAACTAAGCCTCATAAACATATCATTTAATCCAATTTTAAAATGCATAACGCTTGTTTCGAAAAGAGTTCCGGTCGTACCCCATAAAGGGTGACTGTCTTAACACGCACTGTTATTAGTATGTTTTTTTTTTGTTTTTTTTTTGCAATAAACAGTAACTATCAAAACAACCTATTCAAACCTTGTTACCACAAAATTTCCATTGAAAACTGTCTAGACATGTTCTCTGCATGGGAAGGATAATCAAATTAGCTTTTTACTACTTTAAAATAGTCTTAATGCTTAATTGCTTACCCCAGATCCAATTAGATAATTAATGTTTAATTTTCATTTTTTAATTGATCATAGAAGCAGCTCCGTGCTACTAACAATTGAAAAATATCGAATGAGCAATTTAAAAAAAAATGAGGTGAGAGAAAACATGACCGAATTGTAGAACAAATTTTAATGGTTGCCCATTAGACTGATGCAAACTTTTGAATTTTCGCTCCACAGCTCTCAAACGGTTCCAAATCAGGTTCTGATAAGCTTCCAAAAATTTGAACTCATTTGGTAAGAAACTGACTTCCACAATCCATTCGAAGTATATATGGAAATGTTGCAAATGGGCAAACCTTACTTTTTGTTCATTGTCTTCTATATTGCACTACTGAAAAGTTGTATAACTATTTTGATGGTAAATTTCACCTACAACTTTGCGGAAGATCACTTTTCAGCCAAGCGTCAAATTAAATAGTTATTAATTGCTTAAGAGATTGATTTGATCAAACTGCTGTTTCGCGGGCATCCCTGTATTCTGCAGTGTGGAATAGTAGCCATGATTTTTGTGCTCTATTCTACGCGTCAGAAACACCAATGCTGTCTGCTGAACAGTTGAACAGGGATGGATCACTCTTTTGGGACTTTAAAAAATAAATAAATTTAAAATGCTTATGAAAAATCAAATTGAATTTTTAGTTAACCCATCTTATAATAAGTAGTTTAGTGCTATCAATTTCAATATTTCAGCACCGCAGACCCACTACTGAAAAATCCCCTAGCGATCCACCACTGTAGTTGAATGAGCATATTCATAAGACATCACTGTCTTAAATCAATAATAACTTACTTTTTTTCCTTACATTTTTATCGAAAAGTGGTATGTTGTGGCTGAATTTTCTACCAACACAGTTATCACTTTTTAAAGCAAAGTGATATGGTGAAGTGTTAGATAGATATGAAAAAAAAAATTGTTTTCCTACAGTAATTTCCATCTAAACTTAACATAAGTTGTGTCAAGTGAGTTTCTTACTAAATTAGTTCAAATATTGGGAGGCTAATCAGGCTTAAATTTGAATATTTATTTTGACGTAGGATTACGTCTTTCGGCAACATATTGGGGATGCAATTTCAAAAAACCAAAATCGACTGCGTTACAAAAAGAGGTCAGGTTTTGACCACTTATAACTCTGTCAATAGTGGATGGATTTTATCAATTTTCAATAGCTCACTATTGAAAAATTACACAAATGTCTATTACAATGTTGATCAAAAATATCACCGATTGCCTGCAAAAAGCGCTTTCCCTAACACAGATTACAAAATGGAATTCCATCCGGTCTTGCCAAATGACGCTTATTCAATATCGTGTGTGTTGGTATCCGGTTGGTCGTCATCAGTAGCAGCAGGAGCAATGCTTTCGGCGCGTGGCGTTGAACGTTGTTCTTCAGTACACAACGATAGGCCCACATAAGCATCCATTAGGGTGGCCAGTGACCCTGGAAAACTGTGAAACCCGGGAAATAACCGAGAATTCGAAAAAAAAGCCGGGATTTCGACGGGAGAACCAAAAAAAATCAATAAACCTTAACATATTCCCACAAACAGCTTGAGCTTAATCAAGCAAACATATGTTTTGTCAGCTAAAATTGTTTATTCTGCTCTTAATTATCTTAAACTTTAAAAATTATTTGACCTTTCGCAAAACTGAACTGAATTTTCGTGAAATATTCTTCATAATTTAATTTAAATTTTTCAGCATTTTTCTTTATTTACCTCAAAACATGATTCCTTCGACATTTTTCTCTGATCTTGCTTAAAATTGTCTTGTGAATATTCCTCATTATTTCTTTGAAATTATTATCAGAAAACCCTCCAAATTCTGTTTATATTTCCTGCTATTGTCCTCCCAATCCTCATACAAATGTCTTCACAATCACCTAAGTATTTTCCTTGAAGTTCTCCCCACAGCTCCCTTGTTATTCCTCTAAGAGTATGTCAGGACTTTATCCTAGAATTAAAATAGGATTCTTGTCAGAGCTCCGTTGAATCGACTTCAAGTTCTTCTCAAAAAATTTTGAATTTTTAAAATTCTATAAAAAAATACCAAGCCTACACAATTTTCAAGCGACTGTATTTTCCTAATCTGGAATCTTGAAACTTTTTTTCTAAATTAGAGATCTAGAAAAAAATTCCAAATCCCACATTTCGACTATTTTTCACAGTTTCATATTGTTGCGAAAAAATCAAATCAAGGGGGCGACCCCGGCGTAGCGGTTAACATCCATACCTCTCACGCCAAAGTCACGAGTTCAAATCTCACCCCCGGACAAGTCACAAATAACCCAAGAGTGTTAAAGTGACTATAATAAAAAAAAAAAATCAAATCCTTTTTTTCTTCTTCTAAATAGGGTAGAGTGCTACATTTCCGTTCTATCAATCAGAAAAGATCAATAATATCAATGATTTCACCTTTGCAGAAATCAATGATAGGTTTGTTCCGATGCGTTAGTTCATTAGCTAGAACATAAACCCTGTTAGAGCGCATTGTATCAATATTTACGCTCATTGTTCTCAAAACATAAGAAGCGCTCCTAGCGAATCCCCTTTTTCTACGTTTATCTTTAGGACAAAGAAAATCGTATGGCGTTTCAATGCATTAGGACGGAATTGAAACTCGTAGAACGAATTTAGAATCAAGAAGCAGTGTTAGATTTTTAACAATATCTCAACAATCTGTGACTCTTAATTAAATCCAACGGTTTGAATGGAAAGGTGAATAAATTTAGAAGTCATCTTTGACATAAATATTCCATTTTTTTTTTGTTTAAACTCGTTCAGAAAAGACAGGTAAAGCGCGGGTTGTGCTTAGTAGGACGGAAATTAGATCAAAAACCCTATAGGATAGTTTTTCATAAGTAACAAATCTCTAAGAAATGTTATATTCTAAGACTCTAAATACATGTCAAAGCCTCGGAATCATAGAAATAAAAGTTGTTTTTAAGATTTAATTTGTTTTTAAGATTTAAATTAGTCAGATCACGAAAAGAAAAATCTTGAACAGTATCAAGTTCAAGATTTTTAAAACAATTTCTTAATATAATCTCTCCCTCTAAAATTCGGTATATTGACCCATTCAGTCCGATAGCGTTCGGCTAAGCAACCCTTTAAAAATCCATGATTCTGGTATTTTGTATATTTTGACACTTTACAATCATAAGAAGACTCGAGTGTAAAAAAAGTTTATTCAAATTGGTTCTAAGTACCTCGAAAATAACGTGATATTGCAGTCATTGTTTTTACTAAATATCAAAAACCAGGAATATTTTGCGATTTGAACCGAGAAAACTGGGTAAAATAACGGGAATTTTAAAATTAAAATTCACTGGCCCCTTTCATCGAAGAAGGAGGAAGCAGCCGCACCGCTACTGGTCGATTCAGTAGCTCTTCGTGAGTAGCTGTGGGTCACCTACGCCAAGCACGTCATCCTCGTTCCAAAATCCCTCGTTCCACCTTATTTGTGTTGAACAATCGCTCAGCATTAGTTAACCATCACGAACAATACAGTTCTTTTTAGGACAACCATACATTTGTTAAAGAGTATTTTCAAGACAGTCAATGTTATCAATAGAATGTCAACTCCCATAAGTTTAAATCTAACATACCATATATTTTTAAGGCAACATTGGAGGTGCAATTTCCAAAACCACAGTCGGTCGCAGCATGACAGTGGTCTGATTTTGATCCTAATACGCCAATCGATTGGAATTTTTTTTGACAAATCTGTTTAATTTAAGACTGTATCTATTTGCAGTCACTATTGAAAATTGCACGAATGTGCAACTATTTATATGATAATTAAAATTATCACTGATTGCTTGCGAAAAGCGCTTTCCCTAACACAGATTTCAAAATCTAATTCCATCCTGTCTCGCGTATGGTAAGTGGTGAGCGGTGATGTCGGTCTTCATCAGCAGCAGCAGCAGTGCTTTCGGCACGTGGCGTTGTACATTTTTCTCCAATACACAACTAAAGGCTCCCGCAAGCAGCCAGCTATCAATAGCCCTCGATTAACCGAAGAAAGAGGAAGAAGCCGCACCGCTACTGATCGGATTCAGTAGCTCTTCATGAGTTGCTGTGGGCAGTGGTGCTTTAAAATTCTCGCAATGACCGAATACCACCTGACCTTGTCAAGAACGCCAGGACGCTGGAAAAAAATCTCGAATTTATATGATTGATCGTTAATATCTCGGAAATGGAAAATTTTAGCAAGGAATTCCTACAATCAATTTTCGTATTTTTTATTATTTATTGAATGAACCAGAATTTCCATGCGTTTTGTGCACGAAAATGCGTAGTCATCAGAAAACGAGGCACTTCCGTGATGGGAAAAAGTGGTTTCCCTAACACAGTCGCCAAATATTGATACCGAGCACGTAATCCTACGTCGAATCTTAGGTCGTGTCTTGGATACAACCTCTTACTTTTTCTATTTGGTCTAAAAATGCTTAAGAACTTTCGTAAACAAAATATATTTATTTGAATGAAAATTTGTTGAAAATATGAAATTTCTAGATTAAAATAATCTAATACTTTCTACAAAAAGGTGTAATGGAAAAACAGATTTTTGAATGATCGATGAACGATAACGATAACGAATGAAACAGGGGAACAATTAGTTCCGTTTAACGAAAATAAAACATGAACCTCATTTTGTTTCTCCGACGTTCAAACACAATACACTCGATGCAAGCAACTTAATCCCTTCGATATATGAGTTATGGACCACCCATCAGCAACCATCCCAACATCAGAAGACATCGCCCATCGGTTGGACTCAATTCAACGAAACCAACAGCAAGTGGCCTTAGCATTGAATTCAATTGCGCGGCCATCATCTCCAGGCAAACTCAACGTCTCAGCGTAGTACGAATGGGGACGTCGACAACAACAACAACAACAACAACAACAACAATAGCAACATCATCAGTAACATGCTTCAGCCCATCGGCACCCCGATGACCACGAAAGCATGCACCAGCATATCACCAAGAACGCCAACTCAGCAGCAGCTACAGTGACGATGACGATCACCACATGGCAACAGCAACATCGATGCAACAAGACACCGCATGGTAGCAGGAGTAGACAGTACATAGATAATAATTAGATGTAAGCATTTTTGCAGGAATTGAAGCTCTTTTGTATTTCAAAGTAAATTCAAATTGACGCAATAAAAATCATTCCAGTTTTAGTCGTAGACGTGAGCAGTAGTTCTTTTTAAAAACACCCCGAAGTCCTTAGAAGACATAATTGGCGCAGTCGGTAGTCCTGGAGTGATGTAGTTAAAGTTTAGTGAAGTGCAGTGCAAGTGATCAATCCGAAATCATCGGGGGATTACCGGAGAGCAAGGATTGAACCGAGCAGCACTTTGGAACTGACGAACACCGGCGGTTTACCGGCTGAGAGTCAACTTTAACTACAATTCACCTGACCAGGAGTCCGAGGGAAAATCGGACAAAGAACCAGATCGAAGGAACATCGATCAAAAATAAATCGTAAGTACCCACCTTTTTTTATCCTTCAAAACTAATTCAGAAATAGAAATCCGGCATAGGTTTACTACTTCTGAACATCCTCTAAACCTTACTAATAACACAGTCTGGCGGCCCCACCCGTGGTAACCAATGGACTAAAATATCACAGATAGGCCGCGAACTAACTTTAAAAACTCAACAAATAAATAATAAAATCAGCAACATAAATAAATTAGTGAATTAATTAAATTAGTAGCAAAGTGAATTATTTATAAGCAGTGAAGTGAATTAATTTATTAGTGCATGTTAACAAGAAAAATGTCCGAGACACTAATGGACAAAATTGAAGAATTGGAGCAAATGCTGCTTCAACAAAGAAGGCAAATCGAATCGTTGCAAAACACCCCGCGAAATGTTGAGCAGCGCCCACAACAAATTTTTGATGCAACGCGTATTCCTGACGTGATTAAAATGATCCCAGGATACGATGGTGAAATCAAGGCTTTGCCATCTTGGATTGCCTCGGTCGACCAAAAATTAGAGTGTGCGAAGAAATTTGTACCAGATAGTGATACGCGCACCGTGCTACCTATCTGGACATCAATTATCAGAGACAAAATCACTGGTAAGGCCAATGAAGCCTTAATTAGCAACAATACTGAGTGCAAATGGGAAGCCATAAAGCACACATTAAAAGAAAGATTTGGCGATAAGCGAGATTTATCAACAATTTTGAGCAGGATACCTTACTTGAAGCAAGGTTATCTTAGCGTGGAAGATTTTTACTACAACTGCGATGGATTATTAGCAGATATTCGAGCTAAGGTTAGAAAAAAAGAAAAATGAACGTTACTAATTACCTTCTCATCTTTTTAGGTTTGGGATGCATCGGAAGACTTCAAAATAGCCTTACCAAGACGCCTCATCAACACCTCATTCTCCATCAAATTATACCCCACTAATCCTTTCTTTGAATTTTAGGTTGGAACATACCCTGGGAACTTAAGCTAACCTAGCTAAGACGCTCCTTCAACTCCTTAATCATTAACCACTATCCTTAGGTGTTGGAAAATGAACCCCATAATAACATTTTTGCTAATTATCACCCTTTCCAACACCACACCTCAATCCATAGAGATAAAAAGCCTAGATAAAAATCCAGGGCTCCTAACCTTAAGATTGGGAGAAGGCTTCATAAAGATAGGAAATCATAAAATATTTCACATAATAGACTTTAAGAATTACGAATTAATGTTTGCAAAACTACCTGCTACCTTGAATGGTTTGAAAACTATTGGAAACTTCACAGATACCATTCACTTGCTCGAATCTAAGTACAATACCATGAAAAATTTGTATCATGATCTATTTCCCACAGTTAGACGCAAACGAGGTCTTGTTAACATTTTAGGATCAGCTATCAAACAAATCACAGGAAATTTAGATAATAATGACCTCATTCAAATTTCAGACACTATTAGAAAACTAGAGCTCGATAATGAAATATTAGTCAATGAAAACAACGAACAGGCAAAAATTAATATCCAACTACAAAATCGGATAAACAGAGTCCTAAATGATTTAGAACGTCAGCACAACCTTATAAGAAAAAACATAATTGTTCAACGATCGGAGCTAGGACGAAACAAAAGCATTCAAATAATTGAAGAAATTATAAAAATCAATCTTTATATCGATATCCTTAATTCACATTTAGAAACAATTTCAGAAGCCATTCAACTGGCAAGACTTGACATTATCTCAAAAAACATCCTCTCACCAGACGAGTTGCACTTCGCAATAAAACACTTAGAAGATCAGGGCATCTCTATTACTCACCCAGAACAAGCCTATCAATTTTTAGGACTTGAAGCATTTTATAATCAGAGCAGGGTTATTTTTGTTGTAACGATACCATTATTCAAAGCCCATAAATACGAAATATTGTTTTTGGAACCACTAATCGTAGGAAATAGAATCATCAAGCTGCCCGCAACCAAAATCATATTGAGCAAGGAGGAAACGTACTTCATAACCAGAAATTGTCAACAAATCCATAAGTACTACGTCTGCAGACTTGAAAATTTGTCAAATTCTACCCAAGATGGCTGTTTTTCTAGATTGTTAAGAGGCTCATCAGGAAATTGCGTATTTAAAGAAATAAGCCAACCACATGAAATCAAATCGATCATGAGCAACTACGTAATTTTGAAACAAATTAGCAATGGAACCATCTGGTCCACCTGCGGTATCACAAACCGAACACTGACAGGCACATTTCTAATTGAATATCATAACTGTACAGTGAAAATCAACAGCCTACAATTTTCAAACGATGAGATCGTAAAAACCGAATTACCCGACATAATTCCCTTGGATGGCCTGAATATTCAAGTAGACACCATAGAGTCAGAACCAGATTTCGAAAAGCTCAACATCGTAAACAGGCATCGTTTAGAATCGTTCACTAAAACGCAAAGATTCCACACATCCACCTCTATAACATTATCTAGTTTCAGCATACTAATTGGAATAGCAGTTTCGATCTACCTGATTTGGAAAAATAAGTCAAAAACTACCCAAGACCCCACCAGATTACATCCAAATACGAATCGGGACGATTCTTTTTCTAAGGAGGGTGTAGTTATGGACCACCCATCAGCAACCATCCCAACATCAGAAGACATCGCCCATCGGTTGGACTCAATTCAACGAAACCAACAGCAAGTGGCCTTAGCATTGAATTCAATTGCGCGGCCATCATCTCCAGGCAAACTCAACGTCTCAGCGTAGTACGAATGGGGACGTCGACAACAACAACAACAACAACAACAACAATAGCAACATCATCAGTAACATGCTTCAGCCCATCGGCACCCCGATGACCACGAAAGCATGCACCAGCATATCACCAAGAACGCCAACTCAGCAGCAGCTACAGTGACGACGACGATCACCACATGGCAACAGCAACATCGATGCAACAAGGCACCGCATGGTAGCAGGAGTAGACAGTACATAGATAATAATTAGATGTAAGCATTTTTGCAGGAATTGAAGCTCTTTTGTATTTCAAAGTAAATTCAAATTGACGCAATAAAAATCATTCCAGTTTTAGTCGTAGACGTGAGCAGTAGTTCTTTTTAAAAACACCCCGAAGTCCTTAGAAGACATAATTTATGTACGCAGAGCTAAAACCAGGAAAATTTAAAGTTGTGCTTCCGTAAACATTCACTGTTCGGTTGAAAGAATCCTTTTCCTAAATAAAGTTCCAGAATAAGAATGAAGTCCCTTTTGAGACCATTCAAAAAAAAACCTCTACACCAGTACGAGGTTTACCATTATCAAGCTGGGCTCGTTTCTCACTAAATCTGCTCTGCATATGCACCGAGTCATTGAAAAGTTGCTTCGTTAACGAAAAATTTCCTCTTTCGTGAAAAAAAAAACAAAAACTACCTGCTCGCTCGTCGACGTTGACGGTAGATGTCCCGGGAGTAGGATCCTCCGTAGGTAAGTATAGACAGATTGAAGCGAAGCGAGACCGCTTATATACGACAAGTGGTGTGAGGGTGAAATATCTGTGGTTTTTCACGCTGCGCCGGAGAAAGCGGAATCATCGACAAACTCCGACTTCAAACAGAAACCAAAACAATTTCAGGATAATATTCAAAATATTTTAAGCACCAATCGGGTGCAGGTGAGTCTGAATAGGGTGGTGAAGGACAAGAGGGGACTGAGTGTGAGTGCAAGCGGTTTTGGCGGAGGGACTATTCAGGACTGGTTTGTGCTCTTGATTCCCAATTCCCGAGTACACAGATGGCAAGATACTCTAGGGGTGGAAAAACTCACGGATCGGAAAGTTCTAACCGAGCAGTGCCAGGATGCAAGGCCGTCAGCGGAGGAGGGTTGCAGCCGCAGTTGTTGCTCGTTGGTTTGTTGCTGCTTTATGTATTGGCGTGTTTTACGCTCGGAATAAAATCACCGGTCTGGTAGAAAAAGCTGCATTATGCAAGTGGGTTTTTTGTTCTTCTTCTTCTTCCTCTCTCTCCCTGCCAGATGTGAACCGAAATGGGAGGCATTTATTATGAAATTTGGCATAACGAGGAAAACATGAAAAGCACTGGAGATCGATTTGTATGCGAGGATGAAATTAGGCCAATCGGTGTCCGAAAATGAATGTGTTTCCGGGAATTTTCGGTTTGACTTATTGATTGGAATGTCAACTTTAGGGGTGAACCCGTTTAGGTGATGCTTTAGAGAATTTGTTTCGCTTTGTAGGCACTTAACGGAGGGTGAAATGATTGACACATTGTTTCAAAGAGTTTTGAAGTTACTAACAGATAACTTATATTTTGTCCACTTCCAGGAATAGAACGTTTCCTTCTTCCAACGTTTTCCTTTTTTTTTACTTTTCTTCTTATTTGACTGGATAAAGATAAGTTGGTGATGAGCCAGGTTTGTTCGCACAAGTGCGGCTTTTGTTCGCATGGGAGTAGTGCATTTATGAAAAATGGGGCTATGATCGCGATCGAACGTGCAAGATTACACTCTATTAAATACTGAAAATTGCATAAGCTTGATATAAGATCTAGTTTTGTTGTAATGCATAGGCGTAGCCAGGGGCAGGAGGCAACTTTTCTCCCCTTAACTTAGCCGCAAAATATTTTTTTTTTGAGATTTCATGTATCTTGAAAAAAGTTTAAATTTTTAGTTTAACTAGCATTTGTCAACTTTTTTAATGTTTATCTTCCACATTTGTTTGAGTTTCCTAATCAGATTGAAGCGAGGGGGACGACTCTATCTACGATGCAGGAAATATTGTGTTTTGCTGTGGCTAGCTGCGCGTACGCCGAGTAGATAGAAAGAAGATTTATCACGATTTTGAAGATTTCCTGCAAAAAGATGTTGCGCGATGCAAGTAGATGCGACAAATGAAAGAAGATTTTTCGAAGATTTATTCGCTAGTGTGAGATTTTTTGAGCATCTAGAATTAAGATTTAGATGTGTCGTCCCCCTCGGATTGAAGTTAGATTCATTATTTCAAAAAACAAGCAACAATTAATTTTTTTCTTGATAATTACAGACTACGACAATTTTCATGTTTTTTGGTTTTTCTTGAAGGACTGAAAATTATTATTCAGATTTTAAAATTTTAAAATATTTTGTTTTCTTACATTCAATATGTAACTTTGATTTTTTTTTCTTCCATGAAACTTCAATGACTCTAAAACTTTTCCTAGCATCTGACATATTGAAATATTTTCAAAATTCTTATAATTAGCTTGTTTTTCAACAGTCTGGCACTTCAAAGATTGGCAATGTTGGAGAATTCTGAAGAAAAATTTAGCTCGAGAGAAAGTTTCAATGGGTTCTTGATAAATATAAGGGAATTTTAAGGAGAACCCTTGCAACATTCTACTAAGAATTTTATCAAAGTTCTGAGGAAATGTTTAGGAGTGTTTTGAGTAAAGTTTGTCGAGCAGGTCGGAGGGAAATTTTTTAAGGTTTATGAACAATGCTCAAACAAAAAATTACCAAAAAAAACTGTAATGAATATATCAAGAATATTTTATGCATAGAATAAATTGAAGTGTGAGGTTTCATGAGAATACCAACAATACTGTAGAGTGAACTTCAAAAAATTTAGTAAATGTGAAAGTTTGAAGGGAATTCCAATTAGAATCCAAATTTTTCCTATTGTGACAGAAATTTTACTTGTCAATAACTTGTGAGAGCTGTCATCAACTTCCCGAAAAAAAAATAACGTTTAACTCCTGCTATGGCTCTAGACCAACTGAACTGTTTATTCCGAACCTAATAAAATCAAACGTAAAGTCCTATCGATGAGCTGAGTAAGCTATTTCCTATAAAAAGAATAAAATCGAAGCTATCGATAAGCTGAGTTAGTCTGCTGATGCGTCTTCTATCCAAAGGTTGGGTTGACGCTAGGCTAGTGGTCTCGGGGTTTGATTATAATGTTGACGGGTGGAGAATTGCGGATGTTAGACTTCGGTCCAGAGTTCGATTACGGTGTTGGCTTCCATGAGTGCTGTTGACTCGTCTTCGTCAATTCCGCCGTTGTAGTTGTTGTTGTTGTTGTTGGCAATGGTGCTAACCGTAATGGTGCATTGATGAAGCGATTGGTGCTGGGAAGTATTATGTTAGGGATCCCGGGGGATTTGATCTTAACTAATATATATTTTTTAAATCATCACAATTGGGTGTATACGAACTTCATTTCAGGATGGTCTGAAAATAATCATAAGTGCCAATTTTTTTTATTTAATCCCAACCCATACTTTAAGAAAAACCTAACATAAAATGTTTCTACCAAAATGTTCAAGATAATGATGATTTTAGAAAAAACTGTTATCAACTAAATGGTAGATCTCTAGTTATGGACATACCGATGCTCTACCCACGTCCACCAACCAACCGACCGTGGCCTAGACGCTGACTCAACAACATCCCCGTATTCGACTCCATGCACGAGGCACCTGGCGACAAGAATCAGCATATCACACCACATGAATGGAAACAGGCCAACGCTTACTCGACAATGCACTTTGGACACCGAAGAATTCGATGACCAGCAATTGTCAACATAGCAGTTGACGATCGGTTACCACCCAGAGGAGTTTTGCGGAGACAGCAGGAACAACAAACAAAACCAGTTGCAGAGGCAGGAGCGAGTGTAGTTTTTGTTAGGTTCTAGTTGAGAAGAGTTGTTGTTCAGATTTAGTGTTAAAAGTTAAATGTAATTACCTTTAAGGGAATAAAGATAATTATTTTTTTAATGTTGCCAAGAATTATCCTGGCATAAGTGGCGCAGTCGTTCGGAGCACTCTACAGTGCAGTGAAATTGGCTAGTTTTGATAGACTCTAGTGCAGTGAATGCCCGACCCGTGGTGAATTCGTGAACCGGAGAAAAATCGAAAATTAGTGTCGGACTAACGATAGCGGACGTGCCGGTTAGTAAGCCAAAGTGACGTGATATTGGCTAGTGCGGGACAGGAAAACTACAGAATGTAAAAACCCGATCCGTGGTTAGAGCAGAAACAGTGACCTTCATCCCAGCTACGAAGATACACAAACGAAGTCTTATGCCATCCCTCAACCCGTAGGTGACTTGTGCCGCCCGTTCTTAGAAGCTGTGCTGGTGGTTTTCAAACCTTTGAGAGTGCGAACCGTAAGTAATTTTATTTAATTTACCCCTTTCATGAGCAAATTTAATCCGTTGCCAAAAGTGAAAGCACGGAAATTTATTGCAAAAATGGAAAATCAAATGATTGACCTGCAAACAGTGTACAACAACATGCTTAGCATGGAACAGAGGCTAAATGCTCTGCAAGTAGAAAACAATAATTTGCGTGCAAATCAAAACATGCAACAGAATGCTCCACAACAAGCATCTGACATTTTTCGGATCCCAGATCCGATCAAATCATTGCCCAGCTTTGACGGCAAGAAAAAACAAACTTCGGCATGGGTCCAGACCGTAAGGCGAACCCTCGAAATGTTTAGAAATCGTGTTCCAGCAGAAACACTTTCGATGTATGAACAATGCATCATAAATAAAGTTGAAGGCGATGCCAGAGACACATTATGCTCAAATGGCAACCCTCAAACATTTGAAGAAGCAGCATCAATACTGCTTGGTAGCTTCAGCGACAGAAATACTATCGCCACCTACCAAACTCAAATATGGAATATGAAGATGACAGATTCTCTTCATAATTACTATCGAAAATCAAAAGAAATTATGGTAAATATAAAATCCTTGGCTAAGGAAAACGAAATTTACAGAACCAAATGGGATGCAATAAACGAGTTCATAGAACAGGAATGTTTAGCTGCATTTATTAATGGCTTACATAAACCTTATTTTGGTTATGCACAAACTGCACAACCAGAAAACTTGGAAGCAGCGTATGCCTTCCTCTGCCGAGTTGGAGGCGAACCAGCCCAAGGCTGAAAGCCTCCCTAATAAAGTTAAATTAATTGATTAATTCCTCTGCCGTTTTCAGTGCGCTGAACAAACTAAGAAACAGACAAACCAATTGCCGAATTCAACACACCCCCAATATACAAATAAAAATCACAATTTCAGGCAAAATAAACCGTTTGGCAATCCACAACAAAAGTCAGACAGATCCAAAATAACCCCCATGGACGTTGACCCATCTCTAAGGTCAAGGCAAGGAAAACTGTTTAATCACGACTCAGAACCCGTAGAAGAAAATCTAGAAAATCAAGAGCAGGAAAATTCGGACTCTGAATCTGAATACGAGACAAATTTTCAAATAGATATTCACAACAAACCATCGAAATGAATGCTATAAACGGCCTCCCATTCATCCGAATGCAATTGAAAAATGGTAGGGAAGCCAAAATTTTAATCGACAGCGGGTCGAACAAAAATTTTATCTCACCAAATTTAGTTCCAATATCCTCAAGAATTAAATGTAAACCCATAAACATAGTAAATCAGGCTGGAAAACATCAATCTAATCAAACATTTATTACAACATTATTTAATTTGAAAAAAGTCCCATTTCACTTATTCAAATTTCACACATTTTTTGACGGAATACTTGGATACGAGACACTATCTGAATTAGAAGCAATAATCGATGTTAACAACGCTAAAATAATTTTACCAAAAGAAACCGTCAAAATGGAAATTCGAAAATTAGGACCTTCCAACATTACTCTGAATGCAAACACAGTAACTAAAATTAAATTACCTGTCTCACAGAAAAATGGTGATGTTTTCCTTCCAAAAGACATAAAAATTAATAATGCAGTAATTCATTCAGGACTTTACCATGCTGAAAATGGATTCGTTAACGTTTTTGCGAGAAATGGCGACACGGTTACCTTTAAATGGACAAAACCAGCAGTTACCTTACAAGTAGATAGCAGCGTTGAAATAAATAACATGAATTGTAGACCAGTTAATCAAACATCTACTATGTCCCTTCCCGAACTAGAAAAACTTCTCAGACTCCAACATCTTAATTTCGAAGAAAAATCCGCACTATTAAAAATCCTTTCCAAGAACATTCAAATCATTCACAAGGAATCCGACAAATTATCTTGCACTACTGCAATCCAACATCGCATTAAAACCGTGGACGACATTCCAGTCCACACTAAGACCTACAGATACCCTCACGTGCATAAAGCTGAAGTTGAAAAACAGATCAGTGAAATGCTAGCAGACGGTATTATTCAAAATTCAATCTCCCCGTGGACCTCTCCAATTTGGATTGTCCCGAAAAAGCTCGATGCAAGCGGTAAGAAAAAATGGCGTGTTGTCATTGACTATCGCAAGCTAAACGAGAAAACGGTGGATGATAAATTTCCCATCCCCCTTATTGAAGAAATTCTCGATAGGCTTGGTCGTAGTACTTATTTTACTGCATTAGACTTAAAATCCGGGTTTCACCAAATCGAGGTGCACCCCAAGGATAGGCCTAAAACCGCTTTCAGCACCGAAAAAGGGCATTTCGAGTTTATCCGTATGCCCTTCGGATTAAAAAACGCACCTGCGACATTTCAGCGCGTAATGAATCACATTCTAGGTGATTTAATTGGAAAATGTTTCCTAGTCTACCTAGACGACATTATTATTTTCGGCAACTCTTTGCAGCAACACTTGGATAACTTGAATAAAGTTCTTCAAAGACTGATTCAAGCTAATCTTAAAGTGCAATTTGACAAGTGCGAATTTTTACAGAAACAATGTGAATTTTTAGGGCACATTGTTACACAAAACGGAATAAAGCCCAATCCTAACAAGATTGACAAAATTCTAAATTGGCCCCTTCCTAAAACAGCAACTCATATTAAAGGATTCCTTGGGTTGTTGGGCTATTATAGGAAATTCATCCGCGATTTTGCAAAGCTGACGAAACCCTTAACGAAATGCTTGAAGAAAGATGCAAAAATCGTTCACACTCCAGAATTTATAGATTGTTTTAACGATTGCAAACACTTATTGACATCTGATCCTATATTAAAGTACCCAGATTTCAATAAGAAATTCATCCTAGAAACAGATGCCAGCGATTTCGCTCTGGGAGCTTTTTTGTCCCAAAAATTTGAAGATGGCAAGGAACATCCTATTGCATATGCGTCTAGAACCTTGAACGAAGCAGAGTGCAATTACTCGGCAACCGAAAAGGAACTCCTTGCAATTGTATGGGCCACAAAACACTTCAGACCATACATATATGGCACTGTCTTTGAAATTCGAACTGACCACAAACCTCTAGTGTGGCTTCGACAGAAGAACGATTGAATAGAAGGCTTCTTCATTGGAAACTTGCCCTTGAGGAGCTTGAATTCGAAATTAAATACAAAAAGGGCCTACTAAATGCAAACGCAGACGCACTCTCCCGTATAAACCCGGAATCTGGTCAAAACATGGAAATCAACGCACATCCAGCTGATAACGATAACGATAACGATGACAGCATGACGCAACACTATGCCGATACCGATGACAATGATTTTATTCCAGCAACGGAAAGACCACTCAACGAATTCAGGAACCAGATTGTTCTTGAGGAAAACAACGAAGATAGCCGCGAAGCATCAACCATCTTTCAAAATTATCACAGAATCACAATTAAAAACCACATTTTAGTCCCGCAATTCTAATAAACATTTTGAAGGACTATGCTTCCACGAAATTCACAACAGCACTATATTGTAGCGAAAAAATATTGAGTAACCTGCAAACCGTTTACAAGAACTATTTTTCGAGAGCAAAGTCATTCAAAATTTATTGGACGCAAAAGATGCTAGTTGACGTTACCGATGATTTGGAACAAGACCAAATTATCCAACGACAACACAATGCCAATCATAGAGGAATAAATGAAACAAAATGTCACATCTCGCGGAACTATTTCTTTCCAAAGATGAAGAGTAAAATAACAAAATTCATCAATCTCTGCAAGTTGTGTCAAAAGGCTAAGTACGAAAGACATCCATATAAGCAAAAGTACCAATTAACAGCAACCCCAACAAAGCCGTTGCAAATTGTACATATGGATATCTTTATTATAAATAACAAAAATTATCTAACACTTTGTGATAAGTTCTCCCGACTAACCATGGCTATACCTATACAAACACGTAACGCTATTCACATACTAAAAGCACTAACTTATTTTCTTTCAAATACTGGAAAACCTTCCCTTCTCGTCATGGACCAAGAGGCTTCGTTTACTTCCACAACTATAAAGGAATTTCTTGAAGAGAATGGTATAGAATACCATTATACAAGTGTTGGACAGTCCTCTTCTAACGGACCTGTGGAAATAGTTCACAGAACGATTAGAGAATTGCACAATATTCTAACCAATAAAGAATCAACAAGAGATTTATCAGAAACCACAAGAATAAATTTGGCTGTGGCTATTTACAACGACTCAATTCACTCACAAACAAAGTTGACCCCTAAAGAATTATTCTTCGGATTTCGAAATGAAGACCAAGTCCCTGAGGATCTGGACGAAAGAATCAGACAGAAAGAGAAACTTTACAGGATCTTCTCTAAAAGACAGAAAGAGAAAAAATTAAGAGACCTAGAAAAGCTCAATCAAAATAGAGAGGAACCTGAAAAATTTTCACCAAACGACACGGTTTTCGAAAGGAAAAGGAATAATTTAAAACATCAAGAGAGATACAGAGAGTTGACAGTTGTAGATAACACACTGACTAATATCATCGACGAGAATGGAAGGAGAATACATAAAAACAAACTAAAACGAAAACGAAAAACTTGACTTCGAGTTAAACTAACATCAACTTTCTATTTTTCTTATATCATTTCAGCAAAAAAAAACATATAAAAAAATGAATTTATTCCATAAATTCCTAATACCTTATTCCATCATCCTCATCCAACCATATCCTATTCATTCCTCCCATATGGAGATACTTGAACTAAATAAAAACCCAGGCATCGTTGTATTCAAAACAAATTCAGTTTTTATAAAAGAAGAATTCAACTTAGATTCATTCAAAATTATATTAAAACAATACGAATCAATTATTGCACAATTAGAAGAGAACCTCAATATTATAGAATTAGTTACCATTCTTAAACAAAAACAGATTCAAACTCATTCCATTCTTGAAAACTTGACAACAAAATCAAAAAGAACAAAAAGATCGGTTAACTTTTTAGGATCTACCATAAAAATGATTACTGGAAACTTAGATAACGAAGATTTGTTGCAAATTGAAAATCAATTGGAAACCTTGGAAAATTCTAATAATGTACTTATTACTGAAAACAACGAACAGGTTAAGATAAATGAACTATTTGAGAGTAGAATGAATAATCTAACTAAAATGGCTTATAGACAGACTAGGGAAATAGAAAGTATCATAAAACAAAATATTTTAGGCTTAGATACGGCAGTAGATTGGAAACATGTACTGCATGTACACAACATCATATTCAACATCGACATGGTTCAACATCAGCTGACAACAATTTTCGAATCCATACAATTGTCGAGACTGGGTGTCATATCGGAAGCCTTATTACAACCTTCCGAATAGGA
This sequence comes from Ochlerotatus camptorhynchus, assembly GCF_037179485.1. Classification (NCBI taxonomy): domain Eukaryota; kingdom Metazoa; phylum Arthropoda; class Insecta; order Diptera; family Culicidae; genus Ochlerotatus; species Ochlerotatus camptorhynchus. The sequence goes on along the minus strand of NW_027040817.1, from coordinate 2,988,587 downwards.
TTTTGCTACACAACTTTTGGAATCACAAGGCATAACGATTGAAAACTACGATCAAACTTAGGAATTCTTGGAACCCGTAGCTTTCCACAATGGTTCCAAAATAATATTCCTCATAAAAATTCCAAAACTTAGACAAGGTGAATATGTGCAACTCCATATAGAAACCATCCCCATTTGAGGGAAAATAATCCCGATAAATGCAACAAAAGCCATTATCGGCAATGATGAAACATTTTTGATCATTCATCCATGCATAAACGTCGAGAAAAGCAACATTTGCGATATCGAAAATCTTTTCAACGTTTCCAACGACAATTGCCTACATCAGATATTACGTGGAAACATTGGCAACTGCACCTTTACGAAGTCTTCAAATAAAACGGAGGTAAAGTCAATCAAGGACCTCGGAGTGTTAGTCAAAAACTCCATCGAACCCAGTCTACTACAAAACAACTGCGGGTATGGTCCAAGAAACTTGACAGGAACATTCCTCATTTCATTCAAAGACTGTTCAATTACCTTGAATGGAAACAAATTCAAAAGCAGAACATCAAGCTAACTATCCTCCCACTCCATTCAGTAAAGGTAGAAGAAATAGAAGAAGACACAAACTCCATCAGTAATCTGGAACAGCTGCACATTCACAACCGTCATAAGTTGGAATACCTATTACACTCAAACCAAAGGAATAAATCTTCAAGCTTTGGAGTCATAATTATGGTAGCATGTATCGTTGCAGTTTTCTCCGCTTTCATTTTGAAGGAAGTTCGCCGACTTAAGCTGAAATTGACGATACAGGCCCCGATAGTGAACATGGCAGAAACTTCGCAAGCAGAATTGAACCGAGACGGTTCAAACTAAGGCGGGGGAAGTTATGGACATACCGATGCTCTACCCACGTCCACCAACCAACCGACCGTGGCCTAGACGCTGACTCAACAACATCCCCGTATTCGACTCCATGCACGAGGCACCTGGCGACAAGAATCAGCATATCACACCACATGGATGGAAACAGGCCAACGCTTACTCGACAATGCACTTTGGACACCGAAGAATTCGATGACCAGCAATTGTCAACATAGCAGTTGACGATCGGTTACCACCCAGAGGAGTTTTGCTGATACAGCAGGAACAACAAACAAAACCAGTTGCAGAGGCAGGAGCGAGTGTAGTTTTTGTTAGGTTCTAGTTGAGAAGAGTTGTTGTTCAGATTTAGTGTTAAAAATTAAATGTAATTACCTTTAAGGGAATAAAGATAATTATTTTTTTTTATGTTGCCAAGAATTATCCTGGCATAAGTCTCTACCAACACTAAGTTTTTAAACATTATTTTATAAGTAGTTAAAGATAAATAGATGAGATGATATGAGGAATTGGGAATGTTTCCGATAAAATAAGAAAACTTTAAGTATTAAACGTTCACCAAATTGTAGAATATTAAAATCCAATGATGCAACAAAACGCGCAACATCTTTATAATCATACGTTTATTGAACATTTTAATAAATTAGAGATACTAAAGATGCTTTATCATTTTGCTTTGTTTAATTGTCGGAGTCACAAAATATTGTTAAATTTTCTTAATGGTAATCGTTTAGGGTGGAATATATGGACATCATTAAAAGGGCTATCATCGCAAGGTCATGATTCTTTTCAAAGCCTTGATTAAAAAAAAAAATGTTCGAAATGCGGGACATTTACCGAAGCAGGAAAAATATAAAATTATATTAGACTCCAAATTTTAAAAATCTGTCACTGTCTGAAAATAAAATTCAGGTATCGAGCAAAACATGAGTTCAACACATTAAAACATTTATTCTTTGCATCTTAATTTCTTGTAAGCTTTAGCTAAAAAATTCGTAAAACCATTAAATCGCGTTTCCACCCTGGTTTATTATTATTTCTGTTTTTCTTCCTAATGTTACTGATCATGATTCCCGTTATCTATATCAATAATTTGAATGAGATAACTTGAAACTTGTAACTAAAAAAATTCTTGGGAAAATTAAAAAAAATATGTTGCTAGGGAAATTAAAAAAAAGTTCAGGAGTGGAAAATCAGTAAGACTTAAAACTAACTTAATTTAAATACGACTAAAATATATACGTACCCTAATAAACAAAGCACAAGCAATAAAAAATCTCAAATTGGCCACTAAATACTACAGGGGTGCACCAATAAACAAAAAACAAGTTGCAATAGAAATGAAGAAAAAGGCAATAAACAAATAAAAAGCTTCTTTTAATAATTTGAATGTGAGCGGTAAAAATGGCAAAAAGGGCAATAGTAAATACAATACGCTCAATTAAATAAGGATGAATCTCCACTAAATTAGGAAATTTGAGCACTAAATAACTCACTTTCGTCACCTGCAGTTGAAGATATTTTCCCATAAAAGTGGCAAAATGAGCAATGTCATATTGAATAACCACAATAAATAAATCTAAAATGTCCCACACAAAGCGCACAGTTATCACTGTTTTAATCCAACTATGCAGTAAAATCATGATTATTTCCCCAAGAAAAAAATGAAAATATCTTTTAAAAACTGAAAAAGTTCCAGGAACCAGAAGATAAATGTATGCTTGAACATGAGGATGAGCCATCGTAAAATATGAATCGTTCTTAAAGAAAAGAAAATAATTCATGCAGGAAAGTAAAAATGAGCAATTAAAAACGAACACTGCGCAATTTAAAATAAAACAAAATTCCAATGATATTCTGGAAATATTCCTTTAAATTGAAAGTTTATGAGCCAATAACCCAGATCAATTTCCATATGGTATTTTCAAGACAGCGATAAGTAGTGATACTGTGTCTTGGCTAACAAAGTCGTTGCTGATAAAGAAGATTAACGAATGTGGGTCTCATTGAAAAAGGTACCATTAAACAAAATCAAAAGAGCACTAAAAACATCTGTTTGAGCAATATATACGTCACAAAAGAGCACTAGAAAATGCCATTTGAGCAATATAAAGGTAAAAAAAAACACAAAAAGCACAATTAATGTCCCAGGGAAAATTTCAAAAACGCTCAACAAAAAATAAGAAATGAGCAAGAAACGTATAAAATTAGCACTCTGAAAAATAAATTGAGCATTTTATAGGCCATGAATTTCACTAAGAACGAAAACAATATCTTTTGAAAACCTGCAAATCTTCATCGAACCATAGACAAACAGACATAACAAAATCAAGATTTTTTACTAGTCGTATTTAAATGGCAGCACAATTAATCATCAATAAAAAAAGCAAAATGAGCAATGAAAAATCTCAAATTGGCCACTTAATACTACAGGGGTGCACCAATAAACAAAAAACAAGTTGGAATAGAAATGAAGAAAAAGGCAATAAACAAATAAAAAGCTTCTTTTAATAATTTGAATGTGAGCGGTAAAAATGGCAAAAAGGGCAATAGTAAATACAATACGCTCAATTAAATAAGGATGAATCTCCACTAAATTAGGGAATTTGAGCACTAAATAACTCACTTTCGTCACCTGCAGTTGAAGATATTTTCCCATAAAAGTGGCAAAATGAGCAATGTCATATTGAATAACCGCAATAAATAAATCTAAAATGTCCCACACAAAGCGCACAGTTATCACTGTTTTAATCCAACTATGCAGTAAAATCGTGATTATTTCCCCAAGAAAAAAATGAAAATATCTTTTAAAAACTGAAAAAGTTCCAGGAACCAGAAGATAAATGTATGCTTGAACATGAGACAATTCCTTAGGTTTTGAAAGGTTCTGGCACCCTGGATAAATTATTTATAAACATGCTGTATTTTTATACAAATCATAAAATACCGATGACATATGTCGAAGTATGACTGAAAATTCAGTTTCGGTTAAACGACGACTGACCTAGTAATCCATATGGTATAATAACGTTTGGTATAATGGTATTCAGCGAATCGGTGTCTAACCTAATTCTCCATAAAACAAATTTTGCCCCTCCCCCTCCCCTAATTTGAAACCTGGCAACGCCCTTGTTATAATGTAATTCAATAAACGACTCAATTTTATATCTACATATAGAATCAAACCATAAAAATAATCACACTTAATGTCTTTTGATTCAATATTGCACCAACTTATGAAAAATTCATCATCATTTCAAATTGAAGTGTTTAAAAACATAAAATATCATGTCCGTAAACAGAAAAGTAAATTCAAGACGGGTTTTTATGTTCATATTGATGTAAAATTAATGAAATATTAATATCGGCAACAACGAACCGAAAAGCACTCAGTCAAGCTTCGATCATCATCAGCAACGCTCGCCGCGCTTCAAACAAGTTCCAACGGTACGATATAAAAATAAAATAAGTGTCTTTGTCGACGTCTGGACCAAATGAAGGCTACACGAAAAATCAGCAGTATCGCATGGCTAAGTCACTTATTGAAGCTATTTTCAGTGACTTCAAGTCTCGTTTGATAAGTGAACACCAAATGGCAAAAGTAGTGCGCATATTTCAATCAAATATGTTCAACAAAAACATTGGGTGGTTATCAGTACAGTGCGGCTTATCTTCATTAAAGTTGTTTAATCCGATACAAATGACAGTATTCTTGACAAACGATGTCCAGGGTAAGCTTCTTTCTGCTGCTGTAGTAGATTTTGGATGAATATGTTTCGTCGTCAATATTTGCAAGAATATGATTGTCAATACTTTTGAGTATGGATAATATTTCTGTCCGTGTGGTTCTATTTACTGATTTCTTAAGTTTTTTATTCAGTGAATGACATTGTTCGAATGAATTTGTTAGAAATTTTGAATAACTACAGACAGCTCCTGCTGTCTTTCTGAATACATAAAAAGACTCATTAGATTTAATACACGAGCAGGAACGAATATCTCGATTCCTTAAATTGGAATGGATTATTCTGACATAAGAGGTAACATACCAAAAACTAATACAAAAAAAAAATGTTCCAACAATACCATTTCACAATACCAATGCTGAGATCTGTTACTCTATCTTCTCAAAATTCCCCGAGTAGTAACCCCTTCGATCTTCTCATAGTTGATGATCAGGGCTCTGACCCTCATATTGTGGTGTTACGTCATTTTGTTTTCAAAGCGATCAGGTTATACCACGGAACATCCTCAGAAAGCCTCTCTCATTAAGTACCTTGAGTCATATTGGAGAAACCAGATAGCGGTAATGTTCCAAAAGCCCATCCACCGGATGTCAAATTTGTCAAATTGTTTTCAAAGCGATCAGGTTATACCACGGAACATCCTCAGAAAGCCTCTCTCATTAAGTACCTTGAGTCATATTGGAGAAACCAGATAGCGGTAATGTTCCAAAAGCCCATCCACCGGATGTCAAATCATTTGATTTTGACAGGGTGTTTTCGCGAATTGCAGGTTTTTCTAAGCCTCCAGTTTCACAGCCAGGACAGCATGAAGCCATGTTCACATTTTCTGGAATTGTGGATAGCATCCTCGAATAATTGAATGTGTCTGACTCCACCAGGAACATTATTGTTTTGATGATTCCAATGTTGAAAGCTCTTTTGAAGCAACTAGCTATTGTTTTCCTCGATCATCAGCTTTGATATTTGACAGTATTAACGTTTCAGAATGCAGCAGTGTTTTGTCTGTTCGTGTATAGATTTTAGTACCGGTTCTCTCATACCGGTTCTCTCATACCGGTTCTCTCATACCGTTTACCAAAAAGAACCCTGCTACAAACCCAACCCAACATCCCAGTGATTTCTCGGCTTCTGACAAAGCGAGTATCACGGAAACACATAGCATAGCATAGCATTCCTTATTTGATCTGCATTCGGACGCATAATCTGTTGGTTCTCTGTGTAATTGCAGGTGATCTGGAAATAGCGGAGTAGCAACCGCTGACGGTCAACTATGCTCATGCTCTTTCTCTTCCTCTTATTTGGCAGTTACGTCCCAGTTCTAGCTTTGCGCTTCTTCTCTGCACAGTGTTGTTTGGAGCTTTTCCACAGTCGTTAATTGAGAGCTTCTGAGGCTGTGGTTGTTCGGTAGCTGAGATAAATTATCAACAGCCGATATCCAATGCCATTAAAGTTCAGCTACCACAGAACATGCCACACGGCCCCAGTAGATCGGTAAACAACACGACCCCACGCCTCCTTCTTCATGCTAATGCGTCGGCTATCCTCTTATTAATCGCACCCATTCCTCCCAATCACAAGACGTATCAAATTGAGGCATCATAATTACCAAACTCCATTGGCTCTTATGTTTCATGTTTGAAGTGGCTCCTTCCGAGCATGCCGGAGGACTACAAATGACGGTATTATGACGCTCGCTGCTGTGTGTTCGTGTGTCTTACATTATAATGGATAGCTCTTCGTTCTGCGTGTCAGAAATTTGCTATCGATTTACATTTTCAAAGCAGTAGCGGCACCGGCAGGGCTCCTTATGGTTGGTTGAGTGGCAAATGGTGAACGAATTTCAGGCAAGGCCAGTGCCCAAATAGCTAGTGCAAACGACAACGATGAGCGTCTTCCAAGAATTTATTGGTTTAGGCCATCCTATTTCCTGTGAGCTCCGTTCTTGCTCGAAAAGATGACGACGGAGCCCCGACGCCATTGCCTCAACTTAATTCAATATTTGTCACGAAAATGTGCCTTTATTCCATGCTTTGCTATCTATTCCAAATAGGCGGGAAACGTTATCCCTCTCGCCCCATCATCGACACACCCAGAGAGCCATCCTTTCGGTCCTTTCTTCAGCCGCGTAGGTACATGACGTCCTTCCGTGCTGTCAAGTCAAGTGGTGCGGAGCGGATGGGTGATGACGAATATGACGCTTCATCCCTAATTTCCTTTGAGGGAATATTTGGGACTGGCTTCGAGAGGTTTTTCGTACCAGTCAACTTATTGGACGCGGTTGGAGCGTACTCACATACACACATACATAGTCACACGCATCAGCTTCAGCTTGAAGGTGGCAGTAAAATTGATAAGGGAAGATAAACGACATGGCATTTACGAGGCCCCACTGAGTATTTTCCGCACGTCGTTTTCATTTTCGGGCAAAGCGGACGTGCTGGAACAAATTGCGGTGGAGTAAAAGTTTAGAAAAGATGAAATGTGGCACGGTTGTTAGAACTTTAAGGTCAGAAAGCAATATTTTAGGTAGATTATCCAATGAATCATTACCTATGGTTTGCGGTTTGCCAGACAGGAGGTTGAAGGGAAATATATTTGAATACGGTTAAGCAATTACTTTTTAGCTATGAAGAAGACGTTGAAGTTGTAATAAACTGAAACAACTATTTCCTCCAAATGATGTGATCTTTGGACTCAATATAAATGGGTAATACATTTCTCATTTCAATAATTTCGGTTTTGGGCGAACATCATTTCAGGAACGGGAATTAATTTCATCGGTTTAAACTAAATTTGTTTTATAAGCATGTGGGAGAATCGACTGTAATAACCACAGTTCGGATTTCGTCTTTGTTGCGTATAGACGTGCGCGTGTTTCACTCCCGGTTGAAAATTGGGTTTCCTTCGAATGTTCAGACGCGTGTGTGATTTTGGTGCTTTGAATGCATGCAAAATTATTGGCCTTGCATCATTACAAGCATGCTTGATGCTTGGCTATTTTGCAAAGATTATAATTATGTTTCAATAAATTCCATGGCATGGTGATCAAACACAGCAAGCTAGTGAAAATAGCGAGTGAAAGAGTGCTGATTGTGTTAGTGAGGGTTTACGTATAGCAAGCTTGCAACATGCAGTTGGAAATATCTCGAGTTTTAGATTGTTGTGTGTGTGCCATATTCTGCTGCGTAGAAAGAGCTAGGCCTAGACCCGGTTACTACGCTATGCACAATATTCTTATTGGAAGCGGGATGAGAAAAGATTTGAGTAATTTTTGATGAGGTGATAATATTTTTTTTTTTTTTTTTTTTTGCCAATGTGGATGGCAAAACGCGATGAGTGCGTAGTGCTTTAGCCAACGACGGTTGCTTCTCGGTAGCGTTCTATGCATCAGTGACATTCGCAAATAGTGAAATAACAGTGAAAATGTTGAGAAACAGAATGGAAAAAAAGAGAAGGAAAAGAAACCGAAACGCGGTGCCATGTGTGTGCGTCGTATTATTAAAGCTGAGATGTCTTCGTGTGTATGTGAGGTTGATAGTCTGCTTGGTTTGGATTAGCTAGACACGCAGCAGCTCAGGGTACACGGCAGAAAATTTGGTGAGATTGTTCCTTTACCTTTTTATCAAATTTATAACTTTTGCATGCACTTTCGTTATATTTAATTGGTTTTGTGGCGTCAGAAGTCTTCTTTCTTTCTCAGCTTATTATATTTCTATTTGAATGGCATTTATTGTTTGTACATTTCAATCGCGTATTTATTACTGATTAGGTTGTGAAATTTTCTTTAGGTGCTCAGCAGTTGGAGGCGTTGAAGCGGACTGACTTATTTTTTTTAGGGTTGTTTCTGGAAACGTTGTGCTGCAGAATGGGTTTGTTCGAATCTTCGAAACTACAGCAATATTTTGATGGGTGATTGTTGGAATCTTTTCTTTTTGCCTCTCGGTGTTTTGATTCCTCTTTCCAAACATATCGACAGTGAGCATGCATAGGGGCGTAGGCGCGATGATCGATTCGCTGCGTCGGCATCAAAATGATTCATTATTCTCCACAATTATTCATACATTATTCAAGTTTATTTAAATTCGTCCATTAAACGTTCGTTGATTCCGATTCGGGTTTGAGTTCCATTTGCTCGGATTCGCTAAGGACCTGGTCGTTCATTGACTGAGTTTTCTTAGGTTTTCGTCAGGGGTCTGCTCAGGTATGAGGAGAGTCGGGGGATTTTAAAAACAGTCTTTTAGTGAATTCGTTTATTATCGGGGTTGGAACCAGTTCCAACCCAGTGCGAAACCGAACTTTTTGTCAGTGCGAACCTCAACCTGAGCTAGGTTTTAAAAACAAACGAGCAAACTGACGTTTGTCAGAAAACAAGCAGACCCAATCTTGATACCCGATCCAGGTTGGAACTGAATAATAAACGAATTCGCTATTTGAATATACTGAGTGGGATTCTTTTTTCGTCGTGCGGATGTTTGAATGGCATGGGTTTTTTGCAAGGTTGAGTGAGTGCGGTTCGGATTTGAGTCGAATGCAACGGCTGTGTGCATTTGAAAGATTTTTTCCAGCGTTTGATTTATATGAAAATATGTAACCACAAGATGAGAAAATTATTATATGGAATGTTTTATATTTTACAACATTTTTATTTATTCTTAGCTATTCAATTTTATTCTTCTTTTATTTAACTGTACCTTTAATCCCGTTCGTGCATATTAAAGAGGTTAAATTTTAATTAGTATTCTAGTAACCCTACGACCTTTAGAAAGCGCAGGGCTGATAGCGGGTCACTTTTTAGTGACTTTGTCACTTTTTTGAAGGTGGTCACTAAAAAGTTCCTATTTTCGACAAAAAGTCACTAAAGTCACTATTTTCGCCATTCCCGCTTGCATTGCAATGTAAAATTTGTTAAAAAATAAATAAAAATTGTAACAGTGCTACACTATGCTTAGTTCTTATTTGGAAGTTCATTAAACTAACTTACGAAAAAGTACGCAGAAGAAACCAAGACGATGCATCATCAAAGCACACTTTTATTTGAGATTTCGCACCTTGTAGGAGTCCAGATTCAACTGCAAAATTAAATTATCAGTGTGACCGGAAAATCGGGATAACTGGAAAATGCCGGAAATTCGATGTCACCGGGATAAACTCGTGAACTTCGATGCCAAATAGAAAAAAAATGTGCTTCGTCCTCTCTTTAAAAAATCTCAAGACCCTTGGATGCAGTTACTTTAAAGAACTATTAAAAGAACTTTTTTCCAAAGCAGTTTTGAACAGATTTTAGAATAGATTCTAGAGATATGTAATACCATGTTACTTCGGACAGTAATTTTTCAGGTGAAAATTTCATAGTTGTGAGTTGAATACCAAGGAAAGGAGCAAAATTCAACGGTAATTCCAACATATATTGAATTAGAATTTTAAGAATACTTCCAACGGATTTCTTAGAAAATCCTTAGAAAATTCTGAGCTAAATTTCAAGTGGATTTCGAAGAGTATTCTAAGGATATTTTGGTTTTATTTTTTTCAGATAATTCAAAGGAGAATCCCAGCAGCATTGTCATTGGCCACATCTTGCTGGACCTTATTAATGAATCATTACAAACTGGACATGTGCCACAAATTTGGAAGGAATCCTTAGTGGTCCCTATTCAAAAAGTTGCTGGAACGATTAAAGCCGAAGAGTTTCGTCCCATCAATATTTTTCACACATTTGAGAAAGTTTTAGAACTTGTTGTTAAAGGCTAGCTGTTGGAGTATTTAAATAGTAATAGTTTGTTGATACCAGAACAATCGGGATATCGGGAAGGTCATTCTTGTGAAACCGCGTTGAATTAGGTTAATCGAAGTGGAAAAATAACTTGGAGTGTAAAGATACGATTGTTGCTGTTTTTTTGGATCATAAACGCGCTTTTGAAACAATTTCTAGGCCCTTATTGTTAAGATCAATCAAGCGCTTTGGAATTACGAGTACTGCATATAAATGGTTTGAAAGCTATTTGTCTGATAGAACTCAACGGACTGCTTTTAATGATTCTGCTCCCAGTCCCGTGGGGAATAACCTTGGAGTGCCCCAGGGAAGTGTATTAGGGCCCCTGTTATTTATTATGTATATTAATGACATGAGACGTGTTTTACGATTTTGCGATATTAATCTTTTCGCAGATGATACTGTGTTATTCATTGCAGCTAAGGATTTAGATGATGCCGTTTTACACTTGAATGAAGATTTGCGTTCTCTAAGTAAATGGTTGAAGTATAAGCAGTTGAAATTGAATACAAGTAAAACTAACTTTATGGTAATTTTGTGGAATCGATTAAATGAGAACGTCTCTGTTGTAATTGATAATGATACTATTGATCGCGTTCGGGAGATTAAATATCTTGGCGTGATTATTGATTACACACTTAAGTTCAACTCTCACATTGACAATCTCATCAAGAAAATTGCCAAGAAGAATGGAATTCTATGTCGACTGAAAAACGATTTAACTATTGCCAGTAAAATATAGCTATACAAATCAATCTCTCTCCTCATCTAGACTTTTGCCCTTCCATTTTATTTCTGGCCAATGCAACACAAATATCGAGATTACAGCGCTTGCAGAATAAAATAATGCGTTTGGTTTTGAGATGTAATCGATTTTGTTTGCTAACCTGGTTAAAATGTCATATTTAATTATCTTAAACATAAATCGTCCAGCTCAAACCTTTGTAGGGGTAAGAGATGGGACCATCATCATCATCATTATCAGCATTTCGAAGTATTTTTAGGATCTCCTAGCAGAACTAAAAAAAAATTTCCTAAGATAATTCCATGGGAATTTCAGGATAATATTAAATAAATGCTGAGGAGAACTCCAAGTGAATTTTCAGGAGAATTCTTCTGGCAATTCCTAGCAAGAATTTTTAATAATTTAATGAGCATTGCAGAGTGAATTAAAATAGATTTTGTAATTTTTTTTTAAATCATTTTTTTCCCTTTACAATAGTCAATGGCATTATTTTTGAAAAATGCGTGAAATTAGGATCATAGGGTTTTTTTTTTCCTGTGTTGGGGACATAATACCACCGCGACCATAACTTTGATCTATTGTGGTGTATCCTTTTTTTGATTTTGCCGTAACGCAATGGCAAGATGCTAGTTATATGAGCAACCACCACTACTGTTGTTGGCAATTATCCCAAACAGGTAATGTATTCCTTATGAAATGTATAACTTGATTGGGAGATCATAGGTTAATGAAACTATGGTACTTTATGGTAGAAACATTCGGAAAAAAACCTGTCCCAATACCTCGCCCAATACGACCTAATGACTCATTTAGCCTTGTTCGGTCCAGTAGATGTTCGGCACAGTAGATGTTCGTCACAGTAGAATGAATAGCGACTCCTGTTGTAGAAGAATTCTGCTTTTTTTTTCAGTAATTCAAAAATTAGGTCTGGGTAACTATATTATTTAATATTTTAAAACGCTATCTCGACGTTTCATTCCTCACTTCGGAAATAGTTCTAATAATTAGGTAATGTCTTCTTATTAGGTACCTACACGGCGAATGAGAACGACCCAAATTTGAGTTTAGTTCACTCATAATCGCCAAAAGTGCAGGAACGCAGCGATGAGTTAAATTTGTCTCATGGTTTCCTGTGGAAAACCTAAAAAATCTGCCGGAAAATCAGGAAATTGACGAAAATTTTATTCAGTCTCGGAGTAGTACCAATAGACTGAGTGAATCCAATCTTTACTTTTCTCAAATTCGGGAATTTTTCCCTGGAAAACATGAGGCAAATTTAGTCATCGCTGAGTTCCTGCACTTTTGGTGATTTTGAGTGAACTAAACTCAAATTTGGGTCGTTCTCATTCGCCGTGGAACTAAGCAAACGCGGAGCACCTTCGTGATGCAAGTTCGCAGATCGCATAAAGATTATCATAGTTCATATCTAAAACGAGTGACGTGTTAGAGAATAGATTTATTCTAAACTTTAATTCAGGAGACCATAATAATATCAAATATGGTAAAATATCTCTGTTATTGAAAGTCGTGTTACACAGTGTTGTTAGTTTTTAATCTAGTTGTGCAAGATCTTGCAATATAAACTTTTGACGAATGCGTACAGATAGGAAATCAATGTCTACCTTTTTTGGATGACTGACAAATCAATTTGCATGATTCTATTTCTGGAAGTTTTTTGATCATGTTTAAGTCACATTTTAGTAACTTTTTAAAATGATTTTGGTCACTTTTTAGTCACTTTTTATAATGATTTTAGTCACTAATTCACTATTTTTATTGCTTGGCACTGCTATCAGCCCTGAAAGTGATATGCTGGTAACCTTATTTGCTGTATTGTTTTGATTCTGTGTTCCATTTCGCATCGTTTCATTTTGCTTTTCTCCGTTCCATGTGCTAACACTTTTTTATGTAATTTTTCACAGTTACTTCCCTTGAGTACCCAATGGATGCAGGGAATGCTTTTCCAAAGATGGATTTTGTTTTGTAATGCATCCTATAATATGATTTTATATTAATTGATATTATCTACTTATTTTATATTATTAATGTTGATTATTTCGCAATTATATTATTATATTATTTTATATCCACCGAGATCTTGGATGTAAATTATACAGTCTTCATGTAATGTATTGTCTAGGAATGATATTTTACCACAGACAAACAGACATAACACTCGCAAGTTGTTCATCGAACAAGCATTTTACGGACAATTTAAAAGTATCGTAGTTGGTAATACCGCTACCTGTGGCACGCATCAAGGTTGCAAATACTCATTTCAGCTAAAATAATGTTTTTCGGAATAATAAAACCAAAAGATGGTATGGTGACATGTTTTACTTGGGACTTACAGGAGGAGGTTGCGGGGTGTGCGTTTGAGGCATGTAACCTGTAAATTTTGCTTTCTGTGAGTCACAATCAGCGATTTGCTGATCGCTGAGTGAGTGAGGGAGTGAGTGTGAGAAAAATCGCTGATTGTGACTCTCATGAAGTGGAGTAGACAGGTTTGATGTGTCGGGCACATTCTTTGCAACCTCTTCTTGTATCTTACCAATTCAGGATATGATCATAGCATCTAATTATTTCATAATTAAACAAAACATTGTTTTGGCTGAGATGAGTTTTTGCAACCTTGGCGCGCATAGTCAATTCCCTTGTGTTTGACGTTTACAAACTACTGTGTAGTGCCCACCACAGTGGACTCAATGTAAATGGTAATGTTTAAGCAACGATGTTCTACAGTGGGAAATATTCAATGTGTTATGTCTGTTTGTCTGTGATTTTACTGTACATAATATTTTATCGATTAATTTTGTTCTTCTTATTAGTATGTATTCTAATAGAATCAAAACGGTTTTTGTTCAGATCATCAATATTTAAAAGTTCAAATTGTAATCTAATATTACAAGGCATCAATCGAGGAATATTCATGCAACGTTTACATATAAGCAGTATAACAATCTTATTAAATTATGTATGTATCTGTATGAATGTCAAATTAATTCAAGTATCCATATTATTATAATTTAATACCTTACATTACATGAATTTATATTACTACAGATTTTACTTATTAAATAGTTGCTTGCATATTTAAAAATAGGATCCACAAACAGCTGGAAAAAAAAAAGACCGCGTTACATCATTGGAAACAGGTTCAATTACTCTTTAATTTAACCATTACATTACAGATTAACTAACCATATAATTTTACTTTAACAGAGTGTTCAATATTTGCAATCATTGATGATGTATTATCATTGAAAAATATTGGTTAACGCCCAAAATACCTAGATTATTCGGTTTTTCGATTAATTAAGTAAAATATTCATAACATCTAATGGGACACAGTTTCATTCTAGGTCACATAAATAATGTTTTTGCATAAGTGCCATTAAAATAATATGGGTTAAAGGATTTAAAAATAAAATCTAGGTTGTTTGTAATTTTTCATACGTATTTATTATTATATATTGCATTTCACTATATATTTCATAAACATTAAATTTTTAACTTTTATATTCAAATGTATTCTTTAAATTAATGCTGTTTTTAACACCGGTTGAAAGATGTAGCGGCAGCATATCTATTGGAGCTCTTCGAAATCATCGTGATGTCATGGATTCCTTTGCAACATATCGGATGAGATCTTTCCTATATTTTTCTCGTAATCCCATTTTTTTTGTTAGTCATGTTAATTATACATCACACTTTACACTTTACATTTACATCCTTACATTATTAGTAATTAGAGATAAAAATATATATTTGCTTAATATAACCATAACATTTCAGTGTTACATCCACTTGATATTGTGAGCTGAGGAAACATAGAGCTGCATCTTATTTTATGTAAAATTATTATTATTTTCATTGCAGAATATCAACTATTTAACCTATATAAATTTATATTCATTTTATTTCATATTTAATGGTTTGCTATATTTCATTTCTCCACAACATATATTTTCATTATATAAATAAATACTGGGTTGGGAGGGAGCATCAGGGTATCATTTGACCTGGGACTGGACGATGGAGTGGTATGACAACCGGAGTCTAGGAGGGAATAAACAGTATCATTTTCTTTATCCTACCGATTCGATTGTGGTGGTGTGAATTCTACTTCAACAGTTTCAGTGAGATTGACGCGCCCTTCTTTACAAACCATCCTGTAGGAAGCTTAATAAGTATTGCGAATTGTGTTATTCGATTTGTTGGATCGTATCGTTGGAAGGAGATTCTTAAATTCCCGTGGATTTCGTGTAAGTGTCTCTGCTTACGGGTCCACCCCTCCGTTTTTGGCCCTTCATACAGCGATATTGTGAATTCAGATCGGTAGCCCAAATTGATCTTGCTATTAAGTGGAGCTGCATACAAGACAAGATCTTTGAAGGGATGGTGGCTACCTTACATACATACATACATGTGGGAGAATCGACTGTAATAACCATATCGTTAGGTTAAAGCAAACCATTACCATATCCTATATTGATCATACTTTTCCAATGTTTTTATTTATTGATTTAAATAGCATCTCACACATTCGGTATCACCTAAAAATAAGCTTATCTGTAAATGTTACTAACAGTATATTTTTTCCACTATTTCAGGTACGTAACCAGCTTGGTTTATCGAAATAAAATGACAGTTGCTGTATGTAAAAGAGTGAGTCTCGTAAATTTTTTTATAGCAATCAATGTTGTCGGTCTCCAAAGTACTGTCTTTAATGTTTCGAAAATCTTGACTACATTTTAATAGCCCAAGAGAACATTCTTAAAGGACGTAGCATCTTTTAGTATAATTCCACAAACACTTTTTCCAGAGATGGCGCTGTTTTCTTATTAGGCATCGTTAAACTTCAGTATGGGGGAGAGAAAATCAATTATTTCCGCAGTAATCGAGAATTCAGTTGGCCAAGTGCATAGAGATAGTAAATATCTACGTTGTTTGGACCTTATATTTTAAAATTAACATGTTAATTAATTGTAAAATCAATAAAACAGTTCATTCCCATACACTTTACTTGCAACCTTATTCCCACGAGAGTAAGCTACTTAGTATCTCACACTATTCACTCTCTTACGGGCTCAATATCACAATATGCCATGTATTTTGATGACACACTCTTGTGATTTCCCTTTAGAGTAGAGAGTACCTGGTAGTGAAAAGATGATAGTACCATTTAGATTAACATCCGAATTCCCTTCTTATTTGAATACTTGGCACAAAATGTACGTTTTATTAATAAAACGGCGGGAAATCCTGTTTGGAGTGGGAGTAAGAAGCTATAGGGTGCTTCGGAATAACTGTTACTTTAAAAAAAATCATAACTTAGCTTACTTTAATTCAAATATATCTACCATTACCTTAATTACCAGCCACATTTGTCACGAAAATCAACTAAGCTGGCATGCACGCTTTAGTTCCATCAGTTTTTGAATTCTAGCGATGCGTCTAAGCTCTGATACTGAACGGATTTTCCAAGCATCGGTCATTTGTACCTCTATAATAATGCGAAAAATAAATGTTTCATTATTTCAAAGAGATTTCAGTTTCTTAAATATAACATACGATTTTATACAGATTTATGACATACTTAATTTTCACGTCATGGCTGCTTGAAATCGCAAACGAATGAAATTTCAAATCCTACTATCAATACAAGTTGATATTTGTACACACTGCAGAACAAAAATACTTGAACATTTGGCCATTTTACTCATTGAGAATTGCATTTTTGTGAAATCGGAGACAGTTATTCTAACTCACAATGTATGTTTGTGCCGAGTATGCAAACAGCAAGGACTGTTAATCTAAATGCATACATGAGGTGCAAAACAAATTTTGCAGTGTCAGGTACTCTATGTTGTGGTCTGTGGAAGGGATTACTCGGATCATTTATTGCACTGTACTCTGTTAACAACTAACGGAAAGCATATTAAGCGCAATTTCCGACAGATGTCGCTATAAACAACAGTGCCATCTGATAGCCGATAAGTGGAGAAACATTGTCATCGGCACATTATATATAAATCGAGGAAAAAAATCATGATAAACTCCAATAAATCAGTTTACATGGCAACCTTAATACGCACCCTATACGCTGTCTTAAAACAAAGGAAAAGCATAACAAAGGAATGCGATTGAATAGCGGTGTTCTACATCGGAGTCAGCTGGGATGGTTTGGACTTGTCCCATTTGCGGCGTTTCTTTTAGATTTCCCGTCTGAGTGCTAGTTTTTTCAGTTGCTTATAGCTGTTGGCCTTGATTTATTGCTGGAGATGCGCCACTAGACTGACCCACACTTATATGGGGGAATTTTTTTATATCAGTTGGGCCAACCCGTAGATTTAAGTGCCATTAAGTGAGAAAACCACTCTGAAAATTTCAGCTCATTCGGATGTAACGCGAGTTGGCGCTTTTGATTTAAAATTTATATGATCTTAAACTATAAGGAACAACTTTGCTGAATACACCATCGTAATTCAAGGTAGTGTTATGGAGATATTAATTAATTATGTGCATTATGCTCGTATATTGCAACAAAAACGTATACGTATCATGGCAGGATCACGTGTTCTTTGATATTGCCTCCTACGGACATTTTTCAGACGGATCAAGAGCTGAAGATCATCGTCTATTATAATTGAATTAACTTTGCGCAGTGGCGAAATCGTCAAACAGAGTATTACCATAGAGGCAACTCTAAGACTAGTAGGTCCCGAAGAAATGTGCTAAACTTTTTGGCTCAGTTCTGGTAATATCTTCGGTCCCAAGCTAATCGATGCACCCCTCGAAACGTAGGAAACTTTTATAGAGAATCAAAACAAACATAGTGTAGTACTAGAATTTCAACTGGAATGGAGTACGTTAGTAAATATGCTTGGGTACAATAGGCTAGTCAAGTAGTGAGCCAATTTCAAATCGATAGTTTCGTATTGATTGTTGGTATTACCATTGAAATGGCTATGAGCGGTGTTTTGCATTGAATTCACCAATAATGAAGAATTTTGACCTACGACGGGTAAGTTTTTGAAGGTCACCCTTGATGAAAATTACCATTGGAATGGAAAAAAGCAGCTATAAACGTAAGTTGTCCAACTTTTGTTTCGACAGAAACTCCCAAAGTTTCAAAAACGTTGGTTTCAAATGAAGAAAGAATTTGATGTTTGATACGTCTATGAACAATTATGGCAACGTCATCACCGGCTCAATCAAGATGGTCATTTCTATAAATGAAATAGTTTGCATCCCTTTTAGTCTTATGATCAAGTCTAATGAACGTTTCAGTTATAATGGCGATATAGTTCGTCATCATTATCTTTAAGAGATCGAGCATTCCAATGATTAATTAATAATGGTTTAAAATCCATTGCTGAGTTTCAAAATCATGACGATATTATTCAAAAATTTTACTACATTTTGAATTGCATCAAACATGAAATTAGTTTAAGCATATTATCAATCATGTCGTTACATGATTTTTATAGAAAGTTAAATTTTAGGAGTAGTAGGTAGCATCATTCAAGACCAACCAAAATTTCCGTTAGAGTTACGTTGGTTAGTATTCTGATTTTGATTTCTACCCGGTGCAATAGCAACACAAATAGCTCCATGTACTTGCTGAACATTGTTAGCAACAGGTAAAGAGGAAGAACTTGAAGGTAGTGAGCTGCATACCTGGCACGAATGTAGAGTTTGTTCCTCGCTGACTGTTGTTAACAGCAGTAAAATTAGTACCTGGTTGGGAACGTGGAGTGTTTCTTACCTGTCGCTTAGAACGAAATTGTAGGATCGCTTTGCGAGTCTTACATTCCAGAAAATTGGATTTATGGTTTTGACCACAATTTGAATATTTACATTTCTTAGGATCTTCCATCACAGGACAGTCATCCTTTCCGTGAGAGGAATCACCACAATTCATGCATTTAGCTGGCATGTAGCAATTTTTAGTTCCGTGACCCCATCCCTGGCACTTACGGCACTGGATGAGGTTTTGGAAATTCCTTCCAGTCTTCCTGAAGTGCTTCAACTTCTTTTGTACATAGAGCATAAGGCTAGCTTTTTCTTAGGCCTTAAGGTCGTTTAGTTTGGTAGACTTGAAGTGAACTAAATAAAAATCACTTCAAATCAAGTTGTGCGAATTACCAGGCCGGAACTTCATTTTCAGTAATTTTGTAAATTTATCTTTGATCTGAATCAAGGATTCACCACTGGGCAGAACTTTCAAGACAACCTTGAACAGACGTTCAGTTTTGGTGTAGTAAGTGAAAAATTGATGTGATGTTTCTCAGAAAGATACTTGAGAATCCGTCCAAGGTTTATGTCACGGCATTTACTCCGACGGCCAATGTGAAGTGAAAACTTGAATTTAACGAAGTTCAAAATTTTCGTGCGAAGAGATTGGAAATAAGAAGTGGTTATCACAATAAGTGGACATTAAGCTGGGAATGTTTAGTGGAATTTTGTCTGAATAATGGATCATTCTCATCATCCTTAAGCATATCAAATTGATTGTTCAAATAAATTTCATCAGAAGGGTGATCAAGAGATTTCCCTTTTCTTTTGCGCTTCGGTGCCATGGCGACAGAAGAGAATTTATCCAAATCGACTTCCAAGGGGATTATTATAAGAATCCGAAGGAACGAATAGAAATTTTCCAAGCAGGATTACCTCGGGTAGGTTCTAAATAAGGATATAAGAGGAATAATTATATCTAGGTAGAACATTCAGGAAATATTTTGCACTGATAAGTACTGTTTAAATTTCTTGTAGCTGTAGGTAGCAGTACCACTTTCTTCAGCAACAAGCAAATATATCCGCACGACAGGAGAGCACGATGTGAGCTGAGAATTACTGAGATTATTTCTTTATCATTATACTCTACAATGTTCTTTCTAAGACACTTCGTTCATGAGATATGCATTTTCAACTTACGTGATGTCCGGGAAAATCCGAAAACTTCAACTAAAATTTTAACCACTACGATTTTTTTTAAATTTTTGTTCGTTTATATAGCCATAAACGCTACCTGCTACCTGTCCTCAGAGATGAACTAGCCTCCTAAATAAAGAATTTAAAAAAAATTCTGCTGGCTAAATTTTATAAAAATTTGAAAGCCTTTGGTCTGTTTTGTCCGAATATTAAAAAAAAAATCCTTTCTGAAAATTCTGAGAGAACTTTATAGAATTTTCGAAGGAATTTCAAATTAATTCCATGGGAACTTCCGAAAAATGCCGAGAAAACTTAATGGCAACTTTGAGGAAAGTTCCTTTGAAAATTCAGGGAAGTTCGTTGTATGTTTCCTAGAAACATTTCAGAAGATCCATCGGAGCTCGTAAATCTCCCTGATTGGAATAAATGCTTGGACAGTTACGAGAAATCTTACGGGATGTTTTGTGTGCAGTTCTGAATTGTGCCGGGGGATGTTTTGAGGAAACTTTGAAAGCTTCAAGGGAACATTGGAGAGGTTCATAGATTTTCAGAGAAATTCACAGAACTTCATGAAATTTCTGACTAGTTCACGGATCTTGCGGTAAGTTTGAGGATCTTCCAACTAGTTCGTGGAACTTCCGCCAAATTCTTGAAACTTCCGACTAACTCACGGATCTTCCCACTAGTTCACGAATTTTTAATGGATGTTCAAGGATAGTGCAACTGGTTTGGATTTAGTTTCCTGTTGAACAATATTATGTTGCATAAGTGAATGCTTAACGTAAGAATTTTTATGATACACCACTCAGCGAAATGATCGATTAACTGTTGAAATGTTAGGTTGTCGATCCCGATGGAACCTTGAAGACACTCTAGCGGGAGCTTTGTCATCTATCATGAATTTTTTTAAGTTTAATGCTTCCATTTGAATAATGATTTAATTGTTGAAATTTGTAATTGATAACGATTCAAGTTGAAAAGGCAAAGAGGTTAAGTGCCTGCGAGAGAAGAGGTAGCTAAATTTTTTTTTACCTCCACGGGTACCCTCCTCTATCAATAAAAAATGATATAAGACAACATAATTCCTTCCTTTTAATCGTCATTTTATTTCAGCAACCTTATCTTCCAGCAGACGCTCCGGACAGAAATTTCACCACTTATAAAAAAAAAAAAATCTAAATTTGACAGCAACACTGTCTGTATGTATCCTATGGCTTACCTTCCCTACTAACATAATTCCTAAATTCCCGAGACATTTATGAGGGGTCGTAGAGTTCTCTGAATCTCTTTTAAGCAAATGTTCGATACCTTTCCTATCCCTACCAGTTGCAAGGACGTGACCAGGACAATCCTTAACTGTTGGAGAGGGATATGTCTTTATCTGGGTGAAAGTAATTATATCCTATTTACTATAGAACACACGGCAACTTGGGGCACTACTTTAATAGGTCTCTGATGGATATAGAAAAAAAACTAGAGGACATAATTTGCTTTTCTTATGACACGAGTGATAAATTTGTGAACGGATCAGAAGCAGTGTTACCTTGGTGGTTAGAACTGGTGACCGTCCAGAAATCAAACTTTATTTTCCTATATTTCCTTCAAGGATAATTCTCAGTGTTCCAAATTTACAATGATATCACTGTTCAGAGCATTAATTTGCAATCTTTATAATGAGCTTCTGAACCAGCAGGTTGAGGATGATGAAAAATCGAGTCTGTCAAGTCGTTCGAGCAATATCCCATGATCGACTCGATCAAAGGCAGAATCGAGGACAGCGTCGACTTGTGTGTCAAGATTCAACGTGCACAAGCAGAAATATGTTAACTGGACGAGGTTCGTAGATGCAAATCACTGTGCTAATAGAAAGAATATGTAATTTCTGAAGTCTTAAGATTCAAACACTTATCTTTAAATATTACGAATTACTTCACAAGGCTGACAATTTCAATTAATTATTTCCTTTCAGAAGTCACTTTCAAAGCTCCTAGGAATACGGTGGTATTGAACACTTAGATTAATTAAAAATGGATTACCCTAATAAATTCATTCATTTTGCATGCTCGACTACGAAAACAACAACCAGCGCTTCTTTGCTTCTATAAGAACCGTCACTGTTGGGCCAAGAAAACGATTTCCTTTACTTTGGTTTAAAAGCAACCAATTTCCTCATCCTTAGTTGGGTGGCATCCGTCCGCAATTCCCCGGTCACTTTCACCACCGAAAAAAAAAAGTTAATTCACTTTGATCCCAGCCCGACTACCCCATGGTTGGAGAATCTTACATTCTAGCTCAACTCAAAACAACAACACCAACACCAAGTAAAGCGTAGTAGCAGATCCTTATCAAAAAATCCAACCCTCTTGTGTCCTCCCTGTGTTCCGTTCCAGAGTGAACGACGGCGGCGGTGGCATTATTACTTCAGCCCCAGCGTATAAGAAAAAGAAGAAGCAGCAAAGTAAGCTTGCATCCGAATCACTCAGTAGAGCTCCTTTGTATCAACCGTGCTGCTGACCCAAGTGAGAGCTGAATAAATCCTCCAGAAATCCCACCGGGCATTTCACTCTCAATGTGGGATTACGTTCCAAGTTTAATTTCGAATATAAAACCAAATTAAAAGCGATAAAGTTTATGGGCGGACGGAGTGAAGCGTGAAGAAAACGACCGAGATCTATCTGCATCGGATGGTGTGTTGGCGGGTTTTGGATAAATGGATGAAGCAATAACTGTGATTGCATGGAGATTTCTTTTCGACCTGGATCAATCGGAGTGATATAATTTCTTTGCTATTTTTCGTTTTTGTCATATTGACTTTTTGTTTGTGGAAAAACACAAGTGCCCTCCAGACATGTAGATTTAATTGAATGCATTGTTCGTACTATTGCTTCCAAAAATAGAATAAGTCAAACAAAACCACAATCACCATGAATAGGTTCTTTTGTCAAATGTATTTCAGTACGGAGAAGTTGAGAAGAAATTATTCCGAGACACTCTGTGGCAATTGACCCCACTCGTTCCATCGGCTATAGGAGACATAAACCGGGCGGAAGCTGAGCACTACTGGCCTTAATCCAGTGGGACGGAAAGATAAGTATGGGACGAATGAAATAAGGTCACTCTTTTTCTTGCTCAAATCCCTGGTGTTGGTGCCAACTGGGAAGAAAACAGTCAGTCGGTCTGTCGGTCGGCTGGACAATGCTTCTGGCATCGATCGTGTCACACACAGATGTTTACCGTGCCCAGCACTCCCATGCCGGACCAGTCCACGAACGATTCGAAAGGCACGAAATACGAACTGTGTTTCTTTATACATACCGACATATGGTTAAAGAGTAAGAAGGACGGCCGACAACAGCATAAGATGGAAAAGATAACACTCGTTCTCTTCCGCCGTTATTTATTGCCGGAAAATCTTTATCCGCTTTTCATTATTTTTACTTGGTTCCGCTCTGGATTTCTTCGGAAACCGAGATCTCCACGCCACAGTTCCCCTTTCCAGTTGGGTAGTTTGGTGGAGTGGAAGCTTGAGGCTATTATGTGAGCAGCACCGGGTGCGGCTAGACCGAGCAAAATGTTCGTCTCCAAAGAATGTGGCACACAAATACCTAGGCAACCATTCACCACCCGGTCCAGGAGCAGCTCGGTCGGCTAGAAGCAAAAATAGCCATTCGTTCGTCCTTCGGATGTACACAATTATCCGCTCTATTACGACTGAGATGGGATTTTATTGATTGCTTCACGCTAACTTTCATCGCATTTTTTGCTAACAGAAAAATCGAGAGTAGGATGCAACGAAAATTTGTTTTTCGAAAAGTGAACTTGTTTTCAGTGCTAGAATTGCAGATAAGGCTATTTGAAACAATTGATTCATACATAATCAAACTTAGAGGTTGCTTTTTTTTGTAAACTAATATATTTGTACAGGCTCAATCGAATAAACTTTACAGAGCCAAGTTATCATTTATGTTATACATAATTAATGTCTTAAATAACCGAATACTCGCGGTTGTCTCGAGGTTACTGAATATTTGATTTTTTTAAACAAATAATTTTATCATCACAATTTCCCAAATTAGTTCAAAGGGTAAGAAAAATTAATACCATACACACCCAATTTATATTGCCGTTATTTTGATTAATTTTTATAGTAAAGCAGACAAACGTGTCTCTGATCCTGTCATCTTGCGGTTTTGATTCGTGCTGCAAACGTACACAGCTAAAAAAAAAGTAGTGTAAATTTCCGTTACTATGATGCACATAAATGGAGCGTCATAAATCATACAAATTTACATAATAAATCGTGTAAATTTATGAGACATGTCATGCAATATTCCATATATTGTATGCAACTTTCCACCTTTGTTTGCAACATTTCTTGCAAGCTGCTAGTTTACGTGAAAAGGAAGTTTACATGCATGAATGTTTGCATGCATGGATGTTTACATCACCAGTAAAATTCAGATTTTTTTAGTGTGTAGGGAAAACACGGTATTTTTTCTTGTATTCAGCATGGATTTTTATAAATACACTTGAAAAATGTAGCACTTACTTGTTGGTGGTACACTAAAAATCATTTCCAAGAGCAAATTTTGCTAGAATAGAGCTAATTTGTAGCGAATATTTTAGTTAGTAATCAACCATACGAGTTAAATTGAATTTTGAAAAACTAGCATTTCATTTGACAGATCGAATACAATTTACCGAGTATCCAGCAAACATTTCAGAATACTGGATGGTCGGTGAAATGTGATTCTGCTGCAACCAGTTCAGCTATTCAGTTTGTTGGAACTTGAATCTAAATTTTGGTGTGTAGTTCTGCAGTTTGAGGTCATACAAGGCCGGCGCCGGTGGTGTAGTGGTAACCGTGACCGCTTTTTCACCTCAATGTGTCTGGGCTTAATCCCAGCCGTGGTCGGTCGGATTTTTCTGAGGTATAAAAATCTCTGATCGAAGGGAAGTAAAGCCGTTGGTCCCAGCCCATGTGTGTTGAATGGGTGCGATATCCTATGCAGGTGTGGAAGTTGCCTTCCAACACATTCGATTGCCGTCAATGGATGGCAATCGATGTCCGTCGGTGATTGCGGAACAGAGACCGACGTTAAATAAAGGAAAGAAGAATAAGAGGTCCCACAGACAACGTTTGGTATTAGTAGGTATCGATAAAATTGGTTTCTTTTGTTTAGAAGTAGAATAGAGTCGCTTTTTATGCGTTTTTTTTTATACACGATTTTGGAATTTTCGTGAATTTTGTGTTTCGTGTTTAAGGGGTTTTTTACGCGGATTCTGAAATCTACGCAGTTTTTTTAGCGAAATTTAGCGATTTTTCAAAAAAGATACAACCTAACGATCTCATTCCACTGACGTTCCAGCCAGGTATTATGTTGATTATGAAAGCAATCACCTTTCCAGGATTAACTTACACAATAGCATCCCAAAGACTAACCACACAGCTAAAAAAAAGTAGTGTAAATTTCCGTTACTTTGATGCACATAAATGGAGCGTCATAAATCATACAAATTTACATAATAAATCGTGTAAATGTATGAGATATGTCATGCAATATTCCATATATTGTATGCAACTTTCCACCTTTGTTTGCAACATTTCTTGCAAGCTGCTAGTTTACGTGAAAAGGAAGTTTACATGTATGAATGTTTGCATGCATGGATGTTTACATCACCAGTAACATTCAGATTTTTTTAGTTTGCAGTGTCTGACTGTAAGTCTCCTTTATGAAGATAACCAGCCAACATAATAAACCTAATACAATAGTTGTCACCAAAACAGACGGTGGTTCTTTACTCAAGACTTTTTGTGGCCCGCCAACTTTAATTTTGCTATGGATATTTTATGCTCCGGAACCACCAATATCACGGTTTCACTAAAAGAAACTAATATCTTAAAAATCAGTATCGCTGTGTCATTCACCGGATGAACGCTTAGAGTCCCTTACTTAATTTGAGACTAATTTCTAAATGTTCTAGCCTACAACATTAAGAAATTAGTCGCGTGAATCCCATACCAAACATTTCCAATTTGATCTTCTTTCCAGGAATTTGTGAGGAAATATGACCCCCGATGGAAAATTTTGAATTAAATACCAAATGAAAGGGTAGACCTTCAGTTTTCATTGGGAGGGTATTTCAGCAATAGGAAAGACAATAGGAATAGACTTGATCCTGGGGGAAGCTCCATGGTTTCTCAAAATCCTAAGCAGGGTTGCTTCCACTCACTTGCTATAATTTTTTTTCTCGGAATTATGAAATCATTAGATATTATAATGATAATTAGTACTAGTAAGTTACAAGAAAAGGTTATAAACTAGGTCATTGATACATAAAACCTGTCTGCTTTGAGCGCGTCACAATTGGCGATTTTACGATTCGTGAGCGTTCACTCTGAGTGAACGCTCACTAGTCATAAATTCGCTGATTGTGACGCACTGAAAGTAAAATTGACAGGTTTTATGTGTCAAATACATATTTTCCAACCTCTTCTTGTTTCTGACAAGTACAAACTATCATAATAGCATCCAATGATTCCATAATTCCGAAAAAATATGTTTTATAGTGAAGTGAGTGGAAGTAAACTTGATCCTGAGCAGACTTTTATCAGGTAAGTTGCATTTTACTAACTCTTTCATGACCTAGGTGCATATACCGGAGCTCTGTAAAATTATATGAATTTTTCACCAAAAACCTTGAAAACACAATTATTGGACATTTTTTATTGAAATACTTACGTTGTCTGTACCCTGGGGTCAATTTGAACCCACATACAAATTGCCATATCTTAACGAAATTTCAATGGATTGCTGAAATTTCAAATGATTTACAAAGTAAATTTAGTGAAACTTTAGTTTAAATTCTCCAAAATTTTTTTAAAGAAGTGGATCCCTCGGAGGGAGGACTCATTGTACAATTATTCCCATGAAGTGGCATATTTAGATGTTAGAGATGTTTATATCACGAGATCATCATGTTTTCTTTTGCAAAAAATTTCAAGACTACAAAGTCTTCAAAACTATGGATATTGCATGACAGAATTTACTCACTAGATGGCGCTTAACCTAAAAGGATCAAGTTGCGCCATCTTATATACACATTTTATAACGCTATCTACAGATTCTGCTCATATGTATGGTTCCCGTCTTCAGCAAAGTTGTTCAGATAGCCAGGAACTATCTTATGGAACAGAGTTTAGTTCAGAATTCACTCACCAGGTGGCGCTATTTTGCCCTAATTTAACATCTAGTGCCAATCACCGACGGACATCGATTGCCCTCATTGACGGCAATCGAATGTGCAGGAAGGCAGCTTCCACACTTGCGTAGGGTATCGCAGCCATTCAAACACACATGGGCTTTTCACTGAAGTATGGTATGAGAATTTCAGAGGGAATAGGGAGTCAAACAGTGCTGGCAGATAACCGATAATATTTAAGTCAACCTTTTAAATTAGGAAGAAAATTCAAAAAAAGTTTGGATTTTAGGCCGGAAGGGTGTGATCTGTGAAAGACGAAGTGCTATTTTTTATTTGGTTAAAATGAGAAGAGGTGGTTGAACTACCGTTAGTGCTGATTAACAAACGCGGTCAGAGGAAAACAGAGGAGAACGAAAATCCGTGTACGGCGTTCGTTGCATGCTGTGTGATGAAGACGAGGCGTCTGGCGGAGGACAACGGACAGCAGCTAAAGGGCTATTGAAGAAAATCGTGCAATGGGAAAGTTCGGAAAGGTTAATAATCACATTCAAGCAGACCAGTTTTGGTGAGATCATTCCAATTTTATATATAAATTAGGAATTTTGAGAACATTGGGAGGCAGTTGGTGAGATTCTTCAAGTATACTAAATTATATAAACCATTCATTACATCATATATGATTGTTAAATTCACTCGAACATAGCTCGGAGCGTTTGGTACGGTATGTCCACGCATCCATCTAACCTAACGTCCACGCATCCATCTAACGGAACCTTGAAAACACCTCAGCGGGAGTTCTGCGATGCCATCTTTTGAACATGTCATCTATCGTACTGCCATCTATCATCATGAATCTGTTAACTTTATTGCTTCCAGTTGAATAATGATTTGATTGTTGAAATTTGTAATTGATTATGATTCAAAATGAAAAGACAAGGAGGTTTTGTGCCTGGCAGTGCCGGTGATGTAGTGGTAAGCGTGATTACCTCTCACCCCAGCAGGCCTGGGTTCAATCCCAGTCGGCGCCGCCGGGTCCCCGGTTCATGAGTTGATGGGTCGATAGGTAGGGTCCAGGTGAAGGAGCTTGCCTCCCTGGCGTCGGTAGCATTGGTGCTCAGCACGGAAAACAAGATCGACGGAAAACAAATCAAGGAAAAAAATGAGCGTGTAGAATGCGGCGGATGGGGGGAAATTTGATCATACAGAAAATTGTAAACAAACTCATTGGGTACTCTTTACAAAAGTCAAATATTATTATTATTATTATTATTATTATTATTTATCTTTATTAGGGAGGCTTTCAGCCTTGGGCTGGTTCGCCTCCAAATAAAGTCAAATATGGCTGAATCATGAATTTACCACATTACCTAGCTATACTCACCTTATTCACAGAGCAACTGTACGTCGCATAGTGGGATAGCGATGAAGCCGGAATTGATATGATGATGATAAGGAACTACCACTCACTGTAGCAGGACTGTGTACTGTCCTTGCTGTTCGACCTGATCAAGTTTAATAACCTCTAATTATACTCAACCTGCTATTGTATGAAGAGTCAAAAACGGTTTGGGTGAGAGCCTCCTTCCAACAACAGGATCATACAACCGGCCAAAAAACGGGCCATCCAACAGGAAGATGTCCTATTGAGTGGTGAGAAGATCCCTTACTCTATTTAACAAATGTTAAAGGCAGGATTTGACATTTCCACTATCAAAATTCATTGTGAATCAATCGGGTGCCCTGCGACGCATTCAAAAACATATCCCAAAAACCCTTAAACATATACACTAAGGTGGATCAAATTTACAACCCGCTGTTCCCCACTGCTCTTTCAATGCGAATTGACTGTGCAGCTGGGCAAAATTTGAAGGAATTTGATTATAATCTCAATTTGCTGGAGAATTTCAAATTTTGTATGGGAAAACGTATGGAAAACGGAACGTTCCTATTCATTTGCTTAACAAAAATACAAATTTTGCTTAAATTTCACCAAATCTCGGACTTAGATTGACAATAATATACAAAACAACTTTAGCCGTGACTGCAAATCGATTTGATCTTTGTACAACAATTTATTAATCTTTCAAGTGTTCCACACATCCGTACAAGCTCATGTGGGTAAGCGCATAGCAATAGGTCTAAATTAATTTAATAATAATTGTTTTCTCAGCAGTCTACTCGATTTGCAGCCTTCGACAAAGTTGTTCTGCACAGTATTCGGTGAAATTTGAGCAATTCTTGAATGTTTGGCAATGAAATTAATAGGTTGGTTTCGTTTCCCATACATTTTTCAACACAAAATTTAAAAAATTCTCTCGCAAATCAAGATCATTACCAAATTTGATCAAACATGACACCGCTGTTGTTGGGATCAAAACCTATCGGAAGAGCAGTGAAGAACAGGAGGTTGTGATCACACTTCCAATAATTACCGACATCGGAAATTTTTATCAAAATATCAATAGCTGAACAGTGCAGTAGATTTTAAGGAAGCTCAATTTAATTGTTTTAAAGCTGCAATTAAACGAAAACTTCACAACAATAACAAGATTTGGTGATTAAAATAAGGTTGATCTTATTATAAAATTATGTTTTGAAAATTATACCACGATAATTTTTTTACTACAAGTCCAATTTGAAAGCTATAAACGTACCACCGTACGTGTAATACATTATAAAAATGCTTTAACTTTTCCAATTATTGTAAATTTTAATATTTATGCATTTTAATAAAACTGCATTTTACATTTTCACAAAATTCATGTTAAACCTATTAGATGGAGATATATATTTTTTTTTAATTTCTTTTACAAATGGGAAAATAATGCTCCGCAAATTGGACTTCGATGTGTTTCGAAGAAACGTGCATCTCATTTTCCACTTCAAGTTAAAAAAAAAACGACACGAGTCGTTCGGCGAAAACAAAGTGCCGGACTAATATTCGCAAGTTAAAAAAAGCAGCATATCAGCAGTTTTCGTCATTGTCAGAGCATAGAAACATGAACCTCTCTTCAACATCCACGTTCATCGAAGTGCAAACGAAGAGAAAGAAAAAAAAATTCACGACTGATTGATGATTATGACTGTAGGTAGGCAGGTACACGACGGTAGGCAAAACGATCAAGTGTTAGATGGTTCACCTGTCAAAGGAAGGTGCCCTCTAACACTAACAAGCCATCCTTCTTAAATGTGCAGAAAAACGGCAAAGAAAACGAGACTCATCATCGCAAAACGTGGCCTCATCTCATCGCCCAAGGGAAAGAGGTTTTCCTTTACACGAAATTTGCTACACCTCGTCGCGCTGTCGTCACCTAAATGTGAGTTATGCCTTTTTATGACATTTTCGTGAGAAATTACCGAGTGAAACAAGACACCTGACAAATTGGGCACACGTTCCCGCTGCCGTTCATGCAGAAGTTTTGACTGAAGTGAAGCACAGAGAGAAAAATAAAAAAAAAAGTTATATTGGCCCCGGAAAACGTTCCCCGAAGCAAGGATATAATAAATTGATTACCTTCAAAATGTGTCCTTTTACTGTTTCCCTAAAAGTCGTTTGCTGCTTTCCTGGTGCTCAATAAAGGACCACTCTTCTCTTTTTATTCTTTTATTTTTTCCGAACAAGTCCTTTTAATTTAGTCCATTTTAGCGCGAAATTGAGTGCTTTTAAAATTTATATCAATGACTTTTGGGATGCTAATTTGGGACGGGCGAGCAGTGGATGAAAGTGTGAGTGGTACTGCAGGAAATTAGAAATATGGAGCTTCGACCGAAACTAATGGAAAATCATTTTAAAAAATTGCACTTTGTTTCGGTGGATGCTTCTTGAAAGAAATATTCGCGCTTCACTGCCGTTAAATCAGATTTATTGATTCGGCTCTTCTTATGAAGATAGATTTCAAACAACGCTTTTTACACAGACCGATATCGGTAGTTCCATTTAGATTTTTATCGAGTATCGTTACGTGATAAAACGCATTATATGTGTTCAGCGCCTTTTCCGTTAGGGTTCAAGTACAGGCAGATGCAAGGATGGCTCTTTACGTTTTCGATGGTATCTTCAGCAGCGATTCCAGTAATAGTGAGACGTTCAAAACTGTTTGATCCATGAAAATGATAAATAAACAAATCTATTTCAACGTGAAACGCTGTGGAAACCATATTACTGATTGATCTTACTATAACCACGAAGTTTCAAAATCACAAATATCAGTTCCCACAGCTCCCAGAGAGATCCAAGTTCACAAGCGGTGTCACAACATTGTCCGAGATTTGTGCTCCAGAAAATATGAAGTGATAGAACATTTCAAGTAACATTTTTTTAAATATTAGGTTGATGTAGACCATGATTAAGACTTGTAGCATGTTTTGAAACCACTATAAAACCTGCTGCAATGTTATTTGGGATATCAGCCATCAAGACGGCCATTTGTGGATTCCTTAACTGCCAGTAACCGCAAGTTAGTCCCATCTGTATTTTTATCCATTTTGAGTTTGCATAATTATGCAGTTCATATTTCTATGTTTTTTTACGCTGTGACATTGAAAAAGGTGGTTTGTTCAAGAAAACTAAAAAACAATACCAAGTTAAATGGTTCCACAGCAAAAGGAACCGCATATCAGTCTCATTAGAAAAAAAAGATTTCATTAAGGTTGTCGGTAAATAATTTGAAATATTCTTCGATCATCATTTTCTAAATGTATTGGAAAGATTCATTGGAAATGCATGTCACCACGCCAAAACTGTCCATGTTTCATAAATATCAACTGGAATGGTGAGGAAAGTTTAACCATGTCTTTTCTTTCTTCAACAACAGCAAATGCGACGTCACACTACCTAGTGCATAAGAATTTTGTAGCCAAAAAAATCACATTGCCAGACCTCGCTGTAAGGAATTATGTTAAGACCCCTGATGATGGTAAGCTCCAACCGGTACTATCTTCGGATTACATCAGAATGTCACGAATGTCAAGCTGTTATGGTTGTGGCATCTGCATAACAGACGCCATCGAATTTTGTTCATTTCCAGCAGATCGCATTTGTTGCGCCACTGCTGAGTCGAAATTCCCTAGCTGTCGCCAGTCATCGATCCTACAATAAGTGTCGAGGTACTGCATAATCAATTTCCGAGGAAAGGATCTAATTACTAAGCCAATGCACTACGTCTGTTTCCAAGTGGCGTTGTCACCATGCGACATGTAAACGCGGGAAAGCCGCAGCGCGGTTTCTCTCTTGATCATTTCTCTCCCTCTCTTGTTCGATCTATGTATCGATCGCTGATTGGCTAGCAAATACATAATGACTTCAATTACCTCCAGTTTAGGCTAAGTTAAACATGAACAATAAAATCAATCTAACATAAACCATCAACAAGTGAAGTTGAAGAATTTAATGAGAAACACAAGTGACAGATAGCAGGATACTTCACATGGTGTCGATGTCGATGTTAATCAATACGATCCTTATCAAACTTTTGGCAGATCCTTCAATCAGGACCGATATGAAATGTTGATACGAGTTGGAACTTACCGCCTTGAGAGGGAAAGTGAATGACAGGTTACGTGTACTGCTGCCCGTTAATGTTTAATTCAATCATCTGTGACTTTTTTAATTGAACCGGTAAAATGTCTAAAATGGTCGTTTTTGGTTTATTTATTCAGTTTCTAATATTTATTCACCATTAAATACATCCACTCATCAATTTTAATGAGTTAAACTTCACAATTACTTGTTTTAATAAACGTAAATTCATTGCTAGAGGCAATACATCTGACAACGCTGTTTCAATGATACATTCATGATTGCTAACAAAGCAATAAAGTTGAAGTGGTTTTCTTTGTGTTAAATTTTGTTCACCAAGGGTTTTGTGAAGCAGTCGTTTTGAGTTTCGTGTATGTATTCGATTGCGTGTCATTGTGCTATATTTCGAAGAACACAAGTAACTTAATACAATGCATGTGTTATACCAAGGAAATATTCGATCTTAAATCATGAAAATACATGTTTCAAGTTTTCGTATTTATAATGTATGAATGTATGTGTATACTAATGAAGACAAAATTACTTACCCTTTGTTGAACCTAAAATAAACTATAAAACAACGTCACAGCTATGATTTTAAGCTTGCTTCTATAGATTTACAAAACGTATCGCATCATGAGATTTGACTCAAGGCAGATTCTATCCACTTCCCCTAGGGTATCCGATTACGCCCTTGGATGTGGCCAAAATAGTTCTTACGACCCTCAATTTGACCACCAAATGTTATGGCTCTGAATTCTCATGAGATTTGATGTGAAGCATGGTGGATTTTGATTTAAAGAGGTTTTACCACTTCCTAAGGGATATCCAGAACATGTCTGGAAGTGGCCTACATGATGCTGGTTTCTTATCATAACTCTTGGCATTGTGACTGACTTGCGGTTATTTTTCTCTTTAACGTTAAATGTTATCGCAAGTCAGTCCCACTGACCAGTCCCACTTGGTAATAAAATGAAAATTTCACGGTATTTTGTGCAACCTTTTTTACGATACATAGATGCATTCCATCATTTACGTTTATTTTCCAAATTATCCCTCCAAAAATAAGTGTAAATGAGAAAACTTGTTAAATTATTGAACGCCGTTTTCTCATTTCCTCATTTCCAGTTTTTTACAGACTTGCGATTATGGGCAGCAAAGGAATCACTTTAAGCTGACCAATGCAAATTAATCTCAAACGATTTAGTTTAATAAATACGAAACTATGAAAAAAAAAATTGTTTTGCACAATCTGGGAGAGAGCAAATCTTGTTGGCAAAGTCGTTATTTCTGAGTTCCACCATCCTGGCCTGGATAATTTTGGTTAACCTATTGACATTGGTCTTCAAGTGGGGCAGCCCAGAACGCTGGAACTACCTACGAATGGTGTTACGGAACATGATAAGATCTTTGGTTGGGCTGTCAAGGTTCAGAGTATGACTCACCTGTTTGGTACGTGTTGCCCTAACACGGGATATCGCCTCTTAGATGGTTTGCAGACACCAATCGACTTCTTCGAACGACTCCGGCAGGACGTCGTAGTCGATTACTGTGTCTACACAGCGCTGGTACTGCTGCCAGTTGACACGATGGTAATTTGGCCGGGAAACTTGAAACCTATTGACCGAGGAACCTACTTCAGCCACCACGGATAGTGGTCCGAGCTCAGTTCCTGATAGGCGATAGGTTGAGAGATGAGTTCCAGCAGAGTAGCATTGTTGAATATATTGAATAAAATTGTCATGTTGTCGCAAATCTTTGACCGCAAATGATGTGTTATTTACTTATGCCCTCCCTCCCCCTCAAATGCAACGTTATTTATGCATGTTCCCTAACAGGACCAAATAGCCTTAGCTGGTACGTCTGCTCTACCAATAAATACTTACCATGAAAGCGAAATGGACTGAGTGGTTGCCTGTCAACTGCCTTGTAGGTTCATGTTAATTCCATCTCATTGTCCCTCAATTAGTAAAATGGGTGCGTGAAATATGTCTGATATTCACAAATAAATATCCAAAATCATCCCGCTAATAGCTCTCAACTCATCTTTTGTTCACGAGTAAAAGTGCCCCTCAAGCATAATGTCAAGTTGAAATCTAATTACGTAACTTTTCAAACTGCGATACCTTTAAGTGGCTTCCTAACGGTATTCTTATCCACGCGACCCCACAAGAGTAGCTAACAATTTGCTTCAAAATGCAGCTCATCCAAGCTACACTTCCAGCCCACCGTCACCGCCAAGCTCCGAAAAAAGACGTGGCCTTTCTTTGATGAATTATTCCCGACTCAGCTGAGCTCCCGTGCTAATGAGTAATGAAAATAATTCAATTTCCAGCACGATCATCCCCCATTTGGCAGTCTTTCTATCTTACCACCTACCTAGCTACAAAAAGCCAACGTTCAACGCACGGACACGGATGCCATCCATCTTGTGGCGGTGGTACTCATCCTCCCTCTCCCCCCTTTAACTTCGTCATCGGTCATGGGGTGTTACGATGGCGCAAATTAATACGGAAAACTGAAGCCAGGAGAATCGCCATATTATTCCAGGGTGAAAAGCGGTTATCTTTCAGAGGGGTGTAGATTCGGCTCTGTTTTCTGGCTGCTTGTGTAGCGCGAAAGTCTTGTCGTTTTTCCAAAGTTTCCAAAAGGAGAAGAACGGGAAACTGTATCTATCGGTAAGGAGCAACAGAACCTGAACTTTGCTCGGTGTGAGGTTGGTAGTTTTTGAAATGAAGGCATGTTTCGGATGATCCTTTGTTCCATTGTGGGACTGACGAGGTGGCAGAGTTGCGGTGGTGTTGCTTTGAATCAGAAACTCATTAAAATATTCGGCTTTATTAAAGACTGCACATAGCTCCGTCATCGGGTGTATGTCGTCGGCGAAGGTTGGAATTGGAAGGTAAAATTATTTGCGGGATGAAGGCCAGATGGGGCCATGTACTTGCTTTGGTTCTGCATTCAAGTCACGCTTTGCCATTATGTTAGAAGTAATTGCCGAAATAAGGAGATGTCATGTATTGGCGAAGAAAACATGCCACAGCGTGCGAGTCTGGAACCAGGGTTTTTGGGATGTTGTGGTGGCACAGCATGTCATTTGGTGGAGTCTATTTAAAAGTTTTTAATTTCGGGATTTAATAATTTTCCAGATAACATACATTGAAGGTAGACTGTTTTAAAAGCTAAGTTCTATGCATCAACTCCTTTAGGAAGATCGATTCATGTAGCTGCTCAGCCGACGTGGAGGGTTGATTTTACAAACTTTCGAGCTATTGTTCATTTCTCAACTAGATAATAAAAGTGTCGATGAAGAGAAATCTCAAAGTGAAATTAGAACGATCCTGAAATATAAAAATGTGTCTTTTTGCACGCTAAGATTTGTTTAGTCAGCAGGATCTTTTGGAAATCTATTTTTTTATTTACTTAAATGATTCAAATTTAAAAGCAAAAAGCTTTGAATTAGAAGATCATTAAATTTGAGGAATTTATTTTGATCTTTTGTTCAGTTTGATTTGGAATCAAAAACTCTGCTTGGAGAGACTTGATCCCAAAGGACTAGATACACTTAATCCTGTGATAAGATTGTGAAAAAAAACTCTTTCTTCTACTTGCTCTCCAAGAAGGTTCACACATTTGATTCCTGGTATGTGTAAAAATTTATATTTAAATGCATATAATTTCCATAAAAAGAGGATCAAGGAATTCGAAGTGCATTCTGCAGAGAGTTTTCTTTCTGGAAAATATTCTTAAGGACTTCCGGTGAGAATTTGAAAGCCATTTTGAAAGGTATTCAATAGTCTTTGCGAGGAGAACTTCAGAAGAATTCCAAGGGTAAAAGTACATAAAAATTAGGCGTTGAATTCCATAACCATTGTAAGAAGTAGCCCAGGAGCATTCCAAAGGAAATTCTGAGCAAGATTTAACCGGAACTCTGATGACTATTCAAAAAATAATTCCTAAGAATTTCTAACCACAATCCCAAGAAAATTAAAATAAGAGCTTAAAAGAACTCCTTACATTAGTTACGGTAATAATTTCTAGAAAAACAGAATATGTAACCAGTTCCAATGCAACTCTTAGGAGAACACTATTTTTTGGAGTACATACCAAAGGCAGTCAATCCCAGTCGGCACCGTTGGGATGTTCTGAGGCATAACATCTCTGATCACGCCTTCCTTAGGAAGCCGTTGGTCCCTGGTTCATGAGTTGATGGGTCCATAGGTAGGGTCCAAGTATGGGAGCTGCCTCCCTGGCATCGGTAGCATTGGTGCGGAAAACAAGATCGACGGAAAACAAATCAAGTAAAAATGGAAGAAAGAGGCTTAAAAGTTTTGCGGACATAGCGGACACCGACTATGAATATTATTGTGGCATTTTTTGTATAGGTAGTCGCTTTAACACTTTTGGGTCTTTTGTGACTTGTCCGGGGTGAGATTTGAACTCGTGACTTTGGCGTGAGAGGTATGCATTCTAACCACTACGCCGGGGTCGCCCTCATATTGTGTCATTGATCCCGACAGTGATTGTGCATATTTCCAGATTCTAGGAATTTAATGCGACACTGACGAAACATTCAACGGCTGCGGGAGGTGGAGGGCTTTTTCTCAATGGAAACCCTGCCAATTAAAATTCATTTAACCTAAACATACTATTTGAAGTATCAAGGTGGTTTTTGTAAAACCATTTAGATCGAAAAACATTATAATTCTTTGTTGTATTTTTTTTTTCTGATTTCAATAACAAAATTTCAACACGAACAATGCATATGGGCCTACCTACATGGATCAATTCTCTTCATAGACTTTCTCTTTCGTTAATAACATGGCTGCAAGCACGCCTCTGGCTGTGTTTGTCGTATAAATTGCTAGATAATAGCATCTTCCATCAAACTGTTTGTCGAAAATAGCCCGAAACGATTTTACATTACCGTGGTGATCCAAAGAGAAAATCACTAAGAGATTCGATCAATGTCGTTAGGACCTTATGCATTGTTGCATTGTTGCATACGAAAACCCTTAGCGACATGATATTTCTTGTCTTGCAAACATAGTGAGATGACTAGCAATATGCTTTGATCGTCAATACAAAATGACAGACTGTTTAGGGGAAACGCTCCTATAGTTGCGGTACGTTAGAAGCGTTAGGTTCCTATAGTTGTGTATGGAGTCTCCATACACAACTATAGGAACCTAACGCTTCTAACGTACCGCAACTATAGGAGCGTTTACCCTATCAGCTGTGAATGAAGCACTGGTACAGTTTTTGTTTTGTCGCACGTTGTATGATGACGAATTTGCATAGTAGCCCAAATTTATGCAATGACGATGACATCAACCAAACCATTTGGGATATCGTTTGTTTATGGTATTTTTGTAATGGGGTATGGTATGATGTATATTTAGAAGAATATCATTAAGCTGTCAAACGATACCAGTACATGAGGTTTTGAGTGTGTCCTTTTTGAGTCCTACTGGCACTGATTCCAGTGTATCTGGAATGGGCCGGCTCCTTCTGATTTTCCTGCCTATTTACCTCATGATGAAACATAATAAATTTCAAGCTGTCAAGGTGTTGAACATGTCCTTTTTGGCCCAACCGAAACCGGTCCCGGGGTATCCGTGCTTGTTCACTTTAACGGCTTCATGTAATTGTTTTGCTCATGTCCTTTAATTTTGTTACAAATTAAACTATTAAAAAAAAAAATTCACATGTTTGTCACCGATAGTGATTTCACTGACAATTGACATGGTTTGCTTTGACAATGACTGTTAGTTCAAATGAGTGACCAAAGCAGCATTTTGTATATCGCCGTAAACTATCGAGATTCTGCAGTACTGGCTAGCATAATGTAAACAGAGCGTCAGCATCTACCAGCATGAGATTTCAGGAGCAACTAGTTGCTTGAACTGGTTGAGCTAGGGAACTAGCATAAGTGTTAACAGTCCATCAAAGATTGCATGGCCCAGCTGTATGAG
Source organism: Ochlerotatus camptorhynchus (assembly GCF_037179485.1). Classification (NCBI taxonomy): domain Eukaryota; kingdom Metazoa; phylum Arthropoda; class Insecta; order Diptera; family Culicidae; genus Ochlerotatus; species Ochlerotatus camptorhynchus. Next base: position 2,949,826 of record NW_027040817.1, on the reverse strand, counting down.
TAACTGAGGTCTGTTGAAAAATTAGTCTTGAATCAAAAAATTATGACGTGCGAAAAAAACATGATCTCCCATACCGAAGTTTACTCATTTGTCAGAGAATTGCCCTATATCATGCATCATTATTCATAAGTAGGATAAATTTGTCAACATAGTAAAACAAATTCCCGCATGATTTACCTCGAAAACACAACGACATGCGTGACGATTCCAATCCAGCACGTTTATTTAATTTGCTGCATACTGTTTTATCACCACAGTGCACGCAACACTTATTGCTCCCTCGATTACCAAAGTGGGGTCTGCTGGCAGCAATCGTCAAGCTACCAGAAAAACAACCAATTCATTTTCACACTTTCCGTGCTACCTCAGCCCCCCTGGGGAAAAATATGATTGCATTTAGGTGACGCTCCATTACCAATCAATTATGGTTCCATTACAGCAAACTTTCGATTCCACCTTGAGAACGATTTCATGCTCGCTAAACTTTGGAACGCTCAACTAATTACCAAGTCTCACCCTAAGCGCAGGTAGTAAATTAAGCAAACTGTGCTGCTCCATTTAACTCTACGCCCCAGAGGGTCGTGAGCCCTCGTGACTCGCCGAACAGCGTAGCCGTAGTTCCGCACCCCTCGATTTGGGTAACGGAAAAATGATAAGCCTATCGGTAGACGCCACACTGAACCTGATGAATTGACTCATAAAAGTTTAAGTCTCCTTAGGTGCCTCCTTCTCATCTACTCCCGGGAATGAATGGTAATGTTTTTCCTCAACGGGCACCCCGTAGCGGCATTAATAGTAATTTTCGTTATTATAAAAGTGTGCTTTCTACTTCCGTCGCTAAGTCCGAGTCTCGGCTGAGTCTGGGTTGCCTGTATTTGTTGGCGTGTTTTCTATCCTGCATTTACAAATTAATTAAATTGAAATTAATTGCTTTCCGCTTTCTCCAGTTGGGGTCGACGCCGCCATCGCAAACACGAGAGCACTCTCCACCTTAATTATGTTATTTGCATGCTTTTTTCATCTTTCCGCTCACTCGTTCCGCATGATGCCATTTTTGCATATTTCTTTCAGGCGAAACTTTTGTCGTCTGCTTCAATGGTCCTCCGCTGCCAACATCACCGGCACATGTAGGTCATCCGGAGCCTTCCGAGTGGATAGTTTGTGTGCCATTGCAGGAGAGTTTAATTACGTTTGGATTGGGCCATTAAATTGAAGCAAAGTAAAAATGATGGGCTATCGGTTTCATGGGGGCGGTATTTGCAAAACTTTCGGGAGAAAATTAAAGGTTATAGGTGGTTAGGTGATATTCTAACACAGTAGCGTAAGGTGGGGTATAATGTCGTTTTGAGATTTTCCGTGCACTTGTTTGTAAGGTTTTTAAGAGCCAGACTTTCTCTCAAAACATCACTAAAATTGGTTTCGAAGAGTTACAGGCAAAGTTTGATACGAGAATAAAAATTATAATATTTGTATCAACTTTGGGCCGTATATAGCACAGGAAATACTCGGTAGTGAAAGGAAAATTTTATTTCACGGCATGATTGTGTTTCTCTTGAAGATTTCTTATGATTATCAGACTTTTGATGAAACATCAGGAAACTGGAATTGCGTATGGTGGAGCAATTTCAATAATTTTATTTGTTTTATCGATCAGAAATATTTCTATGCATCGGTAGCAATCTTTCCAACTGTTGTTTTTTTACAAGAAACTATTGAAAAAGTGGTAAATGTCAAGCATTGTTCAAAAGCATTGAAATAACTAACAAAAACAACAAATAACGTACAGCCCCTACACAGTCATCAGAGAAACGGTTCTAGACGAAGTATGTCGATGTAGCATTGCTGCTTCTCAAACACTTTCATCAGAGAGTTGTTAGTAGACAAAACAAATCGAAGTGGCATTCACCTCCGATATTTGGGCGTGTGCGAATAGGGAGCATGCAATTTCGTAACATTTTGCACATTCATCCCCATATTCAGAACCACACGCCCTCAACGACCACACAAAATGCTCTCCAGTGTTGTAATCTTGTAACCAAACTTGGAAGCAGGGGTGCAAGTGATTTTGATCGATTCTCTTCATCGACTTTCTGTTTCGTTAATAACTCGAAGGCAAACACATTCGTTGATACGTTTGTTGTTCTGGATGATAGAAGAGTATAGCATAAATAGTGTGAAAAAGGTTAGTGAAGCCATGGTCATCAAAAGAGGAAATCGAAGAAGAGAATTGACTTTCACCCCTTTGCTTCTAAGCCCCTTAATTCAGTCGTCGTTATAGCAATGAAAACTACCATCGCACCGCTTTTGAATCTTGGGTTACACTTGCTGGTTGCAATTCCAGCTATTCGATAAAATATTTACAGAAATTTTCAAATTTTCAAGCTCATAACCGACATTCCTTCTTATTTCTACTCGTTTGATTTAGCGCAGTAGAAAAAATAAAAAAAAAGTACTAATTTATCTGAACAGGCATAGTGGAGAATCATAACGTGAAACAGTATCATAAATTCGCCGAAAAAAAGTGTTAAGCGGGTTTCTGCTAAAGGCTAAGATGACCAACTTGTTGAGAGAAGGAGTTTATCGAGAAACACTATCATCGTCATCTACCAAAGGCTTTACTACCATAGGCCTTTTTCAGGGCCATCAAGATTTTCCAAAAGAGTTCAATTTTTGAACATGTCCCAACTAAAATTCATATCAAAAGGTTCTTTTCATGGCAATCATAGTCATACTCAGTGTTCGGAAAATCACTCCCAAATCTCATTCATTGAGTCTCCCTGCGAGAATAAACTCGCGTGCGAATGTGGAAAGCAAAATTGATGCTTAAGATTCTCAGGCAGTGTGAGTGCGTGAATAAACTCACACTCACAACACCGAAAAATCATTCCAGCTTTAAACTCATAAAAACCACTCAAACGGCAACTGATAGCATGCTCATGCATGTTGTATTAGTTTTCCAACCTCTGATGCACAAACAAGAGTAATAACAATTAATAGCTCCGACATATAAAGAAATTAATTTTTGAACCTGAAAACTCAGCGGTGATTTTTGCGACGTTGAATTTTGGCAGGCAAAACTCATAGGCGCATGAGATTTTAATTTTTGAGTTTTTCTGAACACTAGATACTAAAGAGTATGAACAGAGATAACCCCGCTCAAATTTATATTCCTACCCAAAACTAAATCCTATCGAAAAACATTTATTATATAAGACCACGTAGTCCTTAGGGTTGTCCCTCGTAGTTTTTTTTTTCAACAATATAGCTTACTTTAAAAAAAAATCTACAATCAGGTATGGTCCATTCTTTAAAATCTCAGCCTAATTTTCAAAGGATGTGAATCTCACTAGAATGAGGAAAGGGTCTAAGGGAGAGGAATCTACGTTAAAAGTTTGTCAAATCACTTCTGGAAAGCTCAGACTAACATTAAATATAATTCAATCACTCACCAGAAAAGTTTGGACTCCCTAAGGAAGGTATTGAACCACTTCAGAAAAGGTTGGACACTGTTTGAAAAAAAAATAAACTAAAAAAAGTGTCGGTTCACTTCGGAAAACTTTCTACACTTTTAGGAAAGCTAGATGACATAAGCAAGATTGTATCCTTGCCAAATGCCAAGGCAGTTAAGAAAAATCTGGGGCTCACTCAGGGAAATGTCAAACCCGCTCTGACAAGTTTGGTTTCAGTTCGGAAAAAGTTGAATCAATGCAGGAAACCTTCACAGCTAAAAAAAAGTAGTTTAAATTTACGTTACTATGATGCACATAAATGGAGCGTCATATAACATACAAGTTTAGATTATAGATCGTGTAAATTTATGAGACATGTCGTGCAATATTCCATATATTGTATGCAACTGTCCTCTTTTATTTGCAACATTTCTTGCAAGCTGCTAGTTTACGTGAAATGGAAGTTTACATGTATGAATGTTTGCATGCATGGATGTTTACATCGCCAATAAAATTCAGAATTTTTTGTTGTGTTGGATTCATTTAGGAAAGGGATTTAATCAGCTAAAGTTGCCTCACTTTAGAAATTCGAAACCAATTCTTTCAAGCTAGGATTTGGAATATACTGAAGGAAAGCTTTGACAACATTAAAAAGGATTGAATAACACAACAGAAAACTTTGACTACACAGCAAAAAAATAATTTTGATATCACGTCAAAGTGGATGCACTACAATCATGTCGAAAATATGGTGTAATATAACTTGCTAAAAAGGACAAAATTATCATTAATACAATGCATGAACTGACATTACGCTGCTTTTACTACATTTGTTTATTTATGTGGTCATAAAAATTACATGAAATTTTCGACATGATTGTAGTGCATCCACTTTGATGTGATATCAAAATTATTTTTTTGCTGTGTATATGTTTTGTATTACTTCTGCGTGAAGTCAATAATTTACATAGTTGAAAATGCTAATTTCAAATAACAGAGTGGTTATTTTTATACGATAGATGAGGAGATGAAAGTATAGGATAAACTCTAACGGAACTATCAACCCTATACTTTCATTTCTTCATCTATCGTATAAAAAATACCCCTTTAGTCTGTTATTTGAAATAAGCATCTTCAACTATAACAGGAAAGTTTTTACTCATTTAGAAAAATGTTAATGACTTATTCGCAAGTTTGAACTCACTTCAAACAAATTCAGACTCAGTTTTGAATCTGCCGTGAAAAGTGTCACCTCAGTTAGGAATTTCCTGAATCGTTTCTGATTTTGTCCCACTTCTAAAAAATTTAAACCAATTTCGAAAAGAAAAAAAAAAAAAAAAAATAACACATCGCTGATATTTTGATACGTTGTATAAAAAAAACCTTAATTTTCAAGGAAATATATAAAAACATATTGCGCCGTCTGTCTACAAACCATGAATACCATAATAAAAACAAATACAATGAATGATTTTCAGTAAAAAAAAGGCCACATCTAAATGTATCATTTAATTTTCTCTGAAAATTATTTTTAATAACCTTTCATTTGATATTTTGATCTTTGAAATCAACCAAGTGGTTCAAAATATATAATTTTTTAAAGTAATAAAAAAAAAACAAAATATTTACTTTTTTAGCATTCTTACATATAAATGGTCACCCTTATGACAAAATAATAAAATAATGGTCATATATTTTACGAAAAGAAACAAAACTACCGATTTAATGAAATTCTGAGAACCACTGTATCGGTTTGCTATGGAATGGCTGCAAAGATATTATTTATAGAAATCTCAAAAATTCAGGGTTGAAGTCCCAGAGGCTTAGAAAAAATTCCAAAAGGCATCCATTCTGTGCTTTGGCAAAACTTGATTCACACAAAAATGCAATAACTGCTGTTTCCATGATCCCAGGCTTGGTAGAGATCTAAAAATACTAGTATTTCTTAAATCAAGAGCTTGGAAGTGTTGCTGTTTGAATATTTCAAGAACATGGAACTGGAAATGTTTCATAATTCTGCCTTGATTAATTGTCTTTTTCATCTTAAAAATGCTGAAGTTCCCGAAAAAATTTCAAAGTTCCGGGCTTTATAAAAAGAGGTGAATTATTTAACATAAAATTCAGAATTTAATTTTGGCCTTTATTTGGAAAACATGTTTAGCACCTTGTACTAAGAAAATTATTCAAGAATATGAGATTAGGCCTCTTTTGAATGTTGCAAACGCTAAAAATATACCCGGACATGGATTTTTATCAATATATTTCATGGAACATTATGTAGTATTCAAAAAATTCTGAATAAAATATTTGTTACAAATGGGAAATTTTGAAGAATGGAAAGTGGTTAAGAAGTTTTGGAGAGATTTCACAAACTATTTTCAATGAAAGTCAAAAATGTTAGCTACTTTTCTCGTTGTAGTGGAAGAAAAAATCTCAAAATATTGTTTTATATAGAAGTTCGAGTGGTAAATAGTAAACGCTTGAATAGATTGAATGAAGTTTAACTGTTTTCTGACAAAGTTCAATCTTGTATGAGTCATTCCAGCTCAAGTGGGTACAGAATTGAAAAAAGTTGTGGTCGATGTCACCGATTTGATTGATTGATTGATTTATCTTTATTAAGGAGGCTGGTTCGCCTCCAATATCACCGATTTGAGCCAAACTTGGCCAAAACGCTTATTTTAGCAATGTGAACAAACGCCGTTTTTGATTTTACTCAAAAGTTCCTTGATCCTTCTCGGCTATAACTCTTGATTTCCTATAACTTCTAAAAAAAATCATCTTTCAGAAGAAAGAGAACATGTACAAGAAGAACATGACAGTTACGTTCATGAATAGAAAGCGTGTTTTCAAAAAATGACAAATAAAGGTTCAACGTTTATTTTTCTTTATATTTATAATAAAAAAAGCATTCTTGCTGGTGAGATTGTATCTAAAAAAAAATTAATTAAAGGGTATTATTCAAGTAGCAGCTGTCACCCCAAACTGAAATTTTATATATGTACCTGTTAATCTATCTGATTTCATCGTATTTCTAAAGCACAACGTTTTGGCTGTATCTCATAGGAACGTATTTTTCACTTTTAGGACCACAATTAAATTATAAACAGAAGTAAATAAATGAGCTAGTTATGATTTCATATACTGAGAATCCTGCGCAGAACATGTGAAAAATAACATTAAAATATGATTGTGCTATCGGCGTGAAGGAATTCAAGCAAAAATAAAAAAAATAATATTAAAAAGCATTGATTTTCTACTAGTAAACCTCGAAACAACCACTCACTCATCTGGTCATAGCTCAAAAATTATTTGTCCAAATCATTTGGTCTTAAAAACACATCAAGTAGAAAATGTTTCCAAAGTGTGATTATAATTCGAGCCCACAATATTAAAAAATAAAAAATCCCACCCATGGTGAAAATAAGCCATTTTTTGACAATTTGGATACCTGCCGGTAATCAGCCTGTCTACTGTAGTTACTATAACAAAAATAAAATGTGGGTACACTCATGATAATCTACATTAAAACACCTTCAAATTGACGTCCTAAGATCACGAATAGATTATTTGGTTGCGGAGTAATCTCTTCTGAAAGATGACATTTCTAAAAATCTCGAATATCCAGGGTTGTAGCCGAGAGGGATCTAGGCACTTCAGAGCAAAATCAAAAAAGCGTTTGTTCAGAATGCCAAAATAAGTGTTTTGGCCAAGTTTGACTCAAACCGGTGACATCGACCACAGGTGGTGTACCCATTTGAGCTGGAATGACCCATATTGAAGTTGGCGAATGGATTCCGGGGAAACATTATACAATCGCTTATGACACGGTTCCGTTTCGTAATCTAAAAAAACGAGTTATACCATGTTGATTTGCAAACAGTAAATGAAATCCATTCGTAAACATTAGGCAATATTTTTTGAAACTATGCCAGATATCATGCTTTAGTTTTAAACAATCAAATCATTTGAGTTTTGTGCAGAAGCATAATATGCACAAAACTTTATTCAGTAGTTACTCGACAACCAAACCAAACTGCGCGGTGAGCGTCCAGAAGCTCTGAAAATTCCCATTCTCAACGTAGCCATTCAAGCGATCCAACTTTGTAGAGGCCGGCAGGCTGGGATGCAACCAATGCACTCTAATGTGATTGTGTTTGTCTGCGTCCACTTTTCACAGAAGCCACACCGAGAGTGAGATGTAATTTGCATATTGGACTACCGCACACATCCACCGTAGAAGCACACGCAAAAGTCGGGCACTTTACTCTGTGTTTGGCAAATGGTTCATATACCTAGAGGTACGTTCTACGTTCTGAATGTTTATGAGGTGCCCCCTCCAGGCAGGACCGACCGACCGGTGTCGGCAGCCAGAACCCCCTGCAGAGTGATGGCCTTGGTTAGTTGCCACCGTTTCCGCTGCATCGGGCTCGCACATGGCTGCAATGAGCGTAATTATTTTAAATCATAATTAAAATTTCCAGAGTCGAATCATTTCGATAAATTATGGATGGTTTGCAGATGACTCGCTAGCAGGCGGTGTGTGATTTGGTGCCATGGTGATATTTCAACTCGAGGGAACACGTTTCGAGGAATTTCAGCGAATATCGAAACGCACATATTTTGATTTTGAGCAACGATGCAGAATAAAGTGTTAATTGAACGAGGAAACATGTGGCACACAGACGAGTTCGATTTGATTGGGTCTATATTTGTAGAAATCTAACTTGCCTGCACACTTAGAAAAATTCATGTAAATTTGGGTGCTCTGAGAGTGACATATACGAGCGTCAATTTTGACTTAAATTTGAGTCATAACAGACGCGAAATTCAGCTCAATCAAACGTACTTTCGAACATTTCAGTCTCGGAGCACTTAATTTTACATGACACGTTTGTTAACGTCTCATCCTTTATGTCAAAGATGGATTCCGTAACGTGTAAAAATAAGTATTTCTAAGTGTGTGGGAGTTGTTTTTTCCAAAACAAATTTTAGCAATTCAATGAGCTCAAGTAAATATCTGTCGTTTATGTGTCCGATTCAGGGTTGTTAATCATACAGCGTTATCGTTGCAATGCAGATGTTAACGCAGACATTATCGACGGATATCGATTAACAACCCTTCATTCAGTGTTTTCAGTTGCTAGCAAACTCGTAGTAGAACAGAAAATTCGGTTGAAATTAAATTAAGATATTTAAATGTCACATCGAACATAAATGCTCCTCCCACTTTAGCCCTCGCCCAATCCTCCCGCTCATCAGAAACGATATGCTGGATCCTGTGCCACCAGGCCATAAAAAGCGAGCAGTGCTTTTAATACCACCAGTCTACCATTGCCGTCGACACATCCCTTGGCTCTTTGTCCCCGGTTCACTCTCCGCTTCCATATCTCCTTTACTTACGGCATGGCCAGGTCTCAAACTTTCCGACCAGAAGAGCAGAGGGGGGCTTAATGTATGTAATTTGTTCGACATAAAATAAACTTTTTTATCTGCGTCCTGCATCTCTAACTCGTTCTTCTCTCTGTTCTGGTTTCATTTTCATTTCAGGTTTCTGCTTCTGTTCTCACCCTTCACCAAGGGGGCCAGCGAATCTTTGGCAGTTAATGGCGGTTGCTCCCGAGCCTTCCGGTGTTGTCTGTGCCAGAGAGGTCGCCGGGTGATAAAAACCGGAACAGCAAACGACAACAACAATTACTCAACTGTGAATTCCGAAAAAGCACTCTGCAGAGCGTGACATAAATTAAGGGAACACGCTCGACGAGAGGTTGCAACACAGGATATAAAGCAAATAAATAATCATCATTATTATCATAAAACATAAAACGCCACGGTAGATTCGGAAAGGGCGTTCCGAGGTTGCGAAAGGGTAAATTGGTTGTCGCCCTGTATGACCAAATTGTGTAAAGTGATGGTTGCAACAGCAAACAGCATAAAACGGCATCTCTCATTAAGTCATCAAAAACTAGTGAATAATTTAGTGTAAGAGCACTTTGGGAATGGAGTGATAAAAATTAAAGAGCATTTAATGAAAATTTAAACCAAGAGCCAAGCACAGACCCGTCTATCCTGCCCGGGAAAGTTTCCACTTCATCCGACTCGTTCTAGCTGCTCTCTATCCCGATCCTTCCTGACTCCGTCTGCCGGTTGGCTTCGAGCGCTCCCTGGCTTACGGGCACCCATTCGTGCATGTGCAAAAGTCAACACAGCAGAAATTGGAGACATCCTGTTCTCCCGCACTCTTGCTCCGATTCCATCCAAAACTAATTCTCGTGTACATGAGATTAAAGTGTTTACTCTGGAACGTCGAATATAAACTCTATCGTCATCTTTCCTACTCGCTTCGGCTGCTCCAGAACTGTGAAAGCACGACTGTAGTGGCAGCAACTTCCTATACTACAACGTCCTATCCTCGTAACAAGCGATTTTTAAGGCTAAACTTTCATCCTCTCCGATCGCCCGATAAACCACCTAGCACCAGCGTGGGGAATAAGTGCTCATAAAATAATAGCAGTGACTACATGCAATCAGAGTTTTACCGAAGAACAAAGTGTCTCCCCGAAGCAGAAAGTGGGGGAAAATTGAAGTGAAGTGATTTGTGGTTCCCTGGAACGTTTCGCAGCATCGCATCTGATGGATTACACTTGTCGTCGTTAGGAACGCAGGTGATGACGTCATGATACCAACGACCGATCAGCGAATTTGGATTATATTTTGTTGGTACCTTGTCTTAACATGTAAGTATTGGAGAGTCATTGCAAGTACATTTTGTGAACTATTATTTAATTGCATCATGGACGTTTATGTAAATTATTCATTCATATTCTGAAAGTAATCATAGTTTGGTTGCGAGGGTCAACGTTATCGCCTATCAGCTTCAGAAGTACGTTGGGATGTCCAATTACTGCTCAATTGCTAGAAATTATCGATTATTACTGAAAACAGTTGATTGCCGTAAGCATCGATTATCCGTTATTCGATTAGTAAGGAGCAATTATTGTTCGAATATTTTGCTTTTTTCATTGAAAATTGTCGATCTATCATTACCGTAATGGAAATTTATTAAAGCACCATCAAAAAATCTGAATAAATTGTTTTGAAGTATGCTGGATTTAATTTTTAAGGATCTTTTAATGTGGTTTTATTGTACGAGGTTTATTTAGGCGAATCTCATGGTATTAACTGAGGTCAAAGCTGAAATGCTCTACAATAAATTTTTTTCATAGCTTCTTGAAACCTGGGTGAGGTGGATCTGAAATAATCGTGCTCTCTATAACTAAAACAAGTGAATAAAAAAGCTTGCAGAAAAATGTATATTTTTTTATATCTTTATTAAGAAGGTCTTTAAGCCTTGGGCTGGTTCGTCTACGGCAGGAAACATGTCATGAATGCATGGGGTAAATGTAAATGTCCTAGGAGTTTCGCCTAGTGTTCATATTGGTTGAATTCGATGTGATGCGGAAGACGTTACGACTATTAACGGTGCGGAGGAATCTATCGTAGAGATGCTGGATTAGATTTAACGCTTCTATTGATTAATGATAGCTTCTTCGGTGATGAGTGGTGATAAGACAGAATGTCATGGAGAGAGAAAAGGGATTTAACAAGAACAATGGTATTATTTGCAGCAGAATAAGTCTATGCCCTCTAAAAAGTTATGTTTAACGTGAATTGGAATTTAAAGTAAAGTGTTAGCCTACCCTAATATGATTTAAAATATGAATTTAAGATTTCGTTAGTTCAAAAGATGTTGATATTTCTTAATATAAAGAGAGAGAGAAGGATTAGTAATTTTCATTTAATTCTACTACCTTATTTGCTTATCCTTGACAGATACGCGTATTTCGTCTACAATGTGCAGGCTTCTTCAGTGTCTTGTACTATTACTCGACTCGAGTTCTAGAGAAATACAAATCCTTTTCTCTCTTTATATAGGTATTCCACTAAGATATCAATTCATCAGGATTGATATTTCCTATTAAATATTTAAGATTACATAAACATTACAATTTCTAGGTTAGTCATCCATGCAATGTTAATATTTTTCGATACACTATTGAATTAACACTTAAACTTACTGCTACACTACGACCTGTGAGTAAATCTAAAACCTTATTGCCTAGCTTAATACTAAGGTCTTAAATCTAACCTATTCTAGGTAAAGTGTCTAGGAAAGAGTGCAGCTATCACAGGCTAAGCAGGCGTAGAATTTTACAGTAGAATCACTGATTTGTGAGTACACATTCTAATATTATTTAGAGCTTATCAATTAAGACAAATTTATATTTTACCTTTACAGCATTCTCTAATGACGGATTTCACGCCAACTCATCCAGTGGTTGGCAGCACCCTCTCAGAACCTTATGAAACTTTGTGGGTGTGGAGACTTAGCAATTTTAAGCAACTTTGCGTACTTATTTTTTTCAAAATTTATCTCGCCTAACATTTGATAAGGGTCAAAGTTTTTTGTCGATTTTTTTTTCAAATCGATATAGCTTAAAAATGACAAGCCCTAAACTTTTAGCAAATAATCTGAAATTTTATAAAAAAATTTAAATAAATTAAAAAATTGGTTTCTACACTCTAAAAAAATATATTTAAAAATTAAAAGCCATTTTCCCAAAAATGGTACCCCTCAGATTTGGTTGATATTTTTTTCTCATGAAAGGCAATATAATTACCTAACTTTTCTTCATACATCGCAAAGTGGGCGCTTTTAAGGAAAAAAAAGTTGTTCGAACAACAACTTTTTCATGTTAATTTTTTTTTAGCGTGTTTCACTTAAAGTCGAATAGTAATACGCGCACAACCTTATTAAAATCCGTTGAAACTTAATGAGCATAAAGATTTTGACCTTTTGATAATCTGGGCGTGCTTAAAACAAAAATCTAGCCTAACATTTGAAGGGCCTAATACAGAGGATTTTCCGGCATTTCGAATGGTGTTTTAATAAATGAAAACTCTAGTGTTTTTGTTTAGTGCATAATTTATTTTCCTATAATTCTCCATACATAATTTGAGTTTTTCATTGATTATTAGTCTATCGGAAACAGAGTGAAATTTTTCGGAGTTTCCTTTGAATGTGAAAATCGCTTAGTAGAAATTATGTTTTGAGAAATAGGTACAAAACAATGAAATTTTTGTGTACCAGGTATAGTTTTTACATGACTGAACAGCTCCTTGAGTTCATCGGACATCTTTGTGTATTGATCATTTGATATGAAGCAGAAGTTCAATTTTGTTATGCTTGTATCTGTTTGTTTAACTGCCCAGTCATACAGTTCTTGTGGAGTTGTGATTGTGTTTCCATAATCTCGAGCAAGACTTGCTCTCTTTGCCATTCGTTTGAGAGTTCCTCCAATTGCGTCACATGGGCCTTTCCCATGAGACGTTGCGAAGAAGTGCCGCTGCTCCATCTGACATGAAAGTAATTTTTGTGAAACTAATAGATTGTTTAATGAAATCTAACAATTTTGATATAAATAATTGAACTGCTATTGTATCATGGGTCAATACTTCTGAAATAATAATAAAGCTTAAATTTTCCAACTTGTTTTCTTTTATGTAGTAAATTTCGAAAGGATGTATCGTAGCTTGATTATTGTTCCAATGATACCCCTGTGCTGAGTTTTGAATAATAAATGAATAATTTTCAGAAAAGTCGCAAATCACTAAAATTTCACCGTTTTGAAGAGAATTTTTTTTATTCCTTAGTTAAGATGATTGCTCTTTATGAATAAAATCATGGGTTATGAGCTTTTCAACTTTTTCCGTCAAATATTGAACAAACTCATCTGCAGGTTTAATAATAGTTTCCAAATTACAACGGTCGGTAGTCAACCGCGGCTGCAATTGGGATTGTTTATGTTGGCACTACATTGCACCCTTTTAATAATCAATTCAGCAGATTTTTCCATTGTTGTATATATAAACACTTTTTCGTTTCAACAACTATGCAGCACTACACTTTCAACAACTATGCACTACAGCAACTATGAGCATTGTTGTGATATCACCAAACTTAAATATTAGATTATGTCGGTAGAAACAGACTGCGGTGCTTTAAGTTTATACCTTATATCTCTCATGTGACTACCTGCGTTGTTATATAACTGCTATATAGCAGGTAACTTAACGATTATTTTAGGCATGCCTTAAATAATCGTTAAGTTACCTGCGCTATTATATGTATTCACTTGAGAGATGAGGTATAAACATATATGCATATTGCTTACTAATGGACACACCTAATACATAAAAATAAATGAATGATTATTTTTCTAATTAAATTAATCACAAATACATGAATTGAAATCTTTTCATGGATAAAACATACTAAGTGATTTTTACTTAGTTTACCTGTTGATTTGGAACAATTTGAGGGTGGTTTTATAGAAGTTGGATAGAGTGTATGCATATATTATAATACAATCCATCACAGGAAAGTGCAAACCATGCTGAGATGGCTGTTCCTCATTAGAACGTTTTGTTCTGAACTCTTATTGGACGATTTGCAGGTAACTTCTCTGTACCCTTTTCAAATGTTAGGCTAGATTTCGCCCAGATTATCGAAAAGTATACCCATAAAGTTTAATCGAATTTTAATAAGGTTGTGCGCGTATTACTATTCGACTTTGAGTGAAACACGCTAAAAAAAAATTAACATGAAAAAGTTGTTGTTCGAACAACTTTTTTTCCTTAAAAGCGCCCACTTTGCGATGTATCAAGAAAAGTTAGGTAATTATATTGCCTTTCATGAGAAAAAAATATCAAGCAAATCTGAGGGGTACCATTTTTGGGAAAATGACTTTTAATTTTTAAATATATTTTTTTAGAGTGTAGAAACCGATTTTTTATTTTATTTAAATTTTTTTATAAAATTTCAGATTATTTGCTAAAAGTTCGCCATACATCACTATTTTGTAGGGCTTGCCATTTTTAAGCTATATCGATTTGAAAAAAAAAATCGACAAAAAACTTTGACCCTTATCAAATGTTAGGCGAGATAAATTTTGAAAAAAATAAGTACTCAAAGTTGCTTAAAATTGCTAAGTCTCCACACCCACAAAGTTTCATAAGGTTCTGAGAGGGTGCTGCCAACTCCGAAGACGAGTTGGCGTGAAATCCGTCATATACGGATTGCTAATAGAACCGTGTGCTGTGCCATCACAATGGAATATTGCGTGTACTCTAGACACCTTATGCAGTGCCGTTTTAACGGAAGGAGGCTCAGAGACTTGATGCCTCATATAAAATGTTTCAAGAAATTAATCGTTAGTTATTTTTTGTATTTGTATCGAACACTAAAGCACTGAAAACTCGAATCAATAAATCATACAAGTTGAAAATATGAACTATTAGATTACAGAAGAACATTAGTGCAGTTTGACCGGTAGCGTGGCCAAAATCTCTAGAGCCGTGGGCATATATTCTACAGCTCTACGGTCTTCGACCAAGTTGCTCGGTTTACAAAGCACCAACTTTTTAAGGTTTTGATTGGTTATTGTTCCCACTGCATAGAATGCCCTCTATTTTATCTTTAAAATAGAGTGCTCTAGGGAGAGGGTTTCTTGGATAAAGTTTTGCCTTTCCTATGATTTACAAAAAGCAGGTCTACATATAAAAATACCGTATTGAAGGCGTTTTCACCATTATTAAGGTATAAGGTGAGATTCTAGGATTGCGATACTATTGGGTTGGGACAAGATGGAACAACTAGGTAAACTCACGGAGCATTTCGCAAGAATATATTGATAATCCGTTTCTTGCAGCTCTTGAACTACGATCCACTGCCGTTGGTGAAGATTGCATTGAACTGTTTTCTGTAATGTTTACGTTCGGTGAATTTGGTGAATAGGAAATAATCTCGGATTTTAGGAAGCCAAAACTGGACTGGAGTTGTAAAAACTAATTATTGACATTTGGACTGAACTCGAATAGTATTGCAAGTTTTATCAAGGATTCAAAGCATTATATAATATCCTCAGGAAATTTACTTCCATTATGACCACCAACCGCTAAAGATAGATGAAAATTAATGAAAATGAAATTAAGGAATATAAACCCGACTTAATTGATAACTGATCATGCGTACAAACAACACTTCTATTAACAAATTGTAAAGTATGAGGAGTTCAAAACAAATTTAGTTTATTTAGGTAAAATGTGTTTTTTCGCTTATTCGCTTATTGGGAGGCATGTTCATCTATGAGTTTAAGTGTGTGTTAAAATAAAATCAGGTTCGAAAAATCAGGTAAGAAAAATCAATTTATACGAAAAGGATTGTCGCAATCACAAATTTTTATTTCATGCGTGCAAGAATTTGAAAATTGATATCAAATCATTGAAGGCCACACAATAAAAAATAGGGTGGAGTTGAAGTAAAATATACATTAAATTATAAGATTCAAACTGGAAAATATTTGCAGGGTTATGAAGACTTGTGAACGAATTCTAGTTATCCCAACATAGTATAAACCTAAAATTAATTATTCATTCCTTTATTTATCGTTGAACTCTGTTCCGCAATCTAGTGCCAATCACCGACGGACATCGATTGCCATCCATTGACGGCAATCGAAGACGTGACCAGAGATTTTTACGCCTCAGAAAAATACCACCGACCTCAGCTCGGATTGAACCCAGACCCATTGGACCCATGCATTCGTGATATGGAGGCCCCGGGGGATCTACTGTAAAATCCGAAACATCTGTAAAAATAGTGAATTAATAAAACTAGGTTCTGGATTTCTTAGAAGCTTCTGTTTCTGGCATTGTAAGTAGATGATCAAGGCATTCCAAATGGTGATAAACAATAACTTTGAAATGCGAATAAGAACAATAATAAGACGGAAACATCACTTCTGAGCGAAATAACGTCTGAGCAGGGACGAAGCGTGGTAGATGGTCTGCCTTGTTAATCATAAATCCATGTTGAAGATGTGATATTTTAATATCCAGAATTGGGTAAGTCTCAGAATCTTTCAGAATTTAAAAAAAACGGGGAGCTAAAAAAAATTCCATGCTAACTAACCAAAGTTCAGGATCATTAAATACTTACATTGATAGTTTCATATCAACACTTCACAGGTTTTCTCAATAATTTTCACAAGAATTATCTTAAAGTAATTCAAAAACTTTATGTACGGTAACTGGAAGGAGAAAGGTGGCATAAATTTTCAAGCATTTGAAATTGTCGAAGTTCGCTAAGAAATACCTGGTTTGGTAGGCTATTTGTACCAGTGGCTTGAAAAGTTACATTTTCACTGCATCCGGGACCATCAACCAGGAAATTTACGTGAACGAATGTCTGGAAAAATGATTGCTGCCTTTCATGAAGCAACACGATTGCTGTTTTGGCCGGATTTGGCATCCTGCCATAACGGAAAAAAAGGCCATGGAGTGGTATGCCACCAACTACGTGCCAGTGGTGCCCAAGGACAAGAACCATCGCAATCGAAAAATATTGGGCCATCGTCAAGCAGAATCTGAAGAAGACCCAAAAAAAGCAAGAAGCAGTTTAAGGCAAACGGGCGCTCTGCGGCGATCAAAGTGGACGAGGTGTAAAACTGAGCAATACATCAAACGTAGTAAACGCGAATCAACAGTTCTGGAAAAAAAATCATCAGAACACCCCACAACTGGAACGCACTCACCAAATCAACTCATAATCAGCGTCTGGTGGCGATCCAGACAGAATCTTTCAAACACATCTTCTGTACGATATTATCAACACTACTCCAATATCACCATCCCTCCCACCCCGTTCAAACCCAAGTAACATTGCAAGTTTTATCATGGTTTTAAAGCAATCTACAAGTCTAAATCATGGTCTTCAGAACCCTCATAAAACTCAAATTGCTAATTGGGAACACTGCAAGATCGAATGTGTTTTCGGTATCTTTTATTCTTAGAACACTCGACTCTCACTTAGTCAAAAAACTAGCTCATTGCATCAAACAATAGATCAACTGCGAGTAAGGTCATACCGGATCACAAAAGATGATGTGCAGCACAAAAAGCACTGTTGCAGAAGCAACTCCGGAACAAAACGTTTGTAAAAACTAAATAATTTAGATTTAATTAAGCTACTGCGCCCTGGGCCCAGAACTAATGAAATCCAATCTCTAATACACAATATCACAATCAAAATACTCCATGGAGAACAAAACGTATACGAAAAACGAATGTAATCAAATTATCACACGCGAGAACATGCGCCTGCTCAGCTTGGCAACTTGGCTACCAAATTTTTGGCTACTTTTATCGAGGTTCTCGAAGAAAAAATCTCAAAATAGGGGAAATGGCTCTAATGTTGGCCAACGGATCTAAGATTGGGACCATCGCTAAAAATCTGCTATTTATAAATTTTATCTAGATGAACGCGTCATTGGAGCGGTACTTTTTTTTTTCCTTTGGTTTGTTTTTTTCCGTCGATCTTGTTTGCGGTACTGATGGCTGTTAATGGAAAAGGTTAATTATCGAATGCAGTCCCTCTGTATTTTTGATTGAAATTAAAATATTTAGGTGGAGATACTTAACGTCAAAGAACAGGCTAAAAGTGGTCATTTTATACGATAGTTCCGTTAGAGTGAAAATTGTGTATAGAGAGTAGAAAGCGAGCAAAGGTCAATTTTAAGGAAGGTACGAATCGGGTTTTATCATCTCTCTTTACCAAACTCCCCCGCAACCACTGGCAAAATAGATAATCGCAAATTTGCTCATGTAGGTTCGATGTGCAGAAACCGTTCTATCACATTCACACTCAAGTCGCAAAAATTAAAAAATGATTTTAACCAGATGTAATGGGAAGTTGAAGTTACAAAACTTGTACACAAGTCCGTCATGTTGATTGGATCCTTACCGGGTTTGCGGATTGGTATGATTTTTGCAACCTTCCAGATGCTTGTAAAGTAGTGCAGTTCCAAGCATCTGTTTAAGATAGTGGTTAGAAGAGACTGCTTTTTAATGCTGAGTCTCTTCAAGATCAAGTTGAATATATCGTCAAACCCTAGAGCCTTCATGTTCTTGGTGCATTTCAGCGCTGAGCAAATCTGTTGTACTGTAATCATATCCACCGAAGGCACGACACAAGGGGAGGCATCTATGTTTTGAACGCATTGCGCAACCTGATCATGGAGTGGACTTTGGATAGTCGAGCCAAGCAAATGCGATGAAGCGACATGCTCGCCGATCGCATTTGCTTTCTCCTGTGGGATGATTAAAAGCCGATCGTCATCATTTTCGACTCTGAGAGGTGGAACGGGTTTGGGTTGGGTTTTCAGGACCTTGGCTACCTTCCAGAATGGTCTAGAGCGGTCGTCCAGATTCTGGACAACACGCCCGAATCTTTCATGATATGGCTCCCAGCGGATGATGATGGAATTGATGGAGCGGATGGCTTTCCGCGCGTTGAGCGTCACCGTTCCCTTCTGGAAGTGTACCAGGAAAAGGCAATCCGGATACGGCTTCACATTTTCGTCCTTTCTTGTCATCCGATAGACGGTGGTTGGGGCCAGCTTGTACCGGTCTCGGATTTCAGCTTCGATAAACTTCGGGTCGGAGTTTGGTAGGCCTCTGATGACGACCTTGAACGGTTTTTCATCGGGAATGTCGTGGTCATACTCCGGTTTCGTACAGAGCACCACCTTAGTGCCTAACTTGTATTTGGATTTGACGCCAGATCTGCGATGAGCTCGTTAAGGTGGACATTTGTCACTACCAGCGGAAGTAGCTTCACTTTTTCCACGCTCATTTAATTCGATTGGTTAGTCTTAGTTTTCCAGAAAATTATCTTTCCACATTCAATAATATGAAAACACACATAAATTAATTTCAGGCCTTCAATGTACACAGCAAAAAATAAATTTTAATATCGCATCAAAGTGGATGCACTTCAATCGTGTCGAAAATATGGTGTAATATTACTTGCCAAAATAGGCAAAATTATCATTAATACAGTGCATAAACTGGCATTACGTTGCTTTTACTGCATTTGTTTATTTGTGTGGCCATAAAAATTACATGAGATTTTCGACATGATTGAAGTGCATCCTCTTGGATGTAATATTAAAATTAATTTTTTGCTCTGTATCTATTATTCTACCGCCAATCCTTGGATTCTTTTTCGAGCTTAAACATTTTCATAACACCAATATGGCGATTGAGTTGTTGGCAGTATTTATGGCAGTAATTACGATAAAAAATCTAATTTCTCTTGATCATGTCAGCAATTAATCTACTTGGTGGAGACATTACCGTTAAAAGTTACTATAAAACTAATATTCGGAGACAGACTACCCCTCAGCTGAGTTGTCAATCGACTCGCCAGAGGAAAAGGAGAATAGGCTAGACGCCCGGTTCAAAGCAAATTCTGTCAGGACTGTTTAGAGGTGCAGTTTGGGATATGTTTAATCTTCCTCCTCGTCAGGCCAGCTTTCGAAGGCAGCTTCAGCTTGTAACAGTAGGGTAGATGGCAAGGCGGAAATAGCAGAAAACAGAAGATAAATTCACTAAACCATAGTTATTTTTACAGCAGAATGTTTTCGAACTATGTCCGCCAAATCGGCAAGCTCCTCAACGAACTACCCTTTCGAAAACCCTTTCGCTTAAGCGTAAATCGTACAGCGAGAGGGCGTGTTCAAATACAGTACCTGGCTAGTCCTCTCAGGGCAGGTCAGGTAAGAACTACCAAAAATTACCAGCAAAACCCAAAACGCGAACAAAACCAAAATCTCATGATATAGACTAGATGCTTCCCCTGATCAACCCAGCGGTCGACAAGAAAATGTGAAGCAAGGACTAAGCTTTGACACTCAATTTATTCTGGGGGTTTTTGTCCTAAGGCCCTAAACGTTGAGGGATGAACCCTTTGATTTACAGGAATAAACAAACTTGGCTCCAGACTATCAAAGCTGTAGCAAAACTTTGTAAGTTGTGCAAGAGTGTAAACGGGTGTTAACGCTAAACGCCTCTTATATTACATTTTCATATTTTCATAAATCAGCTTCAGTTTTTGCCGTTCATCAGTCTGATAGGAAAGACTTTGGAATAATCTTTCCATGTCCGCAAGGTATTGATTGAACCGTTCATTACCTTTTTGTTTGCGTTCCCTGATTGCATCCTCAATTGTTTTATCCTTATTTGGATTTTCAAAATTAAGGTTGTGCCAAGTGATCCCAGGTTTGAAATTTTTCATAATATGTAAAATACTATTTTATTACCTCTCCCGTAAAAAACAAGTACGACTGCTGCAACAACTGTTTCTTCATAACGTGATTAGCATTGGCCAAAATTGTTATTTGTCTGACGAAATCTGAGACAGTTAAAGATCTAGAATCGCCACTAAATTGAAGTTGCCATTTTTCAATATTTGTTCTTAAATATCAACCCATATTCATATATTGCTCTTGAATTTGGTTGTTTGGTGGAAATTGTGGAATTTGGTTATTTGGTGGAAATTGTGGAATGTTCGAATTGTTTGAACCACTATTATTTCCAACAGGAAATTGTCTGTTGATGACTCATTCGCTAGATGTATGTTATTTACTGGTTGAGAAGTTATGGGGTCCTCCGGACGTGGGACATTGTTAGTAGCAGATCACCGCGACGGAAGCGTTGGAGTTGGCATTTGATCCATTTCGTTGAAATAGTCTACGGCGGATTCTCTAATAAGCACCCTAACTAGAGATCTTATTTCATCTGTAAAATTATCTTGACCTGAGGGAGATTAACCGTTTCGTTGCTGATTTGCTTCCGTTACGTTTCGCGTCGAATTTCGGAATCGTATTTCATCTAATACTCGCGTAAAGAAATCCATGTTCAACGGAATACTATTCGGATCTTGGTGTGCACTGTCTCTGAAAATATTTGACCTCGGTGCTCTACTATCACTATTACTAACCGGTACCGTGGAAATACGACGTGTTTGAAAAATTTGTATTTTTGCTTGTATTAGAAATCGGAAATTCAAATCGGGAGGTTCGCGGAATATGTACGGCCGCTTGGTTTCTGTTCGGTGAATCAGATCTACGCGGTATTCTTGTGGATTGATTCTCAGTAGCTGAGCTCATAGGTGGCCAAGTTGTGGAACTAGATAGCGGGGCGTTTACAGAATGTTGCTCGCGTGGTACCCGAGGGCGTGCACCGTATTGAAATTGCTGTTGAGAAGTTGGTTCAACTATCGCATTTGGTTCCCGATGGTTGTTTGGTTCAATAATCGTCTCTCGGTTTACAGAGAATTGGATTGGATCGGTGGATTTATTTCCCTGATTCTCGGATGTTTTTTCTCGTGGCGGCCACATTATCCAATCCAACAAACGGTATGGAGAACGTGCAGTATTAAATAAATTTTCTTTTTTTTTTTTATCTAGTTCGTTTATTTGGGAGGCTCAATCGCGTTAGCTTTACGGAGCCGATAATTCATTGTTCACTGTGTGTAACAAAATTCACTTAATTCTATGTCTAGTAGGAGTTGGGCCGATTACTCGCGGCTTACTCGAGGTTAGAAGGGTACATTTTCGAAGGATAGGATCAGGGGAGGAGCTTGGGGTAGGGTTTCGTTGTCTCATCAGAGCGTTGTCGCCAGTATGAACGGTAGTGCTGTTCTAGCTTCGTCCTAATAAATTTTCTTGTATTGGGAACCCTGCTGGGGGGAAATTTGCGAAACTACTCGTATTAAAATTGACTCTCGACGGATCAATGACAAACAAGTTTCCATCACATATTACGATGTTCGATTGCCGTTGATTTTCGGTCGTACGCGGTGTAGTGCTTATGGTTGTATGATCTCGATTTTATGAATAGTTGGCACACGGATTAGGTGGTGATCTAAACGCGAACTACTGACTAAGTAGCATTTAACGTCAGTTAGCATTTTCAATTTAATTTGCGACGATTCTTCATCCGGCGAAATGGCCCGAAAAAATAATCCTCTATTTACAAAGGAAAGAAATAAGATTTTTAATTTTCAAAAAAAAATATTTACACTTTAATACTCCAATACTAGGAGGCTAAAAGGAAGATTATAACAAATAAGAGAAAATTGAAGTTTACAATCCGGTGGTTGGGCGCCAAAATGTAACAGTAGGGTAGATGGCAAGGCGGAAATAGCAGAAAACAGCAGATAAATTCACTAAACCATAGTTATTTTTACAGTAGAATGTTATCGAACTATGTCCGTAAAATCGGCAAGCTCCTAAACGAACTACCCTTTCGAAAAAAAAACTATGGTTTAGCGAATTTATCTGCTGTTTTCTGCTATTTCTGCCTTGCCATCTACCCTACTGTTACATTTTGGCTCCCAACATGGGCCTAGTTCGACTTGGTCGCCGCCAAGGAACTACTTGGAGCCACACGGGGCACGCGCAGATCTGGAAGCGTGAAGTGCCTGGTATGACCACGTTTTGCACGCTGGTCTGTGGTCTGGGAGCGTAGCGTTCCGGATACCACACAGTCGATGGTGCGACTATAGCCACCGCTTGATTTCGTCGTCACACAAACGGCCGATGGTAAAGTCCACACGTGGGCCTAGTTCGACTCGGACGCCGCCGAGGAACTACTCGGAGCCACACGTAGCACGCGCAGATCTAGCAGCGCAGGGTGCTCGGTATGACCACGAAGATGGTGACTTCTAAAGCCCAATAAAAAAAAATAACGATAACGAAAATTTTTATGGAAACCTGTCGGTCTAACTATTTGTATATTGTTACTTTTGCTATAGCCTTTTAGGCTTCACTTAATCGCACTATGCTACACTTGTGGCAAATGTCTAAAGCAAACACGGTATTCTCTACTGGTGGTACAATAATACTTTTACAGCAAACCTGCTTAACGATCCGATCGCTCGCACAGGTCTCACCGGAATGAAATGTAGTTCACATCAGGACAATTATCTTCCACTTCGTGGGTACGAGAATTTAAAAGAATTTTTACGTGTCCTGCTCTGATTGGGCAAAAAAAAAAAACATCATACGATGTTGCACTTCACATATTTAAATTGTGAAACAATAATATTTAGCGAAGACTACAACCATCAAAAAAGTAGTACGATCCGAGGCTAATCTACGGGAGTTCTCAATTTCTGTTGTACCTGTTTTTATGTGTTCAGTTTCAACACCGACCGCTCTGCTCGTTGTGGCGCTGCCATCACTTATCGGTTACAAGCTTCTGCATAAGAAGTGGAGATGATTAAAAATGGTGGGGTGGTAGACTTTCTGGAGCTGCCTCCGTGACATCCGCAGAAAACTCAGGAGAACTTGTTTCTCTGGAGATACTTGCGGGAGGATCCGGCTGAAGCACTTTATTTAACTGAAGCGGGCTCAAGTAAACAATTTGAATGAAATTCTTCCACACATTTTACTTGAAGGTACCAGAAACCTTGAATCTTTTCATAAATCCATGATGGAAATTTTTTTTAGTGGCGCTGGTTGTTTACAATTTTGACAAGTTAGAATTGAGTATTTATCACTGTTTTATAATGAACTAGTTGTCATTTCGTGTAAATTTAAACGCAATCTCGTTTTAATTAGCAATATTGTATGCAAGCTTGTAAACAACAACTCAATATTAAACGAGGGGAGATTTTACGCGATGGTTAAACTTCAGATTTTTTTCTGTGTAACTCAAACTCTGCAATAGGCTTGTGAGTTTTTTTTTTCAATTTTTGTGAGTTTCCAAAAGAGTTTATTATCAAAATGTGTGCTCATCAGGGCATAGAATGAAACGGACATTTTGGAGAAGGTTCATGAGCTGAAGTTTGACGTCTATAATTGAATCGAACTTAGCCTCGCGTTTGGGTACTGAGGTAGCTCTTGCTTTAATTATAAAACAATAGCCAGTGATTCAAGAGCATTATTAACATCATCTTTGGTTTGCAAAGGAAAATAAAGATCGAAGTTATATTCCATAACTGCTCGATATTTATCACGGGGGAGGTAAGATTCTATTACAGATTTGAATGAACAGTATTCAGAATTTTCTATTTTCCGCAACATGCACATTTACCGTAATTTGGTCTGCGGAAGGTTTTAACAATATTTTTTTAATGATAGCATATATTTTTTAGCAAAATTTTGTTTCCCCCAATGTACTAAGGCTAAACAATCGGCTTGTGAAGATTTTATACAAAATCATGCATTCTGGATAAAAAATTCTTGTACGTTACATTTTATTGGAAAACTGCCATAACATTTGTTGCATGAAACATATGCAGAGGATGTAATAAATCCAACCTTTCATTGGATGTAACAGAAATTTGTTTTGCGTGTACTAATGCAAATATGTACAACCTTACACAATAAGAAATGATTACCGACTTCGGTACTTTTTATCAAACTTTCAATAGCTAAACGTTCGGTAAAACTTAGACGCTCATTTCAAAAGCTGTTTCACTACATTTGAATTTCAAAACACTGTCAGTCTTGTTTGAATAATCGAGTTTTGCCATTGTGGTGAAGTTTTCCTTGTTTTGAAATCTTCAAACTAATGAATTAAAATGCCTATTTTCTACCGTTTAGCCATTGAAAGTTCGGTAAAAATGACCGAAATCCGTTATCATTTGTAAGTGTGTATAAAGCTCTCCATCAACAACTGTTAATATGCTCACATAACATTAAGTTGAGAGCCGGTGTAATATCCCAGTGTGGACGTAATAAAGCCAAATAAGAAGAAGTGATGTATGATTTGTTATCTAAATATGTTGATACATTTCTAGAACTGTATGAATGATATGATGCATTTCGACCACCAGGCCTCCAGGCGTGTAACTTTTCCATTTGCGTTCTTCATCAGACAGTGTAGTTTGAACAGATATAAAAAAATATATTAATATACTTCTAGAAACATACATAACATCCATCCGTTGAACAACCGCTTTTGTATGAAACTAAAACTTGTAATCAATCGCTGGTTCCAACTCGTATCAGTTTCGCTACATCATGCGATCCGGTACAGAACAGTATGTAAACCAACCCTTGTTTGTACGGTGACATCCCGCAGCAGTATCGTTTTGCTTTGATAGTAGTGCAGCATCATGTGCTCGACTCGCTTCCCCGCTCGAAATGTATACTTATCTGGCAAATCAGAACTCATGTTACAGATTTATTGCGCAGCCAGAGCAATAAACAAGTACATAATCACTATCGATACACACACATACACACACTCCAAGCACGAAGGAGACCTCCCGATCTCTTCGGTGGGTAGGTGCATGTAAGTAGGGTTGTCTGCTGTTTCTGTTGCTGTCACTGACGGATGCGCAAGGGCGGACAGAAAAACATCGCATGACATCCCTTTGCATCGAGTATCGCATCGAGTCACCACCGCTTTTACCATGCTGGCATTGCAAAGTTGCATCAGCAGAGTTCCTTTTAACTTGTCTGTTTTTACATAATCCTGCAAACAATCAAACGGTAGGTAGTGGGGAAGGAGCTAGGTGATGCAGAATGAGAAGAAGCATAAACCACCATCATCACTGTGAATGCAGTGAGCGGGGAACCACCCACTCACGGGCTGCACTCTGTAGTGCTATTTCGCAGCTACCGCCTCTTGGTAGAATAATGTTACATAGTTTTGCTGCCGCAATCATGGGTTAGAGTGCTCTTCCGTACACTGGAAGAACTTTTTTCCGCTATGTTTGTCTTCAATCTTTCAATCAAATAGAGCAAATAAGTTTGGTTCAAATACTTTCATTGAATTCAATGTTGTTTGACAAATCAGTTTTCGATAAAAGAAAATGTTCCTCCAGTGCCACCATTCCGTGACATCTGACTTTAAACTTTGATGTGATGTTTCGCTGTGTGCATATTAGCAGTTTCAGTCATGATGGAAAAAAGCCACCCTCTCTGTGAAAACCCACTTTCCTTGGCGCTCCATATCAGCCAGTCAGTCAGTCACTCAGTCAGTAGTAGGTGGAACGGAGGGCACCAAGAGTCGGACAGACAAAGAAACCTTAGGTAGGTAATTGTATGCTACGGCATGCGATATGGCACCCGTCGTCGATGTGGGAAGCATCCTGCTATTTTTATTCACCCAATAGAGAGAGATGGTTCGTTGGTGCTTTGCTTTTCACTTTTTTGCCTTTTGCTTTCCGCGGTGGAGCTTTCGGTTCCTTCCTGTTCCATCGACAAGGCTCCTACTCCACACCCAATAATGTTCGTGATGATGATAATACTGATGATGGCGGTGTGGGTGGTGAAGAAAAGTAAACTTATAAGGCTGTGTAAGGAGTATTATTTAGACCGACAAGAACCGAACGTGGCACGGTGGAAGGTGGTGATGGGGTCGAGAACGAAAGCCCTTTATAACGCTATCGTATTCCCATAACAATGTTTAACTTTGAATTCGATATGAGCAATTTGGGACGGTAATAAAGTGTCTGATAGAGAGCGGAACGACGTTCGTCGATAGACAGATGAATCTTTAAGTACCTGTCTGATTATTTTTTCATGATGGGCCAGTAGACATTGTGCCAGTGCAGAAAGGTGAGGTAGCTGTGCTTGTGTACATGTCCGACTGGACCGGATAAAGTGGGGGAATTTGCCGTGATTTAATTTCGTTTGGTCGTTCGTACGGCTAGTTGGACGGTTTTTCTGGATTTCGTTGGTCGGCAGGTAGTACTATTAGATGGAATTGCAGTGATCATAGCGCGTTGAATAATAGAATAAACATCATTCAGTTGGAAGGATCTCTGCGATTAGGTTAGTGCTGGATTGTGGGTGGTTAGGGAACATACCAACGTGCTGATGTTGGTGGGAAGAAATGCTTACAGCTATTGATGGTCTTTTTTTTTATTTTTTTATTTCATCAACCCTCGTAGACTAGTACAAATACATGTACAGTTATATATAAAAAATAAAAACTGCAATTCCCAATTCTACAAAACTATTGTCTAAAATAAAAATTAAGCAGTATCTGCTTTCCTTTTTTCTTTTTTTTTATCCATTAATTTATTTGTAAGGCTCAAACGCGTTAGCTTTACGGAGCCGATTCTTACAGTTTTTCATTAATTTGAAATAAAAGAGTTTATAAAAATAGTTCATTTTTTTCTAGAAGCCGGTTGTTTGGTGTTAACTTTCTCTCGCGGCCGCAGTTTTCTTCTTTCTTCCGTTTTCTGTGTTTCAATAGCAGTTTTCAATTTCTTCGCGATCAAGAACAATGGATGGCTTTCGGTCTCAAGCTGACTTCCTCTTGCTGCTTCTTGTTCTTCTTCCATGTCCGGGGTCGTCTCATCGATTGCCATACCCAAGTAGCATTTCTTGTTTTATTGCACTCTATTAGTGGTTATTGAGATCAATTTTATAAAACCGCCAATAAAATTAAAAGCTCCAGCACAACCTTTTGATAACCGCTATAAGATCGTCATACAGCTTAGTGGACCACTCTTGATAAGGTTTATAAAGCATGTTTGAGAATCACAATAAAGCTGTCTTAAAACCTTTTGTCAGAAAGCCTCATACTCTACAAAAGGTTCTCATAGCCTCTATAAGAGTAATATTGTATCCAAGCAGTTTTATTACGCTTTGGTGAAAATCAGTTATAAAGCCAATTAAATTTTTATTGGCTTCAAAGCAACCGCCATAAACTAGCTTGTTGTTGTTCTGTTCTGCTGAATCTTTTTTTCCAAATGGAAATCTTAAGCGGTAAAAATAGGTTTGAGTGTTAGTGTCAAGATCACCATGCAATCAATTTTGTTTCATGGCGACATTAGTGAAAATCTTAATGAAAATATATTACTTTTTAGAAGTTCCAAAACATATGCGCTTGAAATGTTATCGTGTATATTGAGATAATATGAGCGTTAAATAAATGCACCTCCAAAATAATTCAAGTTAACAAAAAAGATTGTTTCAGAAATCAAATGAATTTGAGGAATGACCTTAATTTTACAGAAAATAGATCTCAATACATAAATTCATACCAAAGCACACTGGAAATCATTTCGGATCTCTTATTTAGCCATTATTTTATTGAAATTTCTTGGATTTTATTCCAAGGCTAATGGCATTTTCATAATGACAATATGGCGACAGAGGACAGCAGGAAAATACCAAGCGCAATTTCTTAAAATGTCTAATGTCTAATGTCTAATGTCTAACTTGGAACCAGTAGACTGTGGAAATTTTACGTCTTTGAAAGAGCTGTTCATTTTGTCAAGATAAACAACTTTGCCCAAGACATCAAGTTTGCAAAACGTCAGAGAAAGAAGTTAGATTGTGGCACCATCTTTGCGGAAGAGTTTTGAACTATTTGTTTATGTCAATAGATGGTCCTTATTATGACAAGAAATTTTGCCGAAGACACCAAATCGCGAAAATGCTTCGTTTCGGAGTTATTAATTTTGCTCCGCTAGGTTGCATTCCTGACATAGTGCATAGGCTGAAAGCAGAACAGAAAAGCATAATGCATGATTTTATTACGAGAACTATTTTCTTTTTACAAGAGCAATTCAAGCTGAACTTTGCATTAGGTCCTAAGTAACATTGATCGATTCTCTTCGTCGACTTTCTCTTTCGTTAATAACTTATTCATAGAACCGTTTCTTGATGTGTTTGTCGTATTGGATGCTAGATAAAAGCTTCTTTTATCGATTTATGTGCTGAAAACACCTGGGAATGTCTTTACAGACCGTGGGGATGCAAAGAGAAAGTTGACGAAGAGAATCTGTCAATATTACTTAGGACCTAATGCAATGTTCAGCTTGAATTCATTTTTTTATTTGAGGGCAAATGTATATTCCTATTCTACGGATGCAACCGATGAATGTTACAAACATTTAGAAAAGTTTTGAACGGTACATTAACCTTTATGAAAAGTTATGCGTGATTTCAACCTTTTTGCCCTAGGACTGTCACCATTCCATGTATTTCGACCAAGATTCGACTGTGTCACCCCATGTATAGGCGAGCGAGAACGGAAGAATCATGGAGAAAGCTGACGTTTTTCTTACGCACACTACGTCGCATATACGTATACACGAAATGTTTTCATGCTCATGCCAACAATTTTGTTGATTTTCTTTGCGTTCCGCTTGGAAGTACCGGAAAGTTTTGATTCTTTTCTATGTTGTAAAAATAAACCACCTATTTACATTTCTGACAAGTTGCAACTGAATGCTTATAATTGTTTTAAAATAACTGTTTCATGGCCAACAAGTTTTATTGCGCTTACTTATAAAGCAACAAAAGGATTTATTTTTTAGTTTTATAAGGGCAATTCATATAACTTTTTTTTATACTTCAGAGCAATCATAAAACCTTTCATAAGTGAAAATAGCATAAGCATCAGTTGGTTTTTAAATTAGCTTTATAGGGGTTTTGTAGATAGCTATAAGAATGTTTCATGACTTGCATTGTATATGACCGTCATAAAGCTGTAGGTTATGGTTGCAGCTGCAATAAAACCTTTATAAATTTTGAATATTGCCAAGCAGCTCTAGATTTGTTACTTGGGTAACTTCTTCATCGAACACCTCAATAGCATCCGCTGAAGCATCGTCGGCTAAAACACCCGCATATGATGTACAGGTATCCACGCTGCTAACACTTTGGGCTTCGTCCGGGTAGTTGTCTAAAATAAAAATTAAGCAGTATCTGCTTTCCTTTTTTTTCTTTTTTTTTATCCATTAATTTATTTGTAAGGCTCAAACGCGTTAGCTTTACGGAGCCGATTCTTACAGTTTTTCATTAATTTGAAATAAAAGAGTTTATAAAAATAGTTCATTTTTTTCTAGAAGCCGGTTGTTTGGTGTTAACTTTCTCTCGCGGCCGCAGTTTTCTTCTTTCTTCCGTTTTCTGTGTTTCAATAGCAGTTTTCAATTTCTTCGCGATCAAGAACAATGGATGGCTTTCGGTCTCAAGCTGACTTCCTCTTGCTGCTTCTTGTTCTTCTTCCATGTCCGGGGTCGTCTCATCGATTGCCATAACTTCTTCATCGAACACCTCAATAGCATCCGCTGAAGCATCGTCGGCTAAAACACCCGCATATGATGTACAGGTATCCACGCTGCTAACACTTTGGGCTTCGTCCGGGTCACGTTTTTCCGTATCCGTCGTTTCTTGTTTTTCGAGCTTCCTGCGAGGTTCCCGCTTTGGGCAAGAATTCATCTGGTGCCCCTCAATCTTGCAAACAACGCACACATTCTTGTTCCCGGGATAGAACACGTTTCCTTTACGGTTGAGGAAATGCAGTGATGTAGGAATTTCCTTCTTAACATCCATATATACACCGCGGATGCCAGTGTATATATCAAAACCTAACTCGGGAGGAAATTTCTCCCTAACCACACGTTTTACCTTGCCGTATTTCCCCAGCACCAATGCTAGGTTTTTGTCAGGCACTTCAGGAGGCAGATCGTACACTCTGACAAACTGAATGTATTCATCCGCATTCAACATGTGTACCTCTACTGCCTTTCCATAGTCATAACGGAAAGTTAATTGTTTACTGTTATTCATCAATGTGTGACACATTGCCTCTTTGACCTTGAATTTAATAAACAAGGATTTCTCCTCCGCTACCCTGTATATAGCTTCCATCTGCATAGGATCCGCATCCAGAGTCTTCGCGAAATTAATAATTTCGCCCATCGACGGTTTTCTAGCTCCATCGCCAAAGCTAAATTTGACGGTGTTTTTAACTTCAACTCCATTCATTCTTGATTCTATCCACAGGATTCCACACACGGCTAGCTAACTGCGGATAAACAATGTGCGCAACACACAATAGCTTGGTCGAAAAACAGACTGCCGATAGCACTAACGAAACCGAGAAAAAATGCTGCTGTGTCCGTCCACAGCTGAAAGCGAACTGACCTTTTTTTTTCTTTTGCGTTATGATTCCGTATGGAGTTAAAATGTTCTTTTAGCTTTTGCCGAGACATTTTTAAGTCAATGATTCCGCAGTATTGATTGAAGGAGGCCATCATGCCTCCTTAAGCTCAGTAGGTAAATGCACAGCTGCAAAGCAAGACTATACTGGACGTGGCTGGGTTCGATTCCCGGTTCGGTCTAGGAATATTTCGGGTTTGAAAATTTCTCGTCTTCCCTAGGCATAGAGTATGATTGTACTTGCAACACAATTAGTATATTGCAAAAATGGTACAGGCATCGAAAGCTCTCAATTACTCAATTACTGTGCAAGTGCATATAGAACACTAATATGAGAGCACGCAATAGGCTAATATGCGGTAAGCTGTAAGCTAAGAATGCAAAGAAGAAGAAGAAGAATATGGCCACCATGATATTTAATGACCCATATTTTGCATAATTTATGCGATGATAGTTTATGGCAAATAAACTTCGATTCCGGAGTTGCCGAGTAAGTGCATAAAAAAATAATTTTGATAAAAGTTCTGTTGAGTCAATGCACTGCGAAATGGTATCGTTTCAAATGAAACCATTGCATATTCACGACGGTCATTTAATTTGTTTCTGTGTTTATAGGCATGCTTTATATGATGGAAGATGAAATGATGTTTTACCTAATTTACAAAGGGTGTACAATGGAAACTGTTTTTGTACTGATTATAATCTCCTTTCGTGTGTGAATGAAAAACGAGACTATACAAGGCTACAATATTCCAGAAATGACCTCACATACGTAATATATAGTGTTTTAATTTTGTATGCACACTTAGAAAAAATCATGTAAATTTAGGTGCTCTGAGACTGACATATACGAGCGTCAATTTTGACATAAAATTGCGTCGTAATAGACGCGAAATTCAGTTCAATCAAACGTACTTTTCGTCGAATAACGAACTGTTCAGTTTCGGAGCACTTAAATTCATATGACATGTTTGTTAACGTGTCATCCTTTATGTTAAAGATGGAGTCCGTCACGTGTAAAATTAAGAATTTCTAAGTGTGTGGGTCCTGAAAGTTATAGCAAAAGTGCTTGATAAAGCCTAGTTTGTAAATTTCCCTTTGAATAATTTTGTTGTAATGGTTTATGAAAGTTAGTTTTACCAGTTTAAGATAATTCCTAAATAGGGGAATATACGTATTCTCGGCAACCTAACCAGCGACCATCTTTCTATAGCCTTTTTCTCTGAGGAACGCATACATATACAGTATTGGTGTATTTACAATCTTTTGCTGCCAGCTGCTCTAACAATTCCAGTCGATAGAATTGTCAAAAACCGTTTTTAAACACTTTTACAAAGCTCCAATCTTCTGTAGTGAGAGCGAATATTTTGGGCAACATCTTTTTATTCGGCAACCTTTCTATTTGAGTTGCGTGTTAAACTGCTGTGTTTTCATCGGCAACTCGAAATCAGCAGCATTTTATAGTGCGTGTGTTTCATTTCAAGTAAACCCTGCTAGATTGCTTTTTCTCAGTGGTAAAAATATAATCAATTTGAAGCTGAAAGCCTAAAAAATCGTTTTAATGCATTCAGCAAAGTGTTTTCGTAAGAAACTCCAGTGTAATTAGCGTTTCAATTTGGGTTGCCGAAAATAGTCTGTCATGCCGAAGCCGTCATTCCGCCTACCTAACTATTTCACATTTTTCTACATTTAGATTTCCTAACGCAATTGAAATGTTTTATGTTGTTCTTTTCCTGCTAAATGATATTATGTTTCATTTTTTTACATTAAATTCTAGTAGACTTTCTTCTTCACCATGTGTAGAATATGTGTATTTCATTCTGGAATATATAGATGTCCTCTTCTTTTCTTTTTGCCAAAAACAGCTTCATGTCGTCGGTATGGATTAGCAATTTGAGTTTTTTGAGATTGAAAGAATTGCCGTATACGTATAGAATAAAAAGAAGAGTTCCCAAATGAAAGCCTTGGGGGACACCTGAAGCGACTTGAATTGGGCTCGATTTCTTTCCGTTGAAATCAATTATTTGTTGTGGATTAGTTAAATATGATTCAAGTCATTTATGGAGTCCTGACTCAAATCCAGTTTTTTTTTTGCAATTTAAAAAGTAGCATTGGACGTAAAATAAAATAAAAGAAGGTTAAGTTATGTTATCTTATGTTATAACATTATGCACGGTAGGTCTGACTAACTCAAAGAGAGCCACTTTTACTCAGTTGAATGATAATTTTTTTAAAACGTAGGTTACTCAGCGCAACTGAATAAAAGGGACTCTATCGGTCTGGGTTTGTCTGATCAGCCGGGTGTGATGATGTATTGGATGTAATTGGCTATTCATAAACTAAGTAGACCTATTTTGAGTGAATTTATACACCCCCCTTCCCTCCTCGTAGGCAACCGGTAATAACAAATTGCTAACACACTTGCTAACCCCCTCTCTAGTTCGTTCATTTAAAAGGATCGATCGCGTTAGGTTTACGGAGTCGATAATTAATTATTTTGTAACAGAATTTACTTAATTCTAGCTTTAGTAGGAGTTTGGCCGATTACTGAATGGTTTCGCTGGTTTCGTTGTCTCATAAGAGCGTTGTCGTCAGTATATGAACGGTACCCGAGCGGGAATGAATATCGGAATACCTTTAATTGGTATGGATAAGCATGACATAAGAGGTTAAATGCCAAAAAAATAATATCAAAAAAATGTTCCCACATGAAATGGTAACCAAAACCAAATTATGCAATTTAAATATCGAAACAATACCACACAGGAATTCTTTTGGCATCCAAATATATGTCTTTGTTATTTACAAAGTATTTTGCATGTACAAGAGGTTAACTGAATAATATAAAAACAAGGCCACAAGCATATTAAAAAAGATGTCATATCACATTAGAATAGTTATCAGTTGATGATTGGTTCTTGCACGGGTAGTGCGGTTCTAGATTCAATTTTGTCTGGAGTTCGACCGAGTTTGGTAACGATGCTTGTATGTATGTTTGTATGAATTTATGTATGTATGTATGTATGTATGAATGTAAGGTAGCCACCATCCCTTCGAAGATCTTGTTTTGAATGCAGCTCCACTTAATAGCAAGATCAATTTGAGCTACCGATCTGAACTCACAGTATCGCTGTATGAAGGGCCATAAACGGAGGGGTAGACCCGTATGCAGAGGCACTTTTTTTCTGTCAAATCTAATCTAATCTAATCTAACACCAACACAGCCAGGTCTTGCAAGCATTCTGGAAAATGATGGATATACCTCCATCATTTTTCTTGTCTATTTGATATATGTTTCCCATCAAAGATGCGTCACACATATCAAAATGGCCAGGCCTACTGTGCAGCATTTAAGGGGCAAGATGATTCAGAAAACATCGGGCCTGTTTCAATCGAAGTTTTATACACGATGCTTCAGAATCCAATAAATGGAAGAAACGTGGGCATCTCGTACCGTACGCTCCAATTTTGGTAATTATATGATTGGTTGGTCGTTGGAAGCATCAAAAAAAGGATAAGTGATGTTCCATTTTCTTCTGACGGTTGGGACATGAGCACTAACTCTTATCCTAGCCTTTTATGGCTTATCGCTATAGCGCCATTACTCGCTTTCTGAACAGAGAAAAGGGAAAGGAAATGGAGAAGCCTTTGGAAAAGGATAACGTAACCTCTATAAACGTAAACAATATTTTTGATTTGAAACATAAAATATAGAAATGCATAACAGCGGTGGTCACTACCCGAGTCTTGCCACTATTATCAAGTCATATAAAGTAACAAGAACTAAAATGTGATCCTTTCATTACTGGAAAATCCTGATTCTCCAGTTTAAAGTTGTCACTAGGGTTCGGTCGTAGATCTTATTCCAGTAACGCACCACAAAAAAGTGATCTCCCAACGTTACTGGTTTGAAAAGATATAATTTACAAAATGGAACGAACTCACCAAGGTTAGCCAATTGAACCTGAAAGCAGCTTGACATGTGCTGATGTAGAAGTCCAAATTGTAGACGAAGCTTCGCGAAGATCAACATAAACTAGTATTTGAGCGGAATGTCTTCCATCGATTTGAGATAAAACATGTTCGGATGTATGTAGTCGATTTTTGATGCACACTTAGAAAAAACTAATTTTACACGTGACGGAATCCATCTTTGACATAAAAGATGAGACTTAAACAAACATGTCATGTAATTACCGTACCCCGAGACTGAAAACTTCGTTGCTCGACGAAAAGTACGTTTGATAACTCAAATTTATGTCAAAATTGACGCTCGTATATGTCGCTCTCACAGCACTAACATTTACATTAATTTGTCTAAGTGTATGTGCATTAGCAAGCCTTTCCGTGGCCAATTGTTAGGTTCATCGTTGCGACTCAACGCTGAGACGAATGATGGAACTAATGATGGGACGCCTAATGGAGCACAGTTCGAAAAGAATTGTAAATTTCTGTTCAGTATGATGCACATAAATGGAGCGTCACATATCATGTACGTTTACATTATATATCATGTAAAGTTCTGACACATTTCATGCAATGTAGAAAATATTGTATACAAAAGCCCATCTTTGTAAACAATATTGTTTGCAAGTGGCTCGGTTGCGTGAAATGAAATACAAGTTTACGTGAATGAATGTTTAAATCACAATTAAAATTCAGAATTTTTATCTGTGAGGTTCTACTTGTCTTCGGAACAGCTTTTCGGCGGGAAATAACAGGGAGGTAGAACTAGATACAATGAGATGCAGCTCTCGCAGGACTTCTTCTGTCTTAATGAATTCGCTGACAAACTTGAAAACGTTTCCTGGGCCTGGTTTTGACTGAAAACAAAAACAAACTTCACGTTCGATTACACGCACAGTCTACTACTTCTCAAAACGTGGGCACATGATCAACCTCAAACATGGATTCACGGAAACAAAGTGCAAACTGACAAAAAACGATAAAAAAGAACGATCTCACCAAGTCTGCAACAAGACGCTATGCCGCTTTTCAGCGTAGCAATCCCAATTGTAGATGATCCAATTCTTGAAAGGAACCAACATATACCATTTAGGTTATTCTGTCTGAAATTTCCCGAGTACTGTTCTCCTTTGAATGGTTCAGCGATCCGCCACACCTCCATCATAATATCGGGAAGTCACAAGTTCGTTTGAGGCTCCACCTTGGTTTCAAAGCCACTTGTAAAAATACACGCTGCCCGGGGCTCAGTAGCAGCCATTGCAGTACAGTCCTTATGAAGACGAACCACACAGGAAATGTGTAACCAGCCTAGACAAAAATCACAGCAGATCCATCCAATTTGAGTATCACTGCTCAGACTGCATGGTTCAGATCACACTTTAAAAACTTCAGATCTCTCTTTGCTTGAATTATAGTTGTAGAGCCAAAGTATTCATATCCTAAAAAAAAAAAAATCACAAGTAGAGATAAAAAAAAAATCAACAGAGGCACTTTCCTTTCTCTGTTCGGGACATAACTCCACTGCGACCAGTAATTTGATCTATTGTAGTATATCCCGTGTCCTTAGTTTAGTGCATGTTGTATTACTCCATCACTATTGAGAAATGATGAAGTATTCGGTTTTGATACAGTTGTCATTCTTGCCTTCATCGCAAGAAATCGATTCTAATTGAAAGGTCCATCTATTTATACCCTTCGGAGTGTTGAAACACCCTCCAAAGGCGCGCCCCTTTGTCAGTCAAAATTGGATTCCTTAGCAACAAAATTAAGGTATGACACCGATAATGACTATGCATCAGAACCCTAGTTTTAACCACTTCAAACTACGGAACAATTAATAGAAGATTAGGAATCACATAGATGAAGACTAACTTACTCATTTTTTCCTTGTTTCAAGATCACCCTCGGTGGACAAATATCACTCTCAACAAGGCATAAAAATAGAAATCAGATGATGCCATCCCTGGTTCGTCATTTCAGTCTGGTAATGGACAGGGACAGATAAGCCCCCGATCGCGAGCCTATCCAGAAGACTTGACTGGCCCATGGGTTGTTTACTTTCAGCTCAAAAAGAAACTTTTGAATGTAATGCTAATTACTAATGATCACCGAAATCTCGAAGGTGAGGTACAATAAACTTCGTGTTGTCGTCTCTAACCTGAAACAAGCTTACGAGATTGCTGCCTCCCAGCTCTTTACACTCGAGTATAGAGTATACATCCCAGCTCGTAATGTGGATATCGAAGGAACCCCAAATCAGCTTACCCACATCAAGGAGTGATGGAAAAAAGGAAGTTTCAACTCCTCCTGGTTTCCGGAGAACTGACTATAACCAGAATTTTCCATCTCTCCCGGGGACATCATGAACAAACTTTCAGATATCTGTTCGGTACTTCCTGCTCCACGGT
This sequence comes from Ochlerotatus camptorhynchus, assembly GCF_037179485.1. Lineage (NCBI taxonomy): Eukaryota > Metazoa > Arthropoda > Insecta > Diptera > Culicidae > Ochlerotatus > Ochlerotatus camptorhynchus. The sequence goes on along the minus strand of NW_027040817.1, from coordinate 2,912,179 downwards.
TGATTATGGGAGATTTGAATTCCCACGGTACAGGCTGGGGGGAACTGTATGATGACAACCGTTCTACTTTGATATATGACCTCTGTGATAACTTCAATATGACAATTCTTAACAATGGAGAAGTAACACGTTTGGCTGGCCCATCCTCGAATGGAAGTAGATTAGACCTCATACTTTGCTCTAACTCATTATCGTTGGATTGCACGTGGAATGTGATCCAAGATCCCCACGGTAGTGATCACTTGCGGATCAAAGTTTCAGTTGCCAGTGGGTTCAGTCCGTCGGAACCCGTTAACGTCACGTACGATCTTACCCGTAATATCGCTTGGACAAAGTTCAAGAATGTGACAGAAGATGCCCTAACGTCGGTAGAAGGGCTTCCACCGTTGGAGGAATATAACTTCCTCTCCAATCTGATCTTGGACAGCGCGCTTCAAGCTCAAACTCGGCCGGTTCCAGGAACGTCTTTCCGTAGGAAAACTCCTTCCCTTTGGTGGGACCAGCAATGCACTGAGGTTTATCGTAAAAAGTCCGACGCGCTTAAGCTTTTCCGGAAACGTGGAACACCCGTGCATTTCGAAGCGTACTCGGGACTTGAACGCGAACTCAAAAGTCTCATCAAAGCCAAGAAACGCGGATACTGGCGGCAATTCATGGACGGATTATCGCGCGAAACGTCGATGAATACGCTTTGGAATGCGGCGCGAAGGATGCGTAACCGGTCTTCAAACAACGAGAGCGAGGAGTACTCGGATAGTTGGATTCTCAAGTTCGCGCGAAAAGTATGTCCTGATTCTGTGCCGGCACAGAGGATTCCTCGCGAAACGACGAATTCGGTAAATAGACGAGATCAGCCAGCCATTTTCAATGCTGGAGCTCTCACTCACGCTTCTTTCGTGTGGCAATTCGGCTCCGGGGGCTGATAGAATCAAGTTCAACTTGTTGAAGAACCTCCCAGACGTTACTAAGAGGCGCATGTTGAACTTGTTTGGTCAGTTCCTGGAGCTTAATATTGTTCCGGATGATTGGAGGCGGGTGAGAGTTATAGCCATAAAAAAAGCCTGGAAAACCCACGTCAGATCACAACTCGTATCGTCCCATTTCGATGGTATCGTGCATTCGAAAATTGTTGGAGAAAATGACCCTTTTTCGCCTGGACAAATGTGTTGAGTTGAACCACCTACTCTCAGATACTCAATTTGGTTTCCGTAGGGGCAAGGGAACGAACGACTGTCCCGCGTTGCTTTCCGCAGAAATTCAGTTGGCTTTTGCTAAAAAAAAGCAAATGGCTTCTGTCTTCTTGGATATTAAGGGGGCTTTTGATTCAGTATCGGTTGAAGTCCTTTCAGACAAACTCCACGCTTGTGGCCTTTCTCCATTAATTAATAACTTTTTGTACAATTTGCTGTCAGAGAAACATATGAGCATTTCTCATAGAAACTCTACAGCTTCACGATTTAGCTACATGGGTCTCCCCCAGGGCTCATGTTTAAGCCCCCTTTTGTATAATTTCTACGTCAGAGAAATTGACAATTGTCTAAGTCACAACTACACGTTGAGACAATTTGCAGATGACGGAGTAGTGTCTATGACAGGGCCCAGAGAGGCCGACCTGCAAGGACCCTTACAGGATACCTTAGACAATCTGTCGACTTGGGCTATCCAGCTAAAGGGTGATACGGTCAAAATTTGGTCAAGGGAAAACGCGTGTAAATCGGTGAAATCGTTTATTTAAAAAATCAAATTAAATTTCTTTTTCAAGTTCAATTAGTATAAAATTCAGAAAAAAATATTCAGTTAGGCTTCCGCTTTTCCAAATCCGAATTGCCGGGCCTTACGCTTGACCCCTGCCATCAAATTTTGTACAGCCACCTTGTCCACCTTCTTCGCCGCAGAAAGCCAGTTTGCCTTGAACTGCTGCTCGCCCTTAGCAGTTTTTTTGGTCTTCTTTAGGTTCCGCTTGACAATAGCCCAGTATTTCTCAATTGGGCGGAGCTCTGGCGTGTTGGGAGGGTTCTTGTCCTTGGGAACCACCTGCACGTTGTTGGCGGTGTACCACTCCATGGCCTTTTTACCGTAATGGCAAGATGCCAAATCCGGCCAAAACAGTACGGAACAACCGCGTTTCTTCAGGAAAGGCAGCAGACGTTTATTCAAACACTCTTTCACGTAAATTTCTTGGTTGACAGTCCCAGAAGCTATGAAAATGCTGCTTTTCAAGCCACAGGTACAGATGGCTTGCCAAACCAGATATTTCTTTGCGAACTTTGACAGTTTCATGTGCTTGAAAACATCTGCTACCTTTCCCCTTCCTTTTGCCGTATAAAACTCCTGTCCCGGAAGCTGCTTGTAGTCGGCTTTGACGTAGGTTTCGTCGTCCATTACCACGCAGTCAAACTTCGTCAGCATCGTCGTGTACAGCCTCCGGGATCGCGCTTTGGCCGTCGTATTTTGTTTATCATCGCGATTTGGAGTCACTACCTTCTTGTAAGTCGATAGTCCGGCTCGTTTTTTTGGCTCGATGCACGGTTGTAGACGATACACCCAGCTTATTTGCGGCATCTCGGAGAGAGAGGTTAGGGTTTCGCTTGAAACTACCGGCAACTCTCTTTGTCGTCTCAGCGGCTTCCGGTTTTCGATTTCCCCCCGATCCAGACTTCCTGGCTGTCGACAAACGTTCCCCAAACACTTTAATTACATTTGTAACGGTTGATTTGGCAACTTTTAGCGATTTTGCCAACTTTGCGTGCGAGTAGCTCGGATTTTCGCGATGCGCGAGCAAAATTTTGATACGCTGCTCTTCTTGCTTGGACGCCATTTTGACAACTGAAGAGTGAATTCCAAAATCAAAATAGGAGCAACATTCTTTACACACACACCTTCAAAATGAGGGGTGTTCAGGTTTTTTAAATGCAAAATTGAAAGAAATACGTCAAGTTGATATTGACCAAATTTTGACCGTATCACCCTTTAGGTATCGAATTCTCCACGGAGAAAACTAAGTTGGTCGTTTTTTTCTAGGAAGCATATCCCAGCACAACCAAAGCTTCAACTTTTGGGTAAACCGATCACTATGTCCTTCTAATATCTTGGGGTCTGGTTCGATTCAAAATGCACATGGAGATCCCACATTGAGTATCTGAGACGGAAATGCCAACAAAGGGTCAATTTTCTCCGTACAATTACCGGAACGTGGTGGGGAGCCCATCTGCAAGATCTTATAGCGTTGTACCGGATAACGATTTTATCGGTTTTAGAGTACGGTAGATGCGGTATTATTTTTTCATTGCTATTGTATATTATAGCTGAATGAAGAGTTATTTGCTTGATAGGCCTAAGTGAGGGGCAGTGTGTCCTTAGTTTAGTGCAAGCCGTATTACTCCATCACTATTGAGAAATGTGGAACTATTCAGTTTTGATACAGTTGTCATTCTTGGCTTCATCACAAGGAATCTATTCTAATTGGTCCCGCTATTTATACCCTTCGAAGAGTGAGAGCACCCTACAAAGACGCGGTTCTTTTGTGAGTTGAAATTGGATTCCTTAGCAACAAAAATAAGCAATAACACCGATAATGGCCATGCATCATTTTCAAATCAACGTTTCGAACAATATGATGTTTTAAAAACTAATTGTTAAACAAGAAGATTTCGGTATTTATTCAGTTATAAAAGTTTGTCAAACAGACCATCGATTAGACCATGGGCATTAATTATGTCACGCTAAATCAAGGAGAAATTTACCCCCCCCCCCTATCGTAACGTTTTTTCCATACCTAATGCATTTCTTGTCAAAAAATCTTACCCCCCCCCCCCCTAGAGCGTGACATAATATATGCATCAACCCTATTTGTTAGTTCGGCAGCGGCGGCAACGTTAAAGTGAGGACACCAAATTTTGCAGGTTTTTCTAGCAAGTTTTTTTTTTGAACTTCTCAGAGAACATCGAAGATGATCTCAAAGCTTCCGAAAAGACGATGCTGGAAGAAATTTGGAGAGTTTCGGTGAACTTCGGGTATATTAAGTCTGTCTTAAAAAAGAACTGTAATTTTCAAAGCTGATGAGTAGACTTCGGAAGGGTCAAAAGAGTTTTGGAGGTATCGAAAGAGCTCCCGATGAGTGCAATACACCTTATGTAGTGTTCAGTGAACTCTTGATAATATCGAAGAAATTCTGAGAGGTTTTGGAAAGTCCGAATTCAGATTTTTTGGAGCACCGCTTCAAAGCTAGTCAACATTATACTTGAACATGGAAATTATTTTTCATTTTGGATTCATCATGCTCAGAATAATTGATATAGGGGAATTTACGTATTTTCGGCAACCTAAGCAGCGACGTTCTTTCTATAGCCTTTTTTCTCTAAGGAACGCACACATATGCAGTATTGGTTTGTTTACAATCTTTTGCTGCCAGCTGCTCTAACAATTTCAGTTGAAAGAATTGTCAAAAACTGTTTTGAAACGCTTTTACAAAGCTCCAATCTTCTCTAGTGAGAGCGAGTATTGTCGGCAACCAGTTTTTCTTCGGCAACCGTTCCATTTGAACTGCATGTACATCTGCTGTTCTATTATCGGCAACTCGAAATCAGCTACAATTTGTAGTGCGTGTGTTGAATTTCAAGAAAACCTTGCTAGATTGCTTTTTCTCAGTGGTAAAAATATGGTCAAATTGAAGCTGAAAGCATAAATAATCGTTTGTATGCATTCAGCGAAGTGTTTTCGTAAGAAAATCCAGTGAAAATAGTGTTTCAATATGGGTTGCCAAAAATAGTCTGTCATGCCGAAGCCGTCATTTCCCCTATTTTTTTTCAAATTCAAGATTGAAAAAAATTTTAAAAATTATTTTTCATCATTTAATTGAAACTTGCTTATTTGCATAACCTTAGAACAATACTGCAGCTATATGGCAAAAAAGTTATAAATTTTTTGGCCAAATGGTATCCAACTCAATGGAATTCTGTTTTTCTGTATACTATTTAATTTCAAATTTCGAAATAAAGTGCTTAGCCAAGTTCATAATTGAGACCAACCAGAACACCTCATGGAAGCTCATAAGCCGCCCTCAAGCGGAGACCATTCTGTCAGCAAACAGCACACAGCACCGGTATTGTTTTGTTTAACCACTCCGGCGCTAAATCACAACGAAGGCCATCAATCTTGAGTGCCCTCCCTTAAACCTCGAAAGCAAACAATCAAACGTCCCGGGAGCTCTTAATCGGATACAGTAAAATTAATAGGAATCCATTTATCACCCGATTCGTCACACGCGCACACGCACAAATCCCGTTTCGCAAATCCCCGATCCCGAATTCCCGTGAGCTCTTTTCCAATTTCCAGAGATCCTCGTGGCAGATTATTACTAGCTGTATATCGATGGTCGTCCGTCGGGACTTACAGCCTTGAGGTGGATGAAAGCGACATCAAGTAAATAAAAACCAAACAACAGAAGCACTTTTGTGCGAGCAAAGATTATTAGCACCGATTTTATTACATTCACCGGCAGCAGTGATGATGATGGCGACAGCCAGGTCGTGTGTCGGTCGTTGATCTGCTTGTTTTGACGGTTGATGGTCATAAATCTTGATTGCTACGGGGACTGCTGCTCGGGTAACCGAAACTAGATATGTCTCAAGTGGTAGGATGTTTGTTTTAAAATCGGATAACATACAATTTGATTGTACGAAGTATCATCGTAAAATGTGATTTTGAAACCATTTTGAAAATGGTAACAAATTCAGAATACGCTCTTTTAATCCTTTCGCCCTCTTGAGCTTGTACCGAAGACTCCCCCTCAATAAGAAATGTTTAATCCTTGACACGTGCACCGAGCCGTGTTTGTAAATTAAACATCTATCACATATTTATTGCTTTTCCGGAGGATCTTTAAATAAAAGGACAACACACACTTGAGTGATTTCTCATTTCATTTGAATGGATTTTATTGCATTGGGATGTATGCACTTCAAATGACAGCTGAATCTCTGCGAACCATTATAGACTATTTGAAACTAAATTTCAAATCGTAGGAGCGTATTACGCTCTATAGCACTAAACAATAATCGTTCCGATAAAGGGACCAGTTGCACCACATGCATTCACCGTGTGTAACAATGTAAAGCGATTAAACGAGCCACATAGCACCCCTTTTGAGATTAACTGCGAAATTTACACTCAGCGGTGGTCCGCTCTATTGGTGGTAGATACCTCGTTTACCCCGTACGTCATCGAACGAGAGTCGTTGGCAGTGATGCCAGCATTCCAGATGAGGCTGGATTATTCCAGTTTTTTTTGGACGCATCCAGTGAAACAGCTAAAATTTAAAGTTTTCAGTTTTTTTGTTTGAGAATTCATCCAGTTTTATCTAGTTTTTCATTAGTTTTTGGTAAAATATTTGAAGAATGATTACCAGTACAGAATTATTTAGATGCTCACACTTTAAACTTCTATTTTGGAAATGAAATCTTGAAATGCAATATTTATTAACAGTCGTAATACCATACACTCGAAATGGGTGGCGATAGTGCGAACAAGCTCGATTCACGGCAACGGGACAAGCGTCCTGTGTCACATCATAGACACGCATTTTACAGCTTTGTTATTATGACAGTTCCGGAGAACTTCGAGATTTGGGCGTAATTTTTATTGTAAACAAATATGTCAATCGCTGATTTCTTGCGAATAAAAGCTCAACCTCGCGAACAAACTAGTCCAAATGACAGAGGAATCATTCCTCTACATGAGTGTGTTGTTAGTTTTCTATTCTAGGCTGAGTTTTTATTCGCGAGAAATTGGTGATTTAAGTGTTTGTTTACAAAAGCAATTACGCCCAAATCTCAAATCACTCCGTCAAAGTTAACCTTACTGATGTTGAGTACTTTTAACGTTTCAGAACAATAAAACCATCTTAAATCTTGCCATATTGATGATGATCTCTACTGTTTTAACACCAATATTGTTTGCCATCTTGTATTGTGAATTTATTTAATTAAATTGGTCCAGTGTGGTTTCAACCAAAAGTGTTAAATAAAATTCCCTATACTATCCAGCATTTCCAAAAAATATGTTATTTTTGGTAAAGTATCAGCTTGTTTCAACAAACGATTCTCAGACATGATACATTTAATACATTTCAAGGTTGCAATCTTAGCGGCGCCGGTGGTGTACCTCTCAATATAATAATATAATATAATAATAATATCTCTGATAATATCTATAATATCAGAGATAATATCTCTGATCACGTAAAGCCGTTGGTCCCCGGTTTATGATTGAAGGGTCGATAGGTAGGGTCCAGGTGTGGGAGCTCCTTCCCTGGGGTCAGTAGCATTGGTGCTTAGCACGGAAAACAAGATCGACTGAAAAAAAAAAATAAAAAAAAAATTACAATCTTAGACACATTTTAAAGTTAGGGATTTAAAAAAATGTTTGCTAGTTTTGAAATTTGAAAATTTCTCATGCACACTTCTTTTCGAAATTTCTCCATGTCCGAAATAATTATTTTAAATAAAACTCCTGAAAAAAATCATATTAAGCATTCTTAGTATTCTTCTGAAATTGCTTTGGAATTACCATAGAAATTCCTTATTAGTTCTGCTTAGAATTCTCATTAATTTTTCAAAAGCTCATAATTATTATCTTGGAAATCTCTTATTAGTTTTCTAAAAATTGTCACGGGAATATCCTTGGATACTGATTGGAATTCCTCTTAAATAATCCGCAAAATTTTGTCGGAATTCCGAATATTAATTTCCTGTTGAATTTTCCTTGGAATGATCTTAAATTTTTCAAAAGAATGCTTTTGGAATAAATACGCCTAAGGAAATCAATTGGAATTATTTTTAAAATTTTCATAGAATTCACTTCAGAATGCCCCTTGCCTAAAAATTCACTTTCAATTCATTTCAATATTTTTTTTTAGATTTCTCCACAACATTTATTTGGCATTCAAGTCAGAACTCTCTTTGTATTCCTTTTAATTTATCCTGGAATTATTCTCAGATTTAATTGTATACCTTCATTTAGCATACGACGAAGTATTCTCCGATAATCCTCATGCAATTATGCTCTGGATTATTTTACTCATAGATACTTCTTGAGCTTATCCTTTGAATTACCTTGAAGTTCTCCAAATTTTTCCAAGATTTAAGGAGCATTTCAGCGTTTTAATAAAACAAAACCCATTTTCTCAAGCAATCACTTAACCAAATAGGTGGCCCTTCCAGCCTTAAACGGGCCTCAGCAGAACCTAAACACACTAGTATAACCGTTGCTCAGCTGTATACATCCAAAAACATGGAACATATTTCCAATGGTTAGTAAGTGCTCAAAGTGTTCAAATGACATTGACGATTCCATTGGAAATTTGTCGATTCCCATTGATCAGATAGATTCGTAATGCAAAATGTAGTGAACTTTTTCCATTTAAAAATGATAACGATAATTAGTAATGCTACAACTGCTTAGGTCAGTATTGATTATAACACTTTCGGCTCCGTACATTTTTTCAAAAGTGTAGTCTTATCAAATAAACAAATTGAAAAAATCCTAAATGTATAGAAATTGGAATGTTTGCACGAAAATCATTTTTTTTTACAAATATCCAGTTGTCTTCCCGTTTAATATTGGGTACATTTTTCCAGTTCTTTTTGAAAAAAAAAAAAACTTGTGGCAACCCTGGTCGTTGGTTGTGTTGCACTTTATAACAATATCCACATTCGATCCGAACCCTCCGTTTTGTCCCAATGCTTGTTTTCGGTTAACAACGACGAACGGTTCACACCCTTCTCGAAGGGATGGGTGCATAAATCCGTTTGCCAAAGGCATGCATTATTGGGTAGATGCCACTCTCGCACGGCAAAAACTTCACAGCGTCACATCGCCGCTTGGAAGGGGGAACCCGAAAATAGAGGATACACGCAATTGAATCGAATGAAATATTATGCGTACAACCTGCTGTGACGGTTGGTGAGGATAAACGACACGCACAGACAGATTCGCTTATACCTACGGATACCGGCATTCAGGCATAGGTAAAATGTTTGACAACATTGAAATTGAAAAGAAGCTTTGTGTGTTGACATACGCTCACCACCCCAGGATCACCCTCGTGTCTACCGCGGTGGCAAAAGCAACGGAAAAGTCCTAAGCACTTATGTTCAAGATTGGCCTGCATGACACGTCGCGTCGTCATCGAGGGATGAGGAGCGAGCCCACTTATTCACTCATTCGGCTCACTCACTCATGCTCATGCTTCGTCTCGATGGGTGGTAAATATTGTTTATTATGTGCTACACTTTGAACCCAACTCGATGTGGCAGGGTCGACAGTATGATGAAACGCTCCGGATAAGGCTTTTCAATTTGCGGCTTGGCCAGATTGGAAAAAGCAAAAAAGGAAAATCAATATCCTTCTACTAAAAAAGGATAAAAAGAAAAAGGAAATCCATCTGTGGTCCGGCAAGACTAGGAGTCTTTCCATGCAATGAATTTGCCTTTCGGTAGAGGATTCGGAGAACTCATACAGTAGCATTTAAACAGCACATCTTTCAAAGAGCGTTTCCATAAGGTTTCAGTCCTGATGAAAATTAATATGGTTCACTGTACTTTTCCATGTTTTCAAAGTAAGTGCTTCGTTGAAGAGCTATAATTGGATCCTGGCATCCAATTATTTGTAGGATTACTTAACTCCCGCAGCGTGGGCTCACCGACGAGAACGAAGTGGAAATTTCCCGAGGTTAAGTTCTCTTATAGCGATATTGCCAGCAGCAAAGTAACTTTTGATACATTCGCCAGATCAATCATCAGATATGGAATCAGACACACAAAAATTGAAGAAATTAGGCTAAATGCAATGGATGAAAAATCTTATTTTAAATTGTAATTTAAATAATAGCTTGATTAAAAAAATACCAGACTAATAAAAAAGTAGGACTAAAATTGAATAACCTATGTTCCTGTGCAAATCCGTCAGTGATTTTTGGTACATTAGTAAATCATATCATGACTGATCAAACAACGTTAATTTTGCCTGCCAGAAACTGCTATTTTCTGTTAAATTTTAAGTTCGCATTGCAAAGTAAATTAAGGATTCTGATAATATTGAAAACTTTGTAAAATAGGTCGAATCCATTAGTGAAGGTGTATGATGAAAAAAAGAAAAAAAAATGAATTTATGGTAGTCCTGACAACAAGACTTATGATGTAGAAATCAAGTGCCTTGAGCAAAGTTTCATGGAATTCACTGTTCTACAATTTTTCTGAAGACATAAACATGTTATTGCATATTGTGATTACAAAAAGGTAGTTTTTCTAAGTGAAATACCACCTTAATAAACAATTACACTCAAGGCTTTTTTACACGGTTAGTGCCACTGACTCGCCATTTACACGGTACGTTTTTTTTAAAGATTTCTCTATAACGATACAACCAATCGACTTGATTCGAACCACATTTTCCATTTGAAACCATAGGTAAACGGATGACAAATTTAAAAAAAAAATCACAATTTTTGGTGTAAATATAGACATTCTGAAAATATGGCTAATGGAATGCAACCTACCATAATGTGCTATAATTGCGATTGTCATCAAAGCCAAATTAAAATTAAAAAACTGAATTTGGATTGAACTGCGTAATAATATACCAATGATCAATTTAGCGCCACAGAACTATAAGTATTCGAATATTTCATAATCTATTATTTTATTTTATTTTATTTAAGTTTATGATCATCAACAAAAAATATCAAAAGAAAAAAAGTGGTTAATTTTAGTTAAATTTTTGTTTTTCAGAAAATCATGCACTTTTAAAATTAATTCTGATGAATAAGGCGTCTTAGTGGAAGACCTGTATAAAGATAGAGAGAAGGATTAGTAATTTCCATTTAATTCCACTACCTTATTTGGTTATCCTTGACAGATACGCGTATTTCGTCTACAATGTGCAGACTTCTTCAGTGTCTTGTACTAATACTCGACTGAAGAAAAACACCGCATTTTACCGAATATATATTCACACAGATACATTTTCACTTAGAAGCTAGGCAAACTTAAATTTAAGTTCCTGTAGGAGCAGGTACTCCGCTGCTTACTCGTTGGTGTGTCCTAGGTAGTAGCTTGAAAAGCCATGTGTGTCCGTTTCCTTGATCTCTTTTGAGTAAAGTTGAATTCCGTTGTTTGTTGATCTCGAGCCTCTCTGCAACATCCAGTTTCCATGGTTCGTAAAATCGTGATTGTTTGTTGGTGGTCCTCTGTGAAGATGTGTTCTGCAACCTTTGATTTGAAATCTGAATTACTTATGAACTAAGTATCGTAGAATGAACGTTGTGTCGTAAAATCATAGGCTGGTTGGTTGGTTGTATTTATTAAGGAAATTTTCAGCCAGCCGCTGGTTCATCTCCGGGAACCCCTGAAGGGGTTTCTCCAAAGTACAGAATTAAAAAATTGAAAAAAGTGTCTGGAGGGGGCACTTCTGAAAGATGGGGGAGGCTCCAGAAGGGAGTCCCTTTAATATGGAATACTTATGTGATACAGAGTGATATCTAAGATACGGTTATTGCCTTTTGATGCTGACTCATTTTACGTTAGGAGGTGGAGGGTTTCCTGAGGTGGCTGGCGGAGAGGAAGTCCTTGTTCTTAGCTGTGTTCGTGGTTGTTGAAAGTGTTCGGGCTGGTCGTGGTGTGGTGTACAGGTAGTTGTCCTCATGGTCGGAGTTGAGGGTATGACAGCATGCATCATTGAGGGGCCGCTTTCGAAGGTAGTCATATTCGAGATAACAGACCTGTCTCGCGGAGGAAAGCCAGTAGTGCCGCTGAGCGGCAAGGATCTTCACTGAGGGCGTCTCGGATGCTGCCGGGGATGTCAAACAGGTTTCTAGCTCCTTGGTATTGCGGGCAGCGGCATATATAGTGTTCCACCGAATGGTGGATCTGGCACAGTGGACAGGGTCGGTGGAATTCACCATTTCCCGTTATGTTGTGTGACATACGGATGTGTCCTGACCTAAGCCTGGAGATCACCACTTGTAAGCGGTGGTCAGGTAGGTCCTCCCAGCGGCGTGTCTCATCTTCAATTTTACGGATGAACAGATTTCGTGAGTCCAGCCAGTCCTGCCTCCAAGACTCCTATGTAATTTTGGAAAGTTAGGTTTTCAGATCCGGGTCTGGAACTTTTCTTGTTAATTTGCTCATTTGTCGACCTGAAGATGCGAGGTGGTCAGCTTCGACGTTACCCTGGATCCCACAGTAACCGGGTATCCAGGCGACGGTGGTGTTGGGTGGAGAAGACCGGATGATGGCTTGGATCCACGGGTGTGTGAGTTGCTCGGCGTCAAGGGCAGCTACCACGCTGGCGGAACCCGTGAACAGGACGATGGGTTTGCTAGACGGCGACGTACACCGTTCGAAAAATTCATGTAAATTTCTGCTAGATATAGCGCACATAAAATTAACGCTAGATTTGGCATAAATTTACGCGATTTTTCGTGTAATTTTAAGCGCAATATCGCATAAATTAGCAATATTGTATGCAAGCTTGTAAACGATTTCGCTGTTTATGCCAAGTATAGCTCAACATTAAACGAAGTGAGATTTTACGCGATAGTTAAAATTCAGAATTTTTTTCTGTGTAGGCGGCGGCTGCCTCGGCGAAGAACATGTGACATTGGTCAGAGAGACGGTGGCACACACTTACATCGGGGCCGGATACCCCAATTCCAGCTCTCCCTTGTGCAATCGAGCCGTCGGAGTAGCGGATCGTATGGTTGTTGTAGCGACGGTATATTAGGTCCCTGTGTACTTGGGTAACGGCGAGAGGGTTAGAGCCTGCCTTAAAGGTATGCTTGATAGTTGGGTCTATGGAGATTTTAGGCAGGTTCCAACCCCTGGCTCCAACCCAGTTGACCGTGGACACTGGAGGGAGCGCCTGGTCAGCAATCCTAGCGAGGAGCTGGTTTGTTTCCTCTGGGAGGAACACTCCGTCGCTCGATCCAGTAGTTTTTTCTAGGAAGCTGACATCTCGGTGGCAGATGCTTCCTCGACGCATGCTGCCAAACCCGGAGTTGACAGGAGTAGACCGGAAGTAGTTCGGATGGCCCTTTGATACACAGGAGTGAGTTTCTCGATGAGAGTTGTTCTGGCCATGCAGGTTAACTCGATCCCGTAGGTGAGCCGCGTGTTGATGATCGCTTTGGCAATTCGGGTCCGGAGGTGCCGATTGCTATCTGGGTGGCGTCAGGCGATCGAGCGAATAAGGTTCAACCTTGACCGGTAGGGGAGAATGGTATACAACGCACCCCCTGGGCAGAACGCACCAGCTGACTTTCATTTGTGTTTTTCATGGCTTTTAAGTAACTTTTTTGTTGTCTTATCAAGCAGCACTTCTAGCATAGCATCTGAACTCAAAATCCTGCATGATAAATCCTAGGATTGGATTTAAAATTCCAAGAAAAACTCAAAATAAAATGAAAAAGTGCGTCTTACCCCGGGGGTGCGTTATGTACTGTTCTCCCCTTGTTAGATTTCACCTCATCGAAGTGGGGTACGAACGAAAGGCTGCGGTCAATTCGAACTCCGAAAATCTTGACGGTTTTATGCTGTGGGATGGAGATGGAGATCCGATGGTGACCAGTGACGTCAGGGATCGGTGGCTATGGGTACAGATGTGCGCAAAAGCGCTTTTTTTCAGTGACAGCTAAATGTAAACACAGGTAAATGTGGTTGACGGCTTGGGACAGTTTAATGCGGAGGATTTTTATTGTATTTTTAACGACCATAAGCACTATGTCGTTGGCGTAAACGAAGATTAGGATCCCCGCTGGCAGGTTGCTGAAAACCCCGTTCATTCTAACCAGGAATAGGGTGACCGCAAGGACAGACCCCTGAGGCACACCCGTCGCCTTGCGGAATGTGTCCGAACGGTGGTTGCCGATGATGACTTGGAAGGTTCGGTGGTGCAGAAAGTTTTTGATGAATTGGAGAATGTGACCTTTTAGCCCGCAGTTGGCTAGTTGTTGGATGACCTCCGGCATCCAGACCCGGTTGTACGCCTTTGAAGTGTCTAACGTTGCTAACTCCACGTGCTGGTTATCTTTCATTGTGTCGTGGAGGGCCTGACCGAGCGTCCCGAAGTACGTATTAGTACCGTGCCCTGGACGGAACGCGTGTTGACGGTGGTCGAGAAGATTGTGTTCGTTCAGGAAGTCCATGAGTCGACGGTTAATCATCCGCTCCTTAATAAAATCATAAGGAAATTATCTCAGCAATATGTAAGCATATTATAAGACAAACGTTTTCCACGAAAACTTTCACGGTATAGGAAAATAGCAACGAAAATATGGGAAAACCATTTCTAGGGTAATGAAAATGTTTCAAATTATGTTTTTCCTGGCATGATTCAACAAATTTAAATGTTTCGAGAATTGCCTTACATAAATCCAAGGATTTGTTCACCACACCTCACCTTACACTCACTTCTTCTCATCTCATATCATCTCGCCTCACCTTACTAGTTCGTACCTCAATTATCCTCAAGTCATTCCATCTCTCCTCACTCCACACGTCAATTAACATTATCTTATCTTACCACATTTCTCACCTTACTGAAATTCACCTCACCTGAGATCACCTCACCACACCTCAATTCGCCTCACCCCACCTCAAATCATTTCCGTTTCATCTCACCTCACTTCACTCTCACTTCATCTCATCTCATCGTATCTCAGCCCATCCCACTACTCTTCAAATGTCATTTTCAATGATAGATCTCTCTCGATATTTACAGAGATACTTTTCTGTCACTGTCATTGGATCTTATTCAAATGTTCATTGGTTTTTTTTTTGTAGAAACGTGTCGTAGCTTCATTTGAAATAAATCACTTTTTCTTCTCTCAAACATGTGTTTTTTCATGAGCCCAAATAAAAATTCTAATTTTTTAGTTATCACCCGTTATTCTGTTTTATTTATGAGCGAAACGAATGGAACTTTGTTTCAAATTTGTATGGATGTATTTGTGAGGCTTCTAATCTGACAGATGGCAGATGACCAGGGGAAAACGAGATAACGAAACAAAATCTCAGTCTGTTATTGTTCGGAGTCGACAAATTGATCGAGTAAATACCTTTGCTTTACATCACATATATCTCTCAAGAAACCAGATGACCAGAGATATTTTTTCTAAATGTCTTCAGGTGATTAGGGATCTATAAAGACTTCTCTGGATATTTTTTTCAATACTCTGGCTCATCAATTATTCTGAAGATCATCTACTGTCCATTAATTCAAATCACGTCTCTCAGATATTCTTTTATGAAATTATTCCAAAGGCCGTTAGGTGATCAGAGATCTTCATTAAATCCTCGAGATATTTTTTTTTCAAGCCTTCAGGTGAAATAGGTACTATTCTAAAGGTATCCAACAATTCAAATTGCAGCTCTCTGATATTCTCTTATGATATCACGTAACTCAAAAATTATACCAAATACCTTCAGGTGAACAGATCTGATCAAATCAGCTCTCCAAATCATTCTTTGAATATTTTTTTCAATACTTCTGGATGATCAACTATCATTCTGAAGATCTTTAATTGTTCAACATTCAAAAAAACGTCTCTCAGAGATTCTCTCGTGACATTAGCTGTATCAGAAATTATTGCAAAGACCTTCAGGAGCTCATAGGTCTTCAAACACATCTCTGGATATTTTTTTCCAAGACATCCTGGCATTTTTTGACAGCAGAATTGACCAGGACCTTTTCTCGTGGTTCGAACTCGTTACCTGACTCTGGATTACATTGTTGTAATCATCTTGTTCCATGAAACATTCTTGAAACAGAATTACCATCTTCGTTCGTACTAAAATCACCGAATCAAACAAAATTTGTACACGTAAACATATGAAGGGATCAATACCTAACACCAGTTTCATTGTTGACAGTTGCAAATTTTAGAACTGTCTACTAGTTTGAAACAATTTTAAACTCAGCATTGCGGAGGGACTGAGACTTCAATGATTGCCCTGAAAAGTTTATCATAACAAAAAAAAAAGAATATTTTATTGCATAAATTTATATTTAATTCTGCAGATGTTCAGTAGCATACAATATCAAACATACGATCATAAGGCTACAGCGATTATTGTCATTAGCATGCAAGTAGAAGTTTGTTACTGAACTATGTGTCAATGAATACGAATTATTTAATAAATTACGGTAGCATGATTTGAAAAGGAGTTCGCCTACTTTTAGGCACAATTGTGAATTTTATGAATTTCTTTCAGATACTTCTGCTGAAAATACTATTTGTACAAGGATTTTAGCATCTGATTTGAATTCAGGAAGCTCGAATATGAAAAGTTATTGGAGAGTCAAAATGATCAATTTTACTCCATGTCTACAATCGCTAACTCTTACACAATCCGTTTTCATTAATCAAAGACTAATATTACGATTCGCGTTCAAGCAACCAGAACATGCAATTAATCCCAATCACAACGTTTCTCATCATTAAGCTTTTAATCTAATGAAAATCCTTCCGTCATCTCTTGTCACATCTTCTCGCTAAATAGCTAGATGAAGCCTGTTGCACATCCATCAACAATCCCTTAGCAGAATGAGTACGCTTTTCATTTAGCGATGTTCTAGAATGGCAAGCATCCTTCTGCCTCAGGGCAGATCATCATCGTTAGCGTGTGCCATTCATTTTACACAGAACATAACTGATTAAAAGACACTTGTATAATGGTATAACAGTGACTAGGTATTTTCCCACGATCCGGTCCTTTCCCGTGTAATGCTCTCAACGGATATTTTTAGCCAACCTCACTCTATACGCTTCACACCTACATGGTAGAATTCTTTCACCTCCACCACCGAAAAAGACTTGGTAAAAAAATACAACCTCGTCCTCATTCACTTCTTTTACGAGTTTTTAATTATTTCAGCTTGCTTTCAGTCTGCCCCTGGTGTCACACGGTTGTCGTCGTTTTCACACCGTTCCGTTCGGTTTTTAAAGACTGGAAATACAGTATTATACATTCATTATTTAACATACCTGTGAATATTTAAAAATCTTCCTAATACCCTTCCCATGAAGCAAATTGTACGAGCAGTTTGTATGATGTCTTACAATGTTATTATATTTTTCGATGAAAATCTACATAGATTTTGTACATACCATTTTCCAGTGACACCCACCAACAACATGAATGATGGGTCTGTTCGTCCACCAAATGAACGACATGCTTTGCAATTTTGTCACCATAGGCGTCCGAAGGGTTTTTGGTAGATTGGCTGCTTACCTTAGAACTTCATAGATTGATGGAAATCTAAAGGAAACGAACTAATGCAAACAATAAACGGCATCACTTTGGATTGAAAAGGGCCCTAACGCCCTAACCTAACACCACTTTGGAGCAAGCCATCAGCGCGTTTCCGCTATGGCACCATCCCGACCCGACATCGCACCCAAAGTCTCAAACCCCTTTCCGGTACACGTGTGACGATGAGCAGCAGTGCAGTCATCCGCTTCCGCCCTTTGTGTGTTGATGAGGTGAGCTTCGTTGGTTGAAAGTCACACCTGTTTAGATACTTTCTCGACAAAGCACTTTTCGCGTTCCGTGGGAAGACTCTCGGTGGAATAGGAATAACGTCAAGGAAGGGAGAGAATGGTTCGAGCGGTAGACATCCAAAGTATATTAAAGCACAGGTATAATATTCGCTACAATGTTGACGTAGTGGTACGGTAGTGAATAAAGCGAAAAATAGTTAGGAAGATTACGCTGAAATGTGATTTGTTAAATAATTCGTTAATATGAAAGTAATTTGCAAAAGTTTAAAGATTAAAGGTATTCATCTATCTTTGTATGTTAATCTAGTATCACAAATAATTCATATTGGAGCATGTTTGCGTTTATATGTGACAGTTGCTCAAATGCTCAAAACATCACGTTTCAAAGATTGTCTTGCACATTATCATAGTGTTTTTGGATTTACTAGGCATACGTTCCAAAAAATAAAAAAAAAACCAATGTTTTAGGAAATGCCTCCAACTTTAAGTTGCAAAATTAGCATCAATTATTGGTTTTACAGGAGGTATTTCCGCATGGAATGTTTGGAAGAGTTAAATCTTTTAAATCTTTCAAATGTACATGCAATATAATTGACATTTCATAACTATCATACATGTGTTAGTACCCAGGCCACTAAGCATGTTCAAGTTACCTTCTCTTCAAGGTACTTTGGTAGACACCTACCTACGCTACGACGAGTGCCTAGTTATGCTTTTATTGCTCGTCTACTACTACTTCTTGCTTCTGCTGCTTGGCTGGCTAGGCTGGGAAAAGAATGGAACTGAAAGTGTGAGACTGCCAAGTTGTGCTTTTGGTGGCAAGCGGTGAAAAGTGGTTTGAACTGCGATAAAAAAAACGGATCGGAGTTGCAGAGGCACGATTGAGATGGGTTTCAAGTGGAGACAAGTATGTTATATGTTGATGTATGTTGTTTGCAGTTGTGTAATATTAATTGATGAAATTGATGTTATTGTAGATCCACATTTATATTTATATTGAGACTAGTTTGATTATTTTGGGTACTGTTGAGCTAGTGGTCTTTGATTAATTAGCGCTTAAAGAAGATAAAATTGTAATCTTAAATTTTTCGTGAAGTCTTAAAAGTCGAAACAAAATAGTAAATTCTTCAAGATTCCGCGATGAAGACTTTTTTCAAAATGTTCAGTGCTTACTTGAAGTAATTGGAGCTGTCCTAAATAGGTCTAAAAGTCAACAGTTCCCGCAACTTTTGTAAAGTTTTCGTTACTTCCTTGAAGCTCCCTAAATTTTTTAACAGCTCACGGAACTTCTCTTACGTTCCAAAAATTTTCAGTCCACTTCTTTCTAGAAATAAATAATTAAATTATGTTTTTACGCAGTCGTGTAAAGGCATTATCCATAATAGTTCAACATCTGGGTAAGGCGGACAATGCCAATAATTCAAAAGAAATAGTTGTCAATCTTCGGATATATTTAATATTGGGGATGCCTTGAACATATATTTCCAAATATATTTACCGTCACCGCAAGTGGTCTAGTTCTGGAATGTTCATGTGCCTTTATGTGTCACGTGCAGACCTGTTATGGTTGTTACTCATGGTTACTCCAACCAGCTTCGAAAGTTGATTTTGTACAATCAAAACTAGCTGGAATCAAAATGCGCTTCATTTATAAAAGCTGCGCTCCAAAATGCACAAGATAATTTTTGGACGCTCATATTTTGGTGTGCGCTTATTTGAGCAAAATTGAACTTCAGAATTACCAGCGCGTTTAATGATAAATAAAAATTTTAATATGTCATCAACAAATGAATTAACAAATTTCCACTCACAAATGTGCTATAAAAAATGTTCTGTGCTCATAAGACATAAAATTTAAGTAAAAACTTTTCAGAGCAATTTTGAAAAAAATCAGGGATGCTACAAAAACTTTAGGTAAGCTCCGAGAACTATAGAAAAGTTCAGAACTTACAGATCTTTAAGAGTTAATTCCGAAACTACAGGACCGCTCAATGAACGTTAGACAAATTTCGTGAACTAAGATGAAGCTCAGAAACCTTTACGACAGTTTCATTGACTTCAAGAAAATTTCAGAAACTTTGGAATAGTGGAAACTGAAGGTAAGTTCCGAAGACTTTAGAAAAAAAATAAGAAAATTTAATGTTTGTTAGATTACACCAGAAAAAAGGCGGGAATCTTTAGGACGTTCTGAGAATTTATTCGAATTTCAATGAATTTAAAAGAAGCTGAGAACACTCGAGGGCAGGGTTACTTCCACTCACTTGCTATAAAAAAATGTTTTTCGGAATTATGAAATCATGATATAGTATAATGCTAATTAGTGCTTGTAAGTTACAAGAAGAGGTCATGAAGTACATGTTTGACACATAAAATCTGTCAAAATTGCCTTCAGTGCGTCACAATCAGCGATTTTACGACTCATGAGCGCTCACTCTGGGTGAACGCTCATGAATCATAAGATTGCTGATTGTGACGCTCTGAAAGCGGAATTGGCAGGTTTTATCAGTCAAACACATACTTTACACCCTCTTCTTGTTACTTACAAGTACAACATATCATTATACGCGGCACATGGTGGGGTGCTCATCCGGGAGACCTCATAACGTTTTATAAAACAACTATTCTCTCTGTTCTAGAGTACGGCTCTTTCTGCTTTCTCTCGGCAAGAAAATGTCACCTAATAAAATTGGAACGAATTCAATATCGTTGTCTGCGTATTGCTCTAGGCTGTATGCACTCAACGCATAACATGAGTCTCGAGGTTCTGGCAGGAGTAACACCCCTCCAGAACCGTTTCTGGGAGCTCTCTCTCAGAATACTAATCAAATGCGGAGTGACGAACACACTTATAATTGCTAATTTTGAAGAAATTCTTGGGCTGAACACACAATCTCGATTTATGAGAATCTACCACCACTACATATCGTCAGATATGTGTCTTCCTTGTTACACTCCATACCGTGCTCACTTCACCAATTGCAGTTCCTCAATTGAATATGATCTGACCATGAAACAAGCAACTCATGGGATTCCCGATCAACTTCGACCTATTATTATCCCGCGTATTTTTACTGAAAAGTACCAACACGTCAATTGCGTGAAAAGATATTTTACAGACGGGTCACGTCTCAATGGATCCACTGGCTTCGGTGTCTTCAATGAAAACTTTAGCGCCTTCCGCAAACTTCAGGAACCTTGTTCCGTTTATGTTGCTGAGCTGGCAGCAATCAACTTCGCATTGGAGATGATTTCCAACATGCCCGCAGACCATTACTTCATCTTCTCGGATAGTCTCAGTTCGATTGAGGCTATTCGGTCGATGAAACCAAGTAGGCACTCATCTTATTTCCTTTCAAAGGTAAGGGAGCAGATGGGTGTACTGGTCGAAAGATCATATATGATTACCTTTGTATAGGTCCTCTTGCTTAATCCCTGGCAATGAGAAGGCGGTCACTCGCGCAAAGGTGGGCGCGCAGGAAGGCGCATTTTATTACAGGCAAATTTCACACGATGAATTTTACCATTTAGTGCGTCAGAGTACCCTTTCGAGTTGGCAAACCGATTGGGACAATGGAAATCTTGGACGGTGGTTACATTCAATTATTCCTAATGTTTCTTCGAGAGCGTGGTTTAAAGTCTTGGACTTAAGTCGTGACTTCATTCGTGTGATGAGCAGACTTATGTCCAACCACTACTCGCTAGATGCTCATCTCAATAGAATAAACCTCGTGGACAGCAACATCTGTCGGTGTGGAAACGGTTACGACGACATCGATCACGCAGTTTGGAAATGTACGGATAGTGACGCCGCCAGAGAGCGACTTTTGAATACCCTTGAGGCCCAAGGAAGACAACCCTATGTTCCTATCAGAGACGTGTTGAGAACTCGCGATATCTGCTATATGCAATCGGTTTATGTGTTTCTTCAAATGTCTAGTATAAGAATTTAATTCCTTTGGCTTTTGTCTCTCTTTATTAGTTTTTGTTTGTCTTGTCCCCCCGTCTCGATGAGTCTCATCGTCGCCCACTGGTCACCCACCATAGCCGGTCGAACTCCAGACGAAACTAGAACCGCACTACCATTCATACTGGCGACAACGCTCTGACGAGACAACGAAACCTTACCCCCAAGCTCTTCTCCTGATCCTATCCTTCGACAATGTACATCTCTAACCTCAAGTAAGCCGCGAGTATTCGGCCCAACTCCTACTAGACATATAATTAAGTGAATTTGCGAGAAAATCACGGAAATTCAGAAAACGTCGGAAAGTTTAGAAATATTTAGGATAGTTTTATAAATTTCAGGTAAATCCAGAAACACCGTCAGAAGAGTGGTGAGAACTGAAATTAAATAAGCTCAAGAAAATTCACAACAATTTTAGGAAGAAGTTCCGAGGATTGAGAGGAAATACCGTATAACGAGGTGAAGTTGATCACTACACCGTTAAAATTTCGTTTCACATCAATCCTTTCTCATGATATTGTTATAACATACTTTCTTTAAGCGGCACAGGTAGTGTAGTGGTAAGCGTGTTTGCCTCTCACCCCAAAAAGGGCCTGGGTTGGTCCCCAGTCCATGAGTTTATGGGTCGATTGGTGGTAGGGTTCAGGGTGGGAGCTGCCTCCCTGGCTTCGGTAGCATTGGTACTCAGTTCGGAAAACAAGATCGACGGAAAACAAATCAAGGGAAAAAAAACATAATTTGTTTAGTATTTCATTAAGTAGTTTAAAAAATTACTTTTGAAACGTTTTCCCTAACAAACGATGCATTCCACCACTCTGAATATACAATTTCGGGGAAGTGATAGAATTTGCAACTTTCAAGTGTTCCCTAAAATGCTGTCAGAATCGGCATTTAGGATGTTGGTGCTGTGTTAAGCAAAATTACGTAAGGGAATTTACGTATCCTCGTCAGTCTAAACATTATCTTGCAAGATTAATTATCTCAAATCTAGCATGGGATTTTTCGGATATTCCAACTTTTAGATTTTTTCAATAGAAAAACAACCTTTTCTTTCGAACGCCACCGTTTTGGTAATTTTGCGAGTTTTAAAAATATCTGATGTTAGATTTCAGATATTTTATTGAACAACTCAAAACATTAATTATTTATATTCTCCGATGTTTCAGTGCTGACAACGCTGTCCCACAACCGACAGAAACTTCACCTGAATCTGTCTGGTTGAAAGGCAGCCAACAGCGGAAAATTAAAATTTTGGGCTGAATCTTTTGGAAAATAAACCTGTGTGGCTTAATAACGTAATGAAAACCCGAAGTGATTGCATGTATTCTAATGTTCTATACAAATTAACAAAAAAAAAACTTTTCAAAAACAGTAGATGTTTCAAGAATTTCAGGGAAGCCCGTAGAAGTCTTCAAAAAGATAAAAATTTCAAACATATTTTGGGATGAATCCAGTAGACCAGAGATTTTCAGGGAAATTTAAAGATTGTTATGGTAGATCGATTGATTTCAAGGCAGTCCCATACACGGAATGAGATCAAAAAACCTCAGGGCTGTTCAATTTACTTCAAGAAATTCCGAGAAACTCAGGAAATCTCCGAAAACTTCAGCAATGTTCTGTGATGTTCATCAGGAAAGTTCAGATAGCTTCAGAGACTTTTGAATAAATATGTTTAGACAGTTTCATTATTTTAGCGATGGTCCGCGTATTTCGAGAAAGATCAGAGATGTTTAGAGTAATTCCGTTAATTGATTGCAAGAAAATTTAAGAAGTTTCAGGAAATTATATAATGTGCCAAGAATTTCCGAAATGTCTCATTTATTTCTGGAAAATTGTGGGGTCTTCAGAGAACTCCCATGAATATCAGAAAAAAAAAACTGATCGAACGTATGAGAAGTTTCGAGAATTTCTTGAAAATTGAAGGAATTTCATGAAGGAATGAATATTCCAGGCAAATCCAGAAGCTCAAGGAAGCTTATAAGCTTCAAGGAAGTATGTATGGAAAACTTCCGAGACATTTCAGGAGCTTCAGGAAGGAAGGAAGAATTTTAAGGCAGTTCAAACAACCGCAGGAATATTGCGGGTACTTTTTAAAAGTTCTGATAAATTTAGAGAAGTCTTGATAACTTTTCTGAAGATCAATGGTCCATAGAACAGTTCCAATAACTTAAGGAAAGCACCTAAAACTTCAGAAAAGTCTAGATTCTCGGGTAAGTTTAAACTTCTTGAAGAATTAATAAAGGGTGATACGGTCAAAATTTGGTCAAGGGAAAACGCGTGTAAATCGGTGAAATCGTTTATTTAAAAAATCAAATTAAATTTCTTTTTCAAGTTCAATTAGTATAAAATTCAGGAAAAATATTCAGTTAGGCTTCCGCTTTTCCAAATCCGAATTGCCGGGCCTTACGCTTGACCCCTGCCATCAGATTTTGTACAGCCACCTTGTCCACCTTCTTCGCCGCAGAAAGCCAGTTTGCCTTGAACTGCTGCTCGCCCTTAGCAGTTTTTTTGGTCTTCTTTAGGTTCCGCTTGACAATAGCCCAGTATTTCTCAATTGGGTGGAGCTCTGGCGTGTTGGGAGGGTTCTTGTCCTTGGGAACCACCTGCACGTTGTTGGCGGCGTACCACTCCATGGCCTTTTTACCGTAATGGCAAGATGCCAAATCCGGCCAAAACAGTACGGAACAACCGTGTTTCTTCAGGAAAGGCAGCAGACATTTATTCAAACACTCTTTCACGTAAATTTCTTGGTTGACAGTACCGGAAGCTATGAAAATGCTGTTTTTCAAGCCACAGGTACAGATGGCTTGCCAAACCAGATATTTCTTTGCAAACTTTGACAGTTTCATGTGCTTGAAAACATCTGCTACCTTTCCCCTTCCTTTTGCCGTATAAAACTCCTGTCCCGGAAGCTGCTTGTAGTCGGCTTTGACGTAGGTTTCGTCGTCCATTACCACGCAGTCAAACTTCGTCAGCATCGTCGTGTACAGCCTCCGGGATCGCGCTTTGGCCGTCGTATTTTGTTTATCATCGCGATTTGGAGTCACTACCTTCTTGTAAGTCGATAGTCCGGCTCGTTTTTTGGCTCGATGCACGGTTGTAGACGATACACCCAGCTTATTTGCGGCATCTCGGAGAGAGAGGTTAGGGTTTCGCTTGAAACTACCGGCAACTCTCTTTGTCGTCTCAGCGGCTTCCGGTTTTCGATTTCCCCCCGATCCAGACTTCCTGGCTGTCGACAAACGTTCCCCAAACACTTTAATTACATTTGTAACGGTTGATTTGGCAACTTTTAGCGATTTTGCCAACTTTGCGTGCGAGTAACTCGGATTTTCGCGATGCGCGAGCAAAATTTTGATACGCTGCTCTTCTTGCTTGGACGGCAGTTTGACAACTGAAGAGTGAATTCCAAAATCAAAATAGGAGCAACATTCTACACACACACACCTTCAAAATGAGGGGTGTTCAGGTTTTTTAAATGCAAAATTGAAAGAAATATGTCAAGTTGATATTGACCAAATTTTGACCGTATCACCCTTTAATACTGTTTCGACTTTTCAGTCTTCAATTAAAATTGCTGATTACAGTCTTATCATCATCTGTGCTTCAATCCAGGGGATAAGATCTTCATCAAGGCTGGATTGACATTAAAGATTTTTGCGCTGAACGAGGGCCTGCATAGCTTTATGGCCTGAGAGCGGTCTGGTCCAAAGAACAGCATTACAGGCATAACAAATCTTAGCGTTTTAATCCAGCGGTTAGTATTTTCAAGTTTTATAGCGAGCTGATTGAAGACTAGTTTTATCCGTACCATAATTTATATTTTTTATTAGGTACAATCGAATGAAATTAACAGTGCCGAGGTTTCTTCTTTTATCTAGTTCATTTAAGGCTCAATCACATCAGCTTAACGGAGCCGATAATTCATTGTTCATCGTTTGTAACTAAATTCATTTAATTCTATGTCTAAAAGGAGTTGGGCCGAATACTCGCGGCTTACCCGAGGTTAGAGTGGTACATTGTCGAAGGATAGGAAAAGGGGGGTAGCTTGGGGGTAGGGTTTCGTTGTCTCATCAGAGCAAGGTCACCAGTATGAACAGTAGTGTGGTTCTAGATTCATCTGGAGTTCAACCGGATATGGTGACCAGTGGGCAATGATGAGACTCATCGAGACGGGGGACAAGACAAACAAAAACTTATTAAGAAATACAAAAGACAAACGAATTTAATTCTTATACTAAACATTTGCAGAAACACATAAACCGACTGCATATAGCAGAGATTGCGGGTACCCAACACGTCTCTGGTAGGGATATATAGGGTTGTCTTCCTTGGGCCTCGAGGGTATTCAAAAGTCGCTATCTGACGGCGTCATTATCCGTACATTGCCAAACTGCGTACCGAAGTTTCTTGTTCAATGTCCAATACAATAAATACAATACATCTTTAAACCCTTGTCTATGATGATGTCGTAAGGTCCTGGATCAAGTTTGTTTGCTAAAAAAATAGTTAATTTTTGGAACTACACCCAACCAGGAGATGAAAGATTTGCTTACTATAATGAGGGATTCATCATAGCAGGATGTTAGTGAAGACCGCATGCACGGAGGGTGGGATAAACCGAGCCTCGATCCAATGCAAAAAAATGGAGAAAGAAAAATGTGAAGTGTATTAGTGAGGGAATCATGTCGAAAATATAGAAAAAATGTTGCCGACTGGTCTCGAACCACAAACGCTGCAATCATCAGACCTGTGTTTTATCTAGTGCTCTCTCAATAGTACGAAATATGAATAAGCTAAAGCGAATAAGAAGCGCTCATTTCCGCTCATAGTCGATTTCGTATGCTTTTTCTACTGAATGGGAATTGGAGGGTACCGTAGCAAGTCTGTGCGTCGTTCAACAATGTTATAATATAATGCTTGCTGGTATATTTAGTCAAAAGTGTAGCACGACCGCATTATTGACGTAGGACTATGAGATTGTTTGCTGCTCAATTGAATCACAATTACAAAATAAATTATTTATACTTCCAAAATCATCGAAAATTCAAAATCAATATTCAAAATTCCTATCAAAGTTTCCAATACAGTTCCCAACCTATTCAAAATAAGGTTCCAAACTTGTAAATTCATCTTTCGGTAACTGAATAATGTTAATCTATATATCTAGATATATATATATAAAAATTAATTTCTGTCTATCTGACCCTTATAGACTCGGAAACTACTGAACCGATCGACGCGAAAATTTGTATGTAGGGTTTTTTGGGGCAGGGAAAGGTTCTTATGATGGTTCTGCATAACTCGAGAACTAATCAAGCAAATGGAACCAAATTTGACATGTGGTGGCCATAAGGGGTAGCCCCTTAGATAATGGGGGGGGGGGGGCTACGTACAATATAGCTTCTTTTTTTCAATTGGCGCAAAACTCAAGCTAATATTGAATCCCGAGTAAGGCCGGGTACACTCAGTTCGTTTTAAATAATAATAAAAAAAAACACTGAAGAGGCAATCCACTAATTAAAATTAATTTCATACAACAAACCGGTTTAAAATAATTCAAAGTGCACAAGACACCATATTACATTTTAATGTTGCTGAATTACGTTATTTTTTTTTCCTTGATTTGTTATCCGTCGATCCTGTTTTCCGTGCTGAGCACAAATGCTACCGACGTCAGAGAGGCAGCTCCCACACCTGTACCCTACCTATCGACCCATCAACTCATGAACCGAGGACCAACGGCTTTACTTCCCTTCCGAAAGAAGGCGTGATCAGAGACGTTGTGCCTCAGAACATGAATTACGTTAAACTGAATCTCATTTGAGTTTGTGTTTTATCTGTGTTTAAATGAAAATTTATCAAATATACATCGATCACTATTTTTCACAATTAAATAAATTTAATGTCAAACTCATAACAGAACTGATCGATCCCCGTTGTTGCATAATGCTATATTTAAATTTGTAAACAAAATGGTGCCGTATTGTTTACTTTTATTTTATTATTCTTTGTCCATCTTTCTTCCGCTGATGGTATGTGAAATTTGTACATCGTATGTTGGAAAATCAATACGTTACAATACAAAACGTTAAGTTTACGTAGCCTCCACTCCACAAGTTACAATAGCAGACCCAAAAGTGGTAAATGAAATAAAAGTTGAATTCAGACGCAAAATTCCAGTTGGGATGTAATAATTTAGAAAAATAAGAAAAACTTTTCTATTTTTCGAATTACAGAATCACTATTTAAAGGCACGCTAACATCTCTGGTTACAAAATTCTGAATTTGAATGTGCAACATCCAATAAGTCTTGTCCATCTGTATAACTTTGCCAACAATAGCAATCTTCTACCTAGTTCAGCTATCTAGTTAAAGCAAATAATAGCTCACGCCACCTGGTGTGTAAATTTTGAACTGGACTGTCCAATCTACAATAAATCTTGTCGACTTAAGCTAGCCATTAGAATCAAACTTTCTAATATAAAGCAAAAAAAAAATATTAAAAATTTAAAATAATAGCACTAGTGGTGTGTGAATTTTTTTTAACTAATAAACCCAGTATACGGTGGGTCTTCAGAACAACTTAACCGAGGACATCAAACTTCTATTTAGTCGAGTTAAAGAAAGCAATAGGGTGTCAAATTGCACACTAGCGTTACCTTGTCAGTTAATTCCAAATTGTGCTGTCCAACAACAAATATGTCTCATTCATCTGAACAACTTTGTCCAAAAACGCTAGCTTCTGTTTAGTCGAAGATGCAAGTTAAAGCAAATAAGCAATATAAATATAGCAAATAAATTATAAGTTAAATAAGAAACTTAAGCCTCCTGGCGAGCAATTTTTAATGTAATTTATACCATTCAATAGGTTTTATTCACTTGAGCTTTGTCGATGACAGAAAACATCTATCTAATCAAGATTTCAAGTTAAGCTCAATTTAAGATCAGTTTGAAACTAATTGCACATTATAGCCTGTAGAGCGAATTTTGAACTGGTCTGTTCATGATCCAAAAGGCATTGATGCAGTCCGCAATATTTCCTTCAAAATCGTCCACACGCCCGCCCACCCACGCCACACCCATTCTCCTAAAAAAACTGCTCAAATAAGATGAAAATCGAAAAAAATAACATTTCTCTATAAGTATACTTATTGACTTAAAAGACGTAACATTTTTCTAGATTGCCCTCATATTCAAGCAGATTTTTGAAGAAAATGGTTAACAAGGTTCAATTTACTTTGGTGCAATGTCCAAAAATTCAAACCCAATTTTTTTCGACGCATTAATTCAGATAGCAAAAAGATGTGTGCATTACACATCATGCTGTATCAAAGTAACGAACGATAACGCTTTGTCAGAAATGGAAAGAAATAATTGTTTAATATTCTTCCCTTTTTTGGCGTAGCCTACGTGATGAATCGAAAATCTAAAATTACTACCGTCACCGAAAAGGTGTTAGGTTTTTAACGCTTATAATTTTGTCATTGATAGATGAAAATAAAATCCAAATATACCAACCGATAGAAAAATACCCTACAAATGTGCTGAAATAAATACTTTTCAAATGTTGCATATTAAAGCTTTTGAAAATGTATAAATAAAATGGGCTGGCGTGTATGGGTGATAAATAACATCCGAAGTAACAAAGCTGTATCCAAGTCTACAGCCATGGCCTTGCTAGACGTTGAAAAGGTGTTTGACAATATTTGGCATGACGGACTTGTGTACAAGCTTTGTAACTTCAACTTCCCATTACATCTGGTTAAAATCACCCGTAACTACCTCCAGCAAAGGTCGTTTAAGGTATCGTTGAATGTTTGTCTTTCAGACACGTTTTCCATCCTAGCAGGAGTCCCGCTAGGCAGTCTGCTGGGCCCCTTGCTTTACAGCATTTACACTTCTGACATTCCTCTAGGTTAGTTCATCTCCGTCAAGGAGGGATGTTGTTTGACAAAAAGCTCCTATTCCGTTCGCATGTATAGAAAACTGTAGACAAGTGTTCTGCCTTGGTAAGGGCAGTCCGCAACATTTCAATCAAAATCGTAACCACACTTTATTTCGCCCATTCTCTTAAAAAAAAACTACTCAAATAAGACGAAAATCGAGAAAAAAAAGCCATTTCTCTATAAGTACTACTCATTGACTTAAAGACGTTAGCAAGGTTTGGTGCGATGTCCAAAAATTCGAGCCCAAATTTTTAGTCGCAAAAAGATCTGTGTTGATGTTGTATCGAAGTAAATCGCAAGTTAAAAAGTGTTTTTATCCATTTTAAATAAAGAATATATAATAAATCAATAAAACCTGGGAACATTTTAATTCCCCTAAGTGAAGTGAAATCCTACTCAACGTTGAGCTAGTCTCATCGACCGTGTTCGGCGGCTATCACTCTTTTATAAGCTCGCTATCGGTTCGTCCTTCTCTGTTCTCACAATAGTTGTATCATGTGAGCACGTGATGGGTTGATTACGGCCAATAAGTTTCAAAAATTTTCAATAGTTTGCTAATGATAAACTACTATAATCTTTATGCCAATCTGAATCAAGTGGTGTGATAAGAATTGATTTGTATCCATAAATGGCCAAGCTACAAACGTTTAAAACCTGACACAGATTCGTAACACATTTTTTATTTGATTTGCACCCCAGCTCAGTTTATTCCACAGAGACGTAATCCAACGTCAAAAAAGATGAAAAATCATGACATCGTCTGCAAGGTCATCTTATATCATTTGCTGTGGAGGATGATAGGAAATGCAACTAACAGTCAATGAGATACATTTTTGGTTTGCGTTTATCAAAATTAACAAGGGGGTGTACAACAAAAACATTTTATATTCCGCTTTCCAATAAGCTCCTTCCATTAAAACAGGATTCACTTCAAATGGTTTCCAGATATGGAAATAGCGCCAAAGAGAGAGATAGCGCTGAAATGGACGCAAATCGTGATCTTCACTTAAACACCCATCATGAAATAAAGACAACAAAAGGATCGACCGAACGAACATTCAAATTTCGTTGTCATTATGGGTTGTAGTCGGTTGATGTCATCATGTTAAACAAATTAGAGAAAAGAACAACTGACTTACGTTTGTGCTTCGATGGAATACCACCACCACCACCACAAGATGTCAGGTTTCAACAGCTGTGTCACCGTATAGGTGTGCAAGTATTCATGCAGTTATCAAATTCTCTAACTGCCGTCAAAGGCCATATTTCCCTATTATCAATAACCGTTCGCACTCTAATGTGTATGTTTGAGAAAGTCAAGGCGAATCTGCCAAGGAGCAAAAGCAATTCCAGAGCCCGATGTTTATGGAATGGCGCAGGATGAAGGCCATGCTTTTCCTACACGGTTCACATCGTCATTCCTTCCGCTCACTGCTTCTTCGAAGTACCTAACTAGGACGATGGTGATGCTTTGCCTTTTGAGATATGAAGAAATTTGAAATTTTCCTTCGGCAGCGCAGTGGCAGCAGCAGCATCAGCATCCTCTCGGGTGGAAGTGTAGTTATCCTAATGATGCCATAAATCAGCGCTTTTTTTGGGTGTAATTTAGATAAGTTCTGGAGCATAAATTGAAACGTTGCTTTGGCTTGGCATTGCTGTCACTGTTATACAACGAGCCCGTCCACCAGTGCGTGGGTAGGCGCGGTGGCGCAAGATGTGTACAACATCCATCCGGAAGAGGAGAAACGGTTCTGCTTGCCGAAATACGGAAGAATAATAACAGGGTTATGTAAATTCTTGGTTCAGTGATTTTCCATCCGAGCGGCCCATGCACAACAATATACTGACTAATGATGATGTGCCTTAATAAATGATAGAACAAAGCCGTCCATTTTCTGCGGAATCGAAATTGAATTAAACTGAATATAAATTTCGCATAAATTAGATTTCTACCCCATAATTTGCATTTGCCAGGATAGAAATTATATGTGTACGATTTCCCAACCACGACACACGCTTCAACGAACGAAATGTACCGAAACGACCGAGCTTGAATTATTTTAATTACCCAAACTCGCTTTATTTTAAATTACCACGCGTTGGATGAAAACTTGTAAATGATGTTTTTTTCTGAATAGAGAAAAGCTACCCCCGAACACGTTTGGTCAATTTTTCACGGAAATGTCAAACGCAAGTACCCTGGATTTGATTAAATTTACTCACCGTTTACGTGTTCTCAAATAGCACAACAACAGGATACAGTCGTTTTAGTCGTAATTACAGACTCGTCTTTTGTACAAACCCAGCTCAGTCACACGTGAAACTAGAAACGGCAGGACAAAACCGCTCATTCAATTTCACACTTCCTGCCTGCAGAAACTTGTTTTGTAAGTTTGACCCAACCAAAACACGAATCCTGCACAACTGTAGTCCTGCTTGTACTCTCGCACAAATGATGTTTTGCCCGGTGCCATTTAACCCTTTCCTTGAGCTGAAAAACAACCCGTCACTGTTTGTAGTAATTACAATTTGAATCAGTTCCCAACCTCCCATTTGCAGTCAGTCCGGTCAGTGCTGTGTGCTGGGCGCTTCTGTGTGTGTTTTGTTTCCCGTAGGGTGAGCTGAGGTTTTGCGAAAATGTCCTATTAATGTTTGTCACAGACTGTAACATGATTTATTGCGCTGTTTTTGCATTCTTGCGCCGAGGGTGATGCCGATGAAGTTCAGTAAATGAAACACATGTAAATAAGGGTGAATGATGCAATTGATTTTCTATCGGCTTTATTTCAATAGTGCGTTCAAGTGGGGAGCTCACGATTTTGAAATTAAATTCATTTATTGACACGATTCAATTGCTTTTAACTTGGTTGTACCCATTTGCCACAGCAGCATGAAAAGCTTTAACCTCAATATGAATTTCAACAACTCTTGTTCATCCTTTCTTCCTCCTACCGAGCAGCCTTCTCACTGCAAGTGCCTATCGATGAAAACTGGAGCACTAATTTTTCATTCGAACTTCCGCTCGCCTACCCGTCACAGAAGGACATTGAGCATGTCGTGCTCCCTCTGGTTGGAGATACCGCACTTTGAAGAAGAAAATTTCGCTCGCAATTAATGTTTCCATAACTCGTTAACCTCTTAGACCCACGTCATTGGACACTGTGGCACACGCCGGGTCTTTGGGGCGAAGAAGGTGGGCCGGAAAAGGCCTTAAGATAACAAGGGAAATTTGTACGACCGATTGAGTTTCGAAAAAGTTACAAAGTTGAGAACGGCTGGGCGGGCACGTAAGTTGGGTAGCCCGGTCCTCACCAGAGACTGTCCCTAATTAAGACGGATTTAATGCCGCGGTTTTGCGAAGTAGCACTTTTATGACAGGAAGTTGAACAGCTTTTCTCCGTGTTGGGTAGGAGAAGGGAGGAAGCTGGCAGCGATGTGGGCGTGAAGGAATTATTTTTGTTTTGTTCAGGATCTTCGTCCTGGTGGTTACTCAAGTGTCAGATGTTGTGCTAAACGAGGAGTCATGCTGAGGTTGGAAAGAAGGTCACAGTGTAACAGATGACGTGCTTGAAATCTGAACCTGATTTACGTTCATGGTTGATGAGTGACCAATTCTGGGCATATCATAGAATTTTCTTTCTTTTTTCTTTGATTTTTTTTACGTCGATCTTGTTTTCCGTATTAAGTACCATTGCTACTGACGCCAGGGAGGCAGCTCCACCACCTGGACCTTAGCTATCGACCCATCAACTTATGGACCAGGGACCAACAGCTTTATGTACTTCCCTTCCGAAGGAAGGCGTGATCAGAGATTTTATGCCTCAGAAAATCCCGGCGGTGCCAACTGGGATTTAACCCAGGCCTATTGGGGTGAGAAACAATCACTTTTACCGCTACACTACCGGCACTGCTATTTGAATTTTCTTGTTAACATCTAGTGGTGTGATTATAGTTACACGAGTTGTGTTTAAACCGTCGTATTACTTCCTAATATCCTTTATATAGCTTAGCATTTGCTACCATATTACAAATGTAATTGTGCAAATCGTGGATGGCAACATAATAGTCTAATACTGTGGCGATAGTTGATGATTAACCTGCTGCAAACTATGGAGTTAAGGCGATGATGATGCCGTACTTAAAGGGTGATACGGTCAAAATTTGGTCAAGGGAAAACGCGTGTAAATCGGTGAAATCGTTTATTTAAAAAATCAAATTAAATTTCTTTTTCAAGTTCAATTAGTATAAAATTCAGGAAAAATATTCAGTTAGGCTTCCGCTTTTCCAAATCCGAATTGCCGGGCCTTACGCTTGACCCCTGCCATCAGATTTTGTACAGCCACCTTGTCCACCTTCTTCGCCGCAGAAAGCCAGTTTGCCTTGAACTGCTGCTCGCCCTTAGCAGTTTTTTTGTTCTTCTTTAGGTTCCGCTTGACAATAGCCCAGTATTTCTCAATTGGGCGGAGCTCTGGCGTGTTGGGAGGGTTCTTGTCCTTGGGAACCACCTGCACGTTGTTGGCGGCGTACCACTCCATGGCCTTTTTACCGTAATGGCAAGATGCCAAATCCGGCCAAAACAGTACGGAACAACCGTGTTTCTTCAGGAAAGGCAGCAGACGTTTATTCAAACACTCTTTCACGTAAATTACTTGGTTGACAGTCCCGAAAGCTATGAAAATGCTGCTTTTCAAGCCACAGGTACAGATGGCTTGCCAAACCAGATATTTCTTTGCGAACTTTGACAGTTTCATGTGCTTGAAAACATCTGCTACCTTTCCCCTTCCTTTTGCCGTATAAAACTCCTGTCCCGGAAGCTGCTTGTAGTCGGCTTTGACGTAGGTTTCGTCGTCCATTACCACGCAGTCAAACTTCGTCAGCATCGTCGTGTACAGCCTCCGGGATCGCGCTTTGGCCGTCGTATTTTGTTTATCATCGCGATTTGGAGTCACTACCTTCTTGTAAGTCGATAGTCCGGCTCGTTTTTTGGCTCGATGCACGGTTGTAGACGATACACCCAGCTTATTTGCGGCATCTCGGAGAGAGAGGTTAGGATTTCGCTTGAAACTACCGGCAACTCTCTTTGTCGTCTCAGCGGCTTCCGGTTTTCGATTTCCCCCCGATCCAGACTTCCTGGCTGTCGACAAACGTTCCCCAAACACTTTAATTACATTTGTAACGGTTGATTTGGCAACTTTTAGCGATTTTGCCAACTTTGCGTGCGAGTAACTCGGATTTTCGCGATGCGCGAGCAAAATTTTGATACACTGCTCTTCTTGCTTGGACGGCATTTTGACAACTGAAGAGTGAATTCCAAAATCAAAATAGGAGCAACATTCTACAAACACACACACCCAAAAAAGGAGGGGTGTGCAGGTTTTTTAAATGCAAAATTGAAATAAATACGTCAAGTTGATATTGACCAAATTTTGACCGTATCACCCTTTAGTTTGGGTTCAGAAAGGGGCACACCACCAATAGCTAGTACGGGTGATAAATAACATCCGAAGTAACAAAGCTGTACCCAAGTCCACAGCCATGGCCTTGCTAGACGTTGAAAAGTTGTTTGACAATGTTTGGCATGACGGACTTGTGTACAAGCTGTGTAACTTCAACTTCCCATTCCCCAAAATCAATCGTAACTTCCTCCAGCGAAGGTCGTTTAAGGTATCGTTGAGTGTATTCGCTATAATTATTGAAAAATTATATTTCAAAGCTGCAAAATGTTCCTTCAAATGCACATGAATTCCTTATGCATTGTTCGGGTTGACTTAAAACCAGAAGGTTAAACTTGTTGGAACAAACCACTATTATAAAATGAGTAGGATGAGTGTTCTATACGAAAACCCATAGTGACATGATATCTCTTGTCTTGACCTAAGATCATCACTGGTTATGGGTCATTTTTTTTTTCAAACTCATCGCTGGTTGGATAAAACAAGACCGCGGACCGTACGTAGGTCAGGCCTTATCTAGAAGTCACATTTTCAAAAGATTGTGCTGTGATAAAGTTCATGTGGTAGTAAACGTCATTGTAAACTGCCTAATGATGTGATTAATTGTGAACCACTCTTGTTCTAGCGCTAGAATTCATAACCTGAATAAAGCAGTTGTTGTTTCATAGATCAAAGTTAATTACTCAAATCTCCTTAGAAATACTTAACTTAAGATAGTATTGCCAATCGTATCAGATAACCAGTCTTCACTTTCCGGTAGCATTTCGCTTTGTTGGCACAACGAATTCCACATACCACCAGTTTTCATATTGCCATTCGACATCGTCATAACAGTCGCCGAAGAGAGCTATTGGAGAAATTCTTCGAAATTGCATATTAAACCCCGAAGCAATGATACACATATCGGAATCCGTTCGCTGCATGTGCAGAGCGAGGATGTCTCATTCCTAGTCAATATTTCATCCGCTTGGTCAAAGATTATACTTATGGTTGGTTCGTTTTAGATGGAACATGAAAACGGTCGTTTCAAATGCGGTCGTTGGCTCGTGATACATACGAGCTTGATGTACCGCAAATTTAATCTATTGGTGCTTGAATTGAATTATTTCTATTTTGCTGGTTGGAATCAATTCTGTACCGTGAATTTCATCACACATACTCATACCAACTGTCACCTGAAACAAATAGTGACTCGAGGATTTGGCAGTAAATCATAAATGCCTGCACGATGGCGATTTGCAAGGCCCAATTTTACATCCCTCGCAAACATGCCATCGTCAACACCCGAGACCGATAAGGAGGATGCTCCATCAGCAATCAAAATTCCGATTCGTAGCACGTCAGCGAATCTTTTAATATGTATTTCCGTAGCATTACAACCACGCACACAAAGTTCAACGATATATGAAAGAAGCGACGTGTGTAGCACACCCTTTCCCCTGCGACGCACGTTCAGAAGTATGTACTGCAAAATTCTCATTCTTTCCAACGCCATTCGACGGCGCACATTTTATGACAACCGCGATAAACTTTTTATTCGCTTTACGTACGACGATGAGGTCCGGGAATTTGATGGTTCTACTATACCATTATATATAGATATACACTCCCAGTTTATGGCAATGCAACTGCGCGTACAGGGGAGGTTTATAACGCACCGTTGTCGGTCGTTCCCGGTGGTGCTCGTTTCGATTCTGGATTGTAAACGGTATTTATGGGTTTTAAAATGGGAAAGGGATGCTATGAACCGTTCTGCGGAACGATCATCATGGCTGGGATGAAAAACAAATTGTATTTGGAACGAGCCGAAGATCTGAGGCTTCAGTACACACCTTTTTATCAAAGGGATAGTTTGACCTCAATTCAGAGCTTGACGAATGCTCACGGCTCCGTTACACCTTTTCCTCTCAATTTTCCACACCTGACACCTACTTTTCATAAGTGCACAATCAAAACAAAAGCTGTCGCGACTATCAAGACTGAAAAGACTCCCCATAACAATACCCATCCGCAAGACTAACGACGGCCCAAGGTAAAAAGAAAAATGCTGCCTAGCTTGGCATCATTGCAAACAACAATACCCACAGCAAACAACCAACACCAGCGGACCACCACATCATCTTGAATGGTAGAAAACATGGAAAGATAAAAGAATAACGATAATGAGGAAGACTGTTGTTGTAATCTTGGCTGTAATTGTTCCCAGAATTGGATTCACTGACGGGGAGCCGGGGGTGGGTTCCTTTCAATTGGGCTCACAAAAGCGCATCGCCAACAATCAAGCTATGATCTTTCCTTTTCCTTTATCCACCATTGCCGTCGACAGTGGAAAGGGCTATTGCTCCCAAGGGGCGAAAGCGATGTACGGCAAGGAGAGAATATTTTCTTTTCGGGAAAATGGTTCTGTAATTGTAAGGCAAAGCCATCGCGTTTTTCGTGAAAGCAGGGGTCCTTGCGAGTTGCATGATTTGTAAATGAAGGTTCTTTCGTTTATTGTATCATTCTACTGGTTATCTTGATTGTTTAGTAATGCCACGATCAAACATCGATATTAAAGTGATTGTTTGACTGATTCATAGTTTGATACTAGCCTACAGGGGATAAGTTATAAACGACACGCAAAACTTCCATTTATTGAAAATGTTCGCGAATTTTGCAATACGAGCAAATAATCGGTTTACTCCACTCAATACAATTAATTGTAGGTTCTATTCATACTTCAAAAATTTCACCTCATTTACACTGACCTTTTGAAGTTCATCCTGTTTATATTCCTCAGCTAGAACTGAATACAGTTACTCTTCAAAACTGGATATTCGGCCATTTTAGCCCTGTAAATTAACAATCGGTACGGTTCCTTTCATCCGGTACAGCGCTATTAGTGGTCGGTTCTGGTATCTTTTGACAGAAATGTGTTTACAATGTCTTTCTCTTGAAATCCTGTGCACTCATTAAAAAAAAGTTTATGTTTTCTTGAATTTATGGAGGAAAAAAACAAGAGAACACAAGATATGAAAACCCGACATGTTCTGGTACGAGGATCACAAAGGAGTTGAAAATGGCCAAAATCACCGCCTTGATGATGATAGGGGTTTACAACCCATTGTAGCACGGATACCAAGTCCGATAGCAGTGGACTCTCTTCTCTGTTTGTCTTGATCAAGTTTAATAACCTCTTAT
Organism: Ochlerotatus camptorhynchus; assembly: GCF_037179485.1. Taxonomy (NCBI): domain Eukaryota; kingdom Metazoa; phylum Arthropoda; class Insecta; order Diptera; family Culicidae; genus Ochlerotatus; species Ochlerotatus camptorhynchus. Next base: position 2,874,076 of record NW_027040817.1, on the reverse strand, counting down.
TGTCCTCAACACGTCGCTGTATGAAGGACCAAAAACGGATTAGGTGGATCGATAGGCAAAGTCGCAAAGATACGCATCTACGGGACAATGAAGAATCTTCTTCCAGAAACATGATTGCACAATTGGTCAAAAAGACGGGCCCCCAAACAGGAAGATGTCCCAATGAGTGGGAAGAAGAGCCCGCCCTTTATCCACGAAATGTTATCAACAGGGAGTTGGCATTCCCACTTTCCCCGTCCCACTCTCCCGGGTGAGCAATACTCTGAACCTTGACAGATCTACCAAAGACCTTATAAGACTCCCTAACACCATACGAAGACAGTACCAACGCTCTAGTCTGCCTTTAAGACCAATTGAAATCGCCTTACCAAAATTATTCAAGCAAGGATGGTGGATCTCAGAAGTAACGGCTTTGCTAGTAAGATTAATTTTCTCCCAGCTTGTGCTAAGCCGTTCTGGAAACATACAAAAACGAAACAAAAAGATTTAAAACAAGCCTAAGCCAATCCACCACTGAAACACTGAATCGTTTCATGAAGGCTGAAGTGATAGGTAAACACTTCGTCAGCTCCATCAATCTCAGACAGAACAGCATAAGTCCACACGAGGCTGCGTTTGCTGAAAACCCAGCCAACCTCTATCAGATTCCCAACACCTTTCCTGAGGAGTACAAGATCACAACTGATGAACTGTTGCCTATATCAAATCATCCAAAAATATGAAGACCCCAGGTTTCAACAACATCCTCAATCTGAAACTCAAACATTTGAGTTCCAGATTATTCAACCATCTGGATTAAAGTCAACTAAAGTCATACCCATCCCGAAACCTGGGCAGGATCCTTCCTCTCCTTCAAGTTACCGATCCATCAGCCTTCTCTCAGGGTTATCCAAGCTGTTCAAAAGGGTAGTTTACAGCCACACAGCAAAAAAATAATTTTGATATCACATCAAAGTGGATGCACTACAATCATGTCGAAAATTTCATGTAATTTTTATGACCACATAAATAAACAAATGCAGTAAAAGCAGCGTAATGTCAGTTCATGCATTGTATTAATGATAATGTTGTCCTTTTTAGCAAGTAATATTACACCATATTTTCAACATGATTGTAGTGCATCCACTTTGACGTGATATCAAAATAATTTTTTTGCTGTGCAGCTTCTAACATCTGCCGAAAAAAACAACATCCTACTAGAAGAGCAGTTTGGTTTTAGAAAAGGTCGATCAACCGTCCACCAACTGAGACGAATAAAAAACAATCTTAGACGGAACAAGGCTGTTTCTAAAACATCTACTAAGACATTTTTTTTCCTTGATTTGTTTTCCGTCGATCTTGTTTTCCGTGCTGAGCACCAATGCTACCGACGCCAGGGAGGCAGCTCCCACACTTGGCCCCAACTCATGAACCGGGGACCAACGGCTTTACTTCCCTTCCGAAGGAAGGCGTGATCAGAGATGTTATGCCTCAGAACATCCCGGCGGCGCCGACTGGGATTGAACCCAGGCCAAGTTGCATCGATACGGTCTTCCGATCTTCCTCGTGAAGAGCATATAATATTGTCTATCGGACAGGACGTTCCAGGTCTCTTTGAATGGCATCACATCGGATGCCTTCAACATCGGTGTAGGTGTGAAGTATCCTTCGGCCCATCCTGTTCAATCTATTCACTTCCGATATTCTGGCTCTCCCTGAGGGTGGATCGTTGCCTCTGTTCGAAGACGGCACATCAATCGTCTGTAAGAGTACTGACTACCAAACTCCAGAGAGTATTGGATGTCCTGTCTGAGTATTTCAATAGCTGAAAGATCCGTATCAACGTGGCGAAGACCCAGGTCATAATTTATCCACGCTCAAAATCTCCAAGACTTGTTTCGTCTGAGAATAACAAAATCTGCCTGGAATCTTCCAAAGAGGTAGTATAGCTCGGACTGACTCTTGATAGGGAGCACGTTGACTAAACGAAAACCTACTACAACATCTTGATAAGATCATTATATCCACTTATTAACAGAAAGTACACCCTGTCCCTGAATAATAAGCTTGCTGTCTACAAGCAAATCATCCTTCCCTTAATCGCGTACGGTATGCCAATCTGGGGGAGCCCTCACCTTAAACCAGAACAAGATCCTTAGGATGATCCTAAACAGTTCTCCACGGATGCGAAATTCTGAGGTCCACTGCCTGGCTGGTCTTCAGTCTCTGGAAGAACGAAGAACGGTCTTCTTGGAAAGATTCAGAGACACCTGTCTGAGATCACATCTTTAGAGCATACGCGATCTAGCACGTTAGGTTAAGTTATACTCGTAGTTCGGTAGGTTGTCACATTTTTCAATTAAAAAAAAAAAAAACACCCCTTGAGGGGTATTCTGTAAACTAGATGAAAAACGCATATCAAAATCAACAGAAACATACGTAATTTTACTACTACTACTACTGTGCTCTGGGATTTTTTCGGCAGATGCGGTAAAAGCCACAAAAGCAGCTAGTAATGATCAGTGGCAGCAAGCAAAACAGAAGTACCCGCTTGCTTGAAAGTACCCATTAAAGAGTAAGAAAGACCCATTTTGAAAAAAAAGTGTCTTAACTCATTAAATGAGTAAACAATCTTTACTCATTGATGAGTATGATGAATACTTAAAAAAAAATCCCTTTTTGTTGTTTATGTAGATGAGAAAAATGTACCCACTTTTTGGACTTTTTTTTTTGCTTCATGGGGCTACCTGGCATTAAACCAATCAACTCATATAAAAATATCTTAAATAATTAGAACACTTAATACTCTTTATTGTATATAATCATAATAATAATCATTTACAACAAAAAAATCATTTATCCGCGTTCAAATCCTCGTTAAAAATCTTTGATCAATCAAAGCATAAAGTTGTTCTCCGGAAGAACATTTTCAGAACTCGGTCCGCGAGAGATGCTGCTCATCGCACAGGTCCAGATCATACTGTTTTTTTTTTCTTTTTGGAGTTCTTCACTAGCTTGAAACGGAACACATTTTCAAATCACGTTTTCTAAAATGTTAAACACTCTGGGTCTCCACTTCGTGAGAGATGTGTTGACATTGCTTGAAAATATATTTTTTCACATTTTTGTTTGCAGAAGACATTTTCTCAAATGCCTTTCACCCGCCTACCCTATCGGCAACGATCCAGTAGAGTAGAACATCAGCTACCAGTGGAGAGTTCGGTTGGCTAGCGGCATCCAGAAATAAGTCGAGTAAGCGAGTGGCATCGCCCTCACCTGTCGGCAACGATTTTTGGAAAACCAGCCACGGAGTTCGGTTAGCTACTTCATAAGCAGCACCCATCCGGGCCAACCCAATGAACATGTCAGATCTGCCTGGGTTTGATTATTCGGCCGGTCGTGAAATCCAGGACTTTTGGACGTGGATGTGGCCAACAAACTCGGTGTTGTTTGCAGTACAGTTCGGAATACACGCATTCAGGAAGTTTTCATCAAGTATCGGGCTATTAAGCAACCGAACCGGACTGTATAGCAAAACATTATGGCCAAAACACGGGCCCTAAATCTATATGACCAAATTCAACGAATGCATCGTCATGGACGATGAAACCTATATCAAATAGGACTTCATCCAGCTTCCTAAATCTGTTTTTGCGAACAACTTTGCCGGTTAGCTGATGATTTGGCAGGGAATATGCAGCTTTTGCCAGAAGACTTCGATTTTCATCATAACCAACAATATGAACGTACAGTTATACATCAACGAATGCCTGAAAAAAAAACGAGAATTGCCGTTCATTAGGCAATTTTGAACAGATTTGGCGAGTTGCCACTACAGTAAAAATGCGAATCAGTGGTATTACGGTAATGGCGTAGACTTCAATGAGAAAAGGATAAACTCCCCAAACTGTCCGAGTTTCCGGCCAATCGAAATGTATTGGGGTATCATCAAAGCTAAACTGAAGAAGAATGGAAAAATTACTAAGGCTCCCATTTGAATTCAATTGCCATATACTGAAAAAAAGAGACGGTTGACCAGCAGCTTGTGCAGCAGTTGTGCAGTTGATAGCCATATCAAGTCCAAGGCTCGAATTTTCATTCGAGAAGAATAAAAATCACAAAACCCATATTGTATCTTTAAAAACAATAAATACATAACGTTTTCTTCTAATAACGTATAATTCTAAACAAAACAGATTTTAAGATACATTCGATTGAAAACCTACTGATTTTAAACTGGAAGGGTTTTATAACGTAAAGAACGAAAGTAAACTCGATGTTCACTATTGGGTTTTCCAGATTTCACATGTAACGATAAAATCTTTGCTGGTAAATTATAAAAAAAATCTCACATTGGCAAAAAATTATCTTTACAAAAAAAAAAAACTAGTTGTTAAATAACCCCTAATTGAATACTCTCTCATTCTCTGATGGATAAATGCTATGAGAAACTCAAATATGGTACCGCCGCTATTGAGTTTATAAAATAAACATGATAGAGTTTGCTTGAGAAATTTTTGTTATGATGATAATATTTTCGAATTCCCAGCTTAGGAAGACGTTTTACTTTGTGATATCATCAAAAGTTCCACTCGTTCAGTTAATACTTCCGAAAAGATTATAAAATTATGTGTTGTGCAATTGTTACATTCAGATTTCACTATAGTTTCATTATAGTAATATAAACAATACCAAAAAAACCAAAGCAATTTTCGCAATCACCACTGTCTCAGTAGGACGAACGGAATAGCAGCGGACATCCCGAATCTAGTCTAGAAGCGTACAAAAAAAGTAAATAAATTCTAATCGCTTCATTTGGGGCGGGAAACGCTTCTCTTCCCCCAATCTTCCTTTTCCGCTGATGTCTTCCACTCGGATTTGCGCCATGAGATAGACATTGTATTTGAGAATTTTATTTTTTCGGGGATGATTCTTGTTTTGTTTGGTCACATCATTCTTCCACTAAAGGTTGATTGCTGTCGTCGTTCGTTTGTCGGTCCGCTCTGCTCGTAGTCTACATCTGTGCCGTAGCTGTTCTTTTATTCAGTTTTTGTTTTCTCATCCTTCATTTTACTTGCTACTTGAGGTACAGATAAGCAAGATGATCCTGGCACATTTGGGCGGTATCTCCGTCACCTCCCGGTTCTAAAATAGATTTCCGGCTTTCTTTTCTATTTATCATTCATTTCCGGTTTTGCAATCGCGTCGTCCATTGGTATACAATCGACCATGGAGTGTACAGTGGGGGAGCACTCAGCATAAATCCGAAACACATCATCAATGCCGATGAATGAAAACCATTTAAATGGCGTTTAAAGGTGGAGCAAACCGACACATAAATATTTTATGATTGACAATGCGAATGCATGTCATGCACGTTTATGTGTTTGTAGATGTTATGGAAATTCTTACAAAGCTTTCGAATATTTATGAGATGAACATTGCTTATTTTAACATAATTTTAAAATCAAAATTTTCGTAAAACTTATCTATTTCATTGAAATTGGTTAGATTTGAATTCACCACATATTCTAAGCAAAGTATATTGAATATTTTGGCTTGATTCTGAGTCTTTTACTCAAAACATATAACACAAAACCTTTTACTCATTCCTGAGGTGAAAAAACTTGCAATACCCGTCCTGCTTTATTTCCGTCAACACTGAGAGGTACTTGGATGACACTACTTGAGATGATTTATGATCCTGACAAATCGAATAACGATTTAGATGTAGAACCCAACCGGATGCAGCAATATACACGATCGTCATCGTATGAGTTAACATCAACACCGAGGGCAGACAGCAAGCTTCACCAAGATGCATAACCACGCTATACTCATATGTAGGACACCACTCGATTCGCTCTATATCCGTTCGACAACCCACCATCACCCACACGGGCGGATAATGTTTAACCGCCCACAAAAGAACGCTGTCACGTGCAGCGCGTTTCTTGTGATATGGACCGGACTGGGTGGAAATCGTGCAGATGATGATTATTGATTGCGCCGTGTGATACATGTTTCGTTTTTTGTTGTTGCGCTAAATCTCCTGCTTATAGTGCTGGCTAAAATAATGAGGATTAAGTAATAACCAGCGGTGGCAAGAGAACTGAGGTTTAACATTTGACACGGTTCATTATTACCCTAGAAAAGACACGCACAAATAAACTAGCAAGCGACCAAAATGACTTGACATTTCTGAACTGTTTTCAGCCAGCGACATGTTTGCTCATAACAGTGCACAAAACATCGCACTGTACACAATTAAAATTATTTTGTAATTTTACACGAATTTCCATGCACATAAAAAGAGCATGCATATTCATTTAAAATTAAATGTCACTTGAATTTTACATTGATGGCTTAAGATGCGGACACCTTGTTATTTTACAGGACATTTAGAACTACAGGCATTTCGCTTTTTGAACGAATTTGCATAGAATCGAACTGATTGTCAAGTAAGTGGAATTATCACGCACGCGGAATAACCTGCCTTCACACACCCTAAACTTCCACCACTGCATCAAAACGATAAGTCAGGAGAAAAAAGGAACGACGAGCGCATTTTTGAATGTTTTTATATTTTTCCTTATCAATTTATTTGATTTTCTGAACGAACTAAAAGTGCTCTCTGTATAAAACCGTATGAATAGTTATAACAACTTGAGAAACGGTAAAATGTGATATGAAGGGCTTGGTGGCCATAGAGCAACCGTTTTTGCTCAGGGTTGCTTCCACTCACTTGCTATAAAAAATGATTTTCTGAATTTTGAAATCATTAGATGTTATAATGAAATTTTTTACTTGTTAGATACAAGAAGGGGTTGAAAGGCAAGTGTTTGACTCTTAAAACCTGTCAATTTTGCTACCAGAGTGTTACAATCAGCGATTTTATGATTCGTGAGCGTTCACTCAAAGTGAATTTGACAGGTTTCATGTGTCAAACACTTGCGTTTCAATCTCTTCTTGTATCTAACAAGTACAAAATATGAGTATAACATCTATTAATTTGAGAATTCATAAAATCATGTTTTATAGCAAGTGAGTGGAACAAACCTGCTGAGCAGAACATTATGAGTCTAATCTCAAGCCCATTCACATTCAAGATTCGTCAATCGTTTTATTTGTTAATATGACTACATGGTAATAACAGCAACTCGATGATTAGAAAGGAGCTCGTCTGCCTAGTGACAAACGTTTTTGCTTACCGAGCAGAAGACCCTGAGTTCAATCCCAAGCTCCGTCGCGTTATATGATCGTTAGGACATCAATTCTGCTTATCGTTTATTAAAACGAACTCTGCTGTAAGCCCTACTCTCTTACCCTCTTACCTTAGGTCTCCTCAGATTCCATCAAAGCGAGTGTTACGTCAACACATACCTTCCCATTCCTTTCTAGACCTGCGTTTAGGCGTAGCTGGCGCTGGTATTGCACTGCACCAGTGCACCCATAACTGATCATACGAACTAAAATCTGAAAATTTGCATGGCTTGAAATAATTATTTTATAATAAGTTAGTTTCAAAGTTTAATTGTATAGTTGCGTTGAAAAAGTAGGAATTACTTATCTCAGCATGATTTAGGCTGTTTGGCCAACACCGGTGATATGATTGGGTACAATTATCTTGATAATTTTTGTTTTTGTTGCCATCAACGTAGTACTGAGAATGTTCAATATGATATATGAATAATATATGAATGTTTAACGAAAATATTAAATTATGTTTTGTTAAATAAAAGACATGAATTTATGAAAGGGTCTCCATATACATTGTCAAAGAGCCAACAGTATCCAAAACCCAAGCTACTTAAAATTAAATGCAATCAACTTATTTGATGTTTTTAGCTCTCAACTCCTTCTTAATGTTCTCGACCGTTTCAAGCATCTTACCATGCCAAACGCTCAATTCAACAAAAAGATTTTCAGTGTTTTTCAGAACGTGTTAAAGATCAAAAAAGTCTTTTACTATCCAAACAATACCCGTTGGAACAACTTCTTCAGCTAAGGGATAAAGGTGAATCTTGGGCATCGCAAGCTCTAAATGCTACCGTTCGTGAATCATCCGTTCCATCAGAGAAGACATTAATACTTAAAACAAGACTTGGATTTAGCAAGTCAAAATATAAGGGGATAGCTAGATTTGCAAAGGACGGATAGGATGTGAAGCTGTTTCAACCTTGGTTGAAAATGACTCAATATAGGGCAAAGATAATTACTCCATTCAGTCCACCAAACTGGAACAAGGACTATTTGGTCCTAATGTTGTCAAATGTGACGTGAGCAAGATCCTTGATCTCGAAGAAGTGATTCAGACAGTCACATATTTGGAGAGCGATAGAGTGGATTGTTCCCTATATATCACAGCTGGACCGGATTCCGCTACAGGGTTCACTCACTACAATCAACAAAGAATTGCAGGTAAAGATGATTCCTTATTATCAGTTTTTTAAATCTTTATTTTGGAGATTTTTAGCCGAAGGCTAGTTTATCTCTTGCCTTATTATCAGAGCATTCGATGTCATTATTACTAAGAACTGCAAATAGAGAAGAAGTGTGACGAAATCCGAATCCTCAGTCGGATATGTTCTGCAGGATTCGGTCTATGAACTAGACCAAAGAAACAGACCAATTGACGAAAAAAAAAATGTACGATATGTTCTTCGAAGAAGTCGATGAGATCAACCAGAGCCCTGAGGTAGTGTCTACAGCCGAATATAAATAGGAAATTCGCTTGTCAGCACTCTACACTTTAATCGATGGAAAAGCGCCCAAGAAACAGTGGGTAACCGTGACACACATGCTTGTCCAGTATGCGTAGCAGGACCAAATGGAAGAATCATTTTTCCTTTCAAAATTAAATGCTGTAAAGTGGCTGATAAGGCAATCTGCGTAAAAAGCAGTGAAAGGACAACCTGCTCTGTCACATCTTGAAGTGAAAGCAGAGGCCAGGAAAATTGCAAATCATCTTGAGGAGCAAATAAATGCAAATTAACCGGCCGAATATTGGAGGATCTGGTAGCTCCAACAACGGAAACATGGTCCGACGATTGCTCACACAACCAAAGGTATTTGCTTTTATCCTCAAAATTGACGAAGAACTATCGAAGAATCTCCGGCTCATTAGTTCTTTGTATCTGAGTTCGAGAAAACTGGATTCAAAGAAAGTCACCGAGCTGTATTCAAAACATGAAAAGGGTGTTTTAAATGCGTTTCCCTTTATCAGAGGAACCTTCCACAAGTATTAACACCTTGCAGAATTTGCCGTAAAGCTTTTAAGTTTCTAGTTTAATCGGTTTTCTGTAATTTAAAATATCTTTTTATTTTGGCAGACGTTGAATTTCGTCGATCAGCAGCGCGGTGAAAAGTGCCACAAGCGGTACAAATACACCCAGCCTCATTTGAGTCGTAAAATATCCGCCGAAGACAACTTGTCCGACATGATGAGGTGTGCTTTGATGTGGTCTGATCCAAAAATGTCTTACTTAGCAATTAAAAAATGTAGTCATAAAAAACAAAGAACAGGTGATGACATTTTTGAAGCGCAGATACTTTATAGATTAAACAGTAGAGAACACAGATAGTGAACATGAGCTTGAAGACAATTCTGACAGCGACCATGATTCTGACAGTAGCAGTAGCGATAGAAAAAGCGATTAGATTCATGAAGATACATTACATATTATTTTTTTTTTGAAAAGGTCACTAGTGGCCTAAATAATTGATTTATTTTTACGTCTCCAAGACATCTCCTTTTTTTAATTTCAAATAAAGTACACTGAGTCAAGTAAGACCGAGTGTAAGAGAGCAAGGCCATTTATTTATTTGAATGCTGCGAAGCTGCGATATAAAAGAAACTCCATAGATCCATCTACATCATCTATAGTAGAGTTCATCAGCTTTATGAAGTTTTCTATTTTATCACACCCACATTTCAGCATTGAGATTTTTAAATTATCATTTCCATTTGCCCTTATATACAATAAATACCATGTTTTTAGCAGGATTTCAGAGATACGTCTCACAAACTTAAAAATAGATAATTTTGAGATAAAAGTGCAAACCCAACTTCTCGCATTTACTCGGAACTGTTTTCATTCTGTTTCTACAGATTTTTGTGCAACTACAGCATGGTTCCGTTTTTGACAAAAGTGAAATTTTACTTTTTAGCCTCCCATAAGTGTAGCTAATTTCAAAGCTGATATCTGATTACGTCCAAAGCTTGCATCTAACCCAAAGTTTGAGGTTTTTAAGTGCAGAGAATAATCAAATTAATGGCATTGAAAACATGTTTCCAAAATCGGAACATTACTGTAATTCCAAAAATAGCCCAACGAACAATTTTAGCTGCAGACTAGTTTATACAGGCAAAATTTAGCTGTATAAGCCAATGTTAATGCTAATCTGTAGCTTAAATTGAATAAAAAACTAAAAAACTAAATGAATAAAAAACGAAGAATTTGTGGAAGGCTAAAACTTCTCGTGTTTTCTCCAATATAAAATAATTTTCATTCGATTTGTTTGGCTTTTTCCGTAGGATGTATTTAATACTTTTGTTATAGCCGTATTTTTCCGACAGCAGTCAATTTTCTTTAAATTTCGCAGGCTGTCAATCAAAGGATATTTTGCATTTTACATGATTTTTTTAAATCATACTAAAACAATAAGCCAATTAATAAATATGGGGTTTGGAGCTTAAAATATCAAAAACCAAAACATTCTAAAATTTCCTTAAGTCGACACCATTTTCATTAAATTTTGTGAGCTTTTTACCGTAATAAAAATTATAAGGTTTTTTGATAAAAGTACAAAATATAACATCTTTTCGTATTTTCCCCAGGACGAAATCATTTTCATTCGATTTCTTAACCTTTTTTTCCATTTGGAATGGTATATTTCATAGATCAGCTTCAGCGAATAACAGAGATAAATAAAGATGCATAAAAAAATAATTGATTTTGATGATGAAAATGTAAAAAAAACTCCAACTTTCCGTATTCTCCCCAGGATGAAATTATTCCCATTTAATTTCACAAGGTTTTTACCTTAGAAATGATATGAACCATATTTTTTCAGCCAGTTTCAGAGGTTTACCATTTAATGTATTTTTCCGTTCAATTTTCTCCATTGTGCAGTGCTTTGATTGTGTAAGGATCATTAAAGTGCATACTAAATCGTTTGATAAACCAGATCATGATATTTGGTTTTTGGATTATGCTATTGCAGTGATCAGCAAATGACAACTTAGAATCGTGAACAACACCTAAGTCCCTAACTTGAAGATATCTTTGGACTGGTTTTGGCCTACAGTAATTTCTAGTGAACTATACAGAATTGCCTTTTTTACATTAAGTTCTATCAAATTTTTCTTACACCAGGTGTAAAGCCGTCAAAATATTGGGATGTTTGAAAGTCAGATGCTTTGTTTATTTCCATGAAAAGTTACATGTCGTTTATATATATTGAAACATGAAGGAATTTCAAAATGTGTTCTATATCGTTGACAAATAAAATAAACTGTAATGGACCAAGTTGTGAACCTTGTGACACACCAGATGTGACATTAACTATGGTAGACACATTTCTTTCAAATCTTACTGTTTGCGTTCTGCGTGAAATGCTTTACTAAAGTCAGCATATAACGTTTGAACATAGTTTTTTTTTATCCATTACGTTTAGATAAAAAGTTACAAATTGTATCAAGTTAGTAGCTGTGGATCTATGATGTTTGCTAGTAATTAAAGAACACATTGTCGTTTAGGAATGCATGATATTATAGCAATTCTACGGTAATTTGCTAAGGGAAATTGATGTTATTTCAGCCTAAATGCCTTTTATTTGGACCCATACATAAATTCAGTAATCAACTAAATTTTCAATAGTCACCAAAAATATCCATTATTACCGTCCCAATGACGCGTACATCTAGAAAAAATTGATAAATAGCAGATTTAGAAACATAGGCCAACATTAGAGCCATTTTCCCTATATCAGGACTTTTCCCATTTTTAAAAATTGGGATTTAAAATAGTTCCTTCCAAATTGGAGGAAGAACACCGGACTCCAGAGAGGAATTCAATAGCCAAAATAAAGGTTTTTCTAGCTCCTTTGAAAGTGACTTTAGAGAAATATGTTGTAAACCATCTGGTCCATCACCCTTTGAAGCATCAAAGTTTAAAGAGCACGAATGATTTCATCGACGGATAAATTATCAACTGTAATGTCCATCATTGGCTCTTGGAGATATAAAAAATATGGATATTCTCGCCCGATCTCATCAAGAGTTGCATACATGTCCTGAAAAAACCGCAAATAAGTTACTGATCTCATTAGGCGTGTTTCCAGTCCAGTTGTTGAATTGCATTTTTGATGGACAGCTCCTTGATTTATGTTTGTCTTTAGCAAACTTAAAATATGATTTTGGGTTTGACTTAATGATATTTTCTAACTGTATATTGTGTTCTTCATATGCAGTTTTTATCTCTAGATTCAGCTGATCACATAAGGTCAGATAATATGTAATATTTTCATCGTTATTTTTTTCTCTTAAAAACCATTTTAGCTATTTGATTTTTATTTCTTAGTTAGAAAATCTGTCTATTATTGATGCTTTTGTATTTTTTCCCTTTCTTCGCTTCATTTGCACTGTCTGCTCTATAGAGTATTTAAAGTACCATACATAATTTGAAAGAATGCATCAACTGCTTGTTCTATGTTACAATTACGTAGAAGAGGTTGCCAGTCTATGCAGTCCAATTTTTTTTATTAGTCCATTTTATTAGACAAATTATTATCCAACATTTTTTTCATGTATGAATATAGAATATTCAATTGCATAGGAACACTTCTGTTGGGAATTTGCCAACTTACACAGGGAGATTTTCAATACAATAATATTAGAACTACCGAAGACGTGGGATTTACGTTCATGAATTATATTCCTGGAAAAAGGTTCAGGAAGGATGTAACGTTAGTGAACATGTTTGCATCTTAATATTAGTCCATTAGTAATTTCCTTTTGTAACTTACGTTTAGTCCCGTTGTGCTACACTTGCAAGCGATCGGAATTACGGGTCGCACGAGATCGTCTCGTTTTGTCGGTGGTCGTCGTAACAGGCAATCTAGCAAACAATTTATCCGTACAGAATCCTATAAACCGTACTAAAGCAATCTAGATTTAAGTATTTACTTAGTATTTTAGATTATAAATTTTACTTTCACTGTAGGTTTAGGATGTAAGTAGATTTTAGGTTATGACAAGTTCACTAGTTTTTATCAAACACTATGGAAAAGGTATTAATTGTAAATGATAATTTTAACGAATTTTAGAAATAGAATTATACCTAGCTGACTAGTAATTTAATTTAATGACTTGAACTTTCAACGGAAAAAAGTAACTAAATTTAGACCGCAAACTCATTGATGCCGCACGTTAAATTGTTGTTTTATGTTTTTGTTTTTTGCCTACTATCAATTGTTTATCCATGACGTTTGCCCAACGTCCAAGGTGCGCATCTGCGCCAGGGGCGTACTCAACAACTTCATTTTCTCAGAGTGGAGTTGGGAACTCAGATATGACAAAATCATCAGCCATAGTCAATATCAAATCTTAATAACTGTTATTTTGATTTTTGATTTAAATATCTTGATTTAGTCCAATTGCTGCACATTTGTCGAACAGAATATGAAGAGTCTCATTTTCCCCTGCAATCAGAATCAAAAAGGATTCAACAATAAAATTAACTGCACGTTGATTAAAATCTCCGTATATGTGAACATTTGCTTCAGCCGAAAATCCTGAAATAATGTTATCTGCCAAACTAAAAAAGCAATCGAATGATTCTTTTTTGCCTGTTTTGAAGGAAAATAAACTGCTGCAAAAATGTGAATTTGATCTCCAATACAAAATTTAACCCAAACATGGTCGAACTCCCTACATTTGCAAGGTGGAATGGGGAAAAATGCACTACAATAATGGGGCAGTATGACTCTCATTGCCTACTTATAAATGATCATAACCAATTGAGGCAGATGAACGCCTTCGTTTTTGACTGCCTCCCGTTCCGAACGTAGTTGTGCAAAGGTCTAAGACCTCTGAAAAGACTTCGGAACGTTTTGGACCATTTCTGAAGAAAGAGTAAAACTTAAACGAAGCTTTTTCAGTAAAGGTTCATGTTGTCTCCAACTTAGGAGAGCGTTTTGTCCCAAATGTATAAAGAAAATGTTTTTTTTATCATAAAATAGAAATACATAATAAAACTTAGCGGTATTTTATCAGAAAGATGTAGCTCTAACCTCAGTCAAGTGAGTAATCTCTTTCACCGACGCTTAATATGGTTTTAGCTTTTATTTACATTATCTGATAACATAGAGAACTGCATTTTTTTTTAATATTATAGTCACTTTAACTCTCTTGGGTCATTCGTGACTTGTCCGGGGGTGTGATTTGAACTCGTGACTTTGGCGTGAGAGGTATGGATGCTTACCACTACGCCGGGGTCGGTATCAAATTGACATATCAGTATCAGAGAAGCAAACATAGATTTAACTTGTTGGGTAGCTACTTTGCTGTAAAAATGTATTTTAGGCTCTGTCGGTAGCACAAAGATGAGCAACAGAACGGCGATGATGAGGTATGATGCAGGTAAGTATCAACTTTCCCTATCTTTCCAGGTTGCGGTTTTCGTTCAGGTAAGTTCAATAATTTCACTAACACTTTCTTCTCCCTTTCACGTATCCACTACTATTTATTACTAACTTTTCCTAATAATACATCCAGTTCACTTTTTATTCATACAAAATTCTCTAGCAATCAATTCTTCACCTTGTTTACGTTTCACAACGATGACGATTCAGCAAGCAAGAGCCCACACCAACGACGAATCGAGCTTTTTATATCCGAGGGGTGATCGGAAGTAATTTTTCCACCATGTTGCCATTTCCGAAGGGCCGTTAACGTCATCCTTCAATGGTTGTCGGAGTCGGTCGACCTATCAATGTTCGAGGGGATCGGTGGTGTCCACGTTGCAGGTTGACATGTAGGTGGTTCTGCGATGATCTTTCGTGATGAATAATGATGATGCACGAACAGGCTCAAAACGAAGGAAGTGCATCTTTTTCCAACGGTGCATGCTACCCCTGGTACTCCTTCGCTGAATACTGCATAAAAAATACTTCGTAAACAGAGGTTTTAGTGTTCCAGTGTTTTCTTCAACTGGTAGATTAACATAACGACCAACTTTTCCTAATTAATATTATAGTGCGGAAATGTTACTAATGCGCACTCAAGACTTGTTTGCACGTTACTTTACAGATATAAATAATTAAAATACAAAGGGTATTTTTAAAAATTGGTAGTTGGATAATTACGACTCGGGCTGAAAAAAATCTTCATTTTGCAACCGGGCAACAGTGGGTGGGTAGATCACCTTTTTGTGGTACGTTACGGGATGTTAGATCTACCACCGATTCCTACTCTTGACTACTTCAAACTACGGGAACAGGATTTTTCAGTAATCAAAGGAACACATCTTAGTCCTTGTTACTTTTTATGCCTTGTTGATAGTGATAAGTTCTCGGGTTGCCTGGACCGAGGATGATCTTGAAACAAGGAAACAATGAGTTTGTGAGTTCCCTAGTTTGAAGTGGTTAAGACTAGGGTTCTGATGCATGGTCACTATCGGTGTAATTCTTTAATTTTGTTGCTAAGGAATCCAATTTTGGCTGACAAAAGGGCCGCGCCTTTAGAGGGTGCTCTCACTCTTCGAAAGGTATAAATAGCGGAACCTTTCAATTAGAATTGATTCCTAGCGATGAAGGCAAGAATGACAACTGTATCTAATCCGAATACTTCATCATTTCTCAATAGTGATGAAGTAATACGACAGGTACTTAACTAAGGACAATGGATAAACTGCAATAGATCAATTACTGGTCGCAGTAGTTTTATGTCTCGAACAGAGGATAAATAACAATTTCATATCTTACATGAAAGAACATCTTTAGATTAACTTATATCAGCCTTCCTTACGGCTGAATTCATTTATTTAAATTAAGTTAGTTTATTTTCAGTTCTTCGAACAAAGAACATCTTCAGATTTATTTTAGATTGATTTATGTTTTACAGCCTTCATTCAGACTGTATCTATAGTTTCTAAGTATTTATTAATGTTAACTTTTAGCGCTTCGATATTGGAACGTTATAAGATTTATGTTTTAATCAGTGGAGTGAGGAGTGGTTGGGACATGTGGGACATGTCCTATGAACAAAAATACCTGGGTGGGACAGTTATTTGTCCCACCCACGATTTTATAGAGAACATAGTTAAAAACCCTAATTTCTACTCCAATGATAAAATCTGACCCTTCTTACTAATAGAAATTCCGACTTAAGTGCTCATAGGATCAGAACAGATAGATAAATTATCATGTGATTTAAGGTAACGCATGATGGATTTTGGCCCTGCTCAAAATTGGATGTGGACAGTATTGTTATGTGCTCTGAATATTACTACCATTAAACTGGTTTTTGAATTGTCATGTCATTCGATGTGTAAGATTATGGGTTTTTAATTATTTTCATTGTGAAATGCCATTGGTTCGGATCAATCACGGAATAGCAACCATTGATGTAGGCAGTCAGTCTAAGCTAAGCTATTTTTAATGTGAACAGGCATTCTCCACCAGATGCTTCATGAAACTGCTTGAATATATTTGTTGCATTTTAGTTTTTCAATTCATAATATTAACTCTCATATTTCCTCTCCTTGTTTACAGGTTTCTTCATCAGTCAACACATCCTGCCGGTAGCCACCGCAAACAGTGGCTCCGCAGAAGCAAGCCTCCGATTGCTAGATGACAGTGAGCTGGATTTGCTGGACATTGAGCACCAGCATTCGCGAAACGATAGAACCACCTCCTCGTCCTTAGCATCCTTACCCGCATCGCAACAACAGCCCCACGAGTCGTCCTTTACCGCCAGCCGGGGCAACGCTAGGATAAACAATAATCATAAGATAAATTTAGTGTCTTATACAGCGAATCTAGATAATATTTTGAACAGTCTAGAAGACGATGAAGAGGACGATGACGATGACGTCGATGAACGGCGATTCGGGATGCAGGACCGTCGAATCGTCACCGGTGCCAAACTGTACGAACGGAACCACGAGGCCAACGTGCAGCACGACGCGGCTGCTCAGCCGGTACGACACCGGTTGTTAGTTAATCAAATTGTCCAAAAGTACTACCCCAACCACCGTCGCCACAGGAGGTCGCTGCTGCTGCGAAGATCGGCACGAAGCTCCAATCTTGGCTCGGACTCTAGTGCACTCAAGCACCAAGAAGTAGCTATTTCATTCTCCTCCACCACACTGTCTCCCAGTTCTTCTTCTTCTTCTACATCTTCACCACCGTCGTCGGTGTCACGGCAGGTGACACGGACTGAACCTGTTGTACATGATCCTTCCAACCAGAGTAGTAGTAATTACGAAAACAGTGAATACGACAAACCAGAAAAGAATGGGAAGATGGCTGTGAAAAATATTATTAGGAGTAATAATAGTGAACATAATTTCGTAAGAAACTTGACGCTCGCTAATGCTGAGCATTCATCATCCGACAAGAGCCGAGCGGTGGGAAAGGCCACTAGCAAGAGAAAAAGCAATGCAGCAGCTGCTCCGTTGTTACCCGACCCAAAAAGGCAAGATGCTGTACAGGAAGTAGAGCACCAGAAGGAAGCCAAATCGGCAACCGAGCTGGGTGGTGCTGGCGGGGATCCCACCCACTCCAGCCCAAAGACTAATACATCAACCCAGAGAGCAGTTACATCAACACAAACATCGTCACCAACGTCAGTGGCAGCAGTGGAAGTGGCACCTCCGGAGTTGGAATCCGTTGTCGAGCGAACAATAACACCACGGGAACATTTGCCGCAAAATAGCTACAGTGCCATTAATGTCGACAGTTTCAATTTGCTCGACGATAGCGTTTATGTCAGCAACAGTAGCAGTAGCAGCAGCAGCATCAAAACGATGACGGCAACCAACCACGGTGATGGCTCTTACTCTACACCCACTACCAAGCCACACGAGAGCTTGAACAGTAATAACATATTTGCTAGTGAAAACTTTGATGAGCAAATTATTTTCCTCAACGGTGGTGATTTGCTCGAAGCCAGCCCGGAGCAGTACGACATGCGGCAGTTTGGTAAAGTGGAGCGGGATGTCAAAATGGGTGACTTGAGAAACATGGATCCATTTCTGAATGACGAACCCGTTGCACTTGCGCTGAGACCGATTATCCGGGGCCCAACGGATGAACACACCGAGGACAATGTGGTGGTAATCTATGCAGAACAACATGAAACAGTGACGATGGCCTGTGAGGTCGATGCGGACATTACCTCCAGCGTGTGGCTCAAGGATGGTCAAATGGTGCACATAATGGATAAAAAGTCCCGAGCCGATAATGTGAGATTTATCAGAGAGTCACATGGTGGCGTCACCATCTCCAATGTCATGCTCGAGGACGATGGAGTATGGCAGTGCGAGGCGGAGAACGCTCGGGGATTCTTCTTCAACGGGCGACCGATTAAGTTGGTTGTGCTAGGTGAGTAACTGTTGCCAATTATCAAACTCTACGCATAACTTAATCCAAACAGCAAACATATCAACTAGAACAAGACGTAGATTCCTGATACTACCATCATCGTTTTTCCATGCAGTTCTGCATCAGTATACTACTTTCAACAAATAGCTACGTTTAGATCATCCGGTTCTTGACAAAAGCTGCAATAAGCTTCTTCCCGATGAGCCAATCCCGTTCAATCAGTAATCCCAAAACGTGCAAATCGAACCCAACAACACCCGCCCCGAAATCGATTGGAAAGTAGAAAACTAATCTTTTCCTTCCTCCGGTATCGAACGCAGAGGAGCCATTGTGATCCCCCCCCCCTCACACTCTGGCTGGCATTTCATTCGCTTGGCATG
Source organism: Ochlerotatus camptorhynchus (assembly GCF_037179485.1). Classification (NCBI taxonomy): domain Eukaryota; kingdom Metazoa; phylum Arthropoda; class Insecta; order Diptera; family Culicidae; genus Ochlerotatus; species Ochlerotatus camptorhynchus. The sequence goes on along the minus strand of NW_027040817.1, from coordinate 2,855,108 downwards.
AAACTCAATCGTTTCGTTGCACTTTCTTTTCAGTAGAATAGTGTAGGTTGGGTGGGTTGCGACGAACGGACGACATAAAGGGAGCTGAGTCACAATCACTGGAAGAATGTCTTCTTTCTACATTCAGTTTTTTGTTGTTGTATCTATGCGTCCTTCGCTGAAGCATGGCTTAGTCTTTCCGCCGTCATCGTCGATGTCGTTTTGATTTTCCTACACTTCTGCAATTTTGTATTCGAAGCTCTTCTCAGAAGTTGCGACAAGTGCAGTTTTTCTTGTTCTCGGTTTCATTTTACCCAAAGAAACCGTCCTTGTGCGAGGATGTCGTTCGTGTGTAGAAACCGATTCCGTAGTGTCAGTTTATGGTGGCTAGCTGATGAATGAAAACATCACAGATATCAGAGCTATTATTTTCCAAAAATGTGTTCAACTGGAAGATTAAGTTCAATAAAAGACCTCATTTAAGGATGATTCTAGATAATCATTACAAAAACTCCTACTTGCTTTGGTCGATTCTTTTCATCGATTTTCATTTGATGGTGATGGTTCCGAATCTATTGACTACAACATACCGAAATTAATTAACATGTCTGCTACAAAAAAAAAAAACTCTAGCAGATAAATCGGTACCTGCTCTTAGGACGACGTAGAACCGGTGGTGGGTATATAAACATCCTTGTGGTGTCTTTTAAGATGGCCTCAAAAGTTTGTTTTTACAACTGTTGTGCAGATTTTGCACTTGCCAGCAGAGGGGATTTTGTCAAAAAAAAAACTTCTAAATTTTATGCTTTCCGACCATTTAAAAAAAAAAAAACCAGGCTTTCGGGCTTCAAACAACAAATAATGGCAACCGACAACGTATTCATTTCAACGCCGAAATGTGTAGTTGCCCTGTGCCTGGACTTACAGGTGCACTCAGCAGTCAGCAAGCGTAGGGCAGGGCTGCGTTACTGTGCAATCTGTCAACGTCAACATAAAAAGAGTTGGATGATTTTATTTTCTCCTTTGGTAATTTTGGGCGTTTTGTTTTTTATACGCCTTATACGCCTTATAAAAAAAATTATACAAAACGCCTAAATCGATATTAACTTTGAATCAATTCTGTCTAAAATCGAACAGAAAATGATCGGATGAAAACAATCGATTCTGAAAAAGTCGCATCAACATCGCACATTTATACACAGTAATGTATTTCAGTAGTTCTACTGCGATCTACCGAGAACAAAAGTCGATTACGCAATTGACGAGAAGGTACATAAAATTAAGTCTTGATAATAAATAAGCCAAGTCAATGCGTTGCGAAGCGATATTGTTCGCGGAAGAGACCAAAGCATAATCCCGACGCTCTTTTAATACCTGAATGTTGATTAACAAGCAACGTGCTTCGTAAGATGACAGAGGAAATACTGTCCACCCCAATTTACGTAGTGCATATAACAAAAACTGCTTTTGGATTGACTCGATTCGTTCTTTATGACTTTTCATATAAGGTGACCAAACAACACTGCCAACATTCTAATATTGGCCTCAAATAGGCAACATAAAGTGTTTTAATTGGTTCCCAATCGCTACATAAAATAAGGCATACTGCCTGCTCTATAAATTATTATGTTATAATGATCCAGAAATGTTTATTTAGAATCTAGAATAACTTCTAAATCTCATATTTTATCACATCTTACAGCAATTTGATTACCCAATGAAATACCAATGTCTGGTTTAATTATCTTTCTACTGTACATAATAATATTACATTTTTAAACTAAAAAAAACTTGAATTTCATTCTGAAACGTATTCATATCATCGTCATTTCTTATCTCTAAAAATAGTGTCATGTCATCAGCATATATAAGCACTCAGAGTTTTCAAAACAAGAGAGATATCGTTGACGTACAAAATGAAAATAAGAGGTAATAAGTGCGAGCCCTGCGGAACTCCTGACGTTACTTGAATTGGATTTGATTTTTCTCGCTCAGTCTTACAATTTGCTGACCCTTTGTTAAATATGATTTAATTCAGGTGAGGAGTTTCATCTCAATTCCTGACCCTTTGTTAAATATGATTTAATTCAGGTGAGGAGTTTCATCTCAATTCCTATTTTTTTCTTATTTATAAATCAACAATTGAATGTCAAGTCTTTCGAACGTTTTACTGAAGTCAGTATAAAGAGCTTTCATTTGGTTTCCTCTTTCCATTGCAGTTAATGAGTAATCAACTAATTCCAAGAGGTTTGTAGTGGTTGAACGACCTTTAAAAAAGCTGTGTTGCGTATATGGTGTTTTATGTTTTATTTGGCTGAAGATATTTTTGTTTATGATTGCTTCGAAAAGTTTAGGAATGCACGAGATGATGAAAATAGCTCCTGACACAGGACTTATTTGTAATTCTTGTTGATTAATTTAACGGACATGGGTGTTTTGGAATTTACGGAAAAACTTTGTTTTAAAGCGCAGTGGAAATGTTTTGGTTATTATAGACTTAAAATGGCCTTTGATAACGCAGGTTTATACATAGTAGAAAAGTTATGTTCTGAAAATTGTCCAGTCTGTTTTTTTTTAATTGCTGATATTTAGAATCTTTTGTAGTTTCGGTTATAAAAAGGGGAATTATTCTCAATTTTCGTGAGTGGCACTAATATCCAATCTACCAAGTATACCGTAACAACGCTGACGCTAACGCTAAATTGGATTTGTTTCTTCACTTTATCTCAAATTCGGTTGGAGGAACAAGTAAATAAAAGAAATAATATTCGAGTTTTAGGAAGAACGTGTTGATCGAAAATCTATGCCATATCCTTTAATCCATATCCATCATTAATGAGGTCGCCACCGGTATCGAAATCTAGTAACAGCAAGTTTAAGAAGGACTAAATCGTAATTATTTTCTTAAATAAGGTGGCCTTGTGGCGAACGATTTTGCTTACTGAGCAGTAAATCATGGGTTCAACCCCTAGCTCTTTCATATTATAGAGTTATACTTTAAATCGGCTTTCTTTGATAATATGTTATAAAGCGTAATGAAATCCACTTCAAAGGACGTACGTACTCGAAGTAATATTTGAGTTTAAGAAAAGACGTGTTGACAGGAAACCCATATTAAATACTTCTCAAGAACAGTTGCTGCCATCGTCGGTGAGGTCATCGCCAGGATCGAACCCTTGTAACAACAAGTTGAACGGTAGCTTGATCGTGATTATTTTGTTATATAAGGAGCTCGGTGGCCTAGCGGTGACCGATTTTGTTTACTTAGCAGAAGACCGTGGCTTCAAACCCAAGCTCCTTCGTGATATTGAATCGTTAGGACATCAATTCAGCATATCGTTTACCAAAAACGAATCTTGAGCATTCCAAACCCTTTAATTTAACACCCCAATGATTTTTCGTGGAAGAGCAGAGGTGTTCTCGGCTTTCAGTAAAGCGAGTATCACATCAACATATTCCTACCTATTCATTTCTTGATCAGCATTTGAACGTTGCTGGCATTGGTATTGTATAATTTTAGATCACCATTATTTACACATTGAGGATGGTTCTAGTCCCAAGCAACATCTATCAGTTATCCGTGTAATTACAGCAGATCTGGCAATAACGGAGTTGCATCCTCGGGCGGTCAATCATGCTCATGCTCATAAAACGAAAATTATTCTCGATTTGGTGGAGTACCAGTAGAGAATTACCAATATAAACTCAGAAAATAATCGGGTTTGTTGTTGATTAGTATAAAATATATTATTAAGCCTGATATCATGCCCAACGTGGCAAGCAAGAAGATACCTGAGCAAACGGCTCCTAAGAATATGGTTGAAACACAATAGAACTGCGAGCCAAGTATTTGCGACCTATACAAGTTTTATGGAAGAGTCGTTTTTATTGCCAATTTTAGTTCTAGTGAAGTTACCGACCAATTCAGGGATGAACTCACAGTTGCACGAGCGTTTGCGTAAAACTTTATTGTTCAAGGATTGTTCTGAGATAGTCAAAAGAAGGAAAATGTTTAAACTTCAAACGACATACGATACAGAAGATTTACTTCACGCAGCTCAAATTAAACTTAATGATATTCGGCGAAAACATATCGTAAAGTGACAGAGGGATCTTCTGATGTCACTAATCAGAGAAAATTCACAGATTTTATTGCTGAGTACAGTGCGCTTGATGCGGGGGCATTAATTATGCACTTGAGTCTAAGTAAACATGACTACAACCAATTGCGAGCACAAGCCAAGGAACGAAACTGCACCCTTTACCCTGGTTATGACACAATTCTTGCAGTAAAAAAACATGCTATCCGCCGGAATTTTTTCCATATTCGAGAAACTGTAGCTGACATTTCGTTGCAAGTATTGCTAGACCACACCCGCAAACGAATTCTGGAAGTTTCAAAACTCGGCAATTTTTCTGATTTAGAATTATTGAAGGTTAAGGCAAGTATGATAACTACTATTACTAGTTGTCTATATCACAGTGCTGCACAAAATATCATCTCATCTGATATCGGATGCCAGTACAGCCATCCTGTTATCCTCATTGTGAATTGGAGATGTAAAGAAAGTTCTGCTAACACAAAGGTAACAAAAGGTAACAATTTGATACTTAACAAGCGTTCTTTCAACGATTTTAATTCAGCTTTAGTTTGAATAACTATTGTACATAGACCACGTTAACCTTTGTTCATCTTTTAAACATCTTAATCAGGTGATTGTAATTAGCCAAAAGCTTAATAGTTATACAAATTTAAAGATTTTTAAGGCATTGAATAACAGCACTTTTCAATAATTGTTCAGCCTACTATTTTCTATTTCTATTTCTGTGTTGAATGTGTGAGTGCTGACCACGTTTTGCGTCCATTTCTGCAATGGCAGCGCTCTGCTCCCCGTTGGCGAATCTGCCATACAATGAAACCACTGGAAGCGGCTCCCGTTCTGGTGGAGGAGGCTTGGATAGCGGAAGATAAAATGTGTATTGTGTTGTACCTTTTGACTATAGTTTTAAGATGTATTGTATATCAAATAAATTAAGCAACAAAAAAAAAAGTCTTGTTCAGTCTTTAGTTCAAGGTCTGATCAATTTGGCTAGGACAACACTCATCTTCCACTTCCATTATGGTCCTTCGAACCAGATGCTTTTGGACGGACGGCTAAAGCGCCATGGATTTGGAATGGCGGTCTACCGTCACTATTCATTTCGGGAATAATGCACCTCAACACCATCATATCACCGAACAATATACCGTTTCGCGCCATCTTTAATTGTTCGAAGAATTGCTGTTCTTGGACAAAATCAAGTCACTTCACACGGTACCATCTTGGTTTTTACAATCACAGAAAACTACCCGAATATCCTTCGCAACAAACCTTCAACCGCTCCATGCAAACCACACTCCTTCAAGTCAAATGAACATTGGTCACTTTCCCATAATGTGATGCGGATGAAGGATTTTGGCATCTACATAATCGGAGTTAAATACGGATCTTCAAACCGTTGGCAACCATTACATGAACAAATTTTTCCTCATTTGGATCAGCTGAATCGACGGTGCACACTAAACGAGTTGAAACTCCTGGTTTCGCAGGTAAATAAACAAAGATCACTGTACATGTCCCACCGAAAACGGCGCTGGTGGTGTAGTGGTAAGCGTGATTACCTCTCACCCCAGCAGGCCTGGGTTCAATCCCAGTCGGCGCCGCCGGGATGTTCTGAGGCATAACATCTCTGATCACGTCTTCCTTCGGATGGGAAGTAAAGCCGTTGGTCCCCGGTTCATGAGTTGATGGGTCGATAGGTAGGATCCAGGTGTGGGAGCTGCCTTCCTGGCACGTCGGTAGCATTGGTGCTCAGCACGGAAAACAAGATCGACGGAAAAAACAAAACAAAGGAAAAAAAAATGTCCCACCGAAGCCAAACAATATTGGTTCTAACACCCATCCTCCGACATCTGGTTACATGCTCTAACACTACGGAGCTCGTCAACACTGTGCATCACGGTCTGGAACGGTCAGCACCTTATCCACGGTTTATGAATGGGAATCACACATGGACCTTCGGAATCGCCACGGTTTAAGAATTTCTATGGATTTTGGATTGTCGATACCACTTATCGTCACCACTATTGGCACCGGTCACTGTTTGCGATTTTCATTATGTAAACATCCCAACCCTCAACACAACCACCGTTAATCGAGGCACACGATGAATCCTCACTTATATTCCACTGTCAACGTTTTGGATCACACACGAAGAGGGAGCATCAACAGTCGTTTTGCCAGGTCAGTACACTTATAGGTATATGTCCACCGAAGCCTTGACATTGGATACTACACCCATTAATTCTAAATTGTCCTCTTCGTGCAAACACCGATCACCGAGATAACAACTAACAAACGAGGGAAGATCACGAACACTGACTAACGTGGCATTGGAGCCCAGTACTAGTTTCTACGGTCTTCAACTGAATAGCGATCAAATCTGCATAATACTCCGAAATTCTCTTCTCTCCTATCAATCATCTCTGTGTTGGACACACAAATAAGGGATACTTTTGATCGGAAGATCGTTCGATTCGGCAAAGGAAAACTCACACTAATTGTTACGATAACATTCGGTACGGACATCAATCAGTACTGGTCACCCTATCATAACTCTTGATGCACACCACAATGCACGGTCTGATCAACCTGGCTCGGACAATAGGACGCTTGATCGGCATTCTGCAACAGCTCTCTTAGATATACTCTGTTTACAATCCTACCTACCTATCCATACAAACAACGTCGAGTAGGTATACTACAATTGGAATCTCTCACATCCTCTCTGTTTACTACGGCGAACGAGATTGTCGTGCAAAATCTATCCACTTCAATGCAATCACGATAGCACCACGGAAACTGTTTCGGAACGGATTGCTGTTTAATAATCCAGTAGAAAAAGGGTATACGGTTTATCGATGACGGTATAATGTTACAGGAATGGTAGAACATACGGATCGTTAAGGCGCAAATCCTGGTAGGATTTGCTAGGGGCAACGATTTTACGGTTCCATTCACTATTTATATTCTGGTCATTTAGCGATTATCAGCGTAGCAGAACTCAATATGCTGCACGATTTGGATGCTGTTGTTATGAACAACAATAGCGAAGGCAACCCAATCCACACTTGTTTGATCAGGGATCAGCAGCTCATTCATGGTTACACTTCCAAGGAAGTAATCAATTCCACTGTAAGCAACAGGTGCTCGTCCCAACGAGGTTTACTTCCCAATGGTTTGGTTGGATAATTGGATAATTAGGGCTACTGATTATTATCTAGGAACCCGAGCGCTACTGGTGGTAGTGCCCAATTCGAAAGGTGACAAATGATTGGGGACGTTTGTCTGGGGACCGAAAACGTTTCCCACGGTTGTTCGAGAAACAAAATACTAACTGGCGTCGTCCAAGAACCCGTAGTAATCAAGGGATGACGATGCAATCCAATGGGCACGAAGCCATGGAACCACATTTTAACAATAGGATGCGATAGATGGATCGGATTTAAAAGCTGTCGGTGGAACTTAAAGAAAGGAGGAGAAAGGAATCACCATGTTCATTAAAGATCAGGATGAAGGATGAGATATCGATGGAATGACGGTATAGATCAAAGTGATCAAAGTGAACAGGGAACAGCAAACAGCAAATCACCAACAAGACAAAAAGGATCACCGCTGCACAGAAAAAAGTTCTGAATTTTAACTGTCGCGTGAAATCTCCTCTCGTTTAATTTTGAGCTATAGATGGCGTAAACAACGAAATTGATTGCAAGCTTGTATACAACACTGCAGATTTACGCGATATTGCACTTAAACTTAAAAATCTAGCGTTAATAACATGTGCGCTATATCGCATAAATTTACATGGAACTGGAACTGTTCAGCAATGTAGGATATTTCAAGGAGGGTGATTATGTTCGGGAGCAGTGTGATCACCACTCACCCAAGGATACAACCCACCAACTCTCTACCATCTGTTACGATCACCAACACCAAGTAAAACACACACCATCGATCGAGAGATCGGTGATGTAATGAAATCACGATTGATATAGATTGATGTAGATATAAAAATCATGTATGTTAAAGATAATTAGTTGCAATTTGCCCGGTATGGCAAACGGATCCTAAGGGCTCTACTTGGGCGACAATCTTAAATGTGTTATGAATAAATGTAAATATGTTGTGTGTTAATAAAGTAGTTTTATGGTGAAGTGTCAGTTTACTGTAAAACCCGTGTTTTGTGTAACCAACGATGGCTGAAAAATCCCCGTAAGATACCAGGGAGGACAGGATACTAGATGTTCAACCAGAGGCTTTTAAACCCCCCCCCCCTTCGATGTTGTGGATCAAATCCCCAACAATATAATTATGAACTTTATTGAGGATGAATTTTGGGGATACAATTCGCTTCATGCACTACTAATCAACTATATATTCAGCCTGGTGTTAATCAGCTTTGAACACCTTACAGCTTCTGTTCTTACTGTACTTCATGGTTACTTGGGCAGTCCGTACAACCAAAAGTTTGCCGAACGACACTAAAACAGACGCAAATATTTTCTTGACGAATCCAAAAAAAAATCAGAATCCTGCCGACCCGTGCGAATTCGGTTGGTTGGAGAGACCACTGAAGCTACTCTAAGATAAAAAGCGTATATGCACACTTAGAAAAAATCATGTAAATTTAGGTGCTCTGAGAGTGACATATACGAGCGTCAATTTTGATATAAACTTGAGTCATAACAGACGCGAAATATAGCTCAATCAAACGTACTTTTCGTCGAGCAACGAACTTTTCATTCTCGGAGCACTTAATTTTACATGACATGTTTGTTTACGTCTCATCTTTTATGTCAAAGACGGATTCCGTCACGTGTAAAATTAGTTATTTCTAAGTGTGTGGATAATCATGTTCAAACCATTCGGCCAACAAAACTCGCAATCAATGGTCGTCCAATCCGAGTCGATTATAGGTTATATATGACCATGATTGACGGCAAACTAGTGAATGTTGCTACGAGTACAAAATCAGCTGGGAGATGACCCACCCAGATGAATAACATCCAAAACGTTCTTTTGCGATCAACCGATGAAGTAGCATGCCAGTTTGAATTATCTGTTCTCTATGCGAAAATAGTGCAATTAAAATATAATGTAATGTTGTTCAATCCTCTCGAAATTCCACAAGTTATTACAGATTTTTTCGAATACTTTTAAAAATAGCTTGTTGTTTAAAATCAACTAATCTTAACACAAATATGTGTATGATTGTGTGAACTTCAACTGTCTTAAAATGTAAATCTTTCAAAAGCAAAATACCTAAACACTCTACTAAAATGCAAGACCGATTCATTGCGGTTGAAATCAAGCTGGAGCTTACCAATGCTTACTAGGCGTTTGCGCGAAGGCAGACGTAATAATCCTCAGAATTCATTTAATCCAGATCCTTTTGCTCATCATCAGTTCCCAAGCATTTATGAAAGCAGCTAAACTTTTCTAAGAATAAACGTTCATTGTGGGTATGCAAATCCTTCGGTAAAGAATGTTTCCATTTTTATAGCACGTTTTACCACCTGAGAACAACGCGAAAAAATATCGTGAGCCGACATTCAACAAATAATTTCATCGCACCTGTGTTTTGTCTTCTCACCCACGCACACAGATCCCCCGAAGGAACCGTACCTACTGATCGACCAGCGACGGCTTGACGCAGGAAACATGTTCATTCCGGTGAAGGAAAACTCGGAGCTTACGTTGGCCTGCGTTAGCGAAGGTGGAAATCCGAAGCCCTTGCTCAACTGGGAAGTGTTGCTCAGTCCCGGAATCGACCGTCACGCTCAAAAAATCTCCAACGATGTGCTGGAGCTGCAGGAGATTAAACGAGACAAGGTTTGTACCTCTATATACCTATATGCATGCACGAAAAGTTGTTCGAAATTTCCCGCTCTCACTACCAGGATCAACAAGGCTGGTTCAAATTTATTGCTGGAATAACTTATAAAGGGATCTACCGAGTAAACTGAAATCAGAACTTCTAGATCACAACTCAATTTTGATAAAAAGAAAATGTTATAATCCCTTTTTAGTTTTATTTTTACTAAGCAGTCCTTAAATCTTATACCAAACAGTCATACCAATTCTCACATCACTTTAAAACATTGGACCAGTCTTTCACCATGTGTACACACAATTGCGTACGTACATGTGTGTGCATGTGAATTTATAAAAGTGTTTGAGCTGGAATTTCATGCTCTGATTCCTGACGGCACTGTTGCCTGCGTTGCTGGAGCCTTTGGGAATCCGGTTTTTTCGCGGGAACATTTTTTTTTGCGCTCATTTCGTAACTGCTGTTCCATTCTACTGTGATGCCGGGATGAATAACGCGAGCTTTTGGCTTACGACCGCTGGCATCAGCAGGAGCAGCAACTATAACCAGAGGAAATGAAAGAAAAATAGACGGGATGTGCGCTACATGTTTTCTCAGCACCATACCCCAGTCGGTGCGAAGGAAGGAGCTTTCATTCCCGTTCGCACATTTTTCATTCGGGCTTGCGGATGCGGATTAGTGGTGCACACAATTTGATGAATTTTACATTTTTCAAGTGAGAAAAATCTCGGCAAACGCGTTAGAAAAACATGCGCTCGGAGGGAAGCTGTATTAGAGCGAATATTACCGGTTCCGCAGTTGTTGTTGAATATTTGTACAGGATGGAACCCATGACTGCTGATTTTGGTGTGTTTCATGATGGTTTATTTTGAAAGGTCTTTAATGCAATCATAAGCTTTGATTAACTCTGGTCTGTATGCACTTTGGTATTTAATGGCGAAATATTATAATAATTAACATGTGATAACAGTAATTAAAGACTTCTACCATCGAAGATCTCTTGGAAGCCCCTAAATTTAGTAAAGACTAGGATCTTCTGGAACTCATGTAAAGCCTTGGAACTAGTGATTCTATATCCCTGTAATTTTTGACTGCCCCGGAATCAGGAATTCTTCCAGGACGTTTCATCTTACTCTCCCTAGAATTATCTTCCTCCTATGTCTGGAAGATGTTACCAATACACTGGTAACATTTCCTTGCAGTCAAATGCTACATCCAGGTGGACATAGTCAACTCAATAAAATAAAATAATTATATTAGATTAGTTATTAATAAATCAAACTACCCAAGCAACAATTTTTGTTTTATTTAAGTTTTAAAGCAGTTGATATAACCAAATTATAAAACCTTCACTGACGACCACATTGCTTTAACAATCTCCTGAGAACCGCAATACAGCCATGTCATGGCCAATTGGCCTAGTTTTAATGCAATGATTAAAACTTGATATGCGAACTACTTAAGGAGCATAGGATTTATGTCAGTTTTATCACACTCTAGACGTGATTGTTAAAAATGAAAACATAAAACCTCCTCCAGGTCAGAAAGTTTTAACAGCCTTCTAATGACTACCATAAAACTATATTACAACCGCATAAATCGCTCCTGAAGAAGTTGATAAAACATGATACGCAAAACATTTTGACAACTTTGAAGGTTTTAAGTTGGGGTTTTTGGATGATAGTTAATATTGAGAAATATTTTATTGTGGTTTTATTCTTTCGATGTTTGATGTGAAATCATGATCCTTGTCAGTTGGTAATAATGGCTGATATTATTGTACATTGAAAATAAGACGACTTTATTATAATTTTAAACCAATCTGTATATGCTTCACAGCATGCCGTGCAATATTTATGGTGATTATTATACCAAATAGGAGCATAAATTTAGTGCGCCATATGAATACTAAAATATAGGGATATTTTTAATTTGTCTGCATTAGCACCATGCATTAAAGAGTCATTCAAAGATTATCTACTTAGTACAAAACTGTTACTACTGTTGAGCAATAACCAGTCACATATATTATTTAATTATACATAGATGTATGAAAGTGTTTTATTGCCTATCAATTAAAGCGTAATTATTCATACTGTGTGAAATTTGTTCATACGGCGACATTTTTTTTTCGTTATAACTTGCTACTCCTTAAAAATACCTCAATATAACATATTCTCCTAGATTGGAATTCTATAGCATAACATAAACCTAATGGTTGTATCTTAGCATTTCGTAGTCCAAATTGAGAGCGTTAAGTTATATTTAAGCTATATAACTAGCTTGCTGGTTTTATTCGGTACAGCGAATCAAAACAAAACAAAAACCATGACAACCTGTCAAAAAGTCAACATTCCTAGCGATCCTCCTATTTTCGTTTGTAATCAAGATGTAAGAAATGCTTATTGGATCCACTAAAAGCTTTTTCAATACAAGGTTTAAAGCCGTGATGTCAATACTGGCCATCTCCAAACGGATTTAGTGAAACTGTCGGCGTTGCTCTAAGAAGGGTTCGTGGATCTTTCGGAAGTGTATCGGAAAGCCGCTTGTTCAATATTTTTAAGAGCTCCTTCACCGCACTGTGCCTTATGTAGGGATCGTATAACTGTAGTTCCTCCAGGAGTTTCATATTGTCGATCGTCTCATCGTCATCGTGTTCAGAAGCACTGAAGGGGTTTTCATTTCATATATCTGAATAGATTTGTTTTTTATAATGACAAAACATTTCAGAGTATTTTTTGTTGTAGCAGTATATTTCTTATCTGTGAATCTTAGGCCTCTGATAAAGATGATAGTTGTAATGAAGCTTTAATGAAGCTCTAAGACTGCTTCAAGTTTTATATCGGTCATAAAAAGTGTACCATAAAACATAATTGTATGTTTTGTTTTGGTTTTATTCTTCAGTTATAAGTAGTGATGCAGAACCACCTTACAGCTACCGTTAAAACTATGAAGTCTGAGTTTTAATTTAGTAGTCATAAAACAGTTTTATAGACGACTTGACGGCCTGATTTTATGACAAGCACACAAAACCGTAATACAACCACAGGCTGGAAGGGATGCTATGATAAAACAATGATAAAATAAGAATAATTCTTCCAAGCATTTAGATTGTTACTTGGGTAGTGGCACATTAGATTAGGAGTTAAAATTAAAGTAAAAAGAAAAGGAAACAAAAATAGGTACAAACACCCCATAAAGACGGCTTACATCTCTGCCTACACATCAGCAGGCGAAATTGACCTGTCAGTTTATTTTGGCATATAAATATCCGGAAAAGAGAGAGTGAGAAGGAAGAAAAGTAGATCGAGGGAGAGAGAGAGGGTGAAACACAAAAAGGGAGACGAGAGCTAGTTGCTGAAAAAACGAGGAGACAGTTTCGAACCACCACAGAAGACGGATCACAAGGAAAACGATTAAGAAAAAAACGATGGAAGCGGAAGGAAGAGTGACTGGAAGTACGGTTTCTTCGAAAAGTGGTTCCCCCGCGAGTGATTGATCAGCCCGGGGTCCCTCAGTTCGAGACGTGTGATACGAGACGTGTGTTACGGACATCATCGAACCATACCTGTTGAGTGGATCCCCGGTGTAGTGATTGTCGACGGTTGTTCGGCGAGCCCAGTGCTGGTGGCTGACGAGCGTTGTGCCATTGCCGCACCACACGCTACGGGTGAGTGGTAACACACGTTCTGGAGGTGAGGGTTTGGCCAGGTCCGTGTGGGTTCGCCCCCGCTGGTCGGACTCAATATCCGATACGTTACCGCCCCGTTAGCGAGCACTAGGGACGTCGGACCGGTACGGAAACCACGTGGAGTTGAACCAGCCCCTAACCACGAAGTCGATCCGCTGTGGAGACAAGGGAGGAACGAGAAATCGGCGAGTCCCGTGCTGGTGGTGGACGAGCGTCGTGCCATTGCCGTACCACACGCGTCGGGTGAGTGGTAGCCGAAGCCTTGGAGGTGAGGGTCTAGCGAGGTCAGGTGGGTTCGCCCCCGCTTGCTAGTGCCCAATATCCGATGAGCTACCGCCCCGGCAGCGAGCACGAGGAACGTCGACCGCAGTGGAAGCATCGGACCAGTTCCCCGTCCCAAAGTCCTGAAGCCCAACAGTACCTAAGGTAACCACGAACCACACACACTCTCTCTCTCTTTCAGCATGCATGCAATGGCCGCAACGAACCCCCTTTCACAAAATGTAACTTTAAAGAAATAAAAAAAAAAATGTAATTGAGTTAATTTGTTGTGTTTGTGCCACTATCCTTCAATAGAAAGTCCCTGCATGTAGACCGACTGTGTTGTTGTTGTCCCCTTCGATTATTAAGTGGGTTGTGAGTCCACCGAACAGGAAGCCGGCCTTGAGATAGAGGTAAGAGTACCCGGTTCTAGCTAGCCGCTACTTACAAAGATTCTCCAGAGTTCTCCTGGATGTCCCTAGCAACCTCCCCTGAAAGTGCCCCTGACTTAATTAGGCTTCTCCCGATAGCTTATTTTAGACTTTCACTATCCCACAAAGTTTCTAATCGCTTCTCCCAGAAGTACCTTCCGAATTCTGTCGGAAATTTCTTCTGACTTCCGCAGAAATCCCATCTAATCTTCTTCCAACTTCCTTATATAGAAACTGTAACGTAACAATTCGAAGACTACAGCTTCACTTCACCTTCTCTGAAACTGCTTTTTTAACCCTTCGTAGGAAGGCCCTTGGTGAAGATATCAGCAACTTGGTTCTAAGCTGTTCTCTATCGATCTCCTTTAGCTGCTCGATTCGCTATCGCACAAAGTTGTACTTATCGGATGTCAAGATGTTTAACCCATTTTCGACTCTTGGCTTCTTCGCAATTTGAATACAAGACTGATTGTCTTTACTGTCGATGTAATTTGGAAATAGGACTTATTTTCACGCCACGTGACATCGACATGACTTTTTAACATGTTGTATGATATCATATTGCCAATAATACAAAACACGCGGTTTTTAAATAACTTTGAAATAATTGATCACAGCAGTTGTTTGCCTTGAGAAAAGTTTCTCAGTGTGCGAAATTCCTTCTTGTAGTGTAAGCAATTGAACGATTAATCACCCTAAAAGAGAGATATCCAGAGAACTTCGAGATTAGGGCGTAATTGCGTTTGTAAACAAACACTTAAATCACCGATTTCTCGCGAATTAAAGGACAATCTCACGAACAAACTATACGAAATGATAGATGAACAATTCCTCTATTTGTTTGTGTTGTTAGTTTGTGAGATTGAGGTTTAATTCGCGAGAAATCGGCGATTGAAGTGTTTGTTTACAAACGCAATTACGCCCTAATCTTGAAGTTCTCCGGATATAAAATTTATGTTTTTAACTAGATGAGGTAGAGAAAAACTTTGTTTAGCAAAGTGATAGAAGGTACCGCTGTGAACTAGTTTGCTGCAAATTAAAACTTTCTAGCTATTACAGTTACAGAGGTATTGGTTTTTTTTTTTTCATTCAAACTTCGCAGCAGCTTTTCAGCAGACAGCAACTTGCTATTATCAATATTTCAAAAGAATCATGAAAGTTAAGATGGTTTAAAATTTTGCACGGTAAGGTTTACGAGTGCAATGCATTTATTATGAGAACACATTATCTTAAATTAATAGCGGCGCCGGTGATGTAGTAGTAAGCTTGATTGACTCTCACCCCAAAAGGCCTGGGTTCAATCCCAGTCGGCGCCAGGATTTTCCAAGGCACAAAATCTTTGATCACGTCTTCCTTCGGAAGGGAAGTAAAGCCGTTGGTCCCCGGTCTATGAGTTGTTGGGTCGAAAGGTAGGGTCCAGGTGTGGGAGCTGCCTTGCTGGCGTTGGTAGCATTGTTACACAGTACGGAAAACAAGATCGACGGAAAAAAAATAATTTGTTGAGGGTTGTGTCCAAAGCATGACCACATTGTTGACGTAGAACTACGAGATTATTTTGCTGTTTCGTTCAATAATATATAAATGGCAAAATAAATGGTTTAGAAATTTCCCTGAGTGAAAATTCCAAGCCCTAGATATTTATCATAATTGTCCCTTGGAACTTTCATTAGAATTAACTTGAAATTATCTCTATTATTCCCTCAGAATTCAATACTCTCGGAATTTCTTGGACGCTCTCATAGGAACTCTCTTAACATTCATTTCGGAATTTATTTTGAATAATCATTAGAAATTAACCTGTTATCTTCTTAAAAATCGTCATGTAATGTAATACAGAACCACCTAATAATTCTACTTTAAACTTAAGCAATCTATAAAAATACTTCCAAAAACTTCATTGGAATTTGTATTGTACATGCCTTATTATCACAGTGGTGCTAGTGGAGTAGTGGCGAGCGTGATTGCCTCTCACTCTAGCAGGCCTGGGCTCAATCCCAGTCGGCGCCACCGGGATGTTCTCAGGCATAAATTCTCTGATCACGCCTTCCTTCGGAAGGGAAGTAAATCCGTTGGTCCCCGGTTCGTGAGTTGATGGGTTGAATGGTAGGGTCCAGGTGTGGGAGCTGCCTTCTTGGCGTCGGTAGCATTGGTTAAATAGTACGGAAAACAATACCTTAATATCTCTAGAATTCATTCTGAAATTTTCTCTTAATTCCTTTGGAATTTTCATCAAAATTATCAAATAAGTTCTTCTAAGTCATTTTATCCGGAAAACTTAGATGTTGAGAAGATTATTATTTTTCAAAGAGAGGCCAAAGTACATTTTTCCTGTTCATCATCGGAATTCGCGGACGTCTCCCGGTGATTTCGAATTTCCGGCTTCTTCCCGATTTCCCGGTTCATTGGTCACCATGTGTCCAGTATATAATAGGTCTTATCCATCTGAACAACATTACTAGAGATAGCAATCTCCTATCTTGTCAAAAAACGAAACTAACTCAGAGAGTGAGTAACTTTTGCTCGTTCGTAAGAATACATTTCTAAAAGCGTTGGTCACTCAGCACATGAGTAACTTTAGTAAAAATGACTCACTCTCTGAATAAGATACGTTTTCAGTGAATGTAGACTGCTAAAGCAAGCCTTTTGAATCAAATGTTACCAGCGCTGCATGGTGAGTGAATTCTGAATTAAGAGGCCAATTATGCGATTGGTATTGACCATCCAAATAACTTCTCTGAATACAGAAACCTGCTTGCTGGACGTGCTGCCAAGTTAAAACATGGAGTCTGATGCAAACTACACACTGAGCTTGACTATCCAATATTCGATTTCTAACCGAGATGGCAAGCTAAATACATTGAAAATGAATATAACTCAGAGAATGAGCTTCTTTCACTGATTCCTATGGGGAATTTTGTTTAAATCGAAGGTCACTCATGCGTTGAATAACCTACGCTTTAAGAAAAAAAATCATACGAATTATTAAAAGTGACTCACAACTGAGTAAAAGTTATTCACTCACTGAGTTAGTTTTGTTTTCAGTGTGCAACGCAACAAACACTCCTGTTTATCAGTCGACAGCCAAACGATAACTGCAGTCATACTTTCTACGTTTCACTTACTTAAGCATTTGGATTATCAATCTATGCCCCTCCTTTTTTCTGTATTTAGCTGATGTAGGTGAATTAAAAGAAAAATGCTACGATTTCCACACTGAAGCGAACAAGTTCGAGGTTGACCCGTCCATCGCCTTCTTCTTCTTCTTCTTCTTCTTTGCAATTCAAGCTTAATGCTTATCGCATTTTAGCTTATTGCGTGCTCTGAACTTAGTGTTCTAGTTGCATTTCCACAGTTATTAATTGAGAGCTTTCGATGCCTGTACCATTTTTGCATCAGCATAATTGTGTGGCAAGTACAATCATACTCTATTTCCCAGAGAAGTCGAACAATTTTCCAACCCGCAAAAATTCCTAGACCGGACCGGGAATCGAACCCAGCCACCTCCAGCATGGTCTTGCTTTGTAGCTGCGCCTTTACCGACTGAGCTAAGGGAGGCCCGTCCAACGTGCAACGCTGAATGATTATGCGGCTTCGGCTTGTGTTGTGTTAGGGACCAACTTTCTGATGGCTATGTTAGCGGTGAGCACCTTGCAATCGAAGAAACATATGAGAAATTTGAATATTTCCATATATCTTAGTTTTTAGCTATTTATATATTTAACACAAACAATTTTATAAAACTGCCAAATCGATCGACATACAAACTATCAAAGTCCATTGATTATTGGCCAAGTTATTAGCATTTAAAATCTGACCAATTTTCGTTGCATTTCCCTGGATTGATACCCTTCCCGAAAGACGTAGTCCTACGTCAAAAAATAATTTATTTGCGAATTTTTAGTTGTATACATAGATTTCAGCTTTTCTACCACTGTAGCAACAAACAGATGTAAAAAAAATGCTCTGTTTGCAAAATAAAGGCATTTTAAGGCTGCAGTCGTATGCACCGTGGAAAATTTTGAAATCATCATCACTTTCATAGTTCTTTAATTGGGTAGGTGTGTTTTGTTCATTGCCTGCAGTTGCTTTCTCTCATTGCTGTTTACTGCAGAATGTGTGCCATTAAGAATAATATCAAACCTACTTCCAATGAAGAACTCAAAACACAAATTATTTCTTTTCTCCGATGTTTCAGTACTTAAACCTTGTCCTGCAATTGAAAAATACATTGCCTGCATCTGTATGTTTGCAGGGCTGCCACCAGCTGAAAAATATAACATTTTAAGCTGAACATTTTCGAAAATAAAGCTCAAATGTTGCTTTTTAACATACTGGAAACCTGGAGTGGTTGCATTTATTCTAATATTCAAAAAATAACCTATTTTGACGTAGACTACGTCTTACAGGAAGGTACTGGGGATGAATCAAAAATCTAAAATTGCGACCATCACGAAAAGGTGCAAGGTTTTTAACGATAATAGCTTTGTCATTTATAGATGAAACTAAAATCCAAATACACCAATCAAAAGGAAATAACTCTCACAATTTGCTACAGTATATGCTTTTCCAACTTTCTCAAAGGAAAGTAGTTGAAAAATGTACAAATTAAAAGTGGTAATTTTATCACTGTTTCAATGAAATAAACGTTCTCTCCAAACCAAGTCGTCATAATCGAATGCCATTTGGTTACGCATCGTTTTGCTTGAACCATTAAAATAAATAAGAGCCCTGCTGTCGTTCCTCCGTTCATTAAAGTTTCGGATGGCGTGGCAAGCAGAAGCAGGAGCAAATCAGGAAAAGGTTGAATTTTTACCTCTGTCTCTGCTGAACATTACCGCAGTCAGACTAGAGCGCTGCTGTTGTGAATCTGCTCATTTTCGCACTGGACGGTAAAGGGTGATACGGTCAAAATTTGGTCAATATCAACTTGACGTATTTCTTTCAATTTTTCATTTAAAAAACCTGAACACCCCTCATTTTGAAGGTGTGTGTGTGTAGAATGTTGCTCCTATTTTGATTTTGGAATTCACTCTTCAGTTGTCAAAATGCCGTCCAAGCAAGAAGAGCAGCGTATCAAAATTTTGCTCGCGCATCGCGAAAATCCGAGCTACTCGCACGCAAAGTTGGCAAAATCGCTAAAAGTTGCCAAATCAACCGTTACAAATGTAATTAAAGTGTTTGGTGAACGTTTGTCGACAGCCAGGAAGTCTGAATCGGGGGGTAATCGAAAACCGGAAGCCGCTGAGACGACAAAGAGAGTTGCCGGTAGTTTCAAGCGAAACCCTAACCTCTCTCTCCGAGATGCCGCAAATAAGCTGGGTGTATCGTCTACAACCGTGCATCGAGCCAAAAAACGAGCCGGACTATCGACTTACAAGAAGGTAGTGACTCCAAATCGCGATGATAAACAAAATACGACGGCCAAAGCGCGATCCCGGAGGCTGTACACGACGATGCTGACGAAGTTTGACTGCGTGGTAATGGACGACGAAACCTACGTCAAAGCCGACTACAAGCAGCTTCCGGGACAGGAGTTTTATACGGCAAAAGGAAGGGGAAAGGTAGCAGATGTTTTCAAGCACATGAAACTGTCAAAGTTCGCAAAGAAATATCTGGTTTGGCAAGCCATCTATACCTGTGACTTGAAAAGCAGCATTTTCATAGCTTCTGGGACTGTCAACCAAGAAATTTACGTGAAAGAGTGTTTGAATAAACGTCTGCTGCCTTTCCTGAAGAAACACGGTTGTTCCGTACTGTTTTGGCCGGATTTGGCATCTTGCCATTACGGTAAAAAGGCCATGGTAGACCGTGGTACGCCGCCAACAACGTGCAGGTGGTTCCCAAGGACAAGAACCCTCCCAACACGCCAGAGCTCCGCCAAATTGAGAAATACTGGGCTATTGTCAAGCGGAACCTAAAGAAGACCAAAAAAACTGCTAAGGGCGAGCAGCAGTTCAAGGCAAACTGGCTTTCTGTGGCGAAGAAGCTGTACAAAATCTGATGGCAGGGGTCAAGCGTAAGGCCCGGCAATTCGGATTTGGAAAAACGGAAGCCTAACTGAATATTTTTCCTGAATTTTATACTAACTGAACTTGAAAAAGAAATTTAATTTGATTTTTTAAATAAACGATTTCACCGATTTACACGCGTTTTCCCTTGACAAAATTTTGACCGTATCACCCTTTAAAATAGCAGCAGTCAGCGTGATCGCCTTGATGACAACCAACGATGGGGTGGAGAGGATGTGGAATGTGTGGATATCGAACAATTGGTCCTTTTCAGGACCACACATATTTTACAGAAAGTGTTATTGAAACTGTTTTCGGTCCCGTTCAAATAATATGAAAAGCGACAAATGTCATTTTTATAAAACAACTCTCCCCCTCATCCACCTATAAAGACAACCTAAAAAGATTTAACGTTTTTTTTTTTCATCCGCCAAAGGGCCAAAAATTTTAGTTGAGAGAAAATTTGCATGTCATTTACGCCTCTTTATAAGCAATTAGTCTCTGAAGTCCATCCTTTTTTAAATATTCTGCACGACAGATACTTTTTGTCACGCCCCATTCATTTAAAAAACGGCGGAAAGGCTGTCAGGGGCGGGGCATAGAAAGTATTTTTTCTGCATAATATGTAATAAAAGGAGGGACTTTGGATGTTTTATACAAATAATAGATGCATTAATGTAAGAACTGTCAAAACCATATAAATTTACACGCTAGTGTTCGTGACATTCTGCTTGACGAACTGAATTTTGATGATTTTGGACCGTCCCTGCGTTGAAGTGGGATCCAGAGGGACGGTAAAAAATAATTTACATCTTTAAGGGGAAGTTTACCGGCCCGAAAAAAAAATGGGGATGTGTATAAGACACGACCACATGGTTGACGTAGACTACGTTAAGCTGTGTAGTGAATATATCGTGCATTTTTCTAGATATTGATTGAAGACAGTAGAAGTAACCTATGATTTTGGTCCTATATTCATATTTTGGATTTCCTACTAAGAAAAACTTGGTTAAATTCAGGACCTCATAAAATGCGAATACATATTTTATTACATTTGGTTCCTAAATTACAGTCAGATATAAGCAAGGCTTTCTTCAGGTAATTCATTGAAGTGTCCAACAGTTTCTTTGTTATAAGTTTTGTGAGAGCTGATATTTGTAATCTTGAAATTTTTATGTAGTAATGAGATTGATCAGAAATAAAGTTTCCACAACGATTCAACTTCTCAAAACGCTAAAAAAAAATGCACACACAAAACGGAGTGCACAATTTTGCACCAATGTTATGCAGCATTTCGTAGTTGATCGGAAATATCTCGATTAGCCATAAATCCCTCCAATAAGATCTCGTTATATCTTTTATCTACCAAATGAGCAAACAAAAAAAATACTGAATATTGCTGTTTTTAAAGAGTTTGTTCGCGTTTTGTAGATACGTTATTTAGCATAAGAACACTGGGCGTTTCTGTGGTGGGAAAAAAAGTGACTTCCGTATCTATCACAGATTACAAATTCAACAGTGAGCATACATATGGACGTAACCGTGATGATCAATTTTCTCTTTAGTTAATAACTCGCTTGATGCATTTGCTGTTTCTTTGATAGCCAATACAACCTGTTATAGCACTACATTGAACAAATTTCAGATAATATTTTCTGAACATTGCATTAGGTGCTTAGTAACATCGATTCTCTTCGTCGATTTTCTCTTTCGTTAATAACTTGAGCACATTACCGTTTCATGTTATGTTTGTCGCTAAAAAAAAGCTGCTCTTATCGATCTGTGTGCTGAAAATACAAGGAGAAAGTCGACGAAGAGAATCTGTCAATGCTACTAAGGACCTAATGCAATGTTCAGCTTCAATTGTTTCGCTTAGATATAGGAATACTAAGAGAAAATCGATAAAGTGAGTCGATCATTGCAAGTAGGCTCTTTTGAACGCTCACTGTCGAATTTATGCTAAGATAATAGCATTGTAAGTCCCTCCTACTTGAAGAATCATGCAATCTAATGGCTTGCTACGCCTCGCCCCCATCAGTTATAAACCGTTCTATAGCATAATTTTCCATGTAGGATGGACTTTCATAGCTTATCTATAAGCGTACCCAAGAAATGGTGTTATTATGCGTGGGCGAGCTATCAGTTTTGCCAAACCGACGATAAAATGCGTTGTTTACAAAAGCTGATATGTCCTTTCGAAAAAGTAATCGAGATTTGTAGAACGCGGGATCGTTATCATTCAAACAAGGAGGTTTATCCACTTCGGAGCGCTTGCGCCATCGAGGCAACGGCGCTGCCAGCAGCCAGTGATCTAGACGGGAATGACGCGCAAGGTTCGAGGTGCAAAACTCGAACGCTGCGTGCTTGACAGGAACCGCTGCTTTCCTACTGCTGCTGCTGCTGTTACTACAGCTGCTGCTGCTATTGCTGTTGCTGCTGCTGCTGCTGCTGCTGCTGCTGCTGCTGCTGCTGCTGCTGCTGCTGCTGCTGCTGCTGCTGCTGCTGCTGCTGCTGCTGCTGCTGCTGCTGCTGCTGCTGCTGCTACCTGGTTACCCGCCGTCCAAAGCGAAAATGAGTTGAGGCACAAAAGCCTGGGCTTGGGAAGAACGTTTATTTCATGGAAACAGTGATAAAATTATCACTATTTATGTGTACATTTATCGTCAGTTTTTTTATGAAAAATTGAAAATGCGTTTACTGTAGCAGATTATGAGAGTTATTTCCTTTCAATTGGTGTATTTGGATTTTTATTTCATCTATAAATGACAAAGTTATAAGCTTTCAAAACCCTACACCTTTTCGTGACGGTCGCAATTTTAGATTTTTGATTTAACCCCAGTACCTTTCCGTAAGACGTAGTCTACGTCAAAAAATATTATTGGCACGTTTTTCTAAAAATATTGGGAAAAATTATCAAAAATCCAAGAAAATCGGTTTCTTCCTTAGATTTTTTTCAAAAATTACATATAAATGATGAGATACATGGAAAAAATTGAACTCTCAGTAAAACTGAAAAGTCAATGTACCATAATGATTTATAAAAAATGTTTTGCACTTGAATTTTCTTAGAAAAATTAGATAAAAGGGATTTTTTTTTCCATTCTTTATACCTTTTTTCAATATTTTTAGAAAAATTATTTCGTATTTATTTTTTCGGAGCGGTGAACTTCCCCTTAAGAAGTAAATTACATTGTTGTTTGTTACAGAATTCATACCAAGGTTGCAAAGACTCATTTCAGCTAAAATAATGTTTTTCGGAATAATAAAACCAAAAGATGGTATGATGGCATGTTTTACTTGTAACTTACAAGAAGAGGTTACAAAGTATGCGTTTGAAACATAAAACCTGTAAATTTTGCTTTCTATGAGTCACAATCAGCGATTTGCTGATCGCTGAGTGAGTGAGTGAGTGAGTGAGTGAGTTTGTGAAAAATCGCTGATTGTGACTCTCATGAAGTGAAACAAACAGGTTAAATATGTCAAACACATTCTTTGCAACCTCTTCTTGTATCTTACCAATTCAAAATTTGATCATGGCATCTAATTATTTCATAATTTAGAAAAACATTGTTTTAGCTGAAATGAGTCTTTGCAACCTTGATTCATACACAAAGTGGATTAGCGAGTTTCTGGGTGGTGTTGTGTTTAGTTCGGTCCAACAAAAATTAAACCTCTACAAATGGGTTAGAGTGTATTTGTGTAAATGCAAGAATGGCAAAAGTTAAGAGATTTATTTTTCTGAATTCTTGTAGTTTTAGTTCCTTTTTATCTGCTTAAAAGACGGATGAATTCTGACATAAAGCTATCCAATGAACATTTAGAATTATGATCCTGCTTGGATGGACGAATGTTTGATTACTCGAAGTAGCAAATTATGTTTAAATATTGAGCATGGACCAAACTTCTTAATTTTCTGTATCACAACTCTGAATATCAAATTTTTGATTATGATGATGGAAAGAAAGTGAGGAGGCAATCCCGAGTAACCAACAAGCCTGCTTAGTAACAATTCGACTAATAATTCGCCAAAGCCCCGTATGTTGACTTTATATAACAAAATCAATCCAAATTAGCGGGGTTATTGGTTACCTCCCAAGTTACAATTTGGGTTTTATGAGGGTACTGTAGACCATGATTTAGACTTGTAGATTGCTTTAAAACCTCAATAAAACTTACAACGTTACTTGGACTGGGATGTCCAATACATGCTAGTGAACGATTTCCCACTGCGATCAAGCGTTTGGTTAAACGTGTTATCTATAACAGCAGAGATGGGATGTCAATGCACATTTTATAACAAATGATTAAAGACAAGTGTTTCATATGCGAAAATATCCCTTACGGAAAGCCCAGAAAAAGTCCGAAAAATAATTAATAAGGGTGAGGAAATTGACATGTCAATGAGAAGAAATGAAGTAAATTGAGGAAATGAGTTAGTTCTACTGTTTTTTAAATCAATATCAAGAAAAATGCACGAGAAGTTCAATAAACATCTCAACGTAGTCTACGTCAACCATGCGGTTGTGTTTTGTACACAACCCCAACTTTTTTTTATAGAGATGTACCGGTGTAATATTTTTTGTAATTGGTGGTGTTTCCCCTGGCAGCACGCTACTAAGCAGTTTGTCGTTGTATTATCATTTGTTAATTACAGTGCCCTCCATAGTGTAGTCATCAGATGGTAATAGTGCTTTTTGGACAATGTTTTACAATCAATAATATTCACAGTATTTATCAGTTTTTATGACGTGACGTGTATATTTCATGACCTGATGGAGCAGAAGTATTTTCCAGATAAAGATTCAAGTGGCTATTATATATTAAAATATTGTTGAATTTTCCTGCCCTAATTTCTGTTTGATGCACAATTTTATTTTGTACGGAGCACTTCAAGATTGGGTTTTCATTATTTCAATTGAAGGATCAGTGAGTTAGATTCCTGCTCCAGTCTGGGAATTTTTTGGGTTGAGAGTATGAGTACAATGACCACCACACAATTATATTAAAACAGAAATGGTAATTGGATTAGAAAGCTCACAACTAACACTTGTGGAAGTGCTTCTAGAAAACTATGTTGAGGGCCAGTGCAAAGTTCCACTAGGGTCGTAATAAATGGAATTAGAATGACACGTTCAATCAATTTATCATAAAATAACAGCTTTAAGTGATTAGAAGGTTCGTTAAATTGTTGCTCGGAAATTCATATTGATTCACTATTCAAATTTAAAACTGTGCTGCATTTACTTTGTATAATATGTTATCAGTCCCATATGGAAAATGGCAGTTGAAGTTACGAATTGCAATTCCCTTTTAAATATTTGAAAAAATATAAATTTATAGATTTTTTTTAATGAAGCAATTAAGCTAGCAAGTTTTGGTTTCACCAAAAACATGGAAATTCAAAAAGCAGAACTTTAAATTGTGCTCTGGACAATTAAACTGTAGGATGAATCTGAATCCATAGAAGTATTAATACATAATACGAAATTACATGGTTCACTCAGACTGTTTCCATGATGATACGTTGAACGTTTTAAAAATTCTGCAATGCATTTTAATTATTCCAATAAGAAAATATCTGAAATGTTTTTGACTGGTTCAGTTTCGTTTGCGTATGACTGTTCGTTGTTTTACCAGAATGAACTTTTTTAAAGCGTGGAAAGTTGTGTTTATCCGACTGTTTATACCAGAAATGTTTTCTGTTTTTTGTACGTACACTCCCGATCATAAGTTTGGGGTCACCATTTAAAAAAAACATGCAAATGGTTTTTCTTATATCTATGCGATTTTTCATATTTATAGAACATTTGAAAGGTATTGACTGAAATTTAGTTCTAAGTTAATTGGCTAAATATACTTCACAATCTTTGTGTACTAAAACTTCTCCTATAGTAACAACATTTTACAAATTCAATCAATCTGATAGTTCCGTTAGAGTACGGCAGTGTAAAAATTGTATATAGAGGCGTCAAATCGACGATGACAGGAGCAGAAACAGTGGTAGAGGCAACAATAGCTGCAATTTCCAAACCTACGACTAGATGCCTCCCTTCAGATAACGTGCGATATCGATCGAACTGTTTCCACACATCGTAGGTACATGTGCAAATCGGCGATTATCTCCTTTTGCCAGTGATGATGGGGGGATACTCCTCCCATCCCTCTCCAACTGGAGAGTTTGGTAAAGAGATATGATCAACCAGATTTGTACCTTCCTCAAAGTTGTCCTTGCTCGCTTTCTACTCTCTATGTAGAATGTTCACACTGTCGTACTCTAACGGAACTATCAACTCTATACTTTGATGTCCTCATCTTATATGATGACCACTTTAAGTTATTTCAAACTTAGCATCTTCCACTATGTACCTTCCAGTAACTTTTTAAATATCTCAGGAAATAAACTTCCACTTGCAATTACCATAGAGCTGATTAAGAGCAATATCGAACATTTATGGAATATAAATTTGATTCAAATATTCATTTGCAAACCAAAGATGATATTAATAGTGCTCTCGAATGTTTGACTACTTCTTAAGTTGAAGCAAGAGCTGCCTAAGTACCAAAATGCGAGGTTAAATCCAATTCATTTATAACAGACGACGATCTTCAGCTCTTGATCCGTTTGAAAAATGTCCGTAGGCGGCAGTATCAAAGAACACGCGATCCTGCTATCAAAATTATCCGGTGAGATTTACAAAAACAAATTAAAAATCGATTCTTTGCCCTGAGGAACAAAACTTTTGAAAATAATGTTTCAAAATTAGACCCGAGTTCCAAACCGTTTTGAAAAAAAAACCTCATTAGCCTCCTGATGAATGTGGGCATCTTAGTGGAATACCTGTATAATGAGAGAGAAGGACGAAATACGCGTATCTGTCAAGCAAATAAAGTAGTGGAATTAAATGGAAAATACTAATCCTTCTCTCTCTCATTAGCCTATTCCAGCGCTTAAATAATATGGTAAAAATTTGATCACCGAGAATTCCCATAATTTCAGTTTGTGTTTTACTAGTCCTATTGAGAATCAGGTTGCTCAGGATTATCTGAATATTTTCTCTCGGGAAAATATTTTTGATGATTCCTGAGGGACTGATTTGGACGAAGTAAGATCTATAACTAAAAAGATCATAATATGAAAGCTCCAGGTGATGATGTAATTTTCTATATCCTTATCAAAAATCTCCAAGAGAGTATCTTGTCTTTCTTAGATCATCAAATTCTTCTGCAATTTGTATTAATGCTTCGGCCTATTATTTGGAATATTTTCCTGTCATTAGTTACATCAACCCTATTTTCTCTAGAATCGTCACAGTATTTGTTATTATTTTTAAAATATTTTCCGTCCAAAAATATCATTGAAAGGCGTGATATTTTTGCTTCGGTGAAATAATCTTCAGCTAAATGACTGTTGGCGGAATGACACAGCCCTATGTTTATGAAACGCGGAAATCACCAGAAGTAACTTTTCCATTTTCTTTGCACATCCCAAAGCTAGCTGGAAAACGACAATTTCTAACTCTTGTGTCTATTTTTCCCCCTCATTTTTAACATGCCATATGCCGCGCCCAATCCACCGTAGCAGGATAAGGAGCCGTACAAAATAAACGCAGGTGCTATTTCGGAAGCAAAACTTCCGGCAGTCTTTCGCGTGCATCACAACGCGCGCATTCTCTGCGTAATGGAACATCCGACGCTCAAAATGCGTCAAAACGCCTCGATCCTGCTAGACGTTCAATGTAAGTACCGAACCATACGTTCCACCTGGCTAGTCCAAAATTGCAGCACACAAACAAAGCACGGAAAAACGTGACAGTGCGGAAAACTCATCCGCCGGCGTCGCTGACAACGACTGCGACGAGACTGCCTAACTACAAATGTTCGTTTTGTTAGATGCTAGCTAAAAAATCCCTTTCATTTCCATTGTGCGGCATTCGTCGCAACAGATTCGCCCTCGTTTGCCATCACCAGGACGCCCGGCTTTGGTTATCCGCTGCGGGAAGGCATCGAAGTGTCGCTCAAATGCGACGTCGACTCGAATCCACCGTCGACGCCAGTCTGGCAAAAAGACGACGGCGAAACCCCAGTGCCGCAGACCGGCGATGGATTTCTCAATTTCAGCGCGATTAGGCGGGAACACTCGGGCTGGTACAAGTGCACCTCGCGTCATCTCAATTTCCAGTACTCCAGCATCGGATACTATCTGAGCGTTAGGTGTAAGTAGAATTTTATTGTTTTACATTTTAAAATATTGCGGGTCAAACTTGAAGTGACCTAAAAAAAACCATTTGCTTGCACTAGTTTTAAAACAAGCAAATCTGCCCCTTTCTGGAGACAATTTAATCATGAACAAAAGTAGAACACCGTATTGATTTTTTCCCCATTTTTTGTAGGAAACTTTGATTAACACGATTTTTTCTCCCACTTCAGATGACTCCGTCGATGTCACATCGGAACCCGTAGAGCAGGATCTGCCACTGTCCTCATCGTCGTCGTCCTCGTCGGCTACGTCTGCGGCCGCCGGGCTGCAGAACGGTGCTAATAATTTCAAAGGTGGCCAAATGGAAGTGGAACTCGGTGGCTCCGTCACGCTTCAGTGTCCGCAGGGTAAGTGAAAGATAATTTAATCTTTCGAAAATTTCTGCTCGTTTTCTTCCTTGTTCAAATACACGGGCTGTTCTCGTTCCTATCTCGTGAATTGCACAATCGTCGCTAGCTTTCCGTCATGTACCTACCTAGGTGTGTCGGTGTGCCTCGGGAATGGACGGTAAACCAGCAGCGGAAGTGTGAGCCAGGTGTGTTAGATCGTGTTCAGATATTTCCTTCCTGCTGACTTTCGGTTGATATCGGTCGGCCCAAGGT
Source organism: Ochlerotatus camptorhynchus (assembly GCF_037179485.1). NCBI lineage: Eukaryota > Metazoa > Arthropoda > Insecta > Diptera > Culicidae > Ochlerotatus > Ochlerotatus camptorhynchus. The sequence continues at coordinate 2,825,949 of NW_027040817.1, read as the reverse complement.
AGAACTCAAGTTCTCTGTCTGTCGACGTGGAGGATGTTTTAGTTTGGTGAATGAAGTTTTTTCTTCTGCTGCTGCTGCTGCTGCTTTGCTTCCATCTGATGCTCAACTTTTCCATCAGCCGGCGGCAAAACGGCAAACTAACGAGAAAAAGTACTATCTAGTTGAATTAATCTACATGCATTTGTGCCTGTGGATGAAAAGATACGCTTCCGGCTTGGTGCATACTTGAGAGGCAAAACTTTTCACTAATGCAGTTAATTTCGTTACGTTACCGTCTCTGATGGGAGCGATAGAGAGACGAGAACTTGGCAGTACAGGTATTTCTTGCTGGTCGGATGAACTTCCAAAGAGTCAAGTTTCACGTGGCAACTTAGCACGCGTCGTTGAATGTATCGGTGTCCGGACCAACATGTTGGTGTGTGCTGTAATTTTTTGAAAGTTAACCTGTGTGTAGGAGTTCATTAAAATAACTGGCTTAATCTTGCTCGATTCTGTCTGCAGGGGTGATATGAAAGTTCCTTTGCAATACTGATTTTGCTTTTGATAGCTACTCGCTCTTCTCTTGTATAAACTTGGATATGTTTTGCTGAATTTTTTACAATTATGTACCGTTATATTGAGGGATTACTTCAGCTTTCGCGAAGTCAAGAAATTAATCAAGAAACTTCTAAAACTATACTGCTAAAGTTATAACATTGTATCAACCAGTGGTTTCATAAATCTATCAAAGTAATTAATTCATGTATTTAATTTGTCTTCTATAATGCTGGTCGGACTCGATTATCAGGAGGCTTGATAAAAATTTCACTCCGGCTAATTGGATCACCCGGTTAACCGAGTCATTTAGTTGCCGCTTATCAAGGACAGTTTAATAGATGAAACAAATTAATTGCCCTGGGTTTATGTGCCCCAAATGATCGTTTTAATATTATGTTATTCCTTTTTCCTGATGGTGGTCACATATAACAATAACTGGAAAACAACTTTCGATCTGACTTTAAGCAGCCAATTTTCATCTCACTTTCTTCACCTGAAGCCACCCACAGTTTTGAGTGAATCAATGAACGCTATATGCGCTCAGATGAGCTGAAGCCACCTACAATGTTGAGTTGATCCATAAAAAATTCCGCCATACAAGCATGACCCACCCTAGTGTTCATGTATCCTCTCAAAATTATGGGTGGCTTCAAATCATCAGATGAGCGTAAAGAGTGTTCATGGGTTCACCAAAAAGGCACCTCATATTCTAGGCCGTATCGGTTAATGCAGTTATGGGTGATGTAAATTTTGACCATGCTATCATGGTCAAAATTTACATCACCTATAACTGCACTAACCAAAAGTGGGTTGATATCAAGGGGAAAATAGCTGACACCATGGATCTACTAACCGTTTAATGCAGATGATCCTGAAATCTTAAAAAACACTTGGAGACAGAAATCGTCAAGCACCTAAAGATTTTGTAAATAACTTCTGAGCAACATGATAGTATGAGAGAATATTTGACAGGATTAAGGGTTTCTGGGCAGATGGAGATTTTCAGAATGGTACCTGATGATCCTGAAATCTTGAACAAACAACGAGAGGTCTTCGTGGAGATCTTTGATCAAATTATGAGTGAATATCTAAGAAATGTTATTTGAGTTGATGATCTATTGGAGATCTTCAAAAAATAGCTTATTAGCCTGCAACACTGGATAGCGATCTTCACAAAAAAAAATCTGGTGAGCCAGAAGTCTTGAACAAACATCTAGGTGGCTTAATGTAAATCTTATTCAAATGAAATTGAAGGGACCATGGAGTTAGGGAGGATATCGAGTTAGGGAGGTAAATTTAGGCAATTGAGCAACCTGAGTGGCTACGCAGTTATGTAGCAGTTTTCCAAGGTTTATGGATCAAATTTAAAAAAGTGTCCAAAACATGAAAAACATATGTATATACCATTGATTATTATTGGAACAAACCATAAAAGGAACGTCTACCAATAACTGAAAAACCTACGCTAGATATGATCCATAAAATTAACATTTATTTTTCATATTTTCTTAAGAAGATTATTATAAAAGCTTCTTTTAGAAGCTAATTCTAGACGCTTGGCCATCGTTCCGCACCTCTACGTAAAAAAACACGACAGGACAGTAAACCCAAGTAGTTACGCAGTAATGGAGCAGCTTTTCATGGTTAATGGATCAAAATTAATAATATCAGGCATAACATTTGATAACGGCACAAAAGCATTTGTAAACAAACTTTCTAAGGCCCTTTACCCGCGAACCAATACCACTTTCGGAAAGGTGATAGCTACCCCTATCCGATGATATTGTTGGTTTGCGTGGGCGTACTTTGGTTCGCGTGTAAAGGGCCTTAGAAAGTTTCATTACAAATGCTTTTGTGCCGTTATCAAATGTTATGCCTGATATAGTGTCCAAAACGTGAATAATATACGTCTAATATATGGATCATGGCTGTTCGGAATATCGGAATAACCCTGTACCGCCAAGCCCAGCGACAACCCTGTGGGAGATTCGAAGAGCTACGAAATGACAGACTTCAGGTTTGGTTCAACGGAGCTGTGAGTTTAGATAGGTCGGAGTAAGAACGAAAAAAAAAGGAAAAGAAGATTTACCCTTAGTATCTAGTAACTAGCTCTCTCAACATCGTTGGCGTGCCTAACTAAAATAATAATTGAATCACTAAATCCTAAGTCTAGCAAAATCTTTGTTGAAAGAGTGACGGAAGATAACTCTCGGTTAGAAAAATCTCCCGCTCAGCCTCCTACCGCTTTTCATAAAGGAATTTCTCTTCCTCCAGCGCTTAACTCCTTTGCGCTTTTCTTCTGCTGAAACTGGTCTAGGGAGTCCTCCAGGCTGACCTCATTGGTACTTCATTTTCCAGAATCGGATCCAGCATCACTCCTCGCACTATTCTTTCTGTTAGGTGGTTTCTTTGGGACAGACTTCTTGGTTCCTTTTGGCGCCTTCAGCATATTTGTGCACTTCGAGCACGTCTACGGAACCTCCTTTTCAGCTGTTGTCTTACAGCACATCTATAATGGGTCCAGAAATCGCAGACATCACACTGGACCATATCATTTACGTGTTCATGAACTTCACAAAGCGTACAGTTCCGATCGCTGTTCTATTCTTCACTCAACGGTGGTGTTGATCCCTCTGACATTTTGAGGTTCTATCCGATGTTGTTCTTGAAGAATGTTCGGATTAATGAAAGCAACTTCCTCAGAGCAGTCTCGTTTTGGACAGCTTTAAACTGAAATAGGTTTTATTATAAGCATTAAGATTGGTGTAGATTTTATATTAGTTTAATAAAACCTATTTCAGCTTCAAGCTGTCCAAAACGAGACTGCTCTGAGGAAGTTGCTTTCATTAATCCAAACATGGCTATTTTTTAAGTGCGTAAACTTGATTTTCTATGGATCACTTTCTTTAGTTTAAGGTTCACTGCGGAATGTGTTATGGATCAATTGCAATATGTTTATGGGTAATTCGTACAATTTCAATGCTCATTCTTTAGAAATTAAGCGGTACATTTTTACAATTGTCTTGCTAAATTTCACATAAAATGTGGATCATATTGATATTTTTTATGAATCATTCATACTTTGTAAAGGATTTTCTCCGATGTTTTATAGATCATTTGGATATTTTGGATGGAACGTTTTTCAATATTTTATGGATCAATTATTGGTTTTTATATTCAAAAGTATGTTTGCCCTTCGGAAGGGAAGTAAGCCCGTTGGTCCCCGGTCCATGAGTTGATGGATCGATAGGTAGGGTCCAGATGCCTCCTTGCCGTCGGTAACATCCCAAGTAACAATTCAGTAACCATTTAGCATCCACTCTGATTTATGATGGTTTTATAACGGCAATGAACAATCAATCTAGTTTAAATATAGCATTTTAAAGTGTAAAACGTTCCTGCTTAGTTATTCAGCTTTTTGCTGTTTTAAAAACCTTTTATAGTCTGGCAGGAAAGCCAAAAACTGTCTTGTTTTAAACATAAATTTAAAACAGTTATCAATCCCTCCTTAAAACTGTTCTGTAATTCAAGCATAAACGTCATTAGCAATTGTTTATTAATGTCATGATAAAATTCTTTATAAACGTGTTCTATCATTATAAAAGCAACCATAAAACAATTAGGTTTTGCATTAGAGAAAAATGCATTTATTGTTGCTTTTTAGCCTTTTTAAAGTGCATCATTAACTCCCCAATTACTTTGTTTACAAATTGAGGTTAAGAGATGGTTCCTCATAGTTAATAAATGCCAAATTTATGACAAGGAAATCTCGAAGGATAGACGAAGTAGGATGAAAAAATAAAGTCGATTTCAGATAAATTTACTTCTTCAGAAGAACCAGCACACCACCAACGGCTGACCATCTGTAGGAGATGAGTAAAGTGAGCGGGGCCCTCGAACTCATAAAACATTGTCTAAAGTTGAAAAACATACCAGCCTTCTCTAGATTTTGCGATGACAATCGAAATAACAACCGACAGCAAACCACTGAAACTGTTAGTTAGCGGAGATTAGCTGGTTTCCGATCCAAAGCAGCGATTTTATTCGGCGAAAGACTCTCCGAAAATTTCATTCAACCGTACATCTCTGCATCATTGAATGGTGCACTTCTGTAACCATCCGGAAGAAGGGGATCTTTTTCGAGAACGATTGCGCTTCCAGCTGTTTGAAATGCGAAATGTTGTAAAACAGTATCGCAAACTATCTGAGTAACTGCTCCCAATCCATCGGGAGAAAATCGCCTGGAAGAATCCTGGATCTCACAGCGCAACTATCGAAAGATAAACAAACTTTGACGTTGAACTTTTTGCAGGCAACTTTGCCTCCATAAATGCTGCCATAAATCTGAACGGGTTAGGATCAAGCAAAATGGCTTCAGATAAATACAATTCAGCCTGCAAGTTTTCTTCATAAAAGTCATTTTAATACCTTATTAATTTATTAAGGAATTCTTGAAAGCAAAACAACTTTTTCACAAATGACCCATGAAATTCAACTTTTATGCCACCGCCATGTTACAATTAGTTTGCTTGTTTTTTACAATCTTCGATTTTCAATCAATATTTCCTTAGATATAACTTTATTTTGGTTAATTTAGCAATGAGCAAACATTTAAATGCGAAAATAATAAAAAAAAAAATCTCGACCAAGCTTGATCTGAAGAATATATTTTTTTTTTTTCAATGTTAAATAATTAGTCAAATCGACGTTTTACGAGGGTGGGCTTAATTTTTTCGATGTTTTCACGTACATTTCACATAAAATTTAATATGGCACTTAAAACTAGCCCACTTAATGAGAACTATTGTAATAAATTTGGATATTCAACAAGATTTTTATACCATCAGTTACTATTTTAATTATTTTGATAAGATCGGATTCATAAATCCTTTTCTATCTTGATTGATGCTTTCCTAGTGGATTCAGCATGCGGCTAGGGGAAATGGCTCGGAAAGGGTTTTTATTGTTGCTAAATAGCTTTTATTGTAGCTTTCAAATGGTTCTCAATGCGTTCGTCATACAACCTTTTGCAGTAAATCAATCTTGAAGAGCTTCGAAAATACACCCTTCAGATCCTTCTCCAGGGTGGGCCAACTAGACATATTCTAGTCTTAATGAGGTTGTGGTGGATGCATTAATGACAAAATAGCCTTGACCAGGGTTTTATGAATATTGTTTTATAGTTGCTTTGTAGTATTTCATAAAACTTAAAATGTTACTTGGGATAGGTACTCAGTACAGAAAACAAATCAAGGCAGAGGACATTATGAAGATCAATAAAACCTAATGGCTGATACACCAAAAGCATTGAAAATAGAAATATCAAGAGGATTTTATGGAGAACTTTGATCTTCCAACGTGGCATTATGAGAGAATATCTGAGAGATGTTATATGAATTGATCGACAGTAAAGAATCAGTTTCAGTGCTCTAGGGATGATGGTGTTACAAGGTTTTAAAAAGTATCTTGTCAAAATAGACGAGTGCGTTATCATTATGAACGCGTCAAGTATGGTTCTGGCATGGTATATCTAAACAGCGATGCATTTCGTGAATCTCCAGGGGTGGAAGGATGCGTGGACATACCGTACCAAACGCTCTGAGCTAGGTTATGAGTGAATGTAACAGTAATATGCAATGTAATGAATGGTATATAAAATACAGTGTAATGGAAGGATCTCACCAAATGCCTCCAATGTTAACCAAATTCCCGATTTCCATTTGACGTTTGTCAGCTTCTCTCTGGCACTTGAAAGTCCTATAAAGTCAGGATAGAGCTTAGAAGTTTTAAGAATATTTGATCACGACTTCAGCTTTATCAGGCATCTCTCTGAAAATCTTCAACTGTATAACAATTAATATGAATATCTTAAACTTCACAACAATTAAAATAATATCTCTGGTATTTTTCAATATTCACTGGAATCTCCATTAATGAACCAAACCGAGGGCTTGTCAATCGAATCAGTGCGTATAAAAAACTCGTTGTTCGGGATTTGCTTCGTAAAACAAAAACTTCGTTATTTAGGTTTACTTCGTAAGCAAAGTTTTTTGAAAAAATTGTCAAATACCCCACAATATGGGTATTTTTAGAATATGATGATGTGAAGGGACCGGAAATCCATGCCTGACGCCATATGTCAAACCAAGACGGTGGCTTCCGGTCATATAAAAGCTACACCGTATGAAAAATTCATGTAAATTTCTGCGAGATATAGCGCACATAAAATTAACGCTAGATTTGAAATAAATTTACGCGACATTTCGTGTAACTTTAAGCGCAATATCGCATAAATAAGCAATATTGTATGCAAACTTTCAAACGATTTCACTGTTTATGCAAAGTATAGCTTTAAATTAAACGAAGGGAGATTATACGCGATAGTTAAATTCAGATTTTTTTTTCTGTGTAGGAAATATAGTCAAAAACAATAGGGTATTTTCTAATCAGAATAACGTGTAGGGACAGGAAATCAATTTTTGACACCATTTTGAAATTCATTGTGGGTTCCATCTCCATGGTGATGAATGCTCCATGAAAGCTATGAATTATTGAAAAAATAAGTATTTTCCAAAATACTACCAATAGTTATCGAATATCTTTAAAATATTGTTAATATTAAAACACATTAAATTTACAACAAAAAAGCTCATGTTGCTTAAATTGCCCAAAGTTGTTATTTTCGAGATACTCGTAGGTTAAAATTCACTTATCGCATAATTTGATCAATTTTTGCTCTTTTGAGATGGTATTCGTGAGTGTTCAATCTTAAAAATATTTTTAACAAAAAGCCCAATTAATTTTCTCAAACTTTGTTGTTCACAGTTTTTCAATCATACGCATGAGTTAAGATATAATTAATTATGAGTAAGAGACGGTATGGCAAAAGTGTATTTTTCTGTTTGGCCCCATATACGGCTAGCTAGTTAAGCTAATTAATTATATCTTAATTCATGCGTATGATTAACCCTCCGTTACTCGCGCAAACTTTTATAACACGAGTACTCGCGCGTTGTACTTTGTACAACAGTGTGAGTTTTCCATTGCCATTTTGCAGCCGAGCTACCAATCGATATGAAACCAACGGGTATTCATTAAAAAACTTGTTTTTAACTAAACAAGCTAAACTTTTATCACAGTTAACCCCCAAAAAATGCGGATAATAGAGAAAATGTGAATGGAAACCGCGTAAACGGTGTCCGTACTACGTGGGATTTGACTTAATTGATTACAACATGGAAAATCTCGAGATCCTGACCAGATAGAAAATTACTGTGTTGGGCAAAGTTGTTCTAGAGATCCTAATCTTTTCGCTGGTGGAGAGTAGTTCAGAATTTTCTCACTACGTAGTGCTAGAATACATGTGAAATTATAGCATGTGATATATCTCGAGATCATGACCAGATAGAAAATTACTGTCGTCGACAAAGTTGTTCAGAAGGTCAAGGCCTTTTCCTTGGTGGACAGTAGTTCAGCGTTTTCTCACTTCGCGGCACTAGTATACATGTAAAATTCTAGCATATATAAAATATTTCTAGATCCATATAAAAAGTTACTGTCTTCGGCAAAGTTTTTCAGGAAGTCCAGATCTTTTCATTGGTGGAGTAGTTCAGAAAATTCTCACTACGTGGCGCTAGTATATAAGTTAAGTACAGCACTTTCCTGGAATCATACCAGAACCCAATTACAAGCAATTCAACGACACTATCGACAGGAACTTCAGTCGATATCAGCAATAATAAGATACAACAGAAACAACAACAACAACAACAACAACAACAGCAGAACTGCATCCCAATGCCTAATCATATTTCTGTATATCAGCATTCCCATTCCTTTCCACGAGGCGACCATCCATCAGCGACACCGAGCCGGTTAGCAGCAGACAAAACATAGATAGCATATAAGTAATAATTCGCGCACTAGGCGTTTTCCATTAAACCCTTTAGTATATAGCACATTGTAACTTTTTGCTTTAGAAGAATAAATTCATTCTAGTTCAGACCTTCAGTCGAGTAAGTTGGTAGTTCTAATTTTATTTTTTAAAAACGCCCCCCGAAGGCCCGAACTAATAACTTATACATGCAATTTTCGCATATACAATAGCTCGAGATCCTGAGCAGAAACAGTTACTGTTTTCGGCAAACTTGTTCAGGGGGTCAAGACTTTTTGGCTGGTGGACAGTAGCCTAGAAATTTTTCACCACATGGCGCTAGTAAACGTGTACAATTCTCGCGTATGCTAAGCTCGAGATTCTGAACAGGTAGAAAATTACTGTCTTCGAAAAAGTTGTTCATGAGGTCAATGCCTATTGCTTGGTGCACAACAGTTCAGAATTTTCACACTACGTGGCGCTAGTATACACGCGAAATTCTCGCATGTAAAGTATCTTGAGATTCTGATCAGATAGATTTCTCTAGTGGACAGTAGTTCAAAATTTTCTCACTACGTAGCGCTAGAATACACGTGAAATTCTCGCATGTGGTTTGTTTCGAGATCCTGACCAGATAGAAAGTTACTGTCTTCGACAAAGTTGTTCAGGAGGTCAAAGCATTTTTAGCTGGTAAACAGTAGTTAAGAATTTTCTCACCACGTGGCATAGATGTACACTTCGCGCATATGCTATATCTCGAGATCCTAATCAGATAGAAAGTTACTGTCTACAACAAATGTTATTCAGGAGGTCAAAGTCTTTTGGCTGGTGAACAATAGTTTTGAATTTTCTCATAAACTCTAGGCTTTAAACTCCTGAACAACTTTGTTCAAGACAGTAACTTTCTATCTGGTCAAGAACGTGAGATATTTTATATGCGAGAATTTCACATGTATACTAGCATCATGAAGTGAGAAAATTCTGAACTACTGTCCACCAGCCAAAATACCTTGACCTCCTGAACAACTTTCTATCTGATCAGGATCTCGAGATATAGCATATGCGAGTAGTGTACATGTATACTAATGCCTAAACCATTCCTAGGTCCAGAACCATTTTGTGGGGCCTCAGAATGTACCCTCAAAATGGAACTAAAAAACTGGGAAAAATCGATGATAGATAACATTTGGAAAAACACTAAAATAGCTCGAAAGTCCAAAAGATTTATATCACCTAATAAAGGAGCAACTCAAAGACTTCTTAGTCTCTCCAAAAAAGATCTATGTACTTTAAGTGGCCTAGTTACGGGCCACTGTTCAAGTAAATATTATTTAAAACAGCTAGGCAAATTGGAAGATGACAAGTGTCGATTCTGCAACCTAGAGAGTGAAAACTCGGAACATTTACTATGTAACTGTGCAGCACTTTTTCATAAAAGGAAAATATTTTTCGATAAGGGTTTAATACAGCCCTCAGAAGTATGGATGACTTATCCCAGTAAGGCAATAAAGTTCATTCGTTCTATAATACCTTACTGAGACAATGCCTATAGTCAGCTAGTGGAAATCACTCAAACAAATAGTGATACAACACGCTGATGTGGCATACATTAAACCGGGGCCCACCACAATAGATCAAATAACTGGTCGCAGTGGAAAAATGTACCCAACAAAGGAAAAAAAAAAAATACTAATGCCACGTGGTGAGAAAATTATTAAATACTGTTTACCAGCTAAAAAGTCTTGACCCCCCCCCTTAACAACTTTGCCGAAGACAGCAACTTTCTAGCTGATCAAGATCTCGAGCTATTGAATATGGGAGAAAGGCACTAGCACCGCATAGTGAGAAAACTTTGAACTATTGTCACCCAACAAAAAGATCTTGACTTCCTGAAAAACTTTGCCGAATTCATTTACTTTCTATCTGGTCAGGATCTAGAGATATTTTATATGCAAGAGTTTCACATCTATAGTAGCACCGCAAAGTGAGAAAACTCTGAACTACTGTCCACCTGCGAAAAAGCCTTGACGTCCTGAACAACTATGCCGAAGACAGTACTTTTCTATCTGGTTGGGAACTAAAGATATTTTATATGAGAATTTCACGTGTATACTAGCGTCTAGTAGTGAGAAAATTCTGAACTATTGAACTCTCCTGAAAAACTTTGTGAAAGACAGTAACTTTTTATCTGCTCAGGATCTCCAGATATATCACATGCGAGAATTTCACATGTATACTAGCGCTACGTAGTGATAAAATTCTGAACTACTGTCCGCCAGCGACAAGGCTATGGTCTCCTGAACAACTTTGTCAGAGACAGTAACTTTCTATCTTGTCAGAATCTTGATATATTCCATGTTGTAATCAATTAAGTCAAATCCCATGTTGTGAATTTTAACCTTCGAGTATCTCGAAAATAACAATTTTGGGCAATTTAAGCATTATGAGGTTTTTTGTTGTAAATTTGATGTGTTAATTTTAAAGATATTCGATAACTGTAGGTGGTATTTTGGAAACTACTTATTTTTTCAATACTTCATAACTTTTTTGTTTATGATTTGCCCAGCAAATGCACAGTGTCAGTAGGTATTACTTTATCTAAACTACAAAATAAATATAAAAAAATAATTTAAAAAATATGCAATTTGAGTAATTTTAATTTTTAGGGATAATTTTGTTTTTTTTTTGTAAAAAAAAATGTATAATTTTTTAAGTGTATATTTTTTCTTGGAAGGTACAATACTTGTCCGCAACTTCTTCTAAGACACCATTTCGATCAAACAAATCGTTCACGAGATATATATTTTTCTATTGATGCGTATCATGTTTGCATAAGCCCTTTTCAAGTGTAAGTCGTGTGCAAAACTAAGGAACAATATATGTAAAATGGCATGTTGGGCAATAACAAACAACTGTGCAAAGTTTCATCATAATCGTGTGGAACTGCTCAAATGATTAAAATGCATCGATGGTTGTAGCATGTACCCCATGTTTCTTGTTTTTAATTACTCAAAGCCAATAATACTGAAAAAAAAATATATGGCTCTGGAAACTCGGGTCATTTACTCCGGAGTATTGGATAATCGAACCCTCAGATAATCTAATCCCGGATAATCGGATCTCGGACAATCGAGTCCGATCTGTACCTGGACAGCTGAATGGACTTTTTTTTATACACTGCATGTGCTGTTCAACTGCCTAGTTTACAAAGAATATGGACCGAAGAATACTAAAATAATTGAAATCAATCCACTAAATGTATAAGTTAAGTCAACATCGTTGATAGTCTATGATAACTTCGTTACACAAACTGCAAATAAGTATGTTCCCAAAAGATACACGTTGGACGTACGAACTATGTAATCGTAAATCGAAAAAAAAATACGCATACCTATCGTTCCGTCTTCGGCTGGAATAAGGTAATAACCTATTTGAGAATGAATACGTAACTCGTTGCACTGTTAAATGGCCCGTACAAAATCAATTGACCCCGATCGGTTAAAAGGTCCACTCTCTAACTTAACGTCCTGTTACAGTCATACAATTTGGCCCATACCCAAAAGCCTACCGACGTGCCGATACGGTTGGGAGGGGCAAAGTTCTCGAACCGACACACTGTCCACTGACTCACCGGATTCTCCTAGAGGCACAATTCCCTTGTTTCTGAAGTGCAATAACATTCCCATAATTGCCCCATACATCATAGCTACATGGCTTTTTCCACTTTTTAATTTCCCTCCACTGACTGGCAATTCAGTTGGAAAGTCCTTTCCCGTGCGGCTCGTTTCCCCATCATGGATGCGTTCCTCTACGACCACCAACTCCTTACTCCATCATAAGTACTCACCAACGGTTGTGTTCTGTTTTCGCAGGTTCCCTCGGCTGTTGGTCCCATTTGGATCCGATAACGGCGCGGCTCAAGGGACTCGGCGTCGGTATCTCCACGCCGACCGGGCAGTTTTCGCTGAAGGACGTCGTCTACCAGGACGCCGGCTCATACAAGTGTGTTGGCCAGAGTTCAACCAATCGCAAAAAGCTCGAAGTACTGCAAACGGTTTCGATTGCTGTTAAAGGTAAGTGTTTACATCACCGCTTTTTACACGCTCGTTTCTTCCGTTTCCGAACGGGCTTGGCCACGGGTGTAGGTAGGGTTTTTGTATAGGGCAAATAGATTTTTCTAAATCAGTATCATCCATCCATGCGAAAAAAGTTTTGTTTTTACCATTTGACTAAAAAACACAAGACGACAGGATCCGAAAATTTCAGTACATCGAGCCTGCAAACGCCACTGCGCGTCTCTACTATTGAGGGTGGATTGCGAAGATTTTTTTTCTCTTGTTGAACTCGCGGAAGCTATGGGTTTTTATAGCTCATACTATTGGCGTAATAACTACATACAGTTCAAGCGCGATGATGGCGAAGGTAGATGAAAGACCGGATGAAAGTATTCCACTGGGAGTGGAGCTACGGCCACGGAACGGTTTATGCAAGGGAACGCGAGTGCTAGTTTTTAGATAACTGCCAGCCACACTGACTGAATCCTTTGAAGCGAATAGTAGTTGCATTGTTTTTTGTTCGGTTTTCACTCGCTAACGAGCGTCCGGAGGGTATTTTCTATAATCCTAGGTTGCAATAAAACGTTTTCATTGGTGAAGTGATAGTGATATAAATTTATTTTTAATAGCAGAAGCCAGAAATTTATTTTCAATGGAGCAAACCGTACAACAGTAACTGATGGGTCATAACATCAATCCTGAAATAGGAACAGATAGTATAAATCAACTAAATGGAACCTTATACAACAGAAGAGAAGGAATTCAAGGAAATTGTATAAAATTACAGTACAGTGAAAACGATTAATCCACCTATCGATGAAAAGTGCCTTTCTCTTGTAATATTAAAAAGCTTCAATCCATATTCTGGATCCTTTTGCTAGGACAACACGATTATGCCTGAGTGTCAATATTAGAGACACAATAGCAATTCTAGTTCTGAAGCGAAAAGGAGCAAATATATATAAAAATTTAGTTGACAACTTGTAGGCTTTTGTAAACAATCACTAAACACGTAAAATCATCAAAACAATCTGGCTGCACCCACTAACTAACTAACATCATCACCAGGTGGGAAAAATTTGTCAACCTTGACGATGCGAGCGGGAGTCATTCGCTCACATGTAAGCAATGCACCAATTTTTAAGTTGTTTTTCCCAAATCTTAACTGCATACTACTCTATATTAAGTTCTACACCACTTACTCAACACTCTGGCATCCAGCTTATCATGCAACTTTAACATCTATTCCTCTCACGCCAAAGTCACGAGTTCAAACCTCATCCCCGGGCAAGTCACTTGCCCCCCGGGCAAGTCACAACCAAGAATGCTAAAGTGGCTATACCAAATAACAGAAAAAATATGAACATTAGGGTGGGTTAACTTAACAACCCCTGTTCCAAATTTAAATGAATTTCGTTTCGATCTAGATTTGTGGGAGAACTTTCAAGTTTGTTTGGGAAAATATCTGAGAAACGAATAAAAACCAATCATTTGCATGTATAAAAATTCAAAAATTGTTCAATTTTGACCAATCCTCAGGCTTAGATTGAAAAACCTTTGCAGAACAATTTTGTAAAAGATCGCACATTGATTTGAATTCTGCACAATAAGTGACTAACCGTTTACATTTGACCAAGTGTTTCGCACATAGACGAGTACACCGAAGGATTTGAGTTCATGCACTGAGTAACAATTGACAGGAGAACGGAGCACCGGCGCTGATGGTGTAGTGGTAAGCGTGATTACCTCTCACCCCAGCAGGCCTGGGTTCAATCCCAGTCGGTGCCACCGGGATGTTCTGAAGCATAACATCTCTGATCACGCCTTCCTTTGGAAGGGAAGGAAAGCCCCCCGGTTCATGAGTTGATGAGTCGATAGGTAGGGTCCAGGTGTGGGAGCTGCCTCCCTGGCGTCGGTAGCATTGGTGCTCCGTTAAAACGTGAACACTAAATGTTCATTATTTATTTTTCATATTCATTTTTAGTAAACATTGCTCCACTCTCCTGTCAAATCAAGACCAACAATTGAAAAGCCTCAACTCCATTTTGTAAAAAAAAACCTTGTAAGGTCATTTTCTCGCGAACCGAAACCTACATTTGCATACCTACCACACAATAGGGTAGAGGAGAATTTCCCTTACCTGCTCATTTTGTTGGTTTGCGTTGGCGGCCTTTGGTTCGCGAGAAAATGGCCTAACAATGTTTGTTTACAAAATGGAGTTGAGGCCATTTCAGTTGTTGGTCTAGAAATCTCAAATCAGTGGATGAACTCAAATCCATCGGTGTACTCATCCATACCTACAAACAATCAGAGCTGGAAAGCCTTTCTGAGCGTTTTCAAAGCAAGTTTGTGCATGCATCGCACAACACTTGACAAAGAATGTATGGTTCTCTAACATCATTAGATGTTAGATGCTATTTTGTATTTGGAAGATACAGAAGAGGTTGTAAGGTATGTGTTTGACACATAAAACCTATCAATTTTGCTTTAAGAGAATCGCAATTTTATGATCAGGGAATATTCATACTTCATGAAGAGTGAGTAATGTGAGTATTCACCGACCATAAAATCGCTGATTGTCTCTCTTGACGCTGATTGTCTTGATTGACTCTCAATGCAAAATTGCTAAATGTGTCAAACAAATACTCTACAATCTCTGCTTGCATATGCAGTCGATTTATGTGTTTCTGCAAATGTCTAGTATAAGAATTTAATTCGTTTGTCTTTTGTATCTCTTTATTAGTTTTTGTTTGTCTTGTCCTCCGTCTCGATGAGCCTCATCGTCGCCCACTGGTCACCATAGCCGGTCGAACTCCAGACGAATCTAGAACCACACTACCGTTCACACTGGCGACAACGCTCTGATGAGGCAACGATACCCTACTCCCAAGCTCCTCCCCATTTCCTATCCTTCGTCAATGTACCCCTCTAACCTCGAGTAAGCCGCGAGTATCCGGCCCAACTCCTACTAGACATAGAATTAAGTGAATTTTGTTACAAACAAAGAACAATGAATTATCGGCTCCGTAAAGCTAACGCGATTGAGCCTTACAAATAAACGAACTAGATAAAAAAAAAATCTCTGCTTGTATCTTACAAGTTTAAATTATCATCAAAACAATTAATTGTTTCATAATTTAGTTTCGTTAAGTTTATTTCGAAAAACATGATTCAAGCTGCGTCTGTTTTTTGCCATAGCGGTTGAATATACATATAAACCGTTTGAAAAAAGTTTATTACACCATATAAGGCAGATGTACCATTTATGGAATTCCCTTGGGTCATAATTGGAGCACACCATAATAGGAACGTATCGACATAGCTGGTACATCTACCCTACACAAATACACTAGCTTGACTAAATAGAAATCATCTGTTTAGAAATGAAGTGCAGCCTTTCGTGAACAATCACGTGTCAAAGCACGTGGAAGTAAGTTCCAATATGCCACGCTCTACACAATAAAACGACTTTCCGTAAAAAGTAGTGTTGTGGACAGGAACAGAGAAACCCATAGTGCGTCTCCCTCAAAGTGGTGTAATCATAGAAAAAATGTAGTTTGGTGCTCTGCGATTCAAAATCTTATACAAGAATAAACAAGCTCTCAATGCATGAAAATTGCAGAAAGGACAGCTTAAAAGTGTTTTCTACAGATGACGTACTGATGTCCACCGGTTTATGGTTTAAGCGTACCTCACTCATTAAAAACAACTTCAAGCTTAGAAAACAGTACCATAGAACCATCCAAATAGAAGACATCCGCAAACATGAAATGGGTTAACAGCACTGATTCAAACAGTTGTAGCTAATCCTTCGTCACAGCTCTCAAAGTCCTCAGCCTGCTTTAGATTTTTCCTCATTGTTGTGAAACAGATTCGTCCCGTTTCAGATTGTCTTGAAAAGTCATGCCAAGGTTACTTGCATAACAGGTTAGCTCAATGTGATTTCCCTCAATTATCACATCTGGTAACACATAATTTTCTTACCTGCTTGCTTTTGGTTGATAGGGGCAATGGGTCTAATGTTGACCTGTGGATCTAAAAATTAGGTTTATCGATAAAAATCTCCTGTTATACATTTTTCTTAGAACAATGCGTCATCTGTACAATGCAAATGAATATTGTTGGTTGCTATTCAAACATTGTCAAAAAAAATGGTTTCCTTTTAAATTTATGAAAGGGCCCAATATTAGGGACACAGGCCAACATAAGAGACGTTAACCCTATTCAAGTTGTTTCTCAATGCCCAACGTTAAATTGTGGTCAACTATAACTAACTGGACATTGTCAGCAACAATTAGGCTTTACAATGCCTCAACACATTGAGAAGATCGTCAACAAGACTGGTTTGAGCACGGCGCTTTTCAGATCAACTTTTTTATTACTTATCACCACAGAGGACTAATTGTGTTCTTCCGGAATTAAATCTAAAGCGGCCTGACTAAAAAACTTACGATCATGTAGCTTGCTGCACAGATATGGGTGGGAGATGAAGTCAAACAGTTTAGAAAAATCTAACAAAAGCAATTCAATCTTACTTTTGTTGTCGACGGTAATAGCGATATCATCGCAAACCCTTAGTAAGGCTGCTTTGACCTTGTCAAAAAACAGGGGTCAGTCTTAGTCGGTGCAGCTGGGATTTTCTGAGGCATTTTACCTCGTAAACAGCATTCACAACCTCATGATTGATAATTGGTTGAAATTCTAGTCTATTCTCAATTCTTTCCCAGCGATGGAAAACAGAATCAGAAGGTTGTGTTTCAGGAACAGTTATAGGAGATATGCAGGTAATGTCGGCCTATGTGTCCCTAATTTGGGCCCATAGCAACCGAAAATATCCATTAGTTACGTCCCAATAACGCGTTCATCTAGACAAAATTAATAAATAGCAGATTTTTAGCGATGGGCCCAATCTTAGATCCATAGGCCAACATTAGAGACATTTCCCCTATTTAAAATTACTCGAAAATATGACATTAACTAAGTCAGGGTCAGAAGGATATTCTTCAGTTTGCTTAGATTTGCCTAAGCTGAGATGTTTGACTTTTATCATAGAATATTACACCGTCTCCCTTTGGCGTGTCAAGTTAAGAGGTTGAAATTATTCCTTAACCGATTGTGAACAGTCTTCAGAAATGAATTACGTTATGGTGAACCAATCCTTCAATCTTTGTACGCCAGATCTCTATTGTACACAGCATGCATACTGTCATCGTTGAACCATCCACTGTATTGCTTACGATGACAAGCTACTCGAACAGGGATACATGTATTATGAATGGTTGCGATGCTGCTAATGAAAAAGAATCAAAATTGACGAGGGATTGTATCTCAATGTCCAACGAACAGAAAATCAAACCATGTTTCGAGATAACTGAAGAGAACATATCTACTTGACCAAAAACGATCACGTCATCAGGCAGGTTTGTTATTAACAGATATAAAAGTGAGCATCCACGATCGTGAAAGTGAGTTGGCTCATTTCCAATCAGATCTAAATCAAATGTGTCTAGTGCAGACTGAAATCTAAAGCACTTGTTGTTTCGCAGTAACAAATATCGATAAAAGGGCCGCTAGAAGTTTTGATTACAAAAGCTGAAGAGGCCTTTTCAAGCGTTGAGCTTGATTAATCAAGGCATACTTTTATCAACAATGCATAACAATACAAATTACGGATGTTCTAGATCATGCGGTGGGCACTCTGAGGCTGTGTAAACTAAATATTGGGTTCAATCAGAAAAGTGGCGTTAGTTCAATTTTTCATCCATTGAGTAATAATAGATGAGCTCAAATTAAAGTTCATATTCTGATGATCATTGCTAACCTCCAAACGTAAAATTTTACATGATGGTATCATATAGTACTTTCCGTTAATGTTTTAAAGTTAAATTTTTGAAAAGTGTGTTACATAAAAGAACTAACGAAGAATATCTCGAAGTATTTTTAAATATATTTCATTTTAATAAAGCACGCTGCGATTCAAAATAGGAAAGCATCCAATTTTCAGTTTAAAGTATTCAACATCCTGTTTTCACCGTTGGGTACTTTTAACTTATTTTTGGATCAAAGTCATAGCAACCTGCGCTGCCGTTGATGCTGTCATTTTTGTGTGCTCCATTATTGCATTCAATTGATCGTTAGGTAATTTTTACTCAATGGATTATTGATCAGGATTACTCAAAATTTAGTTTTCTTCATTAACTTAATTTAACCCAGCCCCCACGGAAGCCACATGTTGAGTGAAAGTGAACTTAATTGTGCGTAGTTTTTTCTTACTGCGCAAATTTAAGTTCACCAGAACGTTCTCCAGCAACATGTGAAATCCAAATGTAGACAATGCATTTAAGCGTCGGTTGTTCACGAATTACAACACACTTACTCACACTAACTATATCATCTGAAAGAGCAAATTATCTCTCAGATGCTGGTGTCGGTTTGCCAGAATGAGTCGGTATTCACGAGAAATAAACACTTCCATGAAATTTAGTAAGCTTCGATATGGTTTTCTGAAATTTATAATATTTTGAAACCTGTTTACCTGTTTGTACCATTAATCTGGAAGAAAGAAATACTGGAAGTGCCTTCTTCCGAGATGGAACATCAAAAAATCATTAATCAGTAAATAAAACGATTCAGATAGTTTAGATGTAAAGCTAACAGAGCAATTGACAGATTTTGGTGGTACACGCCCAACTAACAATTTTCACAATGTAAACGCTTTACTCATTTCATTTATACAGTCCTCAAGCTGTATTCAAACGTTTTACGATATGAGGAAACCTTTATGCTGGGTTTAGACTAGGCAAGTCAAATGATCAACTCAGTTGAATTCAATTGGCTTGAAAAGTTGAGCCTGGTTCAACTTTTTTCAATTCAAGTGTGTTGATCAAGTCAGTTGAATTGCATGGTTTACACGTTCAATTCACGTTCAAGTCAGTTGAATTCAACTGAGTTGATCATTTGACTTGCCTAGTCTAAACTCAGCTTTACTCAATCTCTATACAAGCGAATCTGGCGAACTTAGTCAGCTACTTATGGCTGTTTGGAACGGCCGGGAAAAGGTCTTATTGCATATCTATTAACGCTTCTATACAGCTGTTATCCTGCTGTTTAGTTGTGTGTGAACTTGAAAGGCGCTTATTCAACCTTTTCCCGGTTATCCAATAATCACTACAAAGCTTTCTCTTGAAGCCGGGTTAAAAACTGTTTACGCTTTTTTATTAAGGAATTTATTAAGTTTATTTTGCTGGGAATCAAAAATTAATCGAAATTAGTTACCAATCATCACCAAATTATTTACCCTGCACCGGAACCTGGAATCGAACTCGAGACGACCTCATTGGCAAACCTTGACACTACCAACTGTGCTACGCCAACATTTTGAACTTATGTAAACAAATCAACATTCCCTTCTACAACAAAATCGCTGAGTAGAGGCTTTATAATAGTACACATGAATCACTTTTCTCGACTAGTTATAAAAGAGCAGAGTAAAAGCTGTAAAACTGTACACGTCTAAAAATAAACCTAGTTGACTGTAAAAATGCTTCAGAAGTTACTCTAACACAGTTTATAAGCTGAGTACAGGTTGTTTAGTTGTTGAAAAAGAACTTTTGATGTTTATGTTATTCAGCAAGAGTGGTTAGTTGTGTAGAAGCCATCAAATGAGTGATATATTCACTTTGTTAGCTTTGTTTTGAAGCTACAAGTGGAAAGTTGATTAGTGTGTGTATAGAAGTGACATTAGCGTTTATTGGCTGATGTTATTCAGTGTGACTGACAAATTGAATAATGCTTGTGAGAAAGTTGAGTAAACGCTCTCCAAAACTATTTTGCTAGCTTTTGCTTGTAGCTGTATCTGCAGCTTCATTTCAGCTACTTTACAGCACAACTGCAGTACTTTACAGCACTACTTTACACAAACAAAGCTGCAGATACAGCTGCAAGCAGATGCTAGCAAAATAGTTTTGGAGAGCGTTTACTCAACTTTTTCTTCTATGCAAATTAATAAACTTTCAACTTTTAGCTGCAAAAAAATGCTAGTAATGCTAATACATTACTTATTTGATGGCTTCTACACCACCAACCACTCTTGCTGAATAACATAAGCATCAAAAGTGCCTTTTCAACAACTAAACAACCTGTACTCAGCTAATAAACTGTGTTAGCGCTACTTTGCAAGCTATTTTACAGTCAACTAGGTTTATTGTTAGACTTGTGTTGTTTTACAGCTTTTCCTCTGCTTCTTTACTAAGCTAAATTAAATAGTTGAGAAAAGTTATTCATGTGCACTATTATAAAGCCTCTACTCAGCGATCTTGTTGTAGAAGGACATGTATATTTGTTTACGTCAGTTCAAAGTGTTGGCGTAGCGAAGTTGGTTCGCCAATGCGGTCGTCTCGAGTTCGATTCCAGTTTCCGGTAGAGTGTAATTAATTTGGTGGTGTTGCTTATAACTAATTTCGATTAATTTGATTCACAGCAAAATAAACTCAATAAATTCTTCCAACAAAGAAAAGCGTAAACAATTTTTAATCTAGCGTCAAGAGAAAACTGTGTAGTGATTATTGGATAATCGGGTAAAAGTTTAGTAAGCGCTTTTCAAGTGCACACACAACTAAACAGCAGGATAACAGCTGTAGAGAAGCGTAAATAGATATGCAAGAAGAGCTTGTCCCAACCGTCACAACAGCCAATAGCTGACCAAGCTCGCCAGATTTGCTTGAATAGAGGTTGTGTAAAGGTTTCCTTATTTCGTATCTTGAAGCTATATAAATGTAATGAGTAAAACGTTTACATTGCGAAATTGTTAGTTAGGTTGTCAAAAGCTGGGTAAACCAGTTTAGTTATGAAGAGAAGTTTAAGCAAACCAGCCTCAGGCTGAAAGCCTCCTTAATAAAGATAAATCAATCAATCAATGATGAGAAGAATCTACCCAGATTCTGAATAAATGGTTCTAATCACATGTTTTTTTTTATTATTTAGAATGGCGCCGGTATGAAAGGGAGAATTTGGCGCTGTCTAATTATCCTATTATACCATTGACTCCAGTTAATCTGAGCGACACTTCATGTATATTAACGGAGTTCATTTTAGAATTGAACTTCTAGTAACCCTATGATCATCAGAAATTTGAGGTTCCGGAAGCCTTATTATATAGGTCAATGTTTGTTGTTGGTTGTGAACCAATTTACAAAACTCATTCAAAAGGGCATCTATATGGTTAAGCATTCAATACTTTTTCGTATGCTTACTTGATAATTTCAATGTTGAATTCCATTTCAAAAACTCATGATTAATCACCCTGATAGAGGAGCCAGTCAGATGAGGTTATGTTTGCGCTGCGGAACTCGGTTTTCCATGCCGACCACGTACACCGGTACACCGACGGCTCCCGATCGATAAACGGAGTAGGTATCGGGATTTTTGGAGACGATATTGCTGAAAGCAGCAGTCTTCCTCCACAGTGCTCGGTTTTCTCGGCCGAGGCTGCAGCGATCTTCCGTGCCGCTACGACGCCAGCCAACAAACCGATACTTATCTTAACCGACTCACACAACGTCGTTCAAGCGATCACCTCGGAAGCACCAAAACACCCATGGATACAGGCGATTATCAAATATGCCCCACCGAACACTGTGTACACATGGATTCCCGGACCCTGCGGAGTGCTAGGTAACGAGTCTGCTGATCACCTTGCCGGAGCCGGGACATCTGGTCCCAGACACATCGACAAGGTACCCGTACAAGGCGTCATACGGTGAATCATGCGTACCATTCGAGCGGCATGGGAGGCCGAGTGGTTCCGCAACAGAACTGCCTTTATCCGCTAAGTCAACTGAAGGATGGAGCGACCTGGACAACTTGATAGATCAACGCGTGATTTCGCGGCTTCCGACCGTGCACACCAAACTCTACTATAACTATGGTGGCCTGCCGTTCCCGCAGAAGCTGCATCATCTGCGGGGTACCCTACACCGTCGAACACATCCTGTGCAACTGCCCGGAGTTCCAAAATCTTCGTTCGGGAGTCGCTCTTCCTAACTTCCAGCATCAGGGATCTGCTCAGGAATGATACTCCAGCCTCGAAGCCAAAATCTATCACTTGGTATAGCAGGAATTTTTTTCGGCCGTCGGGACATTTCAGCTGGATGGATTTCTCCTATTGGAACCATGCCAACTGAGCTCTGTTTTGGTTTGGATTATTCGTTTGTAGATTGTTTTAAATCATTTTGTTTTCTGTTGTTCCTCTGTTTCACTAATTTATATATTTTTATTTTTTCCATATAAGTTGAAGAGCCAGCAACCAAAGTAATTTGCAAAATGTTAATACATCATGTATTTAGAGGTTACTCACTCTGAGGCCTCTCCTTTCTCCGAAGATGAACTAGCCATAGGCTAAAAATCACCTTAATAAAGAATTAAAAAATATCTCGGTTCTCCATTTCTATCAAAATGGGTAAAGTTTACCGAGATGGAAAACGTCAACATCTGAGTAATTTTTGCCCAGTTTCCTTTAAAAGTATGTTTACCCATTTTTGGTTAAGGTCAATTTTGACCGGACTAGGTAGACTCTAACCAATTTTGAGTAATTTCCAAATAGCTTGTAGGCTTTTAACGCTGTTTTTCCATAACCTCCAGTTTGAATAAAATTGTAATATAATTTGAAACAGGTAATTTTTCACAATACTCGGTAACATTTTAATCTGTGAGTTGTTTTTGATAGCCTTGTTGTTATTAAGCTGTCCATGGCTAGCGCCCAATTTACAGTGAAATAGTCACCTTTCGTGTCGCTTGAGCCGCTAGTGTCGGGAAAAATCGTGCCTTGGGAATAATAGAAGAATGAACCATATTGTTAATCTATAATATTTGCTAACTGTCATGGTAGAAAGAGCGTGGCGCAGCAGTGAACGAGCACGCTTCTCGGCAACGGGACAGGCGTGCTGAGTCACCTTGCATTTTTCTCCCTTTGGGTTCAGGTCACCACTGCTTTTTTCACTATGACATTAAAAGTCTGAATTTTAATTACCGTAAAACGGGGTATCTTTGATAATGCTGGTAACTTTGATTGTAGAATATATTGATTAAATTTACACTCTGCACTATTTCCGAATTGAAAATATTGTTTCCATTTTGTAGCATAGGGTTTCACCTTTGATATCGAATACAGTTTTTTGCAGTATGTTTTAAATATTTTCCAAATACCTGCAAAACAATTTTTTCTTGTATTTCGCCTGATTGAAAAAGCACTCATACAATCACTTATCAAATGAATTTCCTATATAGTCACGACAAATTCAATATTGTATTTTTATTGCTTATGATGTTTCTGATTAAATACTCATTCAAAGTTTCTTATTTCTTGATCAAAATGGTTTGCGGTTCTCGCATGGTTTTCTACATTCATTGAGTATTATCAAAGTAACCACAATACAAAAATCTGATGTTCGGCCACAAGACAATAAAAATAGTGCAAATGCAACAATTCCTGGTAAACATGTTACAACGAACAGACTCTAGGATCCCCAGTACTTGTTTAACAAAATTAAAATTTGAAAAACATTCATTGCTGTAAAAAATATTTATAATAAACTTCAAAAAACGATCATAGTCACCCCGTTTTAGGGGGTAATACCAGGAATACCAGGTGTCAGGAATACCATAAAGCATGTCACAAGAACTTCTTCTTCTTCTTCTTCTTCTTCTTCACATTTCAAGCTTATTGCATATCGCATATTAGCTTATTGCGTGCTCTCAACTTAGTGTTCTAGATGTACTTCCACCAGTTATTAATTGAGAGCATTCGATGCCTGTACAATTTTTGCATTGCTTTAATTGTGTGGCAAGTCCAATCATACTTCTATGCCCAGGGAAGTCGAGAAATTTTCCAACCCGAAAAATTCCTAGACCGAACCAGGAATTGAACCCAGCCACCTCCAGCATGGTCTTGCTTTGTAGCTGCGCCTTTACCGACTGAGCTAAGGGAGGCCCTAAGAACATCCTCGTCTTTATTAATTAATAACTAAATATCCTGATGTTTATTCTAACAATGATTTTTATGAAAGCTGTAGCCAGGCATGGACAATCATATACATTCATTTCGTACATTCATTTACATTCATTTGTCACTAAGTTTTTTCAGCAACTGTATTCCGTAAATTCCATATGAAGCTTTTATGGCTTTGATATTAGCTGCAACTTTTGTCAGTAGCTCAAATCTTTATCTCTTATGCATGACGAACTAGAGCGGGCAGAACTTATTATTGTTTCTCAGTGAATGTAATTTATATTCAATAAAAAAACAATGATGGGTTCTGTTCGCTCTGGTTCGTCATGTATAAGAGATACAGATTTGAGATATGGACTGTAACTAATATCAAAACCTACAAAAGCTTCATGCATCATTTTATCTAATTCTGTTGATGAAACATATTAGAGGGAAATGAATGTAACTGATTTCCCCTGCCTGGCTGTAGCTGAAAAAATTCAAAATAAATACAGATAACAATTTTTTCCATATATCATTATGGAGAAGGGATAGGAGAATGATTTCAAAAAGTTATCATATCCCATAGTAATTCCCAAATGACTCATACTACCAGGATGCAGAGATGGAAAAGTTCTCGAAAACTCACTATGACTCGCGAACTTTTCCCTTGGTGAACTTTGTGAAATATCACGAAATTTTCCAACACTGCCAGGATGTATTCACGATTTTGCCTGATTTTTACAGTTTTTGAACTATGACTAAATCAAATGAAAAGTAAATATCACTCAATTGTAGATAGAGCTAGAATAAGGGCCTAACAACTTCTAAACAATGACTTCTGTTGATGATTTTTAGGAATGCGACGCCCACGCAAACCAACTTCACCATATTATTGCAGATTTGGGAAGTGTTTTTCTATAAGAATTAAACAAGAGTTTATGATTTGAGTTGCTAAAAATTAACTACTACGTGACGTTACAACGTTTTGCACTTCACAATTACACTACTCAAATCACTCTTGATCAATTCTCATAGGAAATGTAACACACTTCCAGATCTGTAATAATTTTGAGGGGTAACTTTTAATTTATTTTTTAATTACAGTACAAAAACTGTTTAAAAACTGCAAAACCGTTATAACGTCACGTAGCATGCCAAATAAACTTCAGAGGGTAATTGCAGTCTGAGTGCAGTTCAAATGAACTCAAATTTTAGGAGAATGATCAGGAACAGATTTGGAGTCGGGGTGGAGCAAAATTGATATTTTGAACCACCCTAATATTCATAGACTCAGTAAAATATTCATAACGAGCCTATCCTAACAGCGGGAATTGCGCGATTCCAACACAATTTAAAACAACTAAATTAGTAGCCGCACTATTGGGGGGATAACCTTATGCTGATTTACATTGCATAATTTACAAAACCGCACTTTGGCAATTAGCTTCCCGCTGCGGTTCGATACACATCGATTGAGTGGCAGCCGGCAGCCAGTAGCTCTCTAGACCGCCAGCAACACTCTTTCGGGGTCATCTATCCATTCCGGACAAAGCATGGTCATAAACAAACGGTACCGAAAAGGGTCGAGGCGTGGGATTTTTATTTTCCTGTTCCTGTATCAACAATACTGATAGAACAAGACTTTTCCGGCTATGTAGATTCAACCGGATGGCAATTTAGGATTGTTTGTGTTACTAGATTGGATTTGAATTTGATCGGTGGCTACGGATTTGTGTTCATCAAGCTGACGTTTGGTATTGTTACTTCTCCCGAGTGGGTGAGATTGTAAAATCGTTTAGAGGGTTTGGTTATGGGCTGCATTTTGTTGATCTAAGTCCATTTAGTGTAATTCACGTGTTATATTATTTAGGCAGTCGAGCACGCATTATAAGTTTTAGCAAATACTAAACAGAAGGCACTCTGTCTAATATATGGAAGCAGAGACAAATCAGTAGAACATTTATGAATTTCAATTCAATTAAATGGAATGCAGATACACATGACAAATTGGTTTAAAGTTTTAAATGGCACATCCAAGCTCTGCCTAACCAGTATCCAATTTTTCCAATTAACAAGAAACAAATCGATATCCATTTTGTTTACCGTAAATCAAATCCTCACATCTAGTTCCAATGGCTAGACGCCCTCTGGCGAACGACCTTTCCTCATATATTCATATACTCACATCCGGTTGGAATGAACTGACACGAAATCGTCTTGTACAAGTTCGCCGTAGGGATTCCCTGTGCCTCCCCCAAGCATCTTCTTCTCGAAACTTGTTCCGGAACTGTTTGAATTTCTCATTTGAAAATAAGCACCCCGCCTGTCTGCTTCGCTTATATCTTCGTCGTCCCAATTCTATTTCAGGCGGTGGCGCCGGCCGGGACGCGTCGGGAGATGCATAAAGTATTCGCTTCGAGTGCTTGCTGTGTGTGTTTCTATCGGTACCTATGTGCATGTCGCCGGAGGGAGGAATAAATTTGATTTCAGCCGACAGAGCAGATGTGGAAAATTCTTCCATCTACGCTTTGTGCCTCGAGTTCTTAATTCTGTGTCACCATCCGCCACAGGTTTCCTTGTAAAAAGAAGAGAAAAGAAATCGGTTGGATAGATACCTACTCATCTATGCAAGCGAACAGTGGGTGGATATTGGAGAGGAGAGGGAACCAAAACGGAATGAAGTGATGGGAATCTGTCTCCCATGTTACACGTGCCGAAAAGCGTATAAACAGGTGGAAGCGAAAGTACCTTTCGGAAGAGATGCGGTGCACCCTCGGGATATAATCGGAACTTAATTATCGATAAAAGCGTTGGTAAAATGGATTGGATTTTTTTTTATGTTCGAAATCCCCAAAGATGAGTGAAATCTAATCATGCAAATTTGAGTAGAAAATGTATAAACCCGTAATGAAGTTTCAATCCTTGGAAGAGAAGACGAATCTTATGAAGGTATATGTAGGCCGCTATATTGTGCTTTACATCAATAATTGAGTCTTTAATTAAAACTTATAAAAAATTAATGCAGATTGCCTCAATGAGTTCATACAATTCGCCAAATCAAAGATAAGCTCATCGTTGGCTGGAATATCCAATTTCTCCTGTGAAAACATCTCGGTCATGTGATCTACCTCAGACCTAGGTCAACACAATAAACAATTTTGTATGAAGACAGTGACATGAAGGACTTAGCGCAAAAGCTAGCAAAAGAAATTAGATGCCCCATTAGCGTTGTTGAGTAGAGCTTCCTTATAAGCTGCTATCCACAATTGGACAAGCAGATATACCCAAATAGAAAGCACTTCCACCCCGAAGCTATTTGTTTATACGTTATTGCCATTTAGTCGGAAAAGCAAATAAATCACAAATGTCCAGAATCCAGCATGTATAACGTGATGATAGTGCTGCTTCTGCGACTGACGGACGGCCCGGCCCCCGAGCTTGGAAAGACATTTCCCAAGTCGCTATTAACATTCAGTCGTCTGACGACGACAGACAGCGCAGCGAGGAGGGCGCGAACTGGCAAAGCAATATAGTCTCCGGATAGGAATTTAATTACTAACTCCACTTCCACACGTTTCATTCTTTTCAGGTGCACCGACAGTGATTGCTCGGAACACGACGCCAGTGGCCTATGCGGGTTCACCTTTGCACCTGTCCGTGGAATTCTGTGCCAATCCGGCGGCGTACGCGGCACGATGGCTGCACGGCGATCTGGTCTACACACCTGGCAAGAAGTACGGCGATGACGTACTGGCCTATGGATTCATCGTAAGTATTTGCATACCAGGAAATGAGGTCTTGTTTGCGTTGGTCTTGGGGTGAATTCCTAGCCGCAGGTTATAAGTGTTTGATAATAATTTAGGCCATTGGTTCCCCCGTAGCAGGTCATTAATCAAAAATTTTACATTGAGAAATTGGTTTCTATCTAATGATTAGTCTAGGTCTAGGTCCACCCAACAAGCACCAGAAATATAACTACTAAAGATAATTTATGTTTTTCATACAGAAGATTACAACAAATTGATTTGATTAGTTGAGTAACATACGTGTAGGTCTGTTACAACCTAAAGCTAGGTTCATTTATCCATTGTGTGTTTAACTTTTTGCTAAGTTCAGTCCAATTCAATTCAATTTTGAGTCAGTTTTATCGTCCGTGTGTAATATTTGTCAAACAAAATTTCAAACGTAGACAAACCAGACAAACATTTCTTAGATTTATGAGATTTGATGAGACTGACACTGATGATGCACTTCAATCGTGTCGAAAATATACACTGATAAAATTTCAAAGATTGTTTTTATGTGTCGCACACATGAATTTTTGCAATGTGATCAACAAATAATATCTATGTGTCGGACACATACTTAATGTATGTACACATAAAAGCAATGTGTAACCACAAATACTATTCATTTGACTCATAAATTTCATATGTGCTTCTATGTGGATTCTGCTTATGTGTGGTCACTAGACTGATGCAAATTTTGACATTTTCACTCCACAGTGCTCAAAAGGTTCCAAATCGGGTCCTAATTAGTCTCCCAGAATTTGAACTCATTTGAAAAGAAACTGACTTGGCACAAACCATTTGAAGTTTATATGGAAATTACTATGGGAAATCCAAACCTTTTGTTCATCGTCTTCTTACCTTTTTCCATATTGCACTATTCAAAAATTCAAAAGCTATACTTATGGAAAATTTTCTCAGCTTCAACTTAGCAGAATATAGTTGTTGAGCCAAACGTCAAATAAAATAGTTATTAATTGTTTAAGAGATTGATAATCTTATGGCATGATCAAGCAGCTGTTTTGTGAGCAACACTGTATCTTGCAGTGTGACATAGTAGCCATGATTTTTGTGCTCTATTCCAAGCGCCAGAAACACCAATGTTGCCTGCTGAACAGTTGATTGAGCATAATCGTAAGACATTAGTGGCTTGAATTATTGATAACTTTTGATGCTTACATTATATTGAAAAGTAGTTCAGGACAAAGTTGTAGCTGAGAAAATTTTCTACGAATTCAGTTATCATTTTTTAAAGCAGAGCGATATGATAAGTTGTTAGATGGATATGAACAAAACATTTGGTTTTCCTATAGTAATTTCCATATAAACTTCAAATGGTTTGTGCCAAGTCAGTTTCTTATCAAATGAGTTCAAATTTCGGGAGACTAATCAAAACTCGATTTGGAACCGTTTGAGCACTGTGGAGCGAAAATGTCAAAATTTGCATCAGTCAAGTGGTCACATGAAAATCATGTGGAATTTTACATGGAAATTCGCCAATAAAAATGTGTGGAATTCTATTAGTGTAGTATAATATTACTAGCCAAAAAAGACAAAATTATCATTAATACAGTGCATGAACTGACATTACGCTACTTTTACTGTATTTGTTTATTTTTGTGGCCATAAAAATTACATGAGATTTTCGACATGATTGAAGTGCATCCTCTTGGATGTAACATTAAAATTTATTTTTTGCTGTGTTGCTGAGCATTTCCAGGAAAAACTTTTCGAATATGGGTAAAATCGAGAGACGTTTCACTCAGTCTGTTATAGGGTATCCCAGAAACTTGACACTTGACAACAAACAGCAGACAACTACTATCACGTCTAGTAGACCTGTATAAAACTGGCACGTCGGTAGCATTGGTGCTCAGCACGGAAAACAAGATCGACGGAAAAAACAAACCAAAAAGGAAAAAAAAAAAAAAACTGTTTTTGCTGCGTGCTGGTGTTCCGCCTCCCGGCCGAAAGGCGCTTGTCGAATGTAGTCGTCGTCGTGTTTGTGCGTTGAGGTTGTATTTCAGAAACCCAATCAAAGTGTGCCGTGGCCGCTTTTGGACGCGTTTGTTTCGGTCGCTGAAGTTGTCGGTTTTGATGTCAGCGCTGGTCGCAAGTTGATTTGGCCAGTGAGGAGCTGGCGCTGCGTCTTCCAGACTGTGTACTGGTGAAGTGAAGCCGTTCTTTCGCGAGTGATTGGTGATAGAAAGTAGACGCAGTCCTTTTTTTCTCTGCTGAGATCCCTCTAGTTGGAGCAGCTAGTGTGTGTTTCGTTGTTGATGAGGGTTTACGCTGCTGTGTGATCAGTGATGCCACATTTTATTGATTTTCATACTGTATTTTCATCGTAAACAATCTTTTAAATCTGTATCTGGCTGACAAGAATCTTTAAAAAAAAAATCTGTATTTTGGCAACAAGCCCAAAAACATAGTGTTGCCAAAATCAAACCGTGTCTTGTCCACCCATCTCGATGAGTCTCATCGTCGCCCACTGGTCACCATAGCCGGTCGAACTCCAGCCGAAACTAGAACCGCACTACCATTCATACTGGCGACAACGCTCTGATGAGACAACGAAACTTTACCCCCAAGCTCCTCCCCTGATCCTATCCTTCGACAGTGTACCTCTCTAACCTCGAGTAAGCCACGAGTATTCTGCCCAACTCCTACTAGACATAGAATTAAGTGAATTTTGTTACAAACAAAGAACAATGATATTGGCTCCGTAAAGCTAACGCGATTGAGCCTTCCAAATAAACGAACTAGTTTTAAAAAATATCGAACTGTGCCGAAATCGAACGGTTTTAATTTTAAATTTAATTTATGATTCCAATGATTATGGACCACCGCGAGTCATTACAAAGACGTTATTTATAATTAATACTTTATTAAAAATCCGTTTGATTTTGGCACGGTGCTAAAATTGAACCCCGAGCCAAAACGCACGGTTTTGTGGTTTTGTTTCCAAAATCGAACAGGCACTTTTATTTATTTATTATGGTCTCAGTGTGGATTTACCTTAATCTTCATTGAGTTCATTCATAGTTCAGATGGAGTTTGTTCAATTTTTAGAATCTTGAAAAATGACTAAAGTTTGCATTCTAAAGAATTTGCCTTTTTTAAATCACGAAATCCTATCATCTTGATTTTTAAGTGATTTGTATCTTTTCTACAATTTTGAAAATACAAAACATTAAGTTTCAGTAGTAGTGAGAGACAAATCTGCTTCCAGCGGAAAATTTCCTGAGCTTACTAAAATGACTTGTTTACCGAAATCATAGTTATATATAAATATAGTTAATTAAATATTGTATCTGTCATCATGTGGTATGGCTCATTAAATAAAAAGAAAGGGAAACTAATATCCCTTCCAACGAGGAATCAGAACATCTGAACATCAGAAGTCCATTCTAAAGATTCCAAGCTCATTCGAAGACAATACAATCATATTTTATTTAGTGAAGGTTTGATGCTTCAAGTTGCTCAAAAGTAAGAAACGATTTTTTATCAGAATTAATTATTATAAGAAAATATAAGATATGTTCTCCTTATTTAAAAAATCTGTATATTTTTCTAATATCTGTATTCTGTATATGCAGATATCTGTATCAAAATATTGAGAAAAAAAACTGTTTGGTTACAGATAAATCTGTATATGTGGCATCACTGTGGGTGAGGATGAGACGGCGAGAGCAGGGTTACCAAAACTACAGAAAAATCTATTTTTCATAGTTTTTAAAAATAATATTCTGTATTAACAGATTACAGATTTCTAGGATTTTAACAGATTGAACAGATTTTTAAAATATGATCAAACATTTTAAAAATAAAACTTGAGATGTTTAATGAAAAAAATATAATTTGCACTTCACTGTAATTTTATCATCACCAACTTTTATATCTATGCATGTTTTTTTTGGGGAATGAAAAAAATGGGACGAAAATCTGGACAATTTGGTGGATTGATACTTTTTTCAATAAAATCGACATTATTCTGCTTATACCATTCTATGACATCATGGCTGTAATGGCAGCTGACTAAGTCAAACCAGAACTTTACGGAATCTTCGTGTGATTGAATGAACGGCAAAATTATGTTCTGGAGACACTCCTCCTTGTAAAGTTGTCCATTCATAGTCGCTGCAGTGATGAAAATCTTTGTTTTCTTTCCGCAACTGCAGATGCCATGCCAAATAATCAACTTGCGAGCGAATTTATCTGCAAAGACAAATTTGAATTTATCCGGAGCACCCCCTTTACGTTTAGCAAAGTACAATTTTTGGCCCGGGATTTGCCCAAAGTTCATTTTTACGTAAGTTTCATTGTCCATCAAAATGTGAGTGTGCAGATTTTTTTCACGTCTGTCACGTTCCATCTTCGATAATTTTTAAACAACAATCCTTTTGAAATTTTCACTACTAAATAAACAATTCTTTCGGATCAAAACGGTGTCAATAGTTTCTTGCTACGACAACTAGAGGTGCTACAGTAATTAATAAGAAGCAGCCATATACTAACTGGAACAGACTTTATTATAGTGTGTATCGAATAAAACAGCAAAAAATACATCGGTCGGTTTTCATCTCTTTTCATGGTCGGTTTTCATCTCTTTTTGCCAGTGGTGGCGGGGGGGGGGACACCCCTCACCATCCCTCTCCAAAGGGGGAGTTTGGTAAAGAGAGATGAAAAACCGATTTGTACCTTCTTTAAAAGTTGTCCTAGCTCGCTTGTCTAATATCTATATACAATCTTCACACTGCCGTACTCTAACGGAACTATCAACTCTTTGCTTTCATCTACTCCATCTATCGTATAAAAATTACCACTACAGTCTGTTATTTGAAATTAGCATCTTCAACTATGTAAATCGTTGACTTCACGTAGAAGTAATACTAAAAAACATATAGTCAAAGCAAAAAAGGTTGCCTTCCATTTAATTCCACAAAATCAATTTTGAAAAATACGTATTTCAACTATAATGTGCAGTTTTCATCAGTGTCATTCCCACTAAATAACTTTTCAAAACCTAACCCCCTTAAGTACTCATCCCCTAGGTAAAAATATCAGCTTAGATCGATTCATGCCTTGTCCATACATTGCACTGGTGACCCGAAAAATAATGCTTTGCGCATCATCTAGCGTTGAAAAAGGTCAGCAACAATCATCCAATCGAGAGGCCTAAACATAGCACTTATTACAAAAATTAAAGCCAAATTACATTTTTAGTATGTGTATAATACTTAAAATGTAATTTGGCTTTAATTTTTGTAATAAGTTTACATAAAATAATTTGGTTTACCCCTCGTGAAGATAAACAAACAAATTGGTAGCCTTTTTGGCCACAGAGGCGCCTTCATCGCAAAAATTCGACAAGCTAAGCTAAGCGAAAGAGTGGCTTATATTGTTACTATAATATATTTGTTAATACTTAATAGTTTGAATTTGACGATGGGGGCTGTTCATAAACTACGTCAACCGTTTTTGAGAGATCATCTTGCATATACATTTTTTGCAGTTTACTTAGACCGTAGACACTCGCGAAAACCTTATGTGGCTTATGAACAGCCTGTGATCTTGAGTGAAAACAACTAGTAAATACGTAGTCTGTTTATATGCGAGATATGCGATTGAATGACAATTACTTCAAGCGTGTTAACTCAATATTAAGTTTACGCACGGAACTGTTGACCTAGGTGAATAGAACTCAATATTAGGTAACTGAAACCTCCGTTTATGAAGTATTTTTTTTACGCAGAAGGTATTCAATTTGCGTCCCTGTTTTTACGAAGTAAATTCCAAATAAAGAGTTTTTTTGCGATTTGGGAAATACTGGGAAATACTGTAATATACCCAACAATATGGGTATTTTTGGAATCGGAGTGACGTGTAGGGTCCGGAAATCGATGTCTGACGCCATTTATAAATCCAATATGGCGGCTTCCTGTTACAGAAAAATTTGGAAATTCTGTCAAATAACCCTCAATCTGTGTATTTTTAGAATCGGCGTGACGTACATGGACCAGAAATCGATGTCTGACGCTGTTTTGAAATCCAATATGGCTGCTTCAGGTTAGAGAATAGCTGGTCCCTACACGTCACCCAGGTTCTAAAAATACCCATATTGTGGGGTATTTAACAGTATTTCCCAATTTTTCTGTAACGTGATGCTGCCATCTTGGATTTCAAAATGGCATTCAACATGGATTTACGGTTCTTACACGTCACCCGGATTCCAAAGATACCTATGTTGTGGTTTATTTATCAACATTTTTTTGTTTTTATTTAACTGGAAGTCGCCATCATGAATTTCAAAATAGCGTCAGACATGGGTTTTCAGTCCTTAATCGTAGGCTCGATTCTAAAAATATCCATATTGTGGGGTATTTGACAGTATTTTTCTGATTTTCTGAAACTGGAAGCCACCATGTTGAATTTCAAAAAGGCGTCAGACATTGAGTTCCAGTCCCTACACGTCTCCCCGATTCCAAAAATACCCATAAAGTGGGGTATTTGACAATATTTCCCAGTTGTTCTGTAACCAGGAGCCGCCATATTGGATTTAAAAATGGCGTCAGACATCGAAGGAAGCTGCGATGTTAAATTTCAAGCTCCGATCCCTACACGTCTCCCCAATTCCAAAAATACCCATATAGTGGGGTATTTGACAGTATTTCCCAGTTGTTTTGTAACCGAAAGCTGTGATGTTGAATTTCAAAATGGCGTCAGACCTGGATTTCCGGTTCCTACATGTTACTCCGATTAAAAAAATACCAATATTGTAGGATATTTGACAATATCTCCAAAAACCTCTTTTTACGAAGTAAATCCCATATAAGGAAATCGTAAGAATTTTCTTCCAGAACTGCTAGGTGGCTGCTGATAGATGATTTAGTTCAATTTTCATGTAAATTTGAGCTTTAAAAGTAGTTAAAAATGGTCGATGGTTACCGTATCTCGCTTGCGCGTATTATACCGAATTCCCGTAATACTAAGACACATATATGTGGGAGAATTTACTGGTGAAACAAACACTGCACAGTGGTCCAGAATGCAGATTTAGGTGGAATGATATGTTTTGAGCCTGAAATTGAAACTTTAGACTAAAAGTCTCTTCTACAAAGTTGTTCCTTATAGTTAGGCCCTCATTTTTATGACAATGAATTCTAGGGTGGTTCCTATTATCATTAAAATCAAAAATCTAACTTTTTTGTTTGAATAAATTAAGGTACACATTCTTCGACAAAATTATAGCTGAGCTAATTTCAAGCAACTTTGTAGAAAATAACTCTTTTGTATCTCTTAAATTGGCCGATTTAGAACTATTTTCTTTAATTGAGTTAGGGTGGCTCTTGAAAAAACAGTTTTTTTGCTCTAGTTTTCTTATATCAAATTTCTCAGCAAAGGTGTCTTCAGATAACTTTTAGATCTTAAAAAGGCGCAAGTTTTTGCTGCACAAAGCTTGTCAATATCTTTCGCCACTCAAGAGTTATTGACGTTTTTATACTAAAAATATGCGCTTTTCAAATGTTAATATCTCTGGTTGGGGCAAACAAAAAAAAGTTTTTTTACGGAATTTGAAAGGGCGTATGTAATTCTCAATATTATGACAAAATTGGAGGTATGTTATTTTTTAAACTCGTATAAAATCAATTTGAATTTAGTCATATTTTTTACTATATTTGGGTATATCTTTTTTATTAGAAGAGATACAGGCAACACATTCAGTTATAAAACATTCGTCTAAAAGAGTTTTAAAATTCTCTTGAAGATAACTTTCATGAGAAATTTCAAATAAAAAAGTTATTGCTTAAAAACTATTTTTTCCAGGAACACCCTAAGTCAACTCCGAAAAAATACTCTAAAATGAGAACGATAAGGGATAGAAAAAAAAAATTTCGACAAAGTTGCTTGCAATTAACTTAGCTACAACTTTTTTAAACAACACATGTTTTTATTTTGTAAAACAAAAAAGTTAGTTTTAAAAATTCCCTAATTTGAGGACCATCCTGACGTTTGCAAACACCAAAAGAAGGGAATTTTTAAGAACAAAAACTTCTTCTAAGACACTAAATGTCCAAATAATGAAACAAATGTACTAGCGCATTTTATATAAATTTGTCATTAGAGTGGTCCTATGAAATCCTTTTTTTGCCAATAACTTTTTTATTTGAAATTTCTCATGAAAGTTATCTTCTAGAGAATTTTAAAACTCTTTTAGACGAATGTTTTATACTTGAATTTGTTGCCTGTATCTCTTCTAATAAAAAAGATATACCCAAATATAGTAAAATATATGACTTAATTCAAATTGATTTTATACGAGTTTAAAAAATAACATACCTCCAATTTTGTCATAATATTGAGAATTACATACGCCCTTTCAAATGCCGTAAAAAAACTTTTTTTTGTTTGCCCCAACCAGAGATATTAACATTTGAAAAGTGCATATTTTTAGTATAAAAACGTCAATAACTCTTGATCTGCGAAAGATATTGACAAGCTTTGTGCAGCAAAAACTTGCGCCTTTTTAAGATCTAAAAGTTATCTGAAGACACCTTTGCTGAGAAATTTGAAATAAGAAAACTAGAGCAAAAAAAACTGTTTTTTCAAGAGCCACCCTAACTCAATTAAAGAAAATAGCTCTAAATCGGCCAATTTAAGAGATACAAAAAACTTATTTTCTACAAAGTTGCTTGAAATTAGCTCTACTATAACTTTGTCAAAGAATGTATACCTTAATTTATTCAAACAAAAAAGTTAGATTTTTGATTTTAATGATAATAGGAACCACCCTAGAATTCATTGTCATAAAAATGAGGACCTAACTATAAGGAACAACTTTGTTTAAGAGACTTTTAGTCTAAAGTTTCAGTTTCATGCTCAAAACATATTATTCCACTTAAATCTGCATTCTGGACCACTGTGCACTGGTTAAACATTCTTCTTTGCTTCACTAGATCCAACTATTCGACTGTGCACATATCTTATTGCATGTTTCCGTGTTTGTACGAGTATGCTTACGAGCTCTGGTATGTATGTATGTATGTATGTATGTATCATTGTTGCAGGGCACAGAGATTAGACAGTGGACTGTCCACCATTGTATGCAGGACCATAAACAGAGGGTGGACCCATAAGCAGAGACACTTACGCGTGATCCACGAGAGCAAGAAGAATCTTCTTCCAATGATAGACATATTCCAACCCAATACAAAATAAGCCAATGAGTGGAGAGAAGAGCCCACCTTCAATTGACGAAATGTTAACAACAGGGATTTGGCTATATTATAACACGGACAAACAACTCATTGAACATTTCTCATTGTAAATACTACGTACACTGGGATATAGTGTGAAAACGTCAAACGCGAGGGAATTGATTATGTGCGCCACAAGTGACGGTATTACCAACTAATAAACATTTAAATCTACCGTTAAAAGCTATTTACATGAACATTTTGAGAGTGTTCTGTCTACTTGTCTGTGACCATATCTTCACTACCACAACTTCGGGTAATCCGCGAAAGTTCTTGAATTTTTCTCAGGCACTTTTGATCTAACTGCAATCACTCTCTTATATTCGAAATGAGCCACGACCAAATTGACACAACAACGCCCTATACACTTTCCGACAAAAGCGCAGGGCTTACGAGATCTGGTATGATTGTTGCACAAACTACTGCGTCATCTAATCACATGAGTGCGAGCCGGATGGATTCACACGTGTTCTTGTCAATAATGGCGTAACACGTGAAAAATTACAGAAGCGGTTACTCTCTGTTGTAATCCACCTTTTTACATGATATTCGCCTAAATTGTAATCAGAGTGACACGTCGGCTGGGGCCACTTTATCCATTAATAAGCAATCTTGTGAGCATTGTTAATCATGAACTACATCTCTTTAAATTCTCGACTTAAAATCAAGTGCTTCATTGCCATAATCTCGTCTCGCTAAAAATAATGCACTCAACCAAATTAAATTTCCAAATCAAATGCATTTCTTCACTCCACGGCCAAACCCATCCCGTCCGTTCGTTCCGAGGATTAACAATTGCGATGACATTTTTTTAAATTTAGTATTCACCCCTCTAGTTGCCACTCGTTCTCTGTCGGTTGTCAGCCAACATAAAACGTTTGACAGTTTATATGCAATTAAAATTCCCGCTGTCTGGAAACCACCCTTCGGTTGCGTTGGTCTCCTCTTCCTGCACCAAGCCTGATTTCCACCCAAAATCTGGTATTTCATTTTTATCCCTTTTTATTGGCTGTCGGTTTTATCCCGAGCATAGCGTCCCTTCGCTCGCCATGTCAGCCAGTAGTCGTTCCGTGGTGATGGTGGTGGTGGTGGCAAATGCCAATATACAAGGATTTCCACGCAGTGTCACCTTAAAATAGAGAAGGTACCAGCAGCGGAAGGCGACAGCAGCAAGTGGTAATCAAACTGGCAGAGTAGCAAGCATAACAGCAACGATAAAAAGCCATCGAAATTAAATCCCCTTGATTAAAAGAGTGTTGAAACCGAACGCCACTTCCCCCGAGGGCAAAGTTAGTTGATGTAGCCCAAAACCCATGCCGTAGGAGATGCTGATTGTGCAGAGTATTGCGCATGGGAAGAGGGAAGGTGGAGTGTACAAGTGAGGAGAGGTGATGTTGAAAACTTTCACCCTCCTGTCGAACGTCGAGCAAAGTGTACGTAACTAAATCCCGTTGAAGTGCTGTTGTACTAATTTTCGCCTGACAGCCTTTTTTAGAATACGCTCACGCTCGCAAATGTTACGATTCTTGGCATAATACCACCCAGTCAGCGCTCCACTTTCTCCTTTCCAATATGTAGGTCCTGCCGACCGTTATGAAAACGAGCACAAAACGATGTTGTAAACCGATTCTGGGGTGTCATAAAACTATAAATTTGAATGTTTCACTTTGTTTGAAGGGAACGCTCCCATGCTCTATGTATGGTCGGCCGACTGGTAGGTAGGGATGGCTGGGCGGCTTTTTCCATGTGGCCAACTTTAGTTCATTGGTCTCACGGGAATTGTTGGTTGAGGAGGTTGTTATCAGTTTTGCAGATGGGCCAGGGAAGTTTTTTCTACTGTGTTAGAGTTTTGTGGTTAGAGACTCGAGATGAGTAGGAAAATCAAAATTCAATACAGGTATCGGTTTCTGGGGTGGTTTGGAAATAAGTGGATGGGTAAGCAACTCTTGCATGCAAAAAATTAAATAAACGATCGTGTTAGATGATACATGCTTATTAAATTTTATTTTACTTGACTTCATGTTCTCCTTCTATTGACGACAGATCCGCATGAAGCTTTACGTCTGTTCTGGATAGACCTGTATCAAATATTAGAAATTAACAATATTGTTCACTCTTCTATTATACCAAAGACAGGAAGGTGACTAGTGCACTGTAAATTGAGCTCTAAGCAGTCGACAGCTCAATATCAACAAGGCTATCAAAAACAATTCACAGTTGATTAAATTTTACCAAGTACACTAAAAGCTCCGTTTACGAAGTCTTTTTTACACAGTATACAATTTACGAGGTTTTTTTTTGCGAAGTAAATTTCAAATAACCGGTTTTTTTTTTTGTTATTTTGGGAATTTGGGAAAATACTGTCAATACCCCCACAATATGGGTATTTTTGGAATCGGAGTGACGTGTAGGAACTGGAAATCTATGTCTGACGCCTTTTTGAAATCCAAGATTGCGGTATCCGGTTCATGAAAAACTGGAAAATACTGTCAATACCCCACAATATGGGTATTTTTGGAATCTTGGACTTCAAAATGGTGTCAGGCAGTGTTCGAAAAATCATTCTCAAATATCATTCATTGAGCCTCCCTGCGAGAATAAACTCGCGTGCGAATGCGGAAACAAAATTCACGCTTGAGATTCTCATGCATATTTATGCACTCACACTCACAACGCCGAAAAATCATTCCAGCTTTAAACTCATAAAAACCACTCAAACGTCAATTGATATCATGCCTATGCATGTTGTGTTAGTTTTACAACCCCAGATGCGCATAAAATAGTAATATCAATGAATAACGTCAAAATAGAGAGCAATGAATTTTTGAACCTGAAAACTCATCGGTGATTTTTGCGACGTTGAATTTTGCAAGGCAAAACTCATAGGCGCATAAACTCATGCATGAGATTTGAGTTTTTGAGTTTTTCCGAACACTGGTCAGGCATGGATTTCCAGTTCCTACATGTCACTCCGATTCCAAAAATATCCATATTGTGGGGTATTGACAGTATTTTCCAGTTATTCATGAACCGGATACCACCATCTTGGATTTCAAAATGGCGTTAAACATCGTTTTCCGGTCCCTACATGTCACTTCGATTCCAAAAATACCCATTTTGTGGGGTATTTGACATTATTTTCTAGGTTTTCTTTAACCGAAAGCCGCCATCTTGGTTTTCAAAATGGCGTCACACATAGATTTCCAGTTCTTGTACGTCAGCTTGATTTCAAGAAAAAAAATATTGTGGGGTATTTGACATTTTTTTCAAAGACCTCTTTTTACGAAGTAAATCCCAAATAACGAGGTTTTTTTTACGAACTAATTCGATTTACGATCCTCCGTTTTGGTTCGTAAATGGAGGTTCCAATGTATTATAAATCATTAATATGGTTCAGTATTGTACAAATTACTTGTTTTAAATCATATAACAATTTTATTCAAATAAGAGTGTATGACAAAACAATATGTAAGAGAAAAAAAAAACAAACTTAGTCTAATACGAAAAAATAAATAATCTTAGATGTTTGTTATAAGTTGAGAGCCAGTCAAATGCTCACCACAGAA
Source organism: Ochlerotatus camptorhynchus (assembly GCF_037179485.1). Lineage (NCBI taxonomy): Eukaryota > Metazoa > Arthropoda > Insecta > Diptera > Culicidae > Ochlerotatus > Ochlerotatus camptorhynchus. The sequence goes on along the minus strand of NW_027040817.1, from coordinate 2,784,887 downwards.
GCGTTAAAAGCCTACACGCTATTTTAAAATTATTCAAAATTGGGTAGAGTCTACCCAGTCCGGTTAAAACTGAAAATAGCCTAAAATGGGTACACAAGCATTTACCCAGATCTGGGTAAACATACTTGTGAAGGAAACTGGTTGAAGTTTACTCAGGTGTTGATATTTTCTATCTGGGTAAACTTTACCCATTTTTAAAGATTAAAGCCGAGTCCCACAGCAGAAGAAGAAGTTGTTCCTCTTCGTCATCAAAGGATATAGGGGAAATGCAGGTAATGTCGACCTAAGTGTCCCTAATTTGGGCCCATACATAAATTAAGCAATCGACTAAATTTTCCATAGCAACCAAAAATATCTATTAGTACCGTCCCAATAACGCGTTCATCTAGATAAAATTGATAAATAGCAGATTTCTAGCGATGGGCCCAATCTTAGATCCATAGGCCAAAATTAGAGACATTTCCCCTAGTGTTTTTTTTTTAATCAGGGAGTGACTGAAAAATATCTGAAATAATTCTAAACTATCAATTACTCATCGTGGCAGACAACATCATGCACTACTTTTCCAAAAAATGCACATAATCGCACCCCAGAATCCAGTCCACAATACTCAACTTTATCGTTTTTGTTTTGACCAATGATGGTTTTGAAGCAAATTTGCAAATGCTCATTACAGCTAAAATGCTATTTTTCGGAATTTTGAAACTATGAGATATTTCAATGATAATTCTTATTTACAAGATGCAAGAAAAGAAGGTAAAGTGTGTGTATGACTCATAAAACCTGTCAATTTTGCTTTCAGAAGGTCACAATAGCGATTAGCTGTAACGATGAGCAACGCGATGAGCGAGCAATCAGCGATCATAAAATAGCTACCCAACAAACAATTTAAAGTCACAAATCAGCATACACATTGAATAAATGCTGTATAACCGTGTACAATGCTGAATAAAACAGGATGTCGAATTATGTGCTGAAAAAAGCTCATTGAGATCGATAGATCGGCGCTTTTATTCCGCCGTTTGCTCTGATATGATTAATTTCCTTATTAAAAGCTTTATAAACGTTGACTGTCTTCCTTATTCAGAACCAGAAGTTTGATTTAATAACAAACTGAATAAGTGTAATTTACACATACATTGTCGCTTTTATTCGACTGTTTTCAAATGATTGAATAAAATGCTTTATTAAACGTCTTATAAATGTTTTCTAGCTCCATTATTAGATTTCATTGCATTGCTTTACAATATTGCTGTATAAAGGTGAATACACTCAGCAAAATAGCTCTTATACCACCCAACAAACAATTCAAAGTCACAAATAAGCATATATATTGAATAAATGCTGTATAACAGTGTTCAATGCTGAATAAAAAGAGTTGTCGAATTATGTGCGGAAAAAGCTCATTGTTCCACTGTTTGCGCTGATCTGATTAATTCACTTATTAAAAGCTGTAAAAGTGTTAAATGTCTTTCCAATTCAACGCCAGAAGTTCGATCTAATAACAATTTGAATAAGTGTAATTTGTATATACATTGACACTTTAATTCGACTCACAGTCCGCTTTGAGAAGCGTCCGAGAACGGTTGTGTGTTTTTGCTCCACTGCGTGCTTTTTTTTTTCTTTTAGAGCTCGGGCTATCTTTGTACTGCCGTGTAGTTTTTCGGTGCTCGCATTTGAATAGTTTTGTATCCCGGACGCAAAAATTCGATTTAGAATGATTTGTGCTGATGTTTTGTTGCTTAGGTGCCTGGTGTGTTCTCGCTCCCTTTGTTGAGAGTGTGACTCGACCGCGCTGATCTATTATCAGGTTTTGCGGTGTGCATTGCTTTTGTGCACAGAGTGACATGAAGATGAAAAGTGATATTTAGTTATTGTGTGGTTGGATTCGCTGGATTGTTTAAAAATGACTAGAGAAAATTAAGCATCGGGAATGCGCTCCCGAATATATTGATTTGGTGAGTACGTTCCAGTTGAAGATTGTTCTCTCTTAACAACCCTTTTTTGAATACATTTAATTAATCAAACATTATTATATGCTGGGTTTGGGGGGGGCAGCCTAAGGGTTTCAAAGGATTTGTAGACTGGACAAGGGTTCGTGGATTTGCCAGTCCCTTGTCACGTGTTGATAGACGTACATCTTGTCGTTTGTCTTCCAAAGGTCTTCAATGAAGTTGATTCACCCTGCTGCAACAAACCATCAGACAGAACTTTACAATCAGTGAAGTATCTGCAGTCATAGGTAATCCTTGCACTGATGGTGGGTTCTTTTCACATCACATCACATCACATTGACACTTTAATTCGACTGTTTTCAATTGATGTAATAACATGCTTTATTAGACGTCTAATAAATGTTCTCCAGCTCCTTTATTAGATTTCATTGCATTACTTTACAATATTACTGATTAAAGGCAAATACAGTCAGCATAATAGCTCTTATACAACCATGCGTCCATGTTGTAATCACATGATTTGTAAATGCTTTATAAACGACGTATTAGATTCATTATTCGACAACACTGATTCAGTCTTACAACAAGGCGAAATCAGTAGAGTAGTGGTTACCGTTTCCGCTTTCCAATTAGAAGGTCGTGAGTTCAATCCCAAGCTCAACCCTTTTTTATTTGTGTAGAACATAATTTATTTAAATAGTATTCATCGATCACATGACTCACGGTAATGAATGCATTGATCTAGTTTAAAATATAACCGAGCATCCTTTCTTTCGACTTGGAGATGTGAAGAGGCAACATTGGTCTCATTTAAAACAACGATGAATGAATTAATCATTCTCACTGGGCCTTGAAGGAGCTAGAGTTGCAATCGGGAGTGCTGATAGGTATTTACTTTCATACAAGCTTTTATAGATTATTGAATTGCCCATATGATGAATTCTAGGATAGCTCAGATGACAAGGCAAGCGGCTGGTGATCGAAAGGTACATGGTTCGATTCCCATACAATGGCATGTTATTATAAGTATTTAATAAATTTTCTAATATCTGTGTGGTGCGAGCCCACGTCAGAAATATTGAAATACAATACACTTAAGAAAAACACACCACACACCCTTCCCTTGTCCCTGTCCCCTGTCCTCTTATTTTCGGGTTAACTTTCCCACAGTTGAAAAATCGTTTATTAAATGTATAATAATGTCTCAATTAAACGTTACTTCACATGATAATCAAGCGTATACAGAGCATCACTGTTTTAAGGAAGCAGTGATGTCTAATAAACGCTGAATAATCAACAAAAATTATATCGTATAAACTCTGTTACAACTCAATATAAGTCGAATAAAAGCTTCTCGACATACCTTATACAACACCAGTAGTTCAATGTTGTGGTTGAATAAATTCTCCAGATTTGTGTGAACAAAGCCTGAACAGAAGTTATTATTAAAAATAGTACAAGTACTATTAAGCATGCAGTTGAATAAAATGGCCAAGAAGTCGTTTCTTCAATAGACGATTGTTTGTTGGGTAGTTGTTACCTTCTGAAAGCAAAATTGACAAATTTTATATGTCATACACACACTTTACCACCTCTTCTTGCTTCTTACAAACAAAAATTATTAGTATAGTATCCCATAGTTTCATAATTACGAAAACTAGCATTTAAGCTGTAATGAGCAATTGCAAGCCTATTTTGAAGTATGATGGAGAAAACTAGTAGCTAGAGCAACATGTGAAAAGGGCCTATGTACCAAATGTAAACAATGACTTTAAACGTTGATTTCTGGTGGATATAGACACATTCTGGCAAACCGACATGATCTGAGAGATAATGTGCTCCGTTAGATGATATAGTTAGTTTAAATGCATTGTTTACGTTTAGCTTGTATACTTTTTCAGATGTTTCTTGATAACGTTCTGGTGTACAGTAAGGAAAAAGTACCCAAATTAATCTCACTTTCACACAACATCTGGCTTCCGTGGGGCTTGGTAAAATTAATTTAATTAATAAAACTAAATTTTAAGTAATTACCTAACGATCAATCGAATGCAATAATGGAGCACGAACGAAGGCGATGGAGCACACAATAGTGACAGCATCGACGGCAGGCTGGTTGCTATGACTTTCATCCACAAATAAATTAAATGTTCTCTACAACATTACGGTTGAGTACTTTTAACTGAAAATTGTTTTTTTTTTTCTTCTTCTTTGAATCGCAGCGAGTTTTATTTAAATGAAATATACTGAAACATAGTTCGATATAATGAGAGAGAGAGAAGGATTAGTATTTTCCATTTAATTCCACTACTTTATTTGCTTATCCTTGACAGATACGCGTATTTCGTCTACAATGTGCAGACTTCTTCAGTGTCAGTGTCTTGTACTAATACTCGTATTAGTCGAGTATTAGTACAAGACACTGAAGAAGTCTGCACATTGTAGACGAAATACGCGTATCTGTCAAGGATAAGCAAATACAATAGTGGAATTAAATAGAAAATACATATCCTTCTCTCTCTCATTATACAGGTATTCCACTAAGACGCCCACATTCATCAGGATTCATAGTTCGATATATTTTTCGTTATTTCTTTTTTTTTTCCTTTGGTTTGTTTTTTTCGTCGATCTTGTTTTCCGTGCTGAGCACCAATGCTACCGACGTGCCAGGAAGGCAGCTCCCACATCTTGACCCTACCTATCGACCTATCAACTCATGAACCGGGGACCAACGGCTTTACTTCCCATCCGAAGGAAGGCGTGATCAGAGATGTTATGCCTCAGAACATCCCGGCGGCGCCGACTGGGATTGAACCCAGGCCTGCTGGGGTGAGAGGTAATCACGCTTACCACTACACCACCGGCGCCGTTATTTCGTTATTTCTTACAATTTACAAAAATACATCTTTCAAACCAACGTTCGAATGAAACCCTTTGTTTGTACAAACGTCTACTACATGCGCAACTACCCTACTATCTCAAGGGGTACATCTATCCTCACACAGATGTCGCTACAGTAGTAATCACAAGTGTCTCTTTCTGTTGTGTACTGTTTTGTATTGTACATATTTGACAAATAAAATTATAGTTCGTATGCCTCCGCCATGGCAGGACGGCCAATCCAACGGTCGTGTTTTACTTTATATAGTTCTCCGTAAACACAACGTAAATAGGGTCCAGCCCGTGCGCGATCACCCTTGACCATTTAATTCGAATCATCGAAATCGCTTTTTCGAATGATAGCTACAATCGGATGATGGTTGTTTTGTAATCAATTGATGCTCTTCTCGAATCCAGGATGAAAATTGGTACGAGAAGCGGACGGACTTCAGGTGAAATACGTAATGCTCTCTGTAGAATGATTGTCATCCTAAATTGAAATGCATATGGTATTGGTTTAGCCTCATAACGCAAATCATTCAAAACGATGATGTCAATAATGTCATCGAACGTCATTTGCTGATATGAGCTGACCAACGAGGTGGACACATAGTCGTCGATATCAGAGGTGGCTTAACATTGGTAAAGCTTCGAAAGCAAAGATTGTCTATTTCGCTACCAACAAACGATTTTTGTAACCATGATGGAATGGCTGTCCATGGCTATTCAATATGGAATGAAAACAATCGAATTAAAAATCTAGTTTAACGCATTCCCTAATAAAAATAGCCATAAAAGAAAGTTTAACGACGTGTTCGGGGTATCATCCAAACCAATTGTGGGAAAGTTCACGCATCTGGGATACAGTTCATTTATTGTATTTGTTTATTAGGGTTTGCAAGTCACCCTATTCTTAAATGGTTGTCCTTTGAGCGCTGTATGTTTTGCAGCCAATTTTCAAATAAATATCATCCTTTATCTGGATGACAGTATATGGATGCTCATCAGCTGATGACAAATTTAACCATAAGGCAATCATTTGAAATTTGAAAGCATATTGTGAAAGGGCTCGAGCAACGCAATAATTATTAGAAGTATTTCGGATGTTTTCGTTCAGTGTAGTACATTCAGACTATAGTTGCTCGGGAAAAAATCCGATTCCATTTCAATGAATAAAAAAATCATGAAATGGAAAAACTTGCCATTTCATGAAATCATAACAATTATTCATGATGGAAATTCATGATTTCATAATGCAGTGGAATCATGACCACTACAAGCGTTTGCGATTGCCTTCCTCTGTACTTCAGTACTGATAGTCTAGTGGTCAAAGTATGAGTTTAATGATCGTAATGTTCGTGGTTCGAATCCTGTTTGTTGCTTTATTTTATTTTTTTTACATATTCATGAATTTAGTTCATGATTTCAACTCGGATGTTTCATAATTTCTGGCCAAAATTAGTTTTTTTAACAATAACTTCAAATTTTGGGGGTATTAGAACAATTTCAAATGTTGTATCATGGTGGACTCGACTAGACTAACAACCTAAAATAGGTCACTTGAAAAATTAATTATTTTTCTTATATTTGTAACAGTGTAATAATCAATATGTAACTTGATGAAAATACGTTTGTTATAATTGAATTTCACGTCTTTCATGCTTGAGTTTTATGTCAGAAGTGACGCTCGTAATTGCCGATGCCGGTGAGTATGAGTTACATACTCTAATGAGTAGTTTTCTAGGGTGGTGCTTGTTAAGCACTCTAATGGAAGGAATACAGTTGTTTAAATTTTATTTCGCTTATTCTCTGTTCCCAACGCTTAGAATATGCATCCTCTAGCATGGTACACATAATATAAAAAGAAAATGGCTCCAAACTCAATGTCCGGAGTATAAGTAAGGAACATCCGTGAATCGGTGCTATAAGGAAAAATGCTCAGCAAATAAATATCACACATTTTTCCTCAGAACCGCCCTTATTTCATCAAGAATACTGTTAGTTTTATGCTTATCACAATCATCTCTGTGAGCACGAGAAATGTTTTCTCGCAACTTGCTCGGAAAGCACCTAACCCGGAGTGAACAAATGTGTCTGTATGTAGATGGAAAAAGCAACTTCACCATACTCCAAACACTACTGTATGTGCATACCTGCACGTGACCGCACTACAGAAAAGATGCTCGTAGAATAGTCGTACCCAAGGCCAACAAACGGGGTCCACATGCACAGTGCTGCAAAAGCACACACATCACAAATATTATCCATGGTTTAATATTTGCTTTTGCCCTCTTTCATTCTTTTTCTCATTAAACACAGGATCTGCCGACACCATTCTGCAAGGAGGCACGTCTAACCTACGTGCACATGCACGAGAAAGTTCCTCGTACGTTCTATTTCATCGTATCATCGCCAGGTGGCGTTGCAGAAGCGATCTTCAGCGTGAACTTTACGCTCAAGCACAAGACCACCGGTTCGTCGCTGCTGTCCTCGTCGTCGTCCTCGTCCTCATCCTCGGGCCCATTCGGATCGTCATCCCTCGCGTCGGCAGCGTCGGCGTCCGCTTCCGGCGGCGGTCTCAGCAACGGTGGCTCCGGCTATAAAATCAACACCAACACCATCAACAACCTGCCCGGCAACAGTCTCGAAGAGGACGAGGAGCTGATGGAACCGGAAGAGATTCATTTTCCCATCTTTGGCTCGGGCGCCAACTGCCCGCTATCCGTCTGTAAGCATCACTCTACTCTTTATCGTTGTTACTCCGTACTCCTAGCATTGTTGACGTGTTTTAGATATGTTTTATTAAAGTATTAATTAAAGCGTAATTACACGAACGCCCAGAAACCGGGAAAAGTGACGGAAACTGAGTGAACGAGAGAGTCCTTAGCGCGACTCCGGTGACATGGAAATTGTCCCGTTGAAACGAATGCGAGTCAAGAGTGCTTGTCTATGTCCGTGTATGTGTGTGTGTGTGTGTGTGTGCGTGTGCGAATGAACGGAGTTGAGTGTATTCGTGGGTGACACCCACTTCAAAAGTCCTAAACTTATCCTCTCTTGTACCCTCCATCCAGGTGGGGGTGTTCGGTTTTAACACATCCCTGACTTAGCTATTAAATTTCTCATCTGTAAGCAGGAAAAGCTTTTGACAGGTGGATTATCATTATTCACTTCCCCACAAATCAGCAGGAAAACACGATCCACTAAGCCCGAACACCTCTAACCGTGTCGTTCCTCTAATATTAAATACTCGCTCAAAAACCACACTCCAAAGCCAACCACACTTTGCTGTCACTCGAATCCCGCCAAATGAAGAATTAATATCCACGCGAAGCAGCAAACCGTAAAGGCGTAATTACATCACCACACAATAAATTTCGCTTGCCACCCTTGAAATTCCCCACCATGGAAGACATTCCAGACCTCCTCCACACCCACACATCCTCGTTCCCGCATCTATTTAACTGCATGTGGTAAATCTTATTTTAATTAGTCGTCAGTCAGTCAGCGTGCATTCAAAAGCTCTTCTGCTGGTTCTCGGATGCAGTTGCTTCGCTGATGTCGCCGTTGCCGTCGTCGTAAGAGCTACTTGGGTGCAATTTGTTCGTTTGCTAATCACATTTCCCTACGCGAGGATTGTTGGTTGGTATTCAAAGCACTATGCCACCGATGGGGACTATTCCAGACCCGCTCCGCTCCCTGCTCACGGTACTGGTAATTGCTGGTAATTTCGAATCAAATCCAATCATGTCTGCTGCCGTGTGGTTATTATGCAATGAGATCACCACCCCCCTCCCACCTCAAGTAATTATCGGTTGGCGCGGTGGAAATGTTTCAGTTGTGTAGATATAAATTTATGACAACGGTGAACATAGTTATGGAGAGCAGCCAGTGATTAGATAACTCCCTTACAATGAGTAAAACTAACGAAATACAAAAACACTTTAAGTTCAAAGTTTAAACATATTTCCGTAGCGTAGTTGACACACTAGAGTTTGTCTCAGCCGAACACCGGAAGTTCATAGCCAATTGGAAATTTTGGAAATGTGACGTTAGGTTGAGAGTAGCAACTGAAACATTGTAATCCAACTGTCCGGATATTTTGTTTGACCCGGATACGAACATGTTGTCGATACCGACTGTTGCGGGAAGGTAGATAGAGGATAAATTTTCTCCAAAGTTTCAGTGATGGTCGTCTGGCGACAGAATTATATGATCCGATGCCGGCGAGCTAAGCGTAGGAATTTTCATTGAATCACTTCAATAGCTATACCCAGACTCTATTGTATCGACACCACACAACTACAACGGATTCCAACATAGATCAGACTAATGCACTATACAGAGGTATTAAGCTGAAAGGAGTATCACGGAATTCGTCTGAAAATTTAAATTGCTTTGTTTCAATTTATGATCGAAACGTTACATCGGAATATTAAATCATACCTAGATCCCTGACCAGATGGATGATTGTTAAAGATGATCTTCAGTGTTCGATTTCTGCCATATGAAATGGTACTGCATTTGGCCAAACATAACTCCAAGAGAGTTAGTTTTCAGTATATCAGTAATCATGTCGATTCATGATTTCTGTAAAAATTCCATTTTAGGAGCAGTAATGCGACCTAAGCCAAAATAATGAAAAATTCCGTTAGAATTACATTGGTTTGAAATTTGATTTCGATTTCTACCAGCTGCAATATAAACATAGGTAGCTCCATTTACTTGCTGAACATTGTTGGCACCGGGTAGAGATGAAGAATTTTAAATGGAATTTTGGCTGGATGATGGACTATTTTTATCATCCGCAAGCATTTCAATTTGATTGCTCAATTGAATTTCATCAGAAAGGGGATCAAGTGATTGCCATTTTCTTTTGTGCTAAGGTGCCATGGAGGCAGAACCAAGTTTCTGTAAATCGCATTCCAAGCAGATTACTATAAGAATCCGAACGATCGAAGAGGAATGTTCCAAGTCGATGGCCAAGCAGGATTCCCTCGGGTAGGCTCCAAACAAGGATCGATAAGGAATAAGAGTCAAACAAGGTAAAAATGTTATAGATAATATTGAGCACTGAAAAGTGCTGTTTAAATTTGCTTCAGGTAGGAGTAACACTTCCTTCAACAAAAAGCAAAAAAATCCGGACGGCAAGAGAGCACACTATTCAGATGCTTGATTTTTATGGATAAATATCAACAAGCAAACAACAGCGCATGCAAATAAAAGCTGTGATTTCTTTGCTCCAAATATCAAGCTTATAAAGTTCGTCAGCTACAATTATCACCAAACTATGGTGAGTTTGAGTTTCATGATTTTTGCTTTACTTTCGAATAATGGATAATTTTAATCATGATCGTAGCATTTATGGCCACGTGGCCATCTGAGAGTTCAAGGGGTTGATTTGCCTACAGCTTTCGTTAGATGTTGTTGATTTCCGGGTTTCTTCTCCAAAACGCTGCGGACCGAATTGTTCTATCTTGATGGCTCCCCGATCATTGTGCGGCCGATTCTAGGTTGACAAGCCGTTGGAAATTTACGATTCGAGTCAGGAATATTCCCAAGTAACATTACAAGTTTAAATGAGGTTTTAAAGCATGCTACAAGTCTTAATCATGGTCTACAGAGCCCTCATAAAACCAAAATTGTTATTGGTATTTGTTATTGAGGTCAGCTCGGGTTCCGAGGGTTATCGCTGCTATCAAAAGGAAGATTCGGGTGAATCCAGTGCGTTCAATAAGGAAAATGGTAAAGGAACACGGGATCAGTGAGTTCACGGCACGGAAGATCGTAAAGGAAGATTACGGGGCGAAGTCGAGGGCACGGAAAAAAAACTTACATGATTACCAACCGCATCCGGGAGCTACGGGTCGAACGATGCAAGAAAATCTTGAACTTCCTAAAGCGATAAAATCCGGTAATCCTATTCACCGACGAAAGCATGTTTACCGTCGATCCCGTATCAAATTCCAGAACCGACCGGTATATTAGTTCTCTACCGGTAAAATACGTGGCCGATGAGCACAAAAACGTGTATCTGACCAAGCATCCTGCTAGCGTTATGGTGTTTGGATTGGTGGCTTCCAGAAGGCGACAAGGTCAACACGGAGGTCTAGATTGGGCTTTTAACAAAGTATGTTCTTCCGTGGATCAAAGAACAGTACAGTCCGAAGCCAAATGTTGTATTGCAACAAGATGGGGCTCCGTGCAACACCTCGAACCGCACTCAGAAGTGGTTGCAGGAACATCTTCCGATGAGCTGCCATCCAGCCCCAATCTTAATCCACTGGATTACTCAATATGGTGTGTAATGAAGGCCAAGGCCTGTTCTAAACACCACCCGAGTACAGCAAGCCTCAGACAAACATTGACCCGTACCTGGAGAGAAATGGATCCAAACTACAATATAAGAACCTGCCGTGTATTCCAGAAGCGTGTGGAGGCCGTAATTGCAGCAAGTGGAAACTCGATCGATGATTAACATAGTTTAAGACTCTGAGAAACATCCCCCCTTTGAATAAATAAAAAAAAAACTCGAAAACGAAATTTTTGAGATTTTTTTTAGTTTTGACATTGCTCAATGGTGCAAACATTATCACGCATACGGTAGAGTAACTTATAAACTCTCAAAAGAGATCGATTATAGTTCCATTTTGTACCCATTAAGAACTTGCAAAGAGGTTGAGCCTGAATTGCGTTATATCTCGTTCACATTACAGCTTATTTCACGTAATATAGATTGTCTTGCAATGAACACTCATACACAGGATTTCCAGTGAAAACTAGATGTATGAGTGCTCATTGCAAGACAGCTTTTCTCACGTGATATACGCTATAGTGTGAACGGGGTATTAAGGTGTTTACTATAATATATTTTGTGGATGCATTTTCCTGATACAACGTTCTATTCGTGATCATGAAAAAAATCAAATTTGCTTCTTTCTATGATTATTAAATTGCTAACAAAACCAAAGGCAAGTTTTCCTCTTTACATTCTGCAAGGATCATTTTAGCATTTTATTGGCTTAGTTCCCAGCACCAAATCTTTAACACTTAGAGTAATTTGTATGAGAAAATGCAGCCCTACTTCCTCATTTAGCTGACCGATCGTTACCACATGCTCCATTATTCACTCACATTTAACATCTATCATTTCCCTCATACTCCTCTGTGGTTCATTCAACCTTCGCCCCAACAAACAAACAACAAAGCGAGCCATCGGAAAAAAGTAGTTATCAATAAGTATATACGCAAGCTGAATACAGGAATGGAAACAAAGCTAACCAATAACATCAGTCAGAATTACATATTGCAATTCGAGATTATTTTTTAGGGAATGGTAAGTTGCGACAGCAACGCAAAAAAGCAAACAAACACTTACACACAAAGTTGAAAGGAACACAAAACCAAGCAAGGTAAGCTATTGCAACAATTATGAAAAGTGTAAAATATATACAAAATTTATTGAAGAAAAAGGAAGCAACATGTGCTTGTTATATGAACCACAAGGTAAGATCACAACTGATAAACCAAAACTATTTAATATTTAGCCTGTAAGTGATAACCAAAACACTACACATTAAAGGTGGCATAAAGACAACTTTTGAAGGAAAAAAAAAATAAACAAAGGAAAACTGTGAATACTAATTGTTGATAGTTTATTTTTCTCCTGTGTTAAATAGTTAAGATCAAATTGATGCATAAGAAGATAACAGAGGAAGTAAAACGCTACACTGGATGGCGAAAGGATTGTTTTAAAATTGTTGTGTAATTAAGCAAACGGATAAACAAAAAAAAACAGAACTGCGGGAATATCCCAGCTGGAAAAATTAGGGAACTAGGGCAGAGTGTAAGTAATTGGACGTTCTTTCTGACTATGCCAACTTCCTTTTCCTCGACGAAAAAACTCCATCGTTTGAGTTCTGTGCTCTTTATCCCCCTTTCGCCCAATCAATATACTTTACCCACTCACTCACTCTCTTTTGAACGAGAAGAACAACAACTTGTATCTTGTGCCAAATTTCTCTGAAGAAGATGAAGACAAACGAACATCTTCTACTACTACTACACACACTTACTCACTCACTCATACTTTCTACCACTTACATTCACTGCACAACAAAGAAAACGGACTCGGTAGTTGCTCCACTCGGTTATGGTAAGAAAATTATTTTGCATAATCCTCGCATTCTCCCCCGGATGAATTGGGTGGATCTCATGATGAGAGAGAATGAGGAGGGGAGCGGGTGGAATTTTGGCTTCCCTCGTTTATAACACACAGTGGCACCTTACTGCTCTCGCATCCAATTTCAGATATGATAAATTATTTCACTCCTTCTTCGATGCGATGGGGACGCCAACGGATGGCTCCGAAGACGACGATGACGACGACGACGGCGACGACGGTTGGTTTTGCTCCCAAGGTCCGGATGGAGCCTTTCCGATCGATGATGGTTGGTCGTAGCAACCAACCTAGGAACGATATCACAAATTCTATCACATCTCTTTTGGTGGCGATGCCGCTGCAGCTACATACGGATACGTTCACTGTGACGGGAAGGTATTGGAATGGCTTCGGGAACACAATTGGAATTTGAGAGTGGGTAAATTTTGGGGGTATGGTTTGGTGAAGCTATCCAGGATCGCATTGCACTGGCTTGAATGTTTTTGAACAACTAGAAATTTCGAAAGTTTAATGGGAAGTTTATCTTACTGTTCGCTTGATCTTGTGCTCAGCAAATGATTCTCCTGGGAAATTTACTTCCGCAGTCGTTCTACTTCTTCCACTCTTTGTTTTGGCTATAACTGAACCTGACCTCAGCTAAGAAATCTTTTAGCGCTGCCACAGTTGTTAATTGGGAACATTCTAGACCAGTAGATGTTTTGTATTCGATCATTGATTTTTGACGAAAACTGATGAATTTAACAACCAGAAAAGGTTCTTTTCCACACTAAGATCGAACATGCTGCGTTTGGCATGTGGTCTAGAAGTGGGCGCCGATTTAAAAATGGTTAGCAGCGACTTTTGGGTAATTTTGTTCACTGGCGGCGCACAGTGGGACATGGCCATTTGCGACGAAACTATTGAGTGTAGCATTTTGTTTGAGTGGTGAATATTTCTGCTTAAGGGGGATATACACTCAGATAAGATTTTTTTTTTTTATGTTTTGTTAAAATTGATGAACATGCATGGAAACATTGTAGATAGAGTTATTTTAAGAAACTTTGTCCAATACGACATTTTTCTATCTCTCATGTAGACGTAATTTGTTTGTTTTAATTTTCCAATTTTTTTAATGTTCTCACACGTTTTAAGTGCTTTGAAAATGCACATTTTTGCTCCAGGAATCAAATCGCAATCTCTTTGTTTAAAGGATTTACGTCCGTTTTTATAATTTCTAAGCAACATTTTTCAACCCTCAAATAAAGTACTCAAATATAAAGATCATTCTAGAAGACATCAAAATGGTACGCTCAATAGTTTCGTACCGTTATTTTTAATGTTTTGGGAAATTGTTTGACAACAGTTTGTATCTGGCTCATCAATGGATTGTTGGTGTTCGTTGTAAATGATGGAGGATTTCGAAATGTTATCTTCTAAAACAAGTGACAAACCTTTTGTTTCAGCTGGTATCGACTCTCATGGGGTGGTAATTTGAATCTATTTTTTCACGGCAGTCGTCTCAGATAGCCTTTTCAGTGAAGACAGTGGTTGAGGGAAACTTTTGGGTTGGACATTTTCTCGACTTCCCTGGGCATAAAGTGTTATTGTACTTGCCACAAAATATACAAATGCATGCATTGTTGTTGGCATCGAAAGCTCTCAATCAATAACTGTAGAAGTACATCTAGAACACTAGCTTGAGAACAGGGAAAACGCTCGCTACAGAAGCGTAAAAAGCCTAGAAGAGGAAGACGAATGCGTATTACTCTCCATTGAATGTTTTCTATCCTGTCAGATCCGTTTTGGTAGAAAGGATTCGCCTTCCCATATTTTGGCACCAACCGAACAACTGAACAATACTAAATTTTTAGACTGGATATGTCCTTAAGGCAAGTCCACACGTCTGATCGAAGTGTTTAAGCACTTGATATTTCATATGCACAATCACATTTATTTTAAGTGTATTTCACCATGGTTCAATGTGTTCTACACGTTGATTTCTTGTCTTTCAAACTTTGAAATGTTGATAATCTTCTCTATCGATTTAAATGTATTGCACATTGAATCACACTACTGTTCAAAACTGGTGGGTTTGAAGTGTTTTGCATTTCAATGCGATGTGAAATACTTGTTCTGCAAGGAACATTGAAAACATGAGTTGTGACTTCATACTTTTCAACCAGCCTCATATATGAGACGACCGTTTGCTAGTGAGATCGAATGAAGACAACTGTATCAGCACACCCAAAACGGTCCAAGATCAATTCCCAAATCAGACCCATTAAAAAAAATCATGTGTATGCTCTGCCCTCTGGCAGCGTTGTTTATATATGTGTCGATTTAATTTTTGAGTCGGTACATTAGAAGTCGATAAAGTAGAATATTGAACTATGATGTGCAAAGTTATTGATATCATCATGTGAGGCACATAGCATCTAAGTTTTTTTTTTTTTTTTTTTTAATCTTTATTTTAGAGATTTTTAGCCTGAGGCTAGTTCATCTCTTAAGCATCTAAGTGATTCACACATGAAATGGATGTGTTTCACAATAAGTGCAAAATAAAGTGTTAGGCTCAAGGTGTGGTACTATCGGTACACTCAAGTGTATGTGTAGTGTACATAAATGCTGTCAACCAATACCGGGTACACAGCAAAAAAAAAATGTAATATCGATCAACGTAATTCAAGCTGATGTATGAAATAATGATGTAATAGCAAAAAGCAGATACAATGGATGCAATTTTGTTCGCAAAATCGATGTACATCGTACAATGTGATATTACACAACCGATGGATTGACCTGGTTACATCAGTTTCGATGTAATATTCAACAACTTTTTTTGCTGTGTAAAGAGAAGAGAGGAGATCATTAATTTGGTGGATTCTTCTGTTCTAGATGACGTCACGAATGACTCATTGGGGCTCTAGGGGTTGAGAGGGATCCCAATTAAGTTTTTAGTTGTAAGATCCATCTATTCGGACATGAGGTCAATGGTGGAGACCAGTGCATATCAATTTTAGTAAAATGTAACATTGTAAATATTTTGTTGTTCCAATCAATTGGTGTACAGTGTGTTCGGTTAATCATTAATTCGGAGTGCAATTAATCCTGTACCGTTTGACACAATTGTATTGGAAGAGAGCAGAATTAGGAGTGAGACCTAGCCCAATTACTGCACGGAGCCACGGTATGCAAATTTACCCAATCTTTCTGTGGGCAAATAACCAAAATTTTGTGTTGAGGCTTAGTCGAAGAAAAGTCCACAACAGTTAGTCTGAGATTCCTAAAAATCATTTAATTGCACAGGAAATGTGAAGACAAATCATCAATATGATATCTAGTATCCCACCAAGATCGTCCAAAGTATCGAGATAGACAATTTAATTCACGGCGAAGTAGCAAAAGTAAATTACTCGGTCTTCAAAAGGGAACATGGCGTGAAGGAATACAAGGAAAATCAATAGTTGTACCACGGTGGACGAGATGCGTTTAGACTGGTGTATGGTTGACGACAGCAACTTATGAAACGTACAGAATACAGTTAACAAATCTGCGAGTGTTAAAATGAGGAGGGCTTTAAGAAATATGTCTCCTTCGAAGAGGCCAGAGTCAAACCACCAGGCGCAGGAATATCAAAGGAGGGCTCAAGATTTTAACGGAAACTACTAAACGTGCCCTTGGCGTTTAATTGAAGATAGAGCCTCGATAGTAGAACGGTCTGTCTTAATCAGTATGACGTGCATATTAGTTTTAACCGAAGACAACATTTCAAGAAGACTGGCAACATTTCCAGAATACAATCGCCAGATACTCAGGGAAGTTCAAAGAAGTTCAGTAACAATGAGAGATTTTGATGAAATTCCGTGAGCTTAAATGAGGTTTTCAAAACAGCTGGAAAATGGTGGGAATCTTGAGGATGATCAAGGAAATTCAATTATCTTCAGGTACATGAGTTGATGGGTCGATATGTAGGATCCAGGTGTGGCAGCTGCTTCCCTGTTATCGGTAGCATTAGTTTTCAGTACGGAAAACACATCAAGGAAAAACAATTAACTTCAGTAAAATTACTGGAAGTTTAAAAAGATACTTAGAATCATAAAGGAAGTCTAGACCAAAGCAACCAAAAGCTCCGCATTCCACGATAAAATCCACTTTCAAGTTCGATAAACTTCAAATAAAGTTCCTACAGGACTTTCAGGGTGCTTTAAGAGCTGAATAAAGCTCATGACTTCCCGCTTCACAAAGTACCGATGCGTACTATTAGCAATTTAAATTAAAAAAAAAAAAGTTCCAAAAAGTACCTCTAGTCCTTCTGCCAGGCAAGGCTGCAAACATGGCGTAGAAGAGAATAAAGATTTTTTTTAATTTTCCAACAGTGTCGTTCAAGTTCCGCCGAAAGCTGCTAAGAACAAGGAGGTGGCACCCCTATCACTGACGAACCGCCGTGACAGCTCATACAAGCTACTTTCAAATTTGAGCCCAAGACGCCATATTTAAAATACGTTAAACACTACCGACATCTACTCATCCGATCACGCCATACCATGAGCAAGGACACGAACCCACGTATATTTTATATTGCCTTGGTTTGCGTCTCGCCCGCTTGAAAGTTCGAATCGCTAGTTTGACAATTCGAATTGTGGACAAACGAAATGCTTCTGTGGCATGTCGGTTCGTTCGTTCTCTACGTTATTTTTTTGTATATTGCTTTATTTTTTTTTTCCGTGTCGTGGACATTTACCACTGCGACCAGTGTTTTGATCTATTGTGGTGTATCCTCTTTTTACTATTTGCCGTGTGTTTTGATGATCAACCACTATGTAGAGTGATCTTCATCATTGATCATCGGCATTATCCCAATATGGAATTGCACTTCGAATGAAGTTTACAACTTTATTGGGTATACTGGTCCAAATTCCTTCAGGTACGATGAGTCCTTTATCAAGAAATCTGCATCGTTTATTAAATAAAGCAGTGCAATCACACAATAAATGTTCAGAGCTTTCGCTCTCCAAATAACAAAAGCGACATCTATCGTCGCTAAGCTTTCCAATGTTTTTAAAATGATATTTACTAGGACAATGTCCTGTTATTAATCCAGTGTAGGTGCTTAAATCTTTTTTGGAAAGATTGAGTAACCTTTGCGTACTCAAAACGTTGGGCTTAATGAATTGTTTAGATTGCCGGGCTGTTGAGGTATTATTCCAATTGGATTGTACCTTGCTTTTTTCCCAGTTCTTTAATTCCATTTTCAGATTAGAAGGCGATAGACCAATAAATGGTTCGGGACCAATACATTTCTGGGATGAGCCAAACTTTGCTAATTGATCAGCTTTTTCATTTCCTTCAATGCCGCAATGACCAGGAACCCAATATAGATTTACCTTGTTACGACAGGACAATTTCTGAAGTTGATTATAGCATTCCCACACTAACTTTGAAGTGTAGATCATTGATTTAAGGGCATTCAATGCTGCTTGACTGTCCGAAAAAATGCATATGTTTGCATTCCTATAATTTCTTTTTAAACATATTTCTACACATTCTAGAATCGCAAATATTTCTGCTTGGAATACTGTTGGCCATTTACCCATTGCTACAGAACAGTTAATTCCGGGACCTGTTATTCCTGCCCCTACCCTGTTATCCTGTTTTGAGCCATCCGTGTAGAATGTTATAGTCCCAGGACGAATCAACGGCCCTCCAGTCTCCCAATCATTGCGTGTTGTATTAAACACATTAAATAGATGGTTGAATTCATGAGTTTTTGCCATAAAATCTTCATTCTTTAAAATTAGTGGACTTAATTGAATATCTTTCAAGATGCTCATATGATTTTTAAGATCTCCTTCAAAGAGCTCTTTTGTTCGTCTGAGTCTGAGAGCATTCTTCATTGCATCCAGTTGAATGAATTGATGTAAAGGAAAAGATTAAGCAAAGCTTCTAAGGCTTTAGATGGAGTACTGCGCATTGCTCCAGTTATGGAGGTAGTGGCCAACCTCTGCAGTTTTTCAAGTCTTTGTTGAGCTGTTTTTTTGCACTGTTTTTGGCCACCAAACTAGTGATGCATAAATTATTCTTGGTTTTACTATAGCCGAATAAATCCAATGTAACATTTTAGGTTTGAGTCCCCATTTCTTGCCAAACGTCCTTTTACTAATCCAAAGAGCATTGGTTGCTTTTTTATTACTTGTTCTAAATGTACATTCCAATAGAGCTTGCTATCTAAAGTTACTCCTAAATATTTTACTTCCGAAGAATATTTTAATTCTGTTCCTTCCAAAGAAAGTTTTGAAAATAAGACTTTTCGTCTTTTTGTAAAGGGTACAATCTTTGTTTTTGAAGGATTTATTTTCAATCCTTCAATCTTGCACCACAGTGTAGCTACATTTAATGCCGTCTGCATTCTGCTTGATATGATTTCATCAAATTTTCCGCGGACTATTATCACTATATCATATTGTTTTATTAGTCAGTATTATATAATAAGAAGGAAAATCAATTATTTACAATATAATTAACAATTTAAGTTCAAGTGGAATTCTAAAGCTTGCACATTGATTCTATCGTTGGAATCGTTAATATATTATATGTATTTAGCGAACAGTTTCATTATTTATGTTCGTCTTCTTCGATCGATTCTCTCTAGGGCAGGTCTGATCAGATCGTCAAACGAGAGCTGTAGCCACCCATTTAGAATAACAGCTATCTTCTGCTGCAAAATTGTCCAAGCTGAACCGACACGACGACAGGAGCAAAATTTGTGTTGCAGTGTTTCGGCTGTTCGGTTGTCACAGTGGGTGCATTCTTCGTTTTTCCTCTCTCCGCATCACGAAAAGAAGTTTTCGGTGATCAATTTTGCCGTTGACCGCCAGATACAGACTGCAGTAGTCGTAGCGAGCATAGATGCAGGCCCACGGTCTGGGCCCGCTTGGATCGCTAAGAATGATATTCAATTATGGATGGCCAAGAATGATATTCAATTATGGTACCGGAACTTTCAAGTTCGGATAATGACTTAAATATGAGGCTGCTAGAATGCTACAGCTACAGCTGCTTAAGCCTTAAATAGCCTTTTATCAGAGTGTTTTGTTACTTAGTGAGAACTTAAAGAAAGCTCAGAGATCTTTCGGGCAGTTCCACGTAGGAGTTTCATCCGGTAATTTTGCTATTGTTCGTATTTTTATTTTTATATTTTTGGTTGGAAATGTTATTAGCTACAGAACGGTCTGACGAGGATAGGTTGATAGTTCCGCTGGAGTACGACAGTACGAAATTGAATAGAAATTGAAAATGAGCGAAGGACCATTAATGCGACAGTACTAGTTAAACGCACACTTCATTACCTAACTCATACATTAATGGATGAGGAGACTTGAAGTGTTTCTTCATATCTACAGACAAAAAAAAATTAACAGGTTAAACGTCGGTTATGCCCAAATCAGTGAGAATTCCGGTCAACCAGATCGCTTCGGCCGCTGCACAACTCAAGGCAATATATTCTGCTTCACTTGTGGACATCGTTACGCTTGCCTGTTTTTTGCTTGATCAGGACACCGTATTTCTGTAAACTTTGAGTACAAATCCACTTACTGACTTACGATCTTCTTGATATCCTGCCCAATCTGCGTCTGCAAATCCGGTAAGGGACTTCTGGTCTTCATGATGTTTGAACCAAGGGACTGGCACGCAGCCATCTTTTCGTAAACAAAGCAATCAAAGCTAGGCCCAAGCGTGGGCCCCTGGTTATGCTCGCTACGACTACTTGTTATTAGGAGAGATAGGGGTGCCACTTGCCTGGTTTGAACTCCATCTCCGATTTCTGCGTACCTTTTAAGAATTGGACTACTCGCTTAAGTGCCGACCAGTATTGTTGTCCAGGTTGTTGTTGGAATTTTCTGAGGTACCCAACAGAGAAGCAAATGTTACGGTAAGGCTGCTGCATCTCTTCAGTCGTGTTTCGATGTAGCTGTAAGCCCTTTTCAATCGGGCTCCTAGTTGGATTGCATTCCTCCATTCCGAACTTTCTCAATAGCAGCATTTTGGGACAACAGCATTCTACCGCAATCGTGATCGCAATAAATCTTCATCACATGGAAATAATTTACAGCACCTCAATCTGTTATCTTGAATCCACGGGTCAGTTGGGTTTTCAAATCTTCAATTATTTGCAACTTGGGTCCAACAATAAGTAAGTCGTCAACATACAGCACCAAATATACGGTATCTTCATCTCCTTTTCCTAGCCGCACATAGAGACAAAAAGCGTGCTGCGATCTCTTGAAGCCGAGTTTCAAAATAACGCTTTTAAACTTCTCATTCCAGCAACGGGGTGACTGCTCCCTTGGGATTGGTACACATCACCGGGTTTCACTTTGACACCTTTCGGAACTGTCATGTAAATCGATTCACGCAACTCTCCATGCAAAAAGGCTGTTTTTCCATGGCATCGCTTCTGAATACCAACCGCCAGCACTGTTCGTATCGTCGTGAGCTTTGCTGCTGGTAAACATATGGGTCTTGAAAATCAACTCCTGGTTTTTTTTTAAGATAGCCCTTTACAACGAGCCTAGCCTTGTGCTTGATCGTATTGCTATTTTCGTCTTGCTTGGTACAGAACATCCATTTTGACTGCAACGGTCTTACTCCGGTAGGGCATCGAACTAACTTCCAAACTCCGTTGTCGTCCATGGAATAAAAACCACTCAAACGTCAATTGATTACATGCTTATGCATTTTGTGTTAGTATTCCAATCGCTGATGCAGAAACAATAGTAATAACAATTAACAGCGCCGAAATATAAAGAAATAAATGTTTGATCCTGAAAACTCATAGGCGCATAAACTCATGCATGAATTTTGAGTTTTTTAATTTTCCGAACACTGCACTCGATAGACAATCCGAGAAGCTAAACGGAACAGTTTCCTGTCCTGGAGAGTATGACGTGTGACAATCCTTGAGATAATTTTATCCAAAACCTTTTTTTCGTAAGTTCAATGTATTTGAAAGCTCTTCGGAGCCGAGTGTAATAACAACGTTTTTGTATTTTATTCGAGATCGTCTTTCTCACATATAGCTTTTTTGAATCTCGATAGATTCGCAAAGCACCGTTGCTGGTTGCAGATCAACGGCCTTATTTTTTGTGTTATTATTTTTGTTATTTTGTGTAGTCGAGCTTCGATACGCGCGAAAAGAGCGTTACAAGTTTTGTTTACAAAATCTGATAGGCCCTCTCTATTGTTGTTCGAGAAATTCTCGATGTGGCATTTTTGCAATATTAACATAAATTACTCAAATAAGAAGAATTTCTGAGCCCTAGATGATTGGTACATCCTTGAGTTGAACTGGGATCCAGAAGGATGGTAAACATCTATATCCGTCTTTGATTAGACGCTAGACGTTGTTGATTGTTGAAGAGATTCGATGTTTTTGAAACTCAGAGAAACGACACAGAAACTTAACGAACAGAAACAGTTTTATTAAAGCAAAGATAATACATGTCTACACTTCTTGAGGTGGCCTCCCTTAGCTCAGTCGGCAAAGGCGCAGCTACAAAGCAAGACCATGCTGGAGGTGGCTGGGTTCGACTCCCGGTCCTGTTTAGGAATTTTTCGGGTTGGAAAATGTCTCGACTTCCCTGGGCATAGAAGTATGATTGGACTTACCACACAATTATACCAATGCAAAAATGGTACAGGCATCGAAAGTTCTCAATTAATAACTGTGGAAGTGCATCTAGAACACTATGTTGAGAGCACGCAATAAGCTAATATGCGATAAGCAATAAACTTGAAATTCGAAGAAGAAGGAAGACACTTTTTGAGGGCTTGTTGATGAGAGACAAACAAGTTGCTAACGATCGTTCAATCCTAGACTCTTCAGAATAATTTGGAACTGCTCTCCATCCAAAGCCTTGGTACAGATGTCTGCCAGTTGATTTTTAGTTCCTATCGGTAGGGCTTCAAGTTTCAAGAGACCATGTTGCCATAACGGATATCGATATGTTTTTCATGCTTCGATTCTAGATTCTTCCCATACTCAATTTGTTAATCTTAAACTTAGACTTTCAATTTATTATATTCTATACTTGAATGAAAATGCGGTAAAATATTAAACACACTTAAAACACCTACGTTCGACGAAAAAAAATCTGAGGTTCATGCATGTTCGAGAATATTCGTATTGCAATACCCCGTGAGGAATCTCTCCCGTCCGAAATGTTCATACAAGATCATCAATTTCTTCAACCACGCCTAATCCCCGCGGTCCCCATCCGATACCGACAGCACGTTCCAGTGTATAGTTACATTTTCATAATCCTTCTGGCTTGCAATGCTATCCGCACCATCGTCGTAGTCGTCGTCGTCGTCGTCTTCATCAGTGCAAAGTGACGAACAAAGTGAAAAAAGAGCAAAGCTCTGCTATGATCCACAGTAGAGGTAGAAAGCTCCAACGTCGTCGTCATCTTCAGTTCACTCGGCAGTGTGGTCAAGTCTTCGGATTTATCCGTAGATTTGCAGATATTTAGTAACACTACACGCAGAGAAATGATTTTTAAATTCAAATTGATATATTTTTGGCTCAGGACCTAATATATTTTTGGTGTTGATTCAAATTTATTATTCGGTTAATTCAAAGAAAAATATTTTTGAATCAACAAACCGGTTGTAGAGTCATAAATCTGTTTGTTGATTCTAAAAACCATTTGTTGATTCAAAAATGTGTTAGGTTGATGTGATGCAATGTGTTTGAATCAATAACAAAATACATTAGGCCCTGGAACAAATATCCATTTTTTCTGCGTGTACCATAAAACTCTTTGGATTTTCCAGATTAAAAAAAAAATGAAAAGTGCAGAAATTCTACAAATTCTCAAAATGTTGCCCTCTGTTACCGCTTTAAAAAATCTTATCTATTTGAATAACGTTTTTTGGAAAATGGTAATTGGATCTAACAACAGGGTTGCTTCCACTCACTTGCTATAAAAAGTTGATTTTCTGAATTTTTAAGTCATTACATGTTATAATGATATTTTGTCCTTGTTAGAAACAGGAAGGCAAGTGTTTGACACATACTACCTGTCAATTTCGATTCCAGAGTGTTACAATCGGCAATTTTATTATTCGTGAGCGTTCACTCAGAGTGAGCGCTCGCGAGTCGTAAAACCGCTGATTGTGGCTATCTGAAAGCGAATTTGACTGGTTTTATGTGTCAAATACTTACCTTTCAGCCTCTTCTTGTGTCTGACAATGACAAACTATCATTATAACATCTAATGATTTCCAAATTCAGAAAATATTTTTTTTTATAGCAAGTGAGTAGAAGCAAGCCTGTTTAGCAATAATAAATGTAGTGGAAACAAATTTAACTATTTGTGGATCGCACTTCAAGAAAAGTTAACAACACTGCTGCGTGGCGTTGAAAGGTCCTACATAATTAACGTGGCCATGATAACGATATGTCGTCGTCGTCATCATCGGTGGGTTTCGGGTAAGGGTCGCTAGGAATGCAAACGAAACCGGTGCCGTGTGGCATGGCGAGAAAAATCACTTCAGCATTAAAATTCGAAAGCGAAAAGTTTTGCTACGGCGATGGGTGCGATGTGCGCGAGGGCACTTCGCACATTTCACGAATCCCACCAGGCTTTTTCGAAGTGTGGTTCTGACTGACGACGGCGACGGTGACGGTGACGGTGAAATGGTGAAGAATTGAACTGGGATTTCTCCTTCGTCGTCGTCGTCATTGTCCTCGGACGAAGTTCGGGTTGTGATTTCACGTGGCAAGAAGGGATGCTTGATTAAAAATGCATAAGTTGAGGTTGCGGAAAATGATAAAAGGGTTGAGGAATTTAAATAAGAGATACTACGTTGGCAAGATTTTGAACTCCGGGGTATTATAAGAGGGCAAGGTGGTGGAATTTGTGAGAAAGCAAAGATGCTTTCACAAGTGCTGGTGGTGGTTCGAGAATGGAATTATTTTGAATTTAATACCAACACGGTACGCTTTTGTTCCCGGGCTTCGGGAAATTGCTGCCAATGGAGCAGCTGTAATGTGCTTTTGGTACACTGAGGTTAGGACTGAGGTTGCTGTTGTTTTCAGTAAAATAGGATTAAGTTCCGAGAGAAAGTTTTCTTCCTGGACCGCATCATTGATTTGCTTCTGTGCTTGAGGTGGTATTATACAATTCCAAATGTGAGATTCTGTTTAAAAATTCAATAAATATGTTATAACTGCAAATCTATTTATAAAATGAATTCTACCGAGTCCCCATTTTCCCTAAATTCTCTTATCCATTCTCAAAGTCCAGAAAAAAAGTTAACATTTTTCAACCATTAATTTCTCGATACATGTACATAGTTAAGCTATTTTCTAAATCCTATCGTTTACGTTATCCAAGCGCCACGTCATCTTGACATCCCATGAAACGTAAAAACTTTATAAATACGAATAAAACATTTTTAAAATAAACAAAATCCAAGCGAAAGTAACCAGAAATACGAATCCGGTATATTAATAATGACGCAAAAAGTAACTCCAACGGGCGAAATGCTTCGCGCGAATACAAATAACTCCGGTTTGTTGAAGCCACAAAACAAAACAAAACAAAACAAAATCGCTTCAAAACCAAGTGATGAATAAAATATATTCGCGATGAACAACAACAACAAAAACACGCTGCAAAATAATCAAAAATGGCAAACTTTCTCTTTCTTCTTGCCCGGTGCTTGGTTTCCTTCTTCCTTGTTCTGTATACTACCCCTTTCACTCTCTTCTCCCCCATGGCTCAACCCAACTGATGCAAAATTTCTACAACCGACACTTGTGTATCGAGCTGTCGATCCAAACTTTCCCCCGGAACAAAAACAGGAACACACAACTGAGAAGAAAAAAATATAATCAAAACTAATAACGCTGAGAGAAGCAGTGGAAAAAAAAACGCCAAATAAAAATTGATGGTGGAAATTACATTCAAATTGGAAAACAATACCACTTGTTTGTCTAGTGCAATTTACGACGACACGGACAAACGTGAAGAGAAACGATTTAGTTTCACAATTATTGTTTCGTTTTGAACCATAATTGCAAAGAAGATTGAAAACAAGTGCCGACTATTTAGTGAAAAATAAACAACAAAAAACAATGTGTAAAAAATAACCACGCGAAAAGAAGAGAGACGAGCGAAAATTTATAATTCAATATACCACAACCCGAAAGCGGAAACTTAAATCACATTGGAAAGCAAAACAAGACTGTTCAATTCAGCAAACAAATCGCGACGAAAGCAGAAAAATAAATCCAACAGCGAGCAAAAGTTTGAATGAAAGCAAAATACAACACGAGTTTGTCGAGCGACAGAGTCGAAAACAGCTGAAAAACTATACAGACACAAAGATAAACAAATGAACAAAATGAACCGCAATTGCAGCGGGAAAAAGTTTAAGCAACCATTAACAAATCGGCTAATTGTGCGAACTGTGGCTAAGAAATGATGAAAAAAATGTCACGTGGAAAGACAAAGCAAAATTAAACGGTAGAGAAAATTGATATTTAAACAAAAATGTAATTTTATAAAAAAGTGAAACAAATAAACACGAATTATACAAAATATACTTTTTACTGGTTGTTAGATTGATTGGAAAGAACATGGTCCATAACTGGTGAGAAAATAGATATAACTAGTACGCCATTGATCGTCAATGAAAATGTGCCTATGGGATTTTTAATGTTCTATGGATCATTTCCCTGATTTAAAGATTCAGATTCATCACCATTTCATTAATTTTTAGATAAATTACTCGAATCATCCTTCAAACGGACACCAATTAATGCAAGGTTCATTTCAGTTGGTGGTTTATACGAAATTCATACCCCTTCTGGAGATATTCCAACATCCACTGCACCGCCCCACACTATACAAAAACCGGTCGTAATAACATTTTTTGTTTAAATCGTAACTGATTTTGTGAGGTTCAAAACAAAGCGCCGGGGAGAACTATTGATTCCAGGTTGGATGGAGTAACGTACGCGAGACTTGATTAGGTTATCAAATTCTGTATCGATTTTTCAATTCTCTCTTTTATTTAAATCATCGTAGTGGTAAACAATTAGCGAGGGAATTGAATATTGGATATTGGAGATGGGAAGAGAGACAGAGGATTTGCAAACTCGAGAACGATTGTGAATATTAGTCGCCTCGATCGATGTCAGTGGCCTCCTAAAATTGCATCACAACATAAACCGCAAAGCCGTCGATACATTTACGCTCCATTTTGTCTTGGCACGTACTCGTCCGCATGATACCATTGGAGGTTCTAATAGCAGTAATAGCCACTACCGCACTATAGCATTTCTGGCGGACAAAAATCGTAAAATCGACTCTCACCGATCCTTTTCTCAAAGTTTCCTATGGATACCCAAATACAAAATTACCATAAACGAACGATAACCCAAATTATTGAACTATTCCACAAATGGTTTGGATGATACCCCGAACACGTCGTTAAGCAAATTAACCATAACATTTTTATTAGGGTAGTAAACACTTTAACTAAGAGGAACCCTCTAACCACAGACAAACAGATGTAACTCTTTGAAATATTTTTTTCTCGAAAACATTGTACTTCAATAAAAAGGACATCAGTAACGACATCTCTCGAGCTTATCGCGGAAAACAAGCTAGCTCGTTAACACGAAAACAGCGCTGCGGTGCAACCAGGTCTATCACACCTTGAGATCACGTATGTGTTGGTAGAGGGAAAAAGGTAAACATTGCGGGAGAGGATGACCACGACGTCATAGCAGTCGAAAGCAAATTTGTGAAATATGAAGTACAGCAAATTCTAGATATGTTTGCATGATGATTGCGCTTGCTGGTATGCTTTTGTAAAGTATCTTGGAAATATCAGCAGGCGTTTTGAACTTCAAATAAATCCATGATTTTAGAGTTGTCAAGTCAATTATGCGTTTGGTACGATACTTTAGTTAATAAGCTACCGAACGAAGTCAATGAGAACGAGTGATATGAAGGTTTGCACCCATTATTCCCAAAAACAGAAGAAGCGCTCCGAACGAATCAATTTTTATCTTTATCTGATAGGCCAAAGTGAATTCATTGGCCTTTCAATGGCGTTTCAATGCGTTAGGCCGAGTTGAGAATCCGCAGGCCGAGTTTGGCATCAAGAAGCAGTGTTAGATTTTTGATAATATCACAACGATTGGTTTCTCTTCATCAAATCTTACGGTACATACGGAAAGGTAAATAAATTTGGAAGCCATCAGTAATAACAACATTTCGTTTGATGCTAAACTGCGCTAGATTAAGAAAGACTAAGTGCGGGTTGTGCTTAATAGGCAAACAATTGGGTAGCTAACCCTACTTACAATAATATTGATTGTTGGCAATAGATTTTGTTTTCATTTTATATTATTGTATGGTAATTGTATGGTTATGTTTTTTTCGGTAGAACAACATTTATTTAAAATAAGGGAGATTCAGTTATTGGATTTCAAAGTCAGAGCAATAGCTCGTATAATGGTTCTCCATCTGTTCAATGTTTTTATAGTGAGCATCATAGTTAAGGTACACCAGGGTAAGTTGAAACGGTACGTGTATCTCTTAGCGGAAGTGTAATTATTTTTAAGAGACATTGTGTACTACCGCAAACTACTATATTAAAATAATCTCAGTGATTATCAGGCATGGCAAATCATTTACATTCATTTCGTGCATTCATTTACATTCATTTTCCTCTACCTTTTTCCATCAACAGAGTTCCGTTAAATGATGTATGAAGCTTTTGTAGGTTTTGATATTAACTACTACTTTTGTCGATAACTCAAATCTACCTCTTATGCATGACGAACTTGTTACTATTTTTCAATGAATGTAATTTACATTCACTGAAAAACATAGGTAAGTTCTGTTCGCCCCGGTTCATCATGCATAAGATATAAAGATTTGAGTTATTCAAAAAGATTGTAGCTAATATCAAAACCTACAAGAGCTTCCTACATCGTTTCATGGAGTTCTGTTGATGAAAAAGTTAGAGGCAAATGAATGTAAGTGAATGCACGAAATGAATGTAAATGATTTGCCATGCCTGGTGATTATTTACTTCCGCCAAGAGATACATCTACCGTTTGAACTTCCCCACGCATTTCAACTTGCCACGGTTTAGGGTAATGGATTTTGGTGCTAATTAAAAAGAAATTAGTCCGCCCATTAAATCAGACGCCCAAACTCAAAACTGCAATCATTTTTTTTTTATTGATTCGAAAAGGCTCAACCGAATTAGCTTCACAGAGCTGAGGCTTCTTGTTCACTATACAAAAACATCTTAAAACTATAGTCAAAAGGTACAACACAATAAACATCTTATCTTCCGCTATCCAATAAGCCTCCTCAACTAGAACGGGAGCCGCTTTAAGTGGTTTGCTTGTAAGGCAGATTCGCCAATGGGGGTCAGAGCGCTTCAATTGTAGCAATGGATGCAAAACGTGGTCAGTACTTACACATTCATCACGAAACGGTTGCTTTCCAAAGTCGACGACGCATCGACCGAAAGAGCTGCTGATGAAGAACAATGAGGAGGACCACACAATGGTTGCTGCTGAGAAAACAGACGATCGCGTGACACACATTGAGAGTGGTCTGCTTCTGTCGACAGCCGAGTGAACACTGCAATCAAAATTACACCGTTTTCGTTTTTTGTTTACGTACAACATGCAGCGGAAGAGGAAAAATAAATAGATTTTGCACGCATGCATTGTGGGGAGGACTGTGGCAAAGCGGCAGCGGTTAGCGCAATTTTAGTACATTGCGCGTTTGCCAAAATCAAAGAAAAACAGATCCAAATGTCAAAGCTCACTTTATCTATCACTCCTACTCCACTTAAAACCATATTCTGATGGGTAAAGCTATTTATATTTTATTTGAAAATACACAAATACGAACAGTAGCAAAATTACCGGATGAAACCCTTGAACCTGACCTGTTCAAGATAAAATACAACATGAAACAACGTATCGATAGATAAATTATTAATGAGAGCTGTTAGTTGTACAAAGGGATTATTCAGAAGGTTTTCGATACTAAAGCAATGTCATTTAAATCTTTTTTATTACCACCCATGCCAGCCATTAAAGATTTTCCTTTAACTAGCTAAAAAAATCACCGAAACTCTCGCTTACAGCGAATGCCAGCTCGAAGGGAACTTTTCATTTATTTCCTTCCGAGAATGTATCCTTCAAATAACCCAAACCGAAACCATCACTCTTTTCCATACTCAGCTCACCGATAAATAAAGGTATTGGGTTGGTACAGAAACCACCCAGCAGCAGTAGCAGCAACGATATAGCACTCACTGCTCCGGCTCTGACTGGTCTCTGGATGTGTACGATTGTGGTTGGAGACCAGGGCAAATATTTTACCATATCTTTACTTTAGTTTATCCAATCTTTTGAAAAACGTGACCTGAATGATCCCGACTGGTTTGTTTGATTGCACGAATCCGGATTTTTGCTTCCTTTTTGTGTGCTCTTGGCGCAACCGAGGAACACAAATCCTTCCGTGTAGCAAACAGGGTAGCTGCTTCGGGCTTTCGTCTCTATCTGGGATTTACTACTGAGAAACTCATAATGTCATGAATATGTTCTAAGAAGAGCAGCTGTTTAAATCATGCGATCATAATAGAAGCAATAGCTTCAGGTTAATTTGACGGTTGATGATTAATTTATGCATTAAAGCTTTGATTATCTCACGTTCAAGCTGGTGCGGCCTTCAACGATTTGTTTTTAAATTGGTAGACGTTCACACACACTTGTTTATAAGCTACGTGTATTTAATTTAATGTTTGATAGATCTTATCAATGTACGACAGTCCGCATGCGATGAGATAGTTCCTTATGCGGTCACAGCTCGCATAGCCATTATTCTGAACGTTTATTTTTAGAACTGTAGCTTATGCAGGATCCTCGTTCTTTTTGCTACTACTTGGTCCCGAATTGTTCAGCGTGAATGTAGAAACTGCCGTTCGTCGTCCTATTACTGAAAATTTAGTTTATTCAACGAAAACGTTCGTTGTTCCGCGAAGCTTTTCGTTGTTTTCTGCAATGAAATATATTTGTTATTTTCATGAATCTGGTGTCGTTAAAATCCACAAAATCAAAACATTCTTGTATTTTACGAATCGTTCCTATTTATTCGTGTGAAAAAATCTAACGTCTGAAATAGTACGAATCATTCGTATATCCTTGAAAACTGCTTTCGTACATTGCTCAAAGATTAATACGAGGCGACATGAAAAATTCGTTGAAAAATGAAATCACGTTTCTGGATAGCGTTGGATGTATGAAACCATTCCGTACATTTGATCTTTTATAACAATATTCGAAACACAAACGAATTCGATTTAACTACCAGAATTATACAGGTAAATTTTTAAAATTTGTGAATCTGAACGACTACTTGTTAGAGCTGGAGTTCCTCATGGTAGCATTCTTTGGCCTATATAGTATAATATTTTCACTTTGGACCTCCCTGATTTGCCTCAGAGTTGCCACAAATCTTTGTTCGCTGATGACACAAGTATTTCCGTGTTATTTGCAGCAGATTGCAGAAAAGTTTAGATATTTTCTCTTTTTATTAACAAAAATAGAAGATTTTTCCCAAAGCTTCCAAAACTCAATTTATAATATTTCCACATAAGTCTAGAGCTTTCTTTTTGAAACCTAGTAGTAGTTAGATAGTCACTATGAACGGAGTTTCAATTTCTTGGCAAGTCAAGTGAAATATATTGGATTAGTACTAAACCAAAACTTAACTTTTAAATATCACATTGAGGGCATTCAAGCCAAATGTAACAACTATATAAAATGTTTATATCCTCTTGTAAACAGGAAATCCATATTTCGCCTGAAGAATAAACTCTCAATATTTAAACAAGTTTTTATACTGATCATGCTTTATGTACCAGAAAAAAGCACTTCAAAGGATTCATAACAAAGTTCTGAAGATGATCTTTAAGTTGCCATCCTGGTACATAAGTACTAAAGAGGTACATATAATTTCGAATGTTGAGACTTTAGAACAAAAGTCCTACAAAATAATTAATAATTGCAGGCAAAAATTGTGGCAATCCTCAATTGCAACGATTAGTTCCCTTTGTACTTAGATAAAATTTAGTTTTAAGATGTTGTTTGTTATACTGACATGTAGGTTTAGAAAACCTGTTCAAAATACTGCATTGCCAAGGCAGGAACAATGCAAACACACATAGATATATATAATAACAATTAAGGCTGGTAAGTTGCTGTAGTAGCTGGAGCATCTAGGTTTAACATGAAGTGGAATTTATTTTGAATTTGGATCAAATAAAGAGTTTCAAAAACAGCTTTTTAATCAAAACTTTACAAAGTGGAACTTATTTTTTTTTATTAATGACATGTCAAATATGGAATTTTTTCATTGATTTAGAAAACTTCATTTTTGAAAAATACATACCAAGCTTAAATTGTGCATGTATAGTTTGAATTATTATAATATGAATCAATAGTAAGCAATATTTTTCTGAATTTTAAATAATTTAATTTTTAACAGCAATGCTGCTTTTTTCAGGGTTATCATTATAAACAAACGATCAATTAATGTATTATGTATGTCGACAGGGCGAAGGGGAGTGGAAATTCTTGAATAAAGGGCTTATATTTCCAACGAAGAGAAATCTATTCCATGAGTCAATAATTTGTTTATTTATGATCGATTTATAACTTTATTGCTAAGTCTAAGATGACAAGCAATGTTAAATCGAAAAGTTTTGAAAATGTATCTATGTACAAAATCACTAAAACAAATCTTAGTGCCCGTAAGCTAAAAAAAATAAGTTCATTACAATTTTTTTTCAGAATACTCTAGAAATATTCTAAAGAAGGCTCTTTGATTCACTCTGTAAAAAGCTTAAATTCTTAATTGGGTTCAGTTTATTACCTAGGAATTCCTTTTGTTTATTTTTTAAAATTATTCTTCTGAAATTAATCCTCATCAGTATTCACTAACAAGGCTACTACAATTCCCAACTGATTATCTTCGGAAGTTCCTCTAAATTCCACTCAGCATTATCTTTGAGTAGTCCCGTAAATTCTACGAAATGATCCTAAAAACTCTCAAGAAACTGTTCTTGAATTCTCTTAACAAGTATATTACAGGAAAAGCTTTGGAACTCTCATAATTATTCCTTAAAACATTACCATAAAACTTAATTGGAAAATTCATTGAAACTTTCCTTAGAATCGCTTTGGAATTACCATCGGAACTTCAATTGCATTTTTTTCTGTATGATTCTCTTTCTTCTCTTAGAATTCCACTAAATAAAACCTCCATACAAATCCCTTAGAATTCCCATCAAAATTATTTTGTAATTTTAGTCTGAACTCTCTTGGAATTCTCTTGGAATTCTCTTTGGAATTACCTTAGAATAGCCTTCAGAATTATGTTGGAACACTTTGAATCCTAATCATGGGACTCTACTTAGAACTACCTTTGAATTATCTGGAGTTCAACAACACTAACGTAACTAATCATCACAAGTTTCCTAACAATTATTCCCTTGGAATTCTCCTCTGAATTCTCTTATATTATTCAATGTCTGACGGCTAGAATATTTAATTTTTTCCTTGATTTGTTTTCCGTCGATCTTGTTTTCCGTGCTGAACACCAATGCTACCGACACCAGGGAGGCAGCTCCCACAACTGGACCCTACCTATCGACCCATCAACTCATGAACCGGGGACCACCGGATTTACTTCCCTTCCGAAGGAAGGCGGGATCAGAAATGTTATGCTTCAGACTGGGATTAAACTGAGGTCTGCTGGCGTGAGAGGTAATCACGCTTACCACTACATCACCGGCGTTACTGAAGATAAATCTACTCCAGAATTGTTATGTTCCATGAGTACAAGTGAATAACGAAGTTGGTTGTATTAAAAATATTTTCAAATTAACTGGTGTACTTTAATTTATTATGTTCTTATTTTTATGTATTGTTTGATGCTTGATACGATAATTTCAAAATTTCCTGAGAATTCCAGGTTTCAAGTTTTTCAAGGTAGTAGACATCCTGATTTTGATAAATAAGGTGAAATTAAAAATGGCCGAATTCCTCTATCCTTTTCGGTTCATAATTTGTAGCGAATTATGAGAATTATGCGAAGGTTATGGAATTCTGAGAGGTAAACTCTAAAATGTGTATTTTTTTTCGCTTTCTGGTCTGAAACTTCTCCGGAGCAAAATCTAAGATCACCTAGAGTGGCAGGTGTTTCAGTAATAGTGGTGTACACAGAAAAAAATGTGCTGGAATATTGAGGAAAACCCGGATAAGAATATTTTTCATCCGCACCTCTCCTAAAATAAAAAACATAGGGGAAATGGCTCTAATGTTGGCCTATGGATCTAAGAATGGGCCCATCGCTTAAAATCTGATATCAATTGTATCTAGATGAATGCGTCATTGGAATGGTACTAATGGATATTTTTGGTCACTATTGAAAATTTAGTCGATTGCTTAATTTTTATGGGCCTAAATTAGGGGCATTTAGGCCTACACTTACATCCATTTCCCCTATTTACATAATTCAAACTTAAAATTAGCCCAAAACTAGCGAAAAATATTTAATTTTCCTTATGATTTTAAAATTATTTTTAGTTGCGATAGTGTTCCTATAATAGTGGAATCCATAAGAATCCAATGTATGTCACTATTGTAAAAAAAGTTAGCAACTGCCACAACTACTGAAACAGTGTTTTTATTAATAGAGGACAAGTTTTATAAAAATGTATGCAAGTTTATTACAATGTAATATTTTTCTAACAAAATTTCTCCTAAGTATAATTGATCGATTTTTTTCATGGACTTTCTCTTTCGTTAATAACTTGGGTACAGAACCGTTTCTTGTCATGTGTTACAGTTTTGGTTCCTGTACCCTATTGGTTCACTTCGAGCGAGAAAAATCTGGAGATAGCGAGAGCGAGGAATAGGGTATATGTGTATTCATTGTGAATTCAATCTGTATGTCAGTTTCTTGTATGCAATATTGTCTTGTTTTGAATGTAAGTAA
Organism: Ochlerotatus camptorhynchus; assembly: GCF_037179485.1. NCBI lineage: Eukaryota > Metazoa > Arthropoda > Insecta > Diptera > Culicidae > Ochlerotatus > Ochlerotatus camptorhynchus. Next base: position 2,749,782 of record NW_027040817.1, on the reverse strand, counting down.
ATATGTTCTCCCAAACCAACGGTCCAATTAAAAATTGTTACCCAGTCACACCAACAATACACAATACAGAACCAAGCATACCAAAAGTACCGCCTCATGACAGTATTCCAACTGCTGTCGCTTTCTTTTTCCTAAGACAGCCTGAGATTGAGCTATAAGCAGCTAGGTGGCAGCCCTATCTTGTTTGCCTTGCCTTGAAAAGAGCTAACATCGCTGTGGGCCCGCGAATCGTGGGCCCCACTGACAGCTCATAATTTGTAAACAAATAGAAGATTCAAGCCAGAATTTCAAAAAAGGCGTGTCTGATATTTTGATATTCTTAATATTTTTGCTTACATTTTGTGAAAAATAAACTTAGAACTCAACCATTTATATGGCATAAAAGGGAAAATAATTTAATTTGATAAAAATAAGACAATTCAGTCACGCCATTTTTGCAGTTCACACTTGAATTGTGACGTTTCAGATGTTAGTTTCAATAACATGGCGGCATATCACCCAGCTGACTATAAGCGACAGCCCACAGTGAGGCTGTTATACGACATGCAACGTTGCCGTCTTGTGCAGTACATGACAGCTCGTTCTAAGTCATATATTTTGCAAGGGGGGAGGTTTCTGTCAAATACGAACAATCTTCGCCTACCTCGCATAACTGGAAAAACAGGTTCCAAACGTAAACAAGCCATAAGAAATCTACAGCGTTTGTTTACGTTTGGAACCAGTTTCATACAAGAATGATCAGTAGGCTGATTTGACAGCACGTCCCCCCCCCCCCCAGATATTTTGTTCGTTCGGTTATGACAGCCTCGGATGGTCTTTCGTAACGTTCCTCGTACATACAACAACCAGACCGTCAAACTGCCGATTCGTTGCTGCTGTCTTTGAAATTTTGTTTGTATGTTGTAAAACTGCTACTACACTACCAGTGTGACGCCAAAGCTCGTTCGGTTGCTACACGTTCGTGCTGCCCATTGCAAAATTTACATCCGATATTTTTTGAAAACGCGTGGTCTTGAGCAGATCAGACATTCCGACATTCCGGCGAAAAATATAATCCTACCCGACACAAACCTGACTTCTACCAAACTCCAACCCGATGTTGGCCCGACAATGACCCGACATAAACACAAAATTTACCCGACATTTGGCCGACGTCGATCTAAATTGACTTTACATTGATCCGACATCGGGCCGACATGTCTGTTCGGGATCATTCCTCTGGGTTTCTTCCATACTCCACTGCCGTATATCAATTGTATATAATGTCTCGTGACAGCCTTTCGTGACAGCCACTTGGGTAAGCTGAGGGATGTCGTCCGCTTGTGAAGGCTGTCATGACGACAGAAACATTGAAAACCTGGTCATAAAGAAATGTGTAAATAAACGGTGATACGGTCAAAATTTGGTCAAGGGAAAACGCGTGTAAATCGGTGAAATCGTTTATTTAAAAAATCAAATTAAATTTCTTTTTCAAGTTCAATTAGTATAAAATTCAGGAAAAATATTCAGTTAGGCTTCCGCTTTTCCAAATCCGAATTGCCGGGCCTTACGCTTGACCCCTGCCATCAGATTTTGTACAGCCACCTTGTCCACCTTCTTCGCCGCAGAAAGCCAGTTTGCCTTGAACTGCTGCTTGCCCTTAGTAGTTTTTTTGGTCTTCTTTAGGTTCCGCTTGACAATAGCCCAGTATTTCTCAATTGGGCGGAGCTCTGGCGTGTTGGGAGGGTTCTTGTCCTTGGGAACCACCTGCACGTTGTTGGCGGCGTACCACTCCATGGCCTTTTTACCGTAATGGCAAGATGCCAAATCCGGCCAAAACAGTACGGAACAACCGTGTTTCTTCAGGAAAGGCAGCAGACGTTTATTCAAACACTCTTTCACGTAAATTTCTTGGTTGACAGTCCCGGAAGCTATGAAAATGCTGCTTTTCAAGCCACAGGTACAGATGGCTTGCCAAACCAGATATTTCTTTGCGAACTTTGACAGTTTCATGTGCTTGAAAACATCTGCTACCTTTCCCCTTCCTTTTGCCGTATAAAACTCCTGTCCCGGAAGCTGCTTGTAGTCGGCTTTGACGTAGGTTTCGTCGTCCATTACCACGCAGTCAAACTTCGTCAGCATCGTCGTGTACAGCCTCCGGGATCGCGCTTTGCCCGTCGTATTTTGTTTATCATCGCGATTTGGAGTCACTACCTTCTTGTAAGTCGATAGTCCGACTCGTTTTTTGGCTCGATGCACGGTTGTAGACGATACACCCAGCTTATTTGCGGCATCTCGGAGAGAGAGGTTAGGGTTTCGCTTGAAACTACCGGCAACTCTCTTTGTCGTCTCAGCGGCTTCCGGTTTTCGATTTCCCCCCGATCCAGACTTCCTGGCTGTCGACAAACGTTCCCCAAACACTTTAATTACATTTGTAACGGTTGATTTGGCAACTTTTAGCGATTTTGCCAACTTTGCGTGCGAGTAGCTCGGATTTTCGCGATGCGCGAGCAAAATTTTGATACGCTGCTCTTCTTGCTTGGACAGCATTTTGACAACTGAAGAGTGAATTCCAAAATCAAAATAGGAGCAACATTCTACACACACACACCTTCAAAATGAGGGGTGTTCAGGTTTTTTAAATGCAAAATTGAAAGAAATACGTCAAGTTGATATTGACCAAATTTTGACCGTATCACCCTTTACAGCCCATTCGGTTCACTACGTTCCAAGCACGATGATTTTAGCAAAGCGGGTATAGATGCGACTGTTCTAATACAGCTTTCATTCGTGCGTGCGTGCGCTATTGCCAATACACTTCGAATTCAGATCTGAACGTACGGTAGCAAGCGGTAGTAAAGCACACAAAGCAGGTATAAACCAACTGCCGCGAGAAGGCTGTACTATTTGGAAGCCTGCACAGAACACATAACGGGAAGGAGTAAAGATGAAGGTGGGCGTTGGAAACAGGAGAAGGAGATGGACAAGGGATGGTGGAAAAGTGGGAGGGAGGTGGAAATGGGCTTAGATCAATGGGGAAGCTACTGGGTCAAACTGAAGAGAAGGTTCTCTTCTACTTCAGCCATTGCGCAAGACAGTTCATATAAATTAACAGTAGTGAAGAGTTATCAACAAATACCGGCTAATACCACCGAATACGGAGTCAGGTAGGACCCAATTAATAACCCAGTAGCCGAATTCCCAGCCCTAAGACCACTTCTCATATTCCCCTCAGGACTCATTTATTACGGGCTAAACCACGAGGGCGTCCGTTAACACGCCAACACCCGTGTAGCAAGCGTCTATCGGCAATACACTGACAATCACTGGGAGGTCACAGTCGATCACCCGATCGAGTCCCAGTGCATCTGTCGTGCCACACGGTGACAACCGTCGAGTACCGGCATGCAGTGTGAACAGTCCGTTCATCCGCCGCCGAAAAACCCCACCCACTGCAGAATCCCGTCATCGCTGGCCAGCACTACACACACACACACACACACACTACAGACACCGAAACCGTAAGTAATAAGTGAGTGAGACAATAAACTATTAAAAAGTGATTAATAGGTGTTTTGTACTTCGGATCAGTGTCGACAAGCCAGGAGCCGACCTTGAAGCTCCAGGGTTTCAAGCTCGAGCTAGCCAACAAAAGAGGCGAGTGTAGCCCACCCCAGACGATCTTCGTGGCTAGAACAGAGGTTAGGGGAATCCCTTTAAACTAGCCCATCTGGCTAGCAATTAACACATGTTTGTCATATTTGAAGCTAGAGATTGTCTTCTTTCATCGATCTGTGTGCTGGAAATAGCTGAGAATGCCTTTTTTTTTTTTGTTTATTAATTTATTTGATAAGGCTCAACCGAATTAACTTAACAGAGCCGAGGATTCTTGGTCACTATACAATACATCTTAAAGCTATAGTCAAAAGGTACAACACAATAAACACTTTATCTTCCGCTATCCAAAAAGCCTCCTCCATCAGAACTGGAGCCGCTTCCAGTAGTTTCATTGTATGGCAAATTGTTGTACGCCAACGAGGGACAGAGCGCGTCCATTGCAGCAATGGACGCAAAATGTGGTCAGCACTCACACACTCATCACGAAACGGTTGCTTTCCAAAGTCGACGACGCATCGACCGAAAGAACTGCTGATGAAGAACAATGAGGAGAACCACACAATGGTTGCTGCCGAGTAAACAGACGATCGCGTAGCACACATCGAGAGTGGCCTGCTTTTGTCGACAGCCGAGTGAACACTGAGAATGCCTTAACATGGCCATTAGGATGCAAAGAGAAAGTCAACGAAAAGAATCTGTCAATGTTACTTAGCACCTAATGCATTGTTCGGCTTGAAATAGAGATTTGTTGTTTATTAATTTATTTGATAAGGCTCAAACGAGTTAACTGTACAGAGCCGAAGATTGTTGTCCAGTATACACAAGATGGCAGTTACGCCAACGTAAGTCAGAGCGCTTCAATTGCAGCAATGGACGCAAAACGTGGTCAGCACTCACTCACTCATTACCAAACGGTTGTCCAAAGTCGACGACGCATCGACCGAAAGAACTTCTGATGAAGAACAATGAAGAGGTTGCTGCCGAGAAAACAGACAATCGCGTGGCACTCGTCGAGAGTTGCGCACTTTTGTCAACAGCCGAGTGTACACATAGAAAAAGAGGTTGAAAGCAATAAATTGGCGTACAATAAATAAAATTCCTTAGTTACTCTACCACTGGCTCACCCAGCCTACCAAATTTTTTATTTCATTTTTTTGTGAAGTTAACGTTTTAAGCAGAACATGAAATAAGTAAATGTAGAACCGATTTACTTTTTAAAATATTTTATGTGGAAAAAAAATATCTGCAACTTAAGAACTGCATTTATTTTAAATTTGGAACGGAAAAAAACGTATGAATGAAGAATTAATAAATTAGGGAACATCTATTAAAAATCCTCTCTCTTAGAGTGTAGGGGGCTCTCGAATGTGTGATATGCAATGTGTTAGGAATAGGAAAAGCATGACCAAAGAGGGGAGGGTGGTTGATTTTCCCTATATTTCCAGTGACATTCTTAATGCATGCTTTCTTAAGTGGCAATCATCTACTTGCACTTGATTGAATGATGATATTGTACGCTATATTTTCTTGAGAAAAAACATTTGAGCCCCTTGATGATATACTATTAAGATTTCTCTTGATATCTATTGGCAAGCAATTCGCAATGCATTTTGATCAATTTCTTCCCGGTGTGGTATTCTTACTACTTACTTACTTTCTACCTGTTGTGTACAGTGGTAAAATGTACGTAGGTAAATAAATAGATTCCTGATACCTTCGAGGAGGAAGTCATTTATCTGTTTCACGGGTACTATGCGATGGTAGCATAAAGAGAAGTTTGAATAAAGAATAGTTATAACAATATTGTATACTTCAGGCATATATAAACCAATCCAAATAATGAAGGCATCAGTCTACTTTAAAAATAAACACCATAGTCATATATACAATTCTTTGCTTCACCGAAAACCATTGTAAGGCGTCTAGCATCAAAGTTGAGGAAGTGAATCTATTACATCTCAAAATCAATCGCATTATTTTATCCTGCAAGCGCTGTAATCTCGATATTTGTGTTGCATTGGTCAGAAATAAAATAGAAGGGCAAAAAAGTCTAGGTGAGGAGAGATGATTGATTTGTATAGCTGTATTTTACTGGCAATAGTTGAATCGTTTTTCAGTCGACATAGAATTCCATACTTCTTGGCAATTTCTTGATGACATTGTCAATGTGAGAGTTGAACTAAAGTTGTCATCAATAATCACGTCAAGATATTTAATCTCCGGAACGCGATCAATATTCTCATCATAAATTACAACAGAGACGCTCTCATTTACTCGATTCCGCGAAATTACCATAATTTTAGTTTAACTTGTATTCAATTTCAATTGCTTATACTTCAACCATCTAGTTAGAGAACGCAATTCTTCATTCAAGTGTAATACGGCATCATCGAATTCCTTTGCTGCAATGAATAACACAGTATGATCTGCAAAAAGATTAATGTCGCAAAATCGTAAAACTCATCACAAGTTTAATCATACTACAAGATTTGAATTCGATGAACCCAGTCTTTGGTCTAGCTGTCTTAGAACATTTTCAAAATGTTCGTATTTTCTACTGCTTGATTTTGGTGTGAACATCTTGTACTGGTGTGCTTGGAGTTCCTATTGAGATTTGCTACGACTGGGATTCGGTATAAGCACTTGTTCCAACATGGGGCCTCCCTTTGTTCAATCGGTAAAGGCTACAAGCTACAAAGTAAGACCATGCTGGACGTGGCTGGGTTCTTGATTCCCGGTTCGGTCCAGGAATTATACGGGTTGGAAAATTTCTCGACTTCCCTGGGCATAGAATATGATTGTTCTTGACACACAATAATACAAATGCAAAAATGGTACAGGCATCGAAAGCTCTCAATTAATAACTGTCGATGTACATCTAGAACATTTTGTTGAGAGCACGCAATTAGCTAATACGCGATAAGCAATAAACTTGAAATGCGAGGAAGAAAAAGAGCTTTTTTATCAGCTTAATACAATCTCATTTGAAACTTTCCGTAAACCATATCTGTCTTTAAAACATCTCATTTCATCGAGATCCTATTTTTCACATCAGAATCAATTGAAAAACGAAAATTCATGGAAAACGTATGAACAATAAAACTCCAATTCTATTATTTGCGGTCGTAACGCGTAACGAGTGTGGATTGCATTTTGTCGTGTTCCGTGCACCCATTCATCAATAGCGAAGAGCGAACGGGAAATTTATGCTGCAGGAGCTGTCATTGTCGTGAGCTTTTGTACGTTTTAAGCGTTTCCTGTTTTTGGAGGATTGTTGGTAGCTGATAATTCACCGTCTATATAGAGATGAAGCAGGGGCATAACTTCTGCCTGAGTTCGTAAATTGGTTGAAACCGGAAATCCGATTTCCACTCGTTGGCATTCGCTTCGATAATTCTGTGCATTATGCGACAAATGCCTACCAGCAGGGCAATAGTAGAGTTTATTTGCATCAACTGTGCTGAATGAATGTTGTGCACAAGTTTGTCGGTGGCTTAATTTGAACATGATGATCGGAAATTAACCATTGTCCAATGTATTTAAAACAAATAAATAAACAGCATCTGTGATTTTTTGAATGTGACACAACAATTCTTTCTTTTTCTGGTTGAATTAACACGAATTATTGTTTGTAGCATGCATGGAGCGCAACTATGAATTAATATTGATAGTAAATAGTTTAAAATATATACTCAACGAGTCTTACAATAACATTTGAAATGTTTTGAACCTTGGAGAACTATGAAAAGAAAACTCATTGCCTAAATTTTTTTATAAAGATAGAGAGAAGGGTTAGTAATATACATTTAATTATACTACATTATTTTCTTATCCTGACAGATACGCGTATTTCGTCTACAATGTGCAGACTTCTTCAGTGTTTGCACATAGTAGACGAAATACGCGTATCTGTCAGGATAAGCAAATAAGGTAGTGGAATTAAATGGAAAATACTAATCCTTTTCTCTTTCTCTCTCTCTCTTATATAGGTATTTCACAAAGACGCCCACATTCATCAGGATTCATAACTTTTTAGAAAAGCTGACAAGTTACACAAGAGTCCAACGATAATATATCCATAATATCCAGTTTACGGGAAAATTCAATGATTGCTATTAATTGCCTTTCTGCTCAAGTAACATGGTTAATACACTTCAACCCTTTTAATCCGTTTCTCGTACATCAATCATCAAACTTTTCTCGACCGATCTTTCAGGGTACATCCCGACCAACCCCTCAATACAAGGCACCGAACAAAACAGGTACCTATAACAACAACGGCGGCAAATGCAATAAGCTCCAATCGAATTAAGCTTAACAAACTTTTCTGTCATGTCAAATTGATTTTGCTCTCAATATTACTCCCCCGGATGGGATACCGATCGTGAAAGCTTCTTCCTTAGGTACACCTCCAGCTATACCCACAATAACAAGCAAAACAATTTCTCGTTCAGTTCGGGGGAAACTGATTTCGGTTCCAGCACTACTGACGCAATCGTTACGTTCCGTTCCAATCTCGAGCTGGGTTGAAAAGATGCAGACACTCATTCATTCGCCCCGACCCCCGATCGGTATGCTTCAGTGGCAAACAACGTTATTAATGATGAAAATAACAACAGAACACGTCGTAAATGAAGGCAGGGAGGGAATCTGATTAAGCGGGATATGCCTTTCATTCTTCTGCGCTAGGAGACCGAGAAAACAGAAAACTCCTCTGCGAAGTTAAAGAAATTGGTGCTGTCAGTCAAGCGATGTCACTCAATTGAATTAATTCAGAAATGTTTCGAATAGTCAGCTGACAGTTATCGAATGGTTGTACGAACTGTCGATCTCCATGAATTGTTTCGTTTTCATGGCTATTATGTCCTTACTGGATTAATGTCCTATGAGCATTTCCACAGTAGATAATTGAGTGCTTTGTTGCACTGTATCACGTTTGCATTATCTGCATATTTAAACGTATACAGTGTTTCTTCTTATTTTGCGAGCGATTTCCCAGCTATCAACTAAGTGTTCTATATACACTTCCACAGTAATTAATTGAGAGTTTTGTATGCCAACCAATGCATGAATTTGTATTTTGTGTGGCAAGCACAATTATACTCTGTGAAAGTGCAGGGAAGCCGAGAAAAACTCCAACCCTAAAGATTTCTTCGACCGAACCGGGAATCGAACCCATCACCTCTGGCTTGGTAAAACCGTGCCTTAACTAACTAGTCTATCTAAGGCCCCGACATTGCCTTTCCGATTTGAGCCATATTTAAGGATATATATATTGGAAAATTCGAGTATTAAAATTTCGATCATCTGAGCACCCCTCTTTTCGCGATTAGAGCCATATTTACGGAAATAAATCGATTTAAGGGTTTGGATGGCCCACCAGCTGACAAATAATGGATTTGGAATATTACATACTATAATCCGGATATGGAAATTTCGATCATCTGAACACCCCTCTTTTGGCGATTAGAGCCATATTTACGGATTTAAATCGATTTAAAGGTTTTTGTAATATTATAAACTGGGAAATCCGGATATGGAAATTTCGATCAGCTGAACACCCCTCTTTTTGCAATAAGACCCATATTTACGGAGATAAATCGATTTAAAGGTTTGGATGGCCCACCATCTGACAAGTCAAGTTTTTTGTAATAATATACATTGGAAAATCCGGGTATGAAAATTTCGATCATCTGAAACCCCTCTTTTCGTGATTAAAGCCATATTTACGGAGATAAATCGATTTAAGGGTTTGGAAGGATCACTAGCCGACAAATAAAGTTTTTGTAATTCTATATATTGTAAAATCCGAGTATGAAAATTTCGATCATCTGAACACCCCTCTTTTCGCGATTAGAGCCATATTTACGGAGATAAATCGATTTAAAGGTTTGGATGGCCCACCAGCTGACAAATAAAGGTTTTTGTAATATTTTACACTGGAAAATTTGGATATGGAAATTTCGATCATCTGAACACCCCTTTTTTCGCGATTAGAGCCATATTTACAGAGATTAATCGATTTAAAGGTTTGGAAGGCCCACCATCTGACAAATAAAGTTTTTTGTAATATAATATATTGAAAAATCCAGGTATGAAAATTTCGATCATCTGAACCCCCTTTTTTGCGATAAGAGCCATATTTACGGAGATAAATCGATTTAAAGGTTTGGAAGGCCCACCATCTGACAAATAAAGGTTTTTGTAATATTACATACTGGGAAATCTGGATACGGAAATTTCGATCAGCTGAACACCCCTCTTTTTGCGATAAGAGCCATGTTTACGGAGATAAATCGATTTAAAGGTTAGGAAAGATTTTTGTAATTTTATAAACTGGGAAATCCGGATACGGAAATTTCGATCAGCTGAACACGCCAAATCCGAATACGGAAATTTCGATCAGCTGAACACCCCGCGATAAGAGCCATGTTTACGGAGATAAATCGATTTAAAGGTTTGGAAGGCCTACCAGCCGACAAATAAAGGTTTTTGTAATAATACAGACTGATAAATTCTGATACGGACATTTCGATCATCTGAACCTCCTCGTTTAGCGATAAGAGCCATATTTACGGAGATAAATTGATTGAAAGGTTTGGAAGGCCCATTAACCGACCAATAAAGGTTTTTGTAATATTACATACTGAGAAATTCTGATACGGAAATTTCGATCACCCCTTGTTTCGCGATTGGAGCCATATGTACGTATGTTTTGTTTCATAAAAAAAAACCTAACAAAATGCGTTTACTCAGTCGTAAAAATCTTATTAGATATAAGCTAAAGCGAAGTGTTTTGGTGATAAAATGCATTGAAATTTTCTTTTAAATTTTGGTTTCCGAAAACAGTCTTTGGATGCCCAAGCCGGCATTTACCCGATTTTGCGGTTATTTGATACAGGAACTCTAAAAAATGTAATGCAAGTGGCTCTTATGACATACGAATCAGTTGAGAGAAACGTAAAATTCAATTTGACTTACGCACTTTTCGTCGAGTTGAACATGTTGCTGTTTGGAAAAATTAAATGTACGTGACATGTTTGTTTACGTTCTAGATATACGCCAAAAATAAAATACGTAAACATGTGTAAAAAATGTTATTTTTTTTTGTGACTATGCGATAATGATTTTTCGGTTATCGCTTATTTGAATTAATCGAATTATTAACCGACATCCCTAGAACCGACCAATCGTGATCCAATGTCAACTTTCCATTAGTGTTCATAGGCACAGACCCTTCAATTTTTGTAATGTCCTCATAGTCAGATTTAAAAGTCGTATTAAAAATGTAGAAATATTCATTTGTTCCGGCCTTATATGAAATTTATAAAATTATTGATTTATTCAAGTTAACTAGAAGGAAGATTACAATTGATCACATGGTGATCTTAACAGTTCAGCAAAATCTCGACCATATTGACAAATCCGATTTGGTCGTTCATTTGAGCCAAAAGTCATCTTCAAGGGAAACCATGCCAATTGTCAATTACAATCCTGCCAGGGAGTTTTTGTCATTGACTAAATTTGTAACGGAATTCAATTAATTAATTCCATGGAGTCGTTTAAGTGAACAAGTCTTTAACTGCCTGGATAACAATAATGTGACAAATCAAAATTACACTTTTTTACCAAGTGAATCTTTGTGTAGCAATGGCAAATCTCAGCACTGGATCTTTGGTTCATCTAATAATTTTTTACACGATTATTGTCTTTTTAAACACGCTTAAATCCAACATTAAATAATCAACCGTCTGTCCAAGTACTCTAAACAATATCATGCAAACAATTTCACACAAGCCATTTACATAATCACTGAGCCATAAAATCTCAGCTAAGTAAAAGTCAAGCCGAGCAGCAAACTTGAAAATGAACTGATTGAACTTTCACCCCTTGGAGCGAAAGTAACCCCGACCAAGGTCATTGCCGGAAGAAAGCTTCCGTCAGCAGTACTCTTTGTCTTCAATGACCCATCTTCACTCCACTTGCTGCACCCAAATGCGGAAAGTAGCAAAACTAATTTCGTTTTAAAGGATTAAACTAATTAAGGGCGTGGAAAGCTCGTTTTACCTCCCGTCGTTGTCCACATAGTTCATAACACTAGGTTTTGTAGTGACTGACCTTTATCCCATGAGTACGTGGCACCCAAAGTTCACTCCACACCGGATGAGTCCGTGTCATTGCCATTGCTCGCACATTTAGTGGCACCAAGTCGGAATGCCGTCGTAATTAAACGACATGAAAGGCAAGGCCTAGACGAACCGTACGGAAGGGGACACTACCTCTACTGTCATTACTTTCTCCGTCATTGCTGCTACTATTGCAAACCTACTACTAGCCAGCAAAATGGACGAGGAAAAGGTTCTCATTTTCAGCAAGGCGCAAAACTGCGAAGAAGAGCTAAATTAAATTCACTCTCTAATTAAATTGCTTCATCAATCCGGATAAAGTTCGTTTTTTATTTGCTTTTCCACTAAGATGAAGCAGATGAGTGGAAAATCACTTTCGTCCGCTCTACTCGTCGGATGGTTGAGTGAAGAAATTCAACTGTTACTTTTGGCAATCATTTTTAATCATGCCTGTACCGTGGAAGGGAATTTACATTTTTAATTAATTGAATTTCATCTGACATGAAAACTTTTAAGAGACCACACAGAGATTCTTCACTTGTACCCACGATCTAATGCGTGTGATAAGAAAGGAGAAAGGTGCAGCCCTTACGGCATTATTTGATAACTGAATCAGTATTGTTTATAAATGTACCATGACACATTATTAGAAAAAAATATTTGTAAAGATTTTGACGACGAAAAAATGACAGCCCATGACATTACTAGAAGCTGGCAATAACTTTAGATGACAACTATCAAAATGGAGAATGTTTCAATTCTCGAACACGATGTTTTTCAATTAATGGCTACACAGCTGAGGGAACTAAATGGAAATTCAGCAGTATTTCACTCATTTTCCCATAAAGTGCGGTTACTGCTCATATAAGAGTCATTCCAGCTCAAGTGGGTACACCACCTGTGGTCGATGTCACCTATTTGTGTCAAATTTGGCCAACACGCTTATTTTGGCATTCTGAACAATCGCCTTTTTTTATTTTGCTCTGAAGTGCCTAGATCCCTCTCGGCTACAACACTGGATTATCGAGATTTAAAAAAAAATCATCTTTCAGAAGAGATTACTCCACAACCAAAGCAGCTATTTTCGATCTTAGAACGTCAATGAAGATTATTATAAATGTACCCACATTTTGTTTTTGTTTTTGTAACTACAGTAAACAGACTGATTAACGGCAGATATCCAAATTGTAAAAAAATAGTCTATTTTCACCATGGGCAGGATTTTTTATTTCTTAATATTTTGGCTCAAATTTTCACCACACTTTGAAAAACTCTTCTACTAGATGTTTCCAAGGGCAAATAATTTGGACTAATAGTTTTTGAGATATAACCAGATGAATGAGTGGTAGTTTGGAGCTTTTCTGGTGGAAAATCAATGCTATTTAATATTTTTTTTTTTTTTTTTATTGAATTCCACAATAATATTTTTTTGTTATTTTTCACATGTTCTGGGCAGGATTCTCATTTAATGAAATCAAAACTGTCTCATTTATTTACTTCTGTCCATAATTTAATTGTGGTCCTAAAAGTGAAAAACATAAGATCACAACTAGCTTATTTGGTTGAGGAGTAATCTCTTCTGAATGTTGAAGGATCTAGGCACTTAGCTTGAGCTTGACTGACCGCCCACGGTTGCTACTCTGTTATTGCCAGATCAGCTGTAATTACACAGAGAACCAATAGACGATGCTTGGGACTAGCAATCATCCTCAATGTGTAAAAACTGGTGATCTTAAATTAGGCAATACCAGCGCCGGCCGCGCCCAAACACAGGTCAAGAAAGGAATGGGAAGGATTGTGTTGACATGACACTCGTTTTGATGGAAGCCGAGAACACCTCTGCACTTCCACGAGGAATCACTGGGATGTTGGATAAGAGGGTTGGGTTTGCAGCAGGGTTCGTTTTGGTAAACGATAAGCTGAATTGATGTCCTAACGATCATATAACGCAAAGGAGCTTGGGACTAAACCCACGGTCTTCTGCTCAGTAAGCAAAAACGTTTGCCACTAGGCAGACGAGCACCTTTTTAATCACCGAGTTGCTGTTATTACCATGTAGTCATATTAACAAATAAAACGATTGACGAATCTTGAATGTGGATGGGCCTGAGATTAGACTCATGATGTTCTGCTCACTAAGCAAAAACGGTTGTTCTAAAGCCACCGAGCCCCTTATATCACATAATACCGTTGCTCAAATTTTTGTATCCATTCAAACCCGGAACCAACGACAACAACGAGTTTCGCAAAACACACGATACACAAGCGATTTTACCATAAATCTCTTTGATATGTAAGGACCTGGGACCGCGTTTTTCTGCTAAGTAAGGCCACCGAGTAACCACTGTAACCGACGATCTTTCAAATCCGAAAACTAAAAACGACGAAAAAGTACGTAGTTCCACTTTCACGCGACGTTCAATGTTTCAATTTGCTCTTTCCGTATTGTTCAGGCTATAAATAGGCCCTTTTCAAAAGTTACGCGAGAAATACGCACAATCGTCGCCTGCCTCGCAAAACTGGTTCCAAACGACAACAAAGGCATAAGCAACGATGGATTGTTGAACTTTGCTGGCTCCGGTGGTGTAGTGCACAGCAAAAAAAAATGTAATATCGATCAACGTAATTCAAGCTGATGTATGAAATAATGATGTAAATGTAATTTTGTAATTTATCAGCACACACCCTGGTCGACCACTGTAAACCAATCTGCCGTTAAGCGAGTGTGTACCTACTGAAACCTGGCCGTAGGCCTATGCTAGACCGTATAGCATAACGACCTTCTTCCACTAGCAGGCCTGTTTCTGTTTGCACAGACAGTCCTACTAGTTTCCGATACATTTATAGGGGATAGTAAGGGATTTATAGAATGGAGAAGAGTTATAGAGGTTTTTTTGTTGTTGTTTTGCTGAAAAGAGAGAAACAGAACTATACGAAATTACACCTGCTGAAAAAAAAAGATAAGTCTATTATTTTGGTTAGTGATCGTTTGGATTTGGGTCACCCCACGTTGTGTTTAGGTTAGTATAAATAAATAATACTATATAGTCATATAAATCACCACAGCTCATTATCTTCAGCGTTATCGGTTTTTGTTTCTGGATCTTTAGTTGCCTCTGTGATATACTTACTTGCAGCATACTATTTTGGGAGTGTATATGAGCGTGTACCATGTACGGTAGCTCATCTCTCATCGTGATGGTGGGACATAGTAGGCAAATTAGAGAGAAAACAAGGAGGTATTAGTATTAGTTATATGTAAACAAACAAAACAAAAGAAGAGAAGAGGAAAGAAGAGCAGAAAAATAAAAAGGGGGTTAAGTAGATAACAAAGAAAAGAAACGTAGGCAGATTACTAGAAAAGGCATTATCCGAGACCTCAATCAAATGTCACTCCCGCCGAGATCTCAGCGAAACCCTCCCCGCCGAGACCCGCACAGCCGAGCTCGGTAGAAAAAACTTAGTGTGTAGATAGATTAGTAGCAAAACTAAATAAAACTACTTTATGACTCAAAGTGCAATGAATGAGCGTTAGTTTCGGGATCATTTCAGTGTTAGAGTTATGTTAGTTTTGATCCGTAATCAGCCCTGCCGACCCCTTCAACATTAGTTGCAGGCAGTGGTTGTTAGATAATGCGGCACTGTAACTACTACTATTTTAGAGGTATGATTCGTCAAGTTTATACAACTCAATGTTTCAATTGAGGCAATCTATCTATCTTACAATTACAAAAGCAAACCTAAACTTACAATTATATGCAAATGCAAAATGAAACTTGACAAATCATCGTCAATCCCCTTATTCCAGGGCAGGGCCTGACGATTTGAATCTAATTTTGATCAGTGAACGGGCACCATATGGTACATTTTCTCACCATGAACCTATCATTTCCAGCCTATCTGCACTATTTAATAAATGGAAGCCATAACATGGGTTACGCTCCCCCTAAGCGGGCCCTCCGCATCCTGTCTCTGTCTTATCTCAAATACAAAATGCCAATGGTATGAATGTATCTATATATTACTTGAAAATGACGTACAATCAAACCCGTAACCCACTCACTTGGTTAGGCTTCAGAATCGTCCAGTGGGCAGTGCGCTCTACACTCCAAGTTCCCTTTTTTCAAATTTACCGTAAATTTGATATTTTACCCATTGAGTGTTGATTAGTCACAATGAAACATTGTGACAGAAGTTGAGGCTACTAGCGTATTAAATAATCTAGGTCCTATTTAGGATTATATCAGAAAAAATCCAAATCTGGCCAACGCCCACCCTAAACCTAAACCTGTTCTAATCCACCTGAAATGACTAACGAATGGAAGACTTTGACTACCCAGCCATGCAATAGTCTCATTCCGTGCCTTACGGCAACGTGATGATTCTATTGCGCTCATTTTCTGGCACCACCCAGGGGAGACTTGGTCCTGTACCCAATGCTTAACTTATCTCCATTCCACTCAGCTACTCGCAATTTCTTGTGACATAGTGGGCGGAATATTATTATATGAGACAATTCAATGCAGACGTCTTTCCAAATTTGGCAGATCGACAGGTAATCGGCGAGTTACCACGATAGTTGCTTTTCAACAACTCGACAGCGTCCCATCGTCAACGCCTGCTATGAGAATTTCCCATTGCAGACGCCAACTAAATGACGTCATCGAGCTATCGATCAACTACCCTGGTTATCGCCTGGTACCTTATAGCACGATGCTAGGAGGCGAACCGGAAGAATCAATGAGCTACTTCCCCCTATGTTGAAGGATCTAGGCACTTAAGAGCAAAATCAAAAAAGGCGTTTGTTCAGAATGCCAAAATAAGCGCCAAGTTTTGCTCAAATCGGTGACATCGACCACAACTTTTTTTATATTCTTTACCCACTTGAGTTGGAATGACCCATGAGAGAAAAGTTTATTCAGCTTCCACCATTGTTGAGCTATTTTTAATCCAAAGCAACTATCAATAACCTGAGATAAAACAATAGAATTTTTATAATAATCCACATGGGGACCACACCAATCAACGTTTGCTACCAAAAAAGGAATATGATATGGAGTAAATTTGCTCAAGACATCATTTGTGTGTAACAATCCCTTTTGTTATGCCCGCTCAGCCCGCAAGTGACTCTAACCACATTTTCGGTTGGCTTTTTCCACCGAAGTTTGCGAAGTAAGAGGAAAACCCATAAGACACCTAATTTGCTTATTGACGGCGATTTATTAAATTGTTTGTCCTATCGGTCCCTAACAGCCCTATATCGTACCAAGAACTACTAACGGCTTCAGTTACTGTACGAAGTCAGTGTCGGGCCCGTCGATGAACAATAGCGGGCTGGTTCCGCAACGGCTGGCACGAGGTCTCCGTGCCTAGTCGGATCCTATGGACTTTTGTCTCCTTCCATGCCGTTCGTGCCAATTGTGCGTATTGCCCCGATTGCACGTTCACGTCGATTACGGGGATCGGGCTTCCCCCATATTTGGTGCAAACTAGTGCTGGAACTTTAATCCGGATATATCCGTTATCCTGATATCCGGAGTCCAGATCACGGATATGTTAACGGATTTTCGGATATCCGACGGATCACATATATCCGGATAATATACATCCGAATATCCGGAATTGCATACAGCATTTCGTCGAAGAGCATGTTACCCAGTGAGTTCCACCCATCGCTTTTTCTCGGTGGGTTTTAAACCAACCTCTCTTATTTTGTGCAAATGACTAGTTCAACATCGACGCTGCTCACATGCAACAAATTAGACCGACTGGTTTAAGACTCGTCAAAAAAAAGCGGGGGTAGAACTCACTGGGTAACATGCTCTTCGGGGAAATGCTGTATGCCAATCCGGATATTCGGATGTATATTGTCGTACTTAATTATCTTAAAGACAAATCGTCTAACAGAAACCATTGAAGGGGTAAGTGGTGGGACTATCATCATCATCAAGAATGAATTACCATGACCATACCCCATAAACGTCCGACTTAATCCTTGTAAAATAGAAGTATCACACAGAAGGAAAGACATCCATAGACCTTTTTGACGTTTAATCGTTTTTCTCTATCTAACACACGGATATGAATGTATTCATTGTTTCTCCACTAATTTATTTTCCTTTGGCTCGCACTTCCTTGGTTTGGATCAGCATTGCCCAACGTGCGGCTCGCAGGCCGGAAGTGGTCTCTGGATCTCATCAATGAAATCATTCTAGACCAATTTTCTTCTTTCCTTTATTTAACGTCGGACTCTGTTCCGCAATCTAGTGCCAATCACTGACGGACATCGATTGCCATCCATTGACGGCAATCGAATGTGCAGGAAGGCAGCTTCCACACCTGCGTAGGATATCACACCCATTCAACACACATGGGCCGGGACCAACGGCTTTACTTCCCATGTGCCTTTACTTCCCTACGTGACCAGAGATTTTTATGCCTCAGAAAAATCCCACCGACCTCGGCTGGGATTGAACCCAGACCCATTGGGGTGTTAGAAAGCAGTAACGCTTACCGCTACACCACCGGCGCCGGCTTAAAGCCACATTTTAATCATCATTATAAATTCAAGCCTCGAATGACTGAGAAATTAACAAAATGCAGCATGAAACATGTTCATTGAAAGTCATTTCAAAAAGCAAGTTTAGAAAGGTTGAGCAGGTCTGGTTTAGATAGTGCAATAGTATGCGCCGATTGAGCGTCGAAAAGCTTTATGGGATATGAATAAAAACAAAACACATGCTACACGGTAAGAAAAATTTACCCAAAAGTATGTTCTTTTCACTCATCTCGGCACTATAATGCCGAAAGCCAAAAGTAGGTAAAGCAGGTTAAAGATGTTTCCATTTACTTGTGTGCAATTCGTATGGAATTTTCCATTCGCTTTCTACTCAAAAGTAAGTTATGTACCCAAAAGTAGGTGAATGTGATTATTCTCAACGTTGGGTTCCAAGACTTTACTACCCCTTTTGGGTGGTTTAGCTCTTCCGTTTTTGGCAACATTAGAAGGAGAAAATAAGACAAACAAGTCAAAAGTAGGTAAAGTGAACTGGCCGCTGGGTTACTTTTTTCTTACCGTGTGGATAGTGGGAAAGATACAAAGAAAAGAGGAAAGGATGATGAGCAACCAACGATAAAGACTACTGGCACGACAAACTCTGTTTGCAATATAATTAGATATATATATGATATAGATATAAAAGAATCTATTTTTTGCATTTTCTTTGTTTTTTAAAGGTTCACTGCTCAGCTCTATAAAGCCCTGTTTAATTTATTTTGTGCAATATTTTTGATGGGTTGTTGTTGGAATCTTTTCTTTTTGCCTCTCGGTGTTTTGATTCCTCTTTCCAAACATATCGACAGTGAGCATGCATAGGGGCGTAGGCGATGATCAATTCGCTTCGTCGGCATCAAAATAATTCATTATTCTCCACAATTATTCATACATTATTCAAGTTTATTTAAATTCGATCATTAAACGTTCGTTGATTCCGATTCGGGTTTGAGTTCCATTTGCTCGGGTTCGTTAAGGACCTGGTCGTTCATTGACTGAGTTTTCTTAGGTTTTCCTCAGGGGTCTGCTCAGGTATGAGGAAAGTCGGGGGATTTTTAAATCAGTCTTTGAATATACTGAGTGGAATTCTTTTTTCTTTTTTCGTCATGCGGATGTTTGAATGGCATGCGTTTTTGCGAGTTTGAGTGGGTGCGGTTCGCATTTGAGTCGGATGCAACGGCTGTGCACATTTGAAAGATTTTTTCCAGCGCTTGATTTATATATTTTCAGTAGTGTAACCACAAGATGAGAAAATTATTATATGGAATGTTTTATATTTTAAAACATTTTTATTTATTCTTTGCTATACAATTTATTCTTCTATTATTTAACTGTACCATTAATCCCGTTCGTGCATATTAAAGAGGTAAAATTTTAATTATCATTCTAGTAACCCTACGACCGTTAGAAAGCGATATGCTGGTAGCCTTATTTGCTGTTTTGTTATGATTCTGTGTTCCATTTCGCATCGTTTCATTTCGCTTTTCTCCATTCCATGTGCTAAATGATGTTTGTGCAGTTTTTAGCTTGAAAGTTTGAATACTTTTTTTTTTATATAATTTTTCCCAGTTACTTCCCGTCAGTACCCAATGGATGCAGGGAATGATTTTCATTTTGTTGGATCATCTTGTTGGAAGGAGATTCTCTTATTCCGGCGGGTTTCGCGTAAGTGTCTCTGCTTACGGGCGCATCCAACCCTTTGTGGCCCTTCATACAGCAGTATGTTGAATTCATAATGATTACGAAAATTGATCTTGTTGTTGAGTTGAGTCGCATGCAGGGCAAGACCCAAGCTAGGATGGTGGCTTCTTACCTACATACAAACATACTATTGAAAATTTAGTCAATTGCTGAATTTATGTATGGGCCCAAATTAGGGACACTTAGGCCCACAATACCTGCATTTCCCCTATAATGCGTTTTTATAATCAAACCGTTATTTTAAACACAGAAAATGGGTAAAAGCAAAGTATGGAGTCATTTTTACCCATCTCCTGACAACAAGGAAGCAACTTGTAAATACTGCAATAAGAATAGAGCAAACGGTGGGTCTACGTCGTCGTTATAGAACCACTATAATTCTAAACATAAAATGTTAAATTCGGAAGAACCTGCGGTTCTCTACCTCAACCGATAACGGAGAAAGATGTTCAAATGCACCTGTAAATATGCCATCCAGTTGTTCTGGAAAAAGGCGTCGCACCAGTACCGATGATCGCCCTGTCAAACAAGTGAGCTCTGTACGATCCGAAGAAATCACCAAAGCCATTTGTAAAATGATCGCAATGGACATGCAACCGTTATCCATTGTCGCTGATGTTGGGTTCATTGAGCTTATAAAAACTTTAGAGCATGGTTATAAGATCCCTTATAACTTGTAAGATTTTTAGATCGATTATAAAAACCATTGCTAATCGATCTTAAAATGTGTACAAAGAAGTTTAGGAGAAAGCCGAACAGAAGCTAAACCAAACAAGCTACGTAGCATTGATAACAGATGCATGGATGTCTAATGCTTATGATAGCTATTTGACTGTTTCTGCACACTTCCTTGATAAAGAGTGGATACCTCAAAAGGTAACATTAAGAACGTACGGGTGCTCTGAAAAACACACTGCTGTTAAAATTCAGAGCCAATTGACGGATGTTATAGATGACTGGAACCTTTCCGAAAAAGTTGTTGGTAAGTTTTTTTTAAGTTGTCTGGATTATATTACAAAATCAAATTTCTACGTTGATACATGTATGTCTGTCTGATTTCGGTCCGTCAAATACTCTAATTTAGATCGACTATTTTGTTATTCGTCACAGCGTCTCACCGCTTGGTGGGATGTTCTAGTACTTGACTGATACACTGAAATCAGATATAATTTCAACCACTACTGTCGACCTCTATTTCACCAGTTACGTGTACATCTTTATGTGTTGCAATTTGATTGAAGTGTCATTTATTCCTACGTATTTATTGTATGTATGTCATTTTTTGTTCGAGCAGTTCAGGATATTAGTTTAACTAAAACTATATTCAGCCAAAGGGGTGCTGCACACACGCTTCAATTGGCAAATAATAAGGCCAGGCTCAGCCAATCCGAGAGCTTTCAAGTTCGATTCAAGCGCACAGGTTCTTATACAGGGTGTTCGATTCCTTAGTGCAAATAATTTAAGGGGAGATAGAAGATCATATTTGAAGTAAAACATTGTTCTACGCTATGATCAAATCTCAAAGATTACTGGGTTAATGAACTTTTTCTGTTTTGGTCTATACCTGCCATAAATTGGCTCTAACTCAAAACTCTTGCCTTCATTGGACAGCTTGGTAAATTTCCTACTTAAAAGTGTCATTTTTACTTTAAGTAAGCTGCATTTAGACACATTTTAGGGATAAACAAGTTTAAAACATGTGTTTTCCTACGGGTTTTCTCTTATTATTTAAAAAAAATATTACGTATAAGGGAAAACCCGTAGTGTATTGTTTTGTCAAACCAAAAGATGCCTATCAATGCACTCTATAACTCTCTGTTGACACCAATTTTCTATCTTGTTTAGTTTTGTCGCAATTTCGTACTAAACACATCATGTTGGGTCGTTAATTGCGTAAAACACGAATTCAACCCCAGCGTGCGTTGCTGTTGACCTCCGTTTGCAGTGCGCATAGCACACTTGATCGCCACGCGGATTGAGCTGTCCAATGAAGGCAAGAGTTTTGAGCTAAATGGCATAGTTTTAGAAAAAGTTCAATAACTTAGTAATCTTTGAGATTTGATCATAGCGAAGAACAATTTTTTAGTTCAAATATGATCTTCTATCGCCCCTTAAATTATTTGCACTAAGGAACCGAACACCCTGTAAAAGAACCTGTGCGCTTGAATCGAACTTGAAAGCTTTCGGATTGTTTGAGCATCGCCTGCAACAAAAGTGCTTAACAAGATGGGATTCGACGTTCTATATGCTTGAGCGTTTGTCTGAGCTCCGTGCTGGGAATCGTTCTGTGTTTAAGTCAAATGTAGCGCTGTAGCACTTCAGCAAGCTGCCACAATATTATGTGCGGACAATTCAGTTACAGCGTCTCTGATTCGCCTTATAATGAAGAGTCTACTTTCTTGACAACTGCTCGCAACTGAACATGACAATGCTATTATTATGACAGTAAAATCACGGATCAGCCAAGGAATTATGCTCAGGTTAAACACTCAAAATTAAGTTACTATTACATTTTAAGTTTATTTGATTTTGACAGGTTCAATTTGAAAGCTAATATCAATTCTGAGATAAACCTCCAGCAGATGACTTGTTTCCACACCATAAGTCGTTACTTTCTGAAGAATCAATAGTTCGTACAAAAATTCGAGAAGAAGCGAAGAAGTGAGCTTGAAATGAAGCAGCTTCAAGATAACCCGGATTCTGCTGTCACAGTGAAAAAAGAAACTGTGTTAGACATGTTGTTGGGTGATGTAGAAGATAATGGAGAAGAAGAATTTGAAAGGTATCTCGTTGAACCGCAAATTGATCTTAACTTAGAACCAGAGTAGCCTTGGGGGTTCCAGCAACCTCAGCTAGCGCTGAACGAGATGGGTGCAGGGTATATTGATTCAGCCAGACGAAACTGTTTGCTTCCAGACACCGTAAATTATTTAGTTTTTTTTTACATCAAAATAGAGAACTTTTGTTACAAAACTTAGGGAAATAATATGAGTTTTTTTGTATTCATGCATCATTTGTTATGTTTTTTGCATTGTTAGTGTAAATGTATGATAATGATATCATTAATTGTTACATAAGAAAAGGATAAATAAGTAGTTATTTAGTGTTAAAAATTGTTTTTAGATAATTTGATCACTTATGCACAATCTGAAACTATTAAAAATCCGGATGTCCAGATATCCGACTATCCGGATATCCAGATATCCGTCCATTTTTTATCCGGATATCCGGTTGATCTGGATTTGGGATACCATCCGCATATACGGATAATTTTATCCGGATAGTTCCAGCCAGTGCTGCAAAATCTCGACAATACACGGTGATATTGACAATTCTGCTTTGGTCACTCATTTGAGCTAACAGCCATAGTCAAGACAAACCATGTAAATTGTCAATGACAATGCTGTCAGTGGCGAACATGAGAAGATTTTTATATTAACTAATTTTGTAACGACATGGCGCCGATAATGTGAACAAGCATCTACGACCTGAACTAAAGGGTGATACGGTCAAAATTTGGTCAATATCAACTTGACGTATTTCTTTCAATTTTGCATTTAAAAAACCTGAACACCCCTCATTTTGAAGGTGTGTGTGTGTAGAATGTTGCTCCTATTTTGATTTTGGAATTCACTCTTCAGTTGTCAAAATGCCGTCCAAGCAAGAAGAGCAGCGTATCAAAATTTTGCTCGCGCATCGTGAAAATCCGAGCTACTCACACGCAAAGTTGGCAAAATCGCTAAAAGTTGCCAAATCAACCGTTACAAATGTAATTAAAGTGTTTGGGAAACGTTTGTCGACAGCCAGGAAGTCTGGATCGGGGGGAAATCGAAAACCGGAAGCCGCTGAGACGACAAAGAGAGTTGCCGGTAGTTTCAAGCGAAACCCTAACCTCTCTCTCCGAGATGCCGCAAATAAGCTGGGTGTATCGTCTTCAACCGTGCATCGAGCCAAAAAACGAACCGGACTATCGACTTACAAGAAGGTAGTGACTCCAAATCGCGATGATAAACAAAATACGACGGCCAAAGCGCGATCCCGGAGGCTGTACACGACGATGCTGACGAAGTTTGACTGCGTGGTAATGGACGACGAAACCTACGTCAAAGCCGACTACAAGCAGCTTCCGGGACAGGATTTTATACGGCAAAAGGAAGGGGAAAGGTAGCAGATGTTTTCAAGCACATGAAACTGTCAAAGTTCGCAAAGAAATATCTGGTTTGGCAAGCCATCTGTACCTGTGGCTTGAAAAGCAGCATTTTCATAGCTTCCGGGACTGTCAACCAAGAAATTTACGTGAAAGAGTGTTTGAATAAACGTCTGCTGCCTTTCCTGAAGTAACACGGTTGTTCCGTACTGTTTTGGCCGGATTTGGCATCTTGCCATTACGGTAAAAAGGCCATGGAGTGGTACGCCGCCAACAACGTGCAGGTGGTTCCCAAGGACAAGAACCCTCCCAACACGCCAGAGCTCCGCCCAATTGAGAAATACTGGGCTATTGTCAAGCGGAACCTAAAGAAGACCAAAAAAAAAAACTGCTAAGGGCGAGCAGCAGTTCAAGGCAAACTGGCTTTCTGCGGCGAAGAAGGTGGACAAGGTGGCTGTACAAAATCTGATGGCAGGGGTCAAGCGTAAGGCCCGGCAATTCGGATTTGGAAAAGCGGAAGCCTAACTGAATATTTTTCCTGAATTTTATACTAATTGAACTTGAAAAAGAAATTTAATTTGATTTTTTAAATAAACGATTTCACCGATATACACGCGTTTTCCCTTGACCAAATTTTGACCGTATCACCCTTTACTTGGATAACAATAATGTGAGACAGAATGTACGAAATTACATTTTTGTTACCAGGTGAATCTTTGTCATTGACGAAAAAACGAATGAGATTTTGACGAAGATTTTTTTGAGGATCAAGACTGTCAGTGACTATGTAACGAACAATTTAGTCAATATTGCGCCAAAGACTGTCAATGACAATGACAAATCTCAGCACTGGTTCCAGCACTAGTGCAAACGAAAGCTTAGGGTCACCCGTTTCATATGAGACTAGTATGGAAATGTTTTTTTTTTGTATTTTTGTGCGTAAATCACGT
Source organism: Ochlerotatus camptorhynchus (assembly GCF_037179485.1). NCBI lineage: Eukaryota > Metazoa > Arthropoda > Insecta > Diptera > Culicidae > Ochlerotatus > Ochlerotatus camptorhynchus. Next base: position 2,724,708 of record NW_027040817.1, on the reverse strand, counting down.
TCAAAAATTAACTCTCTCGACCATTTAAGCTCAAACAAATTATGGAAAAATAACCTCCGATGGAACATTTTCAAACTAAAGTCAAACGAAAGAGAGGCACCTAAGGTTTCGTTTGGTGCGTCTTTCAGCGATACTGATTATGACGTAGGACTACGCCTTTAATTACTATACTGGGAGTCACATTAAAATTAAATTCTAATGTACGATCTTATTGCGGACCGTCGTAAATATACTTTGAGTTCATTTAAAGTTCAGAAATAGTTTGTTCATAGTTTATAATCGACTTAAGTTTGCTTTCTGAAGAATGAATCTATTCCTGAATCTTTATTTTTGTTTTTGAGTGATTTCTTAAATGTCTAAAAATATAAATAATCAAATCCCAGTGATGAGAGACCATCCTGAAACAAATAATGAAGAATCAATCACATTTTCGTAAAATTTGAACATTTTATATCCGAGATTGCAAAAATCTTTGTCAGGTCATTTGTTTTTTTTTACTCAACAATTTTAGAAAATAAAAAAATTAGCATGAAAATTTTATGAAGTTTTAGTTGTGAAATTTTATGCTCGTTTTTTAATTTTCTCAAATTCTTCTAATAAAAACAAATTTCAACTTTACCTAAAAATTTGGCGGATTAAAAGGGTATTGAATTCGTTAGCTGTTGCCCAAATCTATATACCTAAGCGTACTCAGTATTTTTTTGTGAAAAACTTTGGAATGGTTTCATCTGTATTTCAGTATTTGCAATCGTGTTCATATGTTTTATCAACTTTATTGTATTTTGTCACAACACATAACTTTCAATTGGATGTTTAGTAGAATTGCATGGAATATTCTTTATTTCTGATATTGCGCTAGTCAAATGTCAAAATATCCACTTGACTCTTCGACTTACAAACTAACAAATCAGCTTATGGATTGTTAAAACGGCTTGTTTACCGATACGACAAATAAAAATAATAATAATAATAGCCATAGTACCTGTCACGATTAGATATGGTTAATAAGACAAAAAGAATGACAAACTAACATCCCTTCTAACGAGCCATCAGAAATAAGAACATCTGAGCATCAGAAGTCCGTTCAAAATTAACGAAGTTGCTTGTACCTACTCAAAAGGAAGAAAGGATTATTTATGGATATTAATAAATACAATCCAGAGTTAAACATGTATTCCACTTATTTGAAAAATCTGTATATTAAAAAAAAATCTGTAATATGTATGTACAGATATCTGTATCAACATTTTGAGAAATCTGCTTCGTTACAGATAAATCTGTATATGTGGCATCACTGGCTCCACTCAAACCGACCGGAGGAAAGGCTTCCCGGAATAGGAAGCATGACTAGGCCACCATCATCCGGTTGGCATCAACTTGCACTGGTGTAGACTCCATTTGAAGAACAACCGGCCCTTTTCAGGGCCACCAATTCAAAAATGGAAAGAGTTCAGAACTAAATGATCCACAATTTTTGTTCCGTTTACTATCGATTTTACGTCAAGCTTCCATTCGAGCCCTGATATTAATAATAATATAATAATATTGCTATCCTACCAGAGACACCGTGATTATGTTATAGTAACAAACACATTTTAAGCCATTCGTAACTTGTCTTTTAGCCTGCTATCCACTGCCGGGCCTGTCGCAATTGTGATTTTATAGTTTCATGGAAAATGATTTCATACAATTATCTTGCCCAGTGCAACGATTTTGAACCCGGGTGGCTTTACCAGTGTCTGAAGTCTGTTTCCAATTTATGCAAATAATCCATTCCTCATCTGCAAATAATCCAAGTAATAAATTACACAAATCAGATCTGATCCCAGCAGCAACGCAACCCTGGATAAATTTATTCCTCTTCTCTGAGCGCTCAAAAAGCTCACTGCTATTGCAGCACACTACTTCTTGCATCACGCTTCCTACAGATCCCTCCCTATTTTAAGCTGATCTGTGAATACAAGTAGGAAAATTCTTGATCCCTCACTTGTGGTCGGATTCATGGAAGATATATTGTATATTATAGTGAGCAGCTCTTCATTCAGACTGGGAGCTTATTTTACACAGTAATCAGTTGTTTTTGTGAGGCCTGGATAGCCTAGTCAGTAAAATAGCAGAACACCAAGCCGGAGGTGGTCGGTTCGATATCTCGCTTTTCCTGGACATGGAGCATCATTGTGCTTGCCACAAAACTTGCGTCTGAAAATGGAATCGGAAGATGAAATACACGGAACAGTTTGCTATAGAGCGATAATTTTATAAATATTGAAACATTTCGAATTCAGTTACGATTTTGATAATGAATTCCAAACATCGTTGGTCTATTGCGTCTCAGAATCATTTCAGCAACGACATTCCTCGCAATGTATTAATTGGTAGTTACTCCCCATGGATCCCACATAAATAACCAAAATGAAATTCATCTGTTAACGAAGCAGTGACAAATAAAAACTGTTAGATGGTAGCTTTTTAAATCACATTCCATTCTATTACCTTCCAGTTCAATACCGATCAGTCTGTAAAAAGAAATTGCATTCAATGTACTTTTAACCACATAGAACCATGCTGAATCTTTTATTTCACCCTCCAACTCGTCACCGTACCAGCGACAACAATTGGCAATAAAGATGATGAAAACACGATAACAGCACACCCACAGAGACAGATTGCTCTGCTGATACGGAAGTTGCCTGCATTGCAGAATGGATCCAAACCTGGATCAACGTTTCCTTTGAATAGAAAATGAATTAAGCGTGTGTGCGTCATCGTAGCCAGAACACCAGCCGATGTCGAGGGTTGTTTTTATGGCTGTCCCGCACACAATGAAACCCCACGAATGGTTTTTCCTTTTGTCATTCAGGATCGAGATTCAAATCCCTGGGACCACATTATGTAACCCAGTCGAAACGACTTTTTCATACAAGCTTTCATACCGAAAAACGCTTCGTTTCAACTTTCCCAGTGAGGCCCCAGGAGATTATCGTGGAACGCACTTTTCCATGTTTTGTCTGGTGAAAATCAAAAACCGCATAGCTTGACGCGTCAATGACATTAATTTGAATCTTGATATGAGTGGTCATTGGTTTGGAAGAGCCGGGAGATAAGCGGTGGACTTTGCGGTAACGTATAATCCATCTCTCTATTCATTGGTATCGAGACATCAGTTTCATGAACATCGATTGTGAAGGACTCGAACAAGTAAAATAGCATTGTTATTATTATTTTTTTTAGAATCATTCCAGGTGATTGATTTAAAAAAAAATTCACACAAAAGTTATACAGTCATCTCTCGCTCGTTGGAGGTTTTCTCGTTGAGGTACAACAAGCAGACCCAATCCGGGTGGGAACTGAATCAAAAACAAATTTGCTATTAAATAGTGAACTGGTAGAATTTTTGGGAGCTGAAGGACCGCTCGAAATCTCCGCCAATGATTCGCTACAAATAACTAGAAGCTCGTACAGTGTACAATAGTCCAAGATAGGTATTTAGCAGGAAAGTAGTCCTAGAACTTTTGCTTTAATATTTATACTTTTGGTAAAGTTAATGTGCTTAAAATGCCCCTCCTCTTGGTGGTTGATGGGGTGGTCCTCAAACACTATTGCTTACAACCATTTAAATAAGGGACCTTTTAAGCAAATAAACTTCACCGAGGAAAAATATGGACTGAATATTAAAAAAATCGTTCTACGACTACTTTCCTGCTAAATGAAGGAAGGAGCTATTCAAACATTCCAATTTTCAGTTACGAAGTAGCTGTACCGAAGATGTTGATAGTGGTCGATTCTGGTTTGACATCGGTGAACTTCACTAGAGATAAGTGAACCATGAATTTCGAGAATGTTGCTAGCAGCCGTTAGGATCGAGAAAATTACAATATTTTCCAGTATGCTTTCGATGATACGTCGCAAAGCAGCTATAGACGAGCGCAGCAGTGCGTGGCGCAGGCGTGTAGTATCTCGAAGCGTTCACCGACTCAGAATAGGTGGTCGAAGTGGTACCGTAATCCGGAGGCAAAAAAATCACCCGTGTAAAATTGAGCATTATAAGTTGCGTTTTTAGATGTCACGTATAAAATTTTCTGTGATAGAAGAGAAATTTTGATAGCATTTCAACATGAGAGTCCAATTATTGCTTTGACGTGTTTCTCATAAAAATGTAAATTTTATTTTATAGGGTAGAGCGCAACCTCGTCGTAATCGCCCATTTCCACCATTCTATCGAGCAGAAAACATCAGTAATCTTTTTTTTTTGACCCATACTACCGACGCCAGGGAGGCAGCTCCCACACCTGGACCCTACCTATCGACCCATCAGCTTATGAACCGGGGACCAACGGCTTTACTTTGCTTCCGAAGGAAGGCGTGATCAGAGATGTTATGTCTCAGAACATCCTGGCGGTGCCGACTGGGATTGAACCCAGGTCTGCTGGGGTGAGAGGTAATCACGCTTACCACTACACCAACGGCGCCGCTTTCAGTAATATCAATGATTTCACCGTGCGCAAATCAATAATACGTTTTTTCTATGTGTTAGGTCATAAGCTACAAAACAAAGCCTATACGAGCACGTTGTATGGATATTTACACTAATTGTTCTCAAAACAAAAGAAACGCTTTTATTAATTTTCTCTGCCTTGTTTCGTAGAACGAAGAAAAACCTAGAAAAACCAGTGGCGTGTTTGCATTACGACGGAATTGAAACAATTCGGAATCAAGCATCTATGTTAGATTTTTGACAATATCTCAATAATGTTTTACTCTTTGTCAAATTCAACGGTACGCATAGAAAGGTAATTAAATTTGGAAGTCATTTATAGTAAAATCACTCCAGTTTTGGTTTAATATTCGATCGAAAAAGAGAGGCCAAGTGCGCGTTGTGCTTAGTAGGACGTAAATTAGATTAAAAATTCTACATTTCAATTTTATTTATTTGACGTTCATTTGGGTAAGTGGTCAATTCGGGCGAATGTTATAGAATTCTCAAAACAGACTAAAAAAACTCTCTGAATGATAGTCCGTATGGCCAAGTAGACTCATTTAAAGCTATTTTCTTGTATGTAGAGTCACATCCGACTTTGAATGAATTATAGCGCACAACATTTTCGTCCATCCGAGACGGAGCAAGTATTGTAAAATCAGTTGGATTAACCATCTTTAAACAATTGTCAACTATCCCAGTGATTTTATAATCAATTACATGTCTTGCAACATTTGTGAAATACATCCAAAATCTTTATGAATTCTTGGAGGACTGATCTTCATCTTTTGACCCGGTAGGGTAGAGCACTACTTCGTCGTAATCGCCCATTTCCGTTCTATCTATCAGAAAAGATCAATTATATCAATGATTTCATCGTGCACACATCAAAAATAGGTTTGTTCCGATGCGTTAGTTCATTAGCTACAACATAAATCATATCAGAGCGCATTGTATGAATATTTACGCTCATTGTTCTCAAAACAAAAGAAGCGCTCTTAGCGAATCCCCTTTTTCTACGTTCATCCGTAGGACGAAGAAAATCTAATGGTGTTTCAATGCGTTATGACGGAATTGAAACTCGTAGAAAGAATTTAGAATCAAGAAGCAGTAATAGATTTTGAACAATATCTCATCAACTTGTGACTCTTTATCAAATCCAACGGTACGTATGGAAAGGTGAATAAATTTAGAAGTCATTTCTGACATAAATATTCCATTTTTTGTTCAAACCCGTTTAGAAAAGAGAGGTGAAGCGCGGGTTGTGCTTAGTAGGACGGAAATTAGACCAAAAACCCTATATGATTTCGATGTTTTGACTGATTTTTCGTTGATCAATAACCTGTTTCCGTTACAAAAATCATATATGCCTTGCAGATGCTTCTTGCTGTATAAAAACATTTTAAATTCATATCTGTTATAAATTGGAATTTAAAATGCACAATAGTTGCAAATCAGCATTGCCAATGCTTCGACAATAACGAGATAATCAAATAAACATTATGTATCTATAAACCTATCTTCTATAAAAATAAATATAAATTGGTTTTTTTATGTCATGTTATAAATCAAAAAAGGATTGACGGATTTGCATGATTCTTTTTTGGCTTTATTCGTCTTGGATCCCGACGGGTTTATGCATTGACAACAACTCACTAACTTATAAAAACATGTGAAAAATAGGGGATAACAAATCTCGATTACTTTTTCGAAGGGACGTATCAGCTTTTGTAAACAATGCATTTTATTGTTGGTTTGGCGTAACTGTTAGCTCACCCATGCATATTAAGAACACTATCAGTTAGGGGAAAATTTCTAGGTAGTGCTAGCATGCGTGGTCGAGCTACCAGTTACGCCAACCTGACGATAAAATGCGTTGTTTACAAAAGTTGATGAAGTCCCTTCGAAAAAGTAATCGAGAAATAGAGTTTTTGTTGCGATTGATGAACCTGTCTTAGTAGCCGTGTATGACTTCTAGAATAAAAATAAAGATTTGATATTTAATCATAATATTCATTGCTTAGTAAATCGCAAATGTTGTGAAATGAAATGTGTGTGAAAAATCGAATTTCTGACTGGATTCAACTAAATTCAGAGCGATTATTGTGTGCTTTCAGTTGTTTACGAATGCCGAAATTGCTGAGATTGAAATGAGAACATATCATCAGCAGTATATGTGTTCGCTCTAGATGGCAAAACGAAAAATGTCGTGTATTATAAAGTATTGCAATGAGTTTCAAAAATATTGACAACATGGGATTGGATTTGTAACCTCGATGTGAATAAAAAAAAGTCTTTACGAATTTGGTTCGAATCACAAAGAATTACATTCACCTTTTGAATCGTTATAATTAACCACTTCATTTGAGCAGTTAAAATGACGTTTACTACCACTCGAACTTTGAAATAAAACAGATTTTTTGTTCTAGAACCACAAGAAAAGTAGCCAACATTTGTGCGTTTCATAAAAATAGAAATTAGTTGGTCCAGTTTTGTGAAATCGCTGGTAGAAAGTCACGCCAAAACTGCTTGACAAAGTGGTCAATTCGACAGTGAGCAAGCATAAGGGCGTAAACGCGATGATCCTTTATCTTCGTCGATTCTCTCTTTTGTTAATAACTTGCTAGAATTAACGTTTCTCGGTGCGTTTGTTTTTGATAGCCAATACAACCTGTTACAACTCTGCATTGAACAAATTCTAGAAAACTGTTTCGTTTAGCTGTAGCAATGCAATGAGAAAATCAATGAAGAGAATCGATCATCGCGTATGCGCCCTTATGCATGCTCATTGTCAAATTCCTACAATCCACATTGAGGCCGAGCGTAGTTTGCCGGGTCAGCTAGTTATTAACACTACGAACATGTAACGGCAAGTTTGCAATGACATATCTTAGCCATTTCTTCATGGATTTAAAAAAAAATGTCGGTACCTCTAGAATTCCTAGGGTGTGTACTGCCTATAATCGCATATCAATCCGATATGGATTTTCGTCAATATTAAGATAATAGCACTATCCACTATCAAGTGGAATCTACTTTTATATTACGTGATAAAACTACGGACATTAATAATGAAAAATGTGAAAACAAAATCAAGCCAGTTTGTCCCATCATGCAAAGTAATCGCATATCAGTCCCATCCTGAAATGTAATTGTCCAGAGGTTAAGTTACAGTTCTTACAGCTGATATAGGAAACCATATAAACTGCGTTTCTGCTGATTATAACTTGACAACATTATCGATTAATTTACTATGATTTTTTTTAATTTACATATAAATTGCACTTCTTAAATTCAACTGCCATTTTCTCAATGCCTATTTTTTCTATATGGGACTGATATGCGATTATAAACAGTGTAGATTATTTTGATTAAAAAAGACTGAAAGTAGGTCGGTTGCTGTTTTTACAAGCAAAAATCGTCGTTACACGTTTATTTTTAAAGGTGTGTTTATAAGTTTGACCAATGGCATAAGATCTATAATTTTGATAAATGGGCACACATGTTCAGAATTATACAGAATACAGTCATGGTTCCTATATATGGATACTTGAGACAACGGAACGGTCCTCCGGGAGATCTGGAACATTCTCAGAAGTGACCAATCCACGAAAATGATCCTAGAGCTCCGCATTTTTTTTTTTCAAAACACCCTGAACTCTTTGGTGCAAGCAATGGAAATATTTACCTTATTTGACAAAACCCAGGTAATCATGACGTTTGATTATTGAAAACAATTTAAATAAAGAAAAGAGACCTACTGCTGCCATGATTACCTGAGATTTGTCAAATAATGTAAATGTTTACACCGATTGCATCGAAGAACTGTGATATAAGAAAGCATTTGGGGTCGTAACATAAACAGTAACACCCGGATGGCAATGGGATTGTTCTTCGGAAGATCTAGATCATCCGTAAAAGTGGTCAATTCATGAAACTGATCCTAGAGCTCCGTGGTTTTAATGAAATTATGTTTTTTTTTAATTAATTTAAAAATTTACTATAATGCTGATGGTGGAGAACACAATTTGATTCACTTAAGCTTCTTTTCACTTCAAAAGGAGTTTCACAGTTTCTTTTCTGAGCTAATATTAGTTGGTGTTCACAAGTCCCACAAACGGTCTTTGTCATCCTTATGGACAATCGATTACTACCATCGTGTTCCGTTTTACTATACAGTCATGTCCCAAGATAGATTTTGTGCTATATTGAAACATTTACGTATTGCTGATCCCAAGACAAGAGCATCAAAAATTTAATTAACTGGAGATAAACTAAAGGAAGGTCCATCAATTATGTCACGCATGTTTGGCCCATTTCAAAGCCCCCTTCCCCCTTTGTCACATTTTTTGTATGGACCTTAAATTTTTTTTTTGTATTGCTCGTCACAGTTTCCAACTACCCCCTCCACCCTAAAAGTTTGACATAATCAATGGATCAATCCTAATGGCCATTAGGAACTAAGAGTAAACTTTATGCGCCCCTATTCATCTTCAAAAACCGTGACAATCGATCAGCGAAATGTAGTTAAGTATACATGCCATCGAAACCTTCAAAATTTGGGATGAAGATGAAGGTGATGACAGATGCGCATAACTCATATGCCTGCAATATGCAGATGGATTTCGGAGGTATTGGTAAAATACTGAATCATTATTTAGAATTCTTAACACTATACATGTAACTGCAGGATCACACCTTTTGTCAAAAAATATAACCCGCCTGTTTCTGCTCGAACGAAAGCCTGCACTTCCAATTCACCCCAACTACCGATATAGAAAACGATGGAAAATAAACAATCAAAAAGGATTGCGCTTGATCTCAATGAGGGTTTCGAGGATAGTGGCAGGGAAGTCGTAACTGACCATTTTTTTCAGTTCTGCTGAGCTCTGTCATAAGCTGTATCTAAAGAAAATAATGTTGACCGGGAAAATGAGGAAATCTAGAAGAGAACTTCCATCGGAATGTATGACGACATGCCGTTACAGTTTTTCGGAGGCTTCGTAGTCGGTGTAAAGATTTTTACCCACCGTGTTTGGAGTGTTAACAATTAAACCAGCTTTCAAAATGCCGTATCGTCAACATTCAGCTCTAACAACGGTTGTTACATTTCTGACAAAAGTTTGTAAGGTCTAGCAGTAGGGCAGCCGTATATTTGACCAAGATTGGTTTTAAGTAGCATTTGCTGCTACTAACGTGCTGTTTTCAATGTTTCTTGGTTACCTGGGAGCTGCAGCTGATGAACAGTGGCTTCAAATCTAACCATGTTGTTATCGTTATTTAGTTTATAATACTCTCGTACGGGCTCACTCTAACAGCAGCAAATTTATTGCAAAACAATGCCAAACAACGATCACAAAGCAAGTTGGTAGATTCAACCACCGTCGATGGTCAAATTCGATGAGATGTGCGCAATTTAAATGGAAAATTTCTCCACAGCACCCAAGGCATTCGATTTGTCGTTTAAGTCCTAGTACTGTTAAACAGCATTTACCACAAATACTCGAGTAAACCATGCTGAATCGGTGAAGCAGATGGAATACTAATCCTCTTAGTCAATATAAAGTCAGACAATAAGAGGAACTGATTTCTGCTATGTACGTTTACAATAGCAGCGTTGATATCAGAAACGAAATATATGTCATGCGTTTGATGCAAACTGGATGTAACGATGGTTTCAGTTCTTCTATAGTAGCTCACCAACTAAATGTAATCTTTGCGGTAAAAAAATGAATTGATAAAAATCTGCACTTTATGACAAAAAAAAAACGACGCAGCACAAAATCATCAATACACGTTGTTAGAAAACAATAACAACCTTGTTATTTATTTCACCGCATCTTGAACTATTTGTGTGATGTCGAACATAAAATGAAAATAATATTTGCATCAGCCTGGGGGATTCGAAGTAACTGTCACTTAAAAAAATGTCATGACGATTGCATGAATGTTTGATATAATCAGTATATTTCTGATATACAACTCTCAACTCTCAATATCCATTGAAAGGACCATCGAGATTTTGAAAGATCGAGATATAGAACATGAATAGTGTCCCTAATAAACAAATGCCATAAACGAACTGTATCCCGGTAGGGGAAAACTATCCCACAAATGGTTTGGATGATACCCTGAACATGAAGCTTTTATGGTTATTTTTATTAGGGGTATCAAACTTCCGTCGGTACGTGGGCACATGTGTCCTCTCTACACAACTATGGTACACAGATGTCCGATCCTTACCCTTCCGAACGGACGCTAGTTACACTCTGATCAAGGGGAAGCCGTTTGGAGTGGATGGGTCGATAGGTAGGGTCCACGTATGGGAGCTGCCTCACTTGCGTCGGTAGCATTGGTGCTCAGTACGGAAAACATGATCGACGGAAAACAAATCAAGAAAAAAAAAAGATATTCCATAGGGTTAAATACCCCATTTCCGGCTTATTAAGCATAACACGCACTTAGTCTTTCTTAATCTAGATCAGTTTTGCACCAAACGGAATGTTATTATTACTGATGGCTTCCAAATTTATTTGCCTTTCCGTACGTACCATAAGATTTGAAAACAAAAAACCAATCGTTGAGATATTGTCAAAAGTCCAACACTGCTTCTTGACGCCAAACTCGGCCTACGGATTTTAAACTCGGCCTAACGCATTGAAACGCAATTGAAACGCCAATGAATTATCTTCGGCCTATCGTATGAAGATAAAAATTGATTCGGTCGGAGAGCTTCTTTTGTTTTTGGGAATAATGGGTGCAAACTTTCATACCACGCGTTCTCATTGACTTCGTTCGGTAGCTTATTAACTAAAGTATCGTACCAAACGCATAATTGACTTGTTAACTCTGAAATCATGCATTTATTTGAAGTTTTCTGCTCGATAGGCCCAAAATGGGCGATTAGGCCGAAGTAGTGCTCTACCCTACTGATCTAAAATTGAGTTCGCGTTTGGAAGGGACCGAGATAACGATCGACATATAGAAAAAAAAAAGTGGCCTCATATCTATAAATGCAATATCGTGATATGAAGAGTTCACTGTACTACATATCCCAAGTAACATTATAAGTTTTATCAAGGTTTTAAAGCGTTCTACAAGTCCAATTCATGGTCTTCAGAACCCTCATAAAACCAAAATTGTTACTTGGATGGGCCACGCCAAGTGACCCAGAAAAACAAATATGCAAAAGTGCAATTGTCCTCTTCCGATTTGGATGCAATTTGGTGGAGATGTTTATTTTCGTCTAAATTTTAAGAAACCAAATTTTAGTACCGTTCACGGGGCATTTTATTGATTTCGTGATTTTCAAGAAAGCACTCTTTTTTTATTGGAGATATTGATATTGAATAAACAAATAGAGTGTTTTAATTTCGCGGAATGTTGTCTTTATTTATTTATTTATTTATTTATAACTAAACATCAACAGGCGCTATTGGCCCCAATGATTAACCTAAACTAAATATGAAAAGTACTCTTTAGCATGAACATAAGCATGAGCATGATTGACCACTGTGGATGCAATTCCGTTATTGCCAGATCAGCTGTAATTACACAGAGAACCAATAGACGTTGCTTGGGACTAGCAATCATGCTCAATACTGGTGATCTAAAACTAGAGGGGCCTCATAGCCTAGTCAATAAAGGCACGGTATTACCAAGCCGGAGGGGGTGGGTTTGATTCCCGGTCCGGTCGAGGGAATTTTTCGGGTTGGAAATTTTCTCGACTTCCCTGGGCATAGAGTATCATTGTGCTTGCCACACAATATACAAATTCATGCATTGGTATTGACATCGAAAGCTCTTAATTAATAACTACACCCAACCGGTGGATGTAAGATTCGCTTACAATTATGTGGGATTCATCATCAGAGGATGTAAGTGGAGACCGCATGAACCGAGGATGCGATATACCTAGCTGCGGTCCAATGCAAGAAAATTGGAGACCGAAAAATGTAGAGTGTATTAGTGAGGTAAATTTATTATGTCGAAAAAAAAAATAGGAAAAAGGTTGCCGACTGGACTCGAACAACGAACGTTGCGATTATCAGACCTGTGCTTTCTCCACTGCTCTCTCCATGCTTCTGAATAAGGATAGCCTAAAAGCAATCAAGAAGCGTTCCTTTCCTCTCACACTTGACTTCGTATGCTTTTTCTGCTGGAGAGATTCGAGGCAAGTGTGTGCGTCGTTCTACCATGTTATACATAAAAATCAAGGCAAATGCTTGCTTGTGTAGGTGAAAGCACAGACAGAGCACGAAATAAAAAAGGCAAAAAACCATTACATCGCCTGTAAGGTCAACTTCTAACATTCGCTGCGATGTTCATAAACAGAGGATGATAGGAAATGGAACTAACATTCATTGTAATAGATTTTTGGTTTGCGTGTATGGAAGCGCATTTAGAGCACTAATTTGAGAGCACGCAATAAGCTTATATGCGCTAAGCAATAAGCTTTAAATGTGAACAAGAAGAAGAAGAAAGATCTAAAACTAGACAATATCAGCGTCAGCCACGTCCCAATGTTGTTCAAGAAAGGAATGGGTAGGTATATGTTGACGTAGTACTCGCTTTAATGAAAGCCGAGAACACCTCCGCACTTTCGCGAGAAATCACTGGGATGTTGGATATAAGGGTTGGGATTGCAGCAAGATTCGTTTTGGTAAACGATATACTGAATTGATGTCCTAACAATTCAACTTTGCGAAGGAGCTTGAGTTTGAACCCACGGACTTCTGCTCAGTAAGCAAAACTGGTCTCCACAAGGCCACCAAGCTTCTTATATCACGAAACAATTACGATTAAGTTACCGTTCAACTTGTTTTTATTAGGTTTCGATCCCGGCGGCAACCTGACCGACGACGACAACAACTTCTTTTCAGAAGGATTTGATATGGATTTCCCATCAACAAGTCTTTCCTAAAACTAAAATATTACTTCTTGCACGTACCTGGTCCTCCAACCAAATTTATTTACGCTTTACATCATATAACTCTGTAATGTGCAGGAGCTTCTCCAAGCGAATTTCAATATAATGTGAAAGAGTTTGAGATTGAATCCAAAATTGTCTGCTCAATAAGCAAAATAGGATGCCACTTGGCCACCGAACTCAAACAAATTACGAGTTTCCGTTCAACTAGCTGTTACTAGATTTGAGATTTACGATCACACGTCTTAAACAGACGATCAAAAGATTCAGTGAGCAACAGCTAGCCGAGTTCCTCAATTATTTTATTGAGACGTTATTCGGTAAATATTGAATTGATTTTAAACTTGAAAGCTGGAAAGGATCTCATCCACATGATCTTTAGTTAGCCGCGCTTTGTGTTTCATACACACTAAGATTATTTTACAGATTTCTGTAAAATTTTACCGAAATCTCAACAGCTGAACGTTCGGTAAATAATTTTACAGTTTTCCTGTAATTATTTATAAATATCTGTGAAAAATTCACAGATATTTGTGAAAAATTACAGGAAATCTGTGAAACTGTTTACTGAACGTTCAGCTGTTGAGATTTCGGTAAAATTTTACAGATTTCTGTAAAAATTTCTAAGTGTGTAAGCTTTAAATCAATGGCTTTTTCAAGTTCAACGCCCAGCACAAGTTTGATGTTCCGGAGGAAGTAAGGAAGCAGAAACTTTCAAAGTGTGCCAAGAAATACATGATTTGGCAAGCGATCTGCTCATGTGGCAAATGGAGTGCGCCGTTCGTAAGTGCCGGGACTGTAAACGAGGAGATCTACCTCAAGGAGTGTCTACAAAAGCGTCTGCTTCCTCTGTTGAAGCAACACGAGGGCCTTACATGAACTCCCCCAACGCACCGGAACTAAGGCCCATCAAAAAATACTGGGCTATTATCAAGCAGGCACTACGGAAGCATCTCAAGGAGGTCAAATATGAGGAAGACATGAAGAAAAAGTGGGCTTCCATACAGAAGAAGCTGCAGCCAGATATTTTACAGAACCTAATGAGGGGAGTTAAGCGTAAGGTGCGAGCGTACGGCTGCGGTATTGAAGTTGAATGAAATAAATATTCCAAAAGCTTACTAATGGCTTATATTTTTCTGTCTGGAAGTTTGAAAAAGATCGGTCAACTAGGTAATTATCTACATCGTTTTTTTCGTGATGCAATTTGATGTGGGACACCCTTTACGACCTTCATAGATTTTTTTGTTCCTTGATTTGTTTTCCGTCGATCTTCTTTTCCGTGCTGACTGAGAATGCCACTGACGGCAGTGAGGCAGCTCCCACACCTGGATCCTACCTATCGACCCATCCTTTCATGAATCGTAGGCCATGATCGGCGTGATCAGAGATGTTCTGCCTCAGAACATCCCGGCGGCGCCGACTGGGATTGAACCCAGGTCTGCTGGGGTGAGAGGTAATCACGCTTATCACTACACCATCGCCGCTCCTTCATAGATGTAACAGGAAAGAAAGAGCTGTGTTATTGGGAGGGTGAATGGTAAGGAAACTCTATTCGTCAGTATAGAGCATTTGATGAATCATTAATATAAATGGAATTGAAATAGGGGAAATGTATCTAATGTTGGCCATGGATCTAAGATTGGGCATATCGCTAAAAATCTGCTATTTATCAATTTTATCTAGATGAACTCGTTATTGGGACGTTACTAATGGATATTTTTGGTTGCTATTGAAAATTTAGTCGATTGCTGAATTTATGTATGGGCCCAAATTAGGGACACTTAGGCCGACATTACCTACATTTCCCCTAGATAAAATGAAAAGATCTGACCCGAAGGGTCTGGTGATTTTGGAGCTTTAAGTTTTCGGAAATGCTTTATTCAATTTTCCTTGAACCACCGCAATCACTGATAACACTCTTCTTGCTTATACCTGTGTTCTACTCGTACGCGCAAAAAATCCCACTCCACGCATAGTCATGGTCATACATAAATGAACCAAAAGGTGCAGATCTTGAAACTTCAAAAATAATCTTGATTCGGCTTGTATTGTAATAAAAAAAAACGTGTCACACTCGCACGCACAATAGGCCTTCTTCATTATATGGAACTCCCGCATATACCGCACAAAAAAACACAAAAAACTACGAGGGGATGGGAGGAGAAACTTAATAACACGTCTACACTGATCGACTACCGATCCTGTTCAGTCAATTTGGCGGATTGTTGTCTTTCGGTACAAAATTAACATTGTTCATCCGATACCATTCCAATACCAATTTTGCATAGTGGCACGAGGCTAAATCGGGCCAACGTTGAACCACCATGTTGCTTCTAAAATGAAAGTAGACGTTTTTGGAGGCACTCATTTAGATACATTTCATAATTCACAGTTCCGGTTGTGACGAAAATCTCATTTCATTTACTGCAAATACAGATTGCTTGCCAAACCAAACAGTTTTTAACAAGCTTCGAAATTGTTTCTGCTTAAATGTATCTGCCACGCGGGATTTTCACGGTGTACGAGCAAAATCTTTGCACGGTTGCTTTACTGTTTTGGTTCCATTTTGAAATCTTCACAAGAGAATCTCACCAAATTTACAGGATGTAAACAATACACGTTAAAGTATATTTCAACAAAATTTGGTAATTTTTATCGTTATGGGCAATTGTCAGTGGTGCAAAAATAACGTGGACACCCTTTAATAACGATTTTTTTTTTGTATTTCAATGATAATGATAATGATATCAGCAACCTCAGTGTTAATTGACACTAAAATGAGGGCTAATTGTAAAGGAAAACTTTGAAGAATACTTTTTTTTTCTACCGATTCAACTTCAGGTTTTGAATCTTCTCCTGTAGGATGAATAAACTTGATGATTAAGAAAGAAATGAATGTATTCGCCTGGCTCTGCCAAATTCCATATCTTATTATCTTGGAAATTATATACATTTCGAGATTAATCTAAATTCAAGTAAATGAACGTTCGCTATGTTCGCCAATTACTGCTGCAAATGAAACTATTACCGCAAGTCTTTGCATACAAATGGCTCCATTACGGGAGCCAAAATGACCCGATATACTTGATAAACGAAAGCTCACCATATAATGGTTCTCCGCCGGACGCGACACCCACCGATCGGTAAAAGTATGCGGACACAAAATATGCAAATGGCATAATTAAAGGCTATGAAAGTCTGAAATTGATGTGACCATGCGTGTGAATGTGGTGGACAGTTGGGTGGCCAGCCATCGAGTATTTGAGGTCGCCACGTCAGCAGCCCAGTGGCCGGAACAGAGCGGAAAACAATTAATTTCAATTTAATTAATTGGCAAAACGATGAAACAAATCGGTGGAGGTTCCGTTGGAAGTAAGGGAGGTGTAATTAAAAATTCACAAAAATTACAGCATTGCTATCAACGGCTTCCGTCTTGAAAGTGTGAGTATGGGTTGCGTTAAATTTGACTTTAATATTTCATTGTTATGTTGTACCATTCAATTACTGAAAGCGGTGCGAAAAATTAAATATATACGGAACATACAACACCTTTCTCGCACGAACACACCACTGACTGAGTGCGACATCCACAGGACCAGCGGTGTCAGTCTTCCAGTTTTTTTGTACACGAAAAAAGTTGGGAACACCTTGTTTATTTTCATACCGTAAGGTTCTGTGAGAAGTTCGTTAGCTCAAAAAATAAATAATTGTTGAAACTATTTATTGAACTAACTAATTTCTTACAGAACCTTACGGAACCAAAATAAACAATGGGGTCCCAAATTTTTTCGTGTTCAAATAACTGGAAGGTTGACATCCTGCACAGGACTGATAAACTGTTATAACACACGATTCACTGTGTACACGGCTGTTCAATATTACTTATATTTGAGTTCCGTTTACTCAAATTCACAAAAACGTAGGTCACTCATAGAGATTAGTGACGTTTACTGCCGTGTAATTTTTTTTTATTTATATTTCCCTCTGCCTAACCTAAACCATGTATGAAATTGGATGCGTCCAATTGCGTTTCACAGTTATTTGCTATGCATTTTCCTCGGATTTTCACTAACATACTTTCACATATCGCACCAATACAACTGGACGTCAAAATAGATATAGACTAAGTAAAATTTATCTCGAAACAGGAAAAACTTTTCCACTATAAGGAAAATCGACAGAGGTTTCAGTCAGTCTATTAGTATACTCCTTGACTGAGTAAATTTTTTTTTCGATTTTCCTCATATTCGAGCAAATTTTTGAGGAAAAACCATTCACTTTTGAGTCGATTGCATCGGCCGTGTAAGTGTGAAAACGAGGCCTTTTTGGTGTGAATGATGGTGGATGGCGTGTTTCGCTCTATGTGACGGTGCAAAGACTAATTAAAAGTTTGCGTGAATTTCAGTGGTAAAATGGTGACAAATTGCATGAATGACTTGTTAGGTGTATTGTTTACAGCAGTTAGTAAACTAGTTTTAACCGGGATACGATAATTGTGCAATCATGATATCAAAAGAGTTTCATAATCACCTTTCACAACAAACCATTTCTCACTTGGTATGT
This sequence comes from Ochlerotatus camptorhynchus, assembly GCF_037179485.1. Lineage (NCBI taxonomy): Eukaryota > Metazoa > Arthropoda > Insecta > Diptera > Culicidae > Ochlerotatus > Ochlerotatus camptorhynchus. The sequence goes on along the minus strand of NW_027040817.1, from coordinate 2,706,739 downwards.
TCATCGACGGGATTTTCTCATGTTAGCAAATGTTACTCCTTTCTTCTGAAAGGAAAAATCTCGAAATGAAATCTCATCAGCCTAGTTATTGTCGTTTATAGCATTTTGAGTTGCGAGGAGCACCCCATAAAATGATTCCAATGAGGGAGGGAACTCCAATCGAAAACAAACATCGCACATCACGGTAGTAAAGCATTTATTCAACTCATCATTGGATGAAGGAATCTGCTGGATGAACGAGTGAAAATGAATACAGTGTAAGTTTTAATTACTCCAGAACCAACTTCAGGTGTGGAAAACAATTTAATTATCCCTCACTTTTTGTTGTTTTGCCTAGACGATTTTGTTCGTTTTGTTGATTACTCCAGTCTGAGATGAGATTCCATTGAATAATGTTGATGAAATAAATCCCTCTCCCTGATTGCTCTTTTCAATCAAACGATTGCTGGAGCGTGACAATAATGTTCGATGTTGTTAGCATTGTCACGAGCGTAAATTAAAATCCTGTGCAGAACAAAGTGAAACTGACATAATTTTTCAATTCACTTGTCAATCATCAGTCAAAGGAAAGGTGTGATTTCGTTTTATAAAATCATCAGAACATGAAGTTTTTAAATTTTCACATTGTTAGAATTCCCAATGTTCATGATTTTTTTTCCATGCTCGTTTTGAAATTTCACAAACATGTTCACAATGGGATATATCCTAACAAACCCCGGATAAAAATCTGAATGGATTTATAGTAAGGTTAACGATCTAATTTTATACCTAGCACTAGTTTTCTTCCCTTCCATACAAATTAAAAAAAATCCTAACTTTGTGTTCAAAACATAAGTTGAGTTTTTACATACAAAACGTTCAGTGCATCCGAAATAGGTGAATAGTGTGTTTATTTCAAGAAGAAAAATTATTTTTGGCCCTGGTTTGGGCAATAATGTCAAAAATTTAGAACTTAATAACGAAATGATAGACTACAGCGCTATCTTTGCTGCACGATGTGGAACTAATCAGATAACACAAAATAATATAATTTTCCATTCTGAACCGTTTTGGCAAAGACTGCGACTTTTTCGGACTTCAATTCGCAAAGATATACTACAGTTCCATCTCTGCGGCACGATCTGCAACTAATCTGATAATGTCAAATTACAGAATTTATTATACTGAACAACTTGGGGCCTCCCTAAGCTCAGTCGGTAAAGGCACAGCTACAAAGCAAGACCATGCTGGAGGTGGCTGGGTTCAATTCCCGGTCCGGTCTATGAATTTTTCGGGTTGGAAAATTTCTCGATTTCCCTGGGCATAGAACTATGATTGGACTTGCCACACAATTATACCAATGCAAAAACTACACAGGCATCGAAAGCTCTCAATTAATAACTGTGGAAGTGCATCTAGAACACTAAGTTGAGAGCACGCAATAAGCTAATATGCGATATGTAATAAGCTTGAAATGCGAAGAATAAGAAAGAACTTTGCCGAAAACTGCAAATTTAGTTCACAAAGGTAGACTGCCGTGCCATCTCTGCGGCATGGGCAGGATATTATCTGATAATGTCAAATAAATACTGAACAACTTTGTCGAAGACCACCACTCTCCAGAGCTTCATTTTGCATTGATAGATTACAGCGTCATCTCTGTTGCACGATCTGGAACTAAGCTGATAATGTCAAATAACAATATTTCACACACTGAGCAACTTTGCCGAAGACCGTAACTCTCTACAACCAGCCTGAAATGTGATATTGCTCGGTGTAAACATTAGCTATTTACAATAGAACCGGATACCGGAATTTCAGGATCAGGTACTGCTTTGGCCAAATTCACTTATATGTATTCGAGTATATATGATCGATAACCATTGAATTGGTGCAAAATTATGCCTTTGTATATTCACTGAAACCTCCGCTTACGAAGTCTTTTTTAGCACAGTATTCAGTTTGTGTCCCTCTTTTTACGAAGTAAATACCAAATAACGAGTTTTTTTTTACGAAGTAAATCCCAAATAACGAATATATTTGCAATTCTAGGAAACTGGGATATATTGTCAAATGTCCCAACATATAAGTGTTTTTGGAATCGGTGTTACGTGTAGAGTCCGGAAATCGATGTCCGCCGCCAATTTTGGCATAGAGAATAACATTAAATTTCCGCCAAATACCCCTCAATATTTTTGGACTCAAGTGACGTGTAGGGACCGAAAATCCATATTTGATGACATTTTGAAATTCAAGATGTCAGCTTCCGGTTAGAGAAAAACTGGGCAATACTGAGAAATTATGCAAAATTTTGCTATGTTTTGAATCGGAGTGACGTGTAGGGACCGGAAATCCATGTCTGACGCCATTTTGATAGCCAATATAGCGGCTTCCGGTTACAGAAAAACTGGGAAATACAACCCACAATATGGGTATTTACCGTTTTACAATTTTACTTAAACACAAATTGTTACAATTTAACTTCAAGTACTTGCATAACATTTATATTTTATTATTGAGACCTAGCTAACCTCGTGAAAAAAGTTTTTTTTTTAAATTTATTTATTATAGTCACTTTAACAGTCTTGGGTCATTCGTGACTTGTCCGGAGGTGAGATTTGAACTCGTGACTTTGGCGTGAGAGGTAAGGATGTTAACCACTACGCCGGGGTCGCCCCCGTGAAGAAAGTTTTTTTAAGCGCACTTTTATTCATGGTTATGTCAATTGATTCACAGTATATGTAATAGCAAGACATCATTCTATTCAATGGGCTATTTTTGGCATAGTCTGTTATTTGATTGTTGATGCTAAACAAATTTCTATTCCACAGTGAGCGAGTGGGAACATACAATAAATATTTTTCAAAATCTTTGGGCTGTTAACTCTTTGCGAAATCACATCGTTTATAAAAGCAATCATTGCGATCTCTCTTCGCTTTTTAACTTCATCTAAATTAATTAGCATACAACGCGATTCATAAGTTGCAAGTGGAAAACTCGTCCAACCCAACTTTCTTAGAGCAAACAACAAGAACTGCTTTTGAACTAATTCAATGCGGTTTACATGTGTATCATGATATGGAGCCCAAACTATGCTACAATATTCGAGAAGAGGCCTCACATATGCGTCATAAAGCGTTTTGATTGTGTAGGGATCATTGAAGATCAAACTAAATCTTTTAATTAACCCAAGCATGCTGCTTGCTTTGTAGATAATGCTATAGTAGTGATCAGTAAAGGTTAACTTGGAGTCGAGGATAACACTTTAGTCTCTGAAAGATCCTATTTTGGTTTGTTTTCTGGCCAAGAGTAATTGTGTCGTGTATTACAGCGTGCTTTATTGTGAACGATATAGAATTGCATTTATTAACATTTAGTTCTGTGTAAAAATCGTCAATTTCATGTACAAATATTTGAAGATCAATATATTTCCATGAAAAGTTTCATGTCAGCATACATAGAAACATGAAGAAATTAAAAAATATGTTCTATATCGTTGACAAATAAAATAAACAGTAATGGACCAAGATGTGAACCTAGCGGCTCCCCAGATGTTACATTAACTATGGTGGACAGATTCCCTTCAAATCTTACCTTTTGCGACCGCCGTGATAAGTACGACTCGATCCATTTCAGTAGCCTAGGATTGAAGTCTAATTTGGATCGCTTAAAAAAGCAAGAGTGGTATATCAACTCTGTCAAATGCTTTACTAAAATCAGTATATACACACTTAGAAATACCTAATCTTACACGTGACCGAATCCATATTTGACATAAACGATGAGACGTAAACAAACATGTCATGTAAAATTAAATGCTCCGAGACTGAAAAATTTGAAAGTACGTTTGATTGAGCTGCATTTCGCGTCTACTACGACTGAATTTTATGTCAAAATTGACGCTCGTATATGTCAGTTTCAGAGCACCTAAATTTACATCAATTTTTCTAAGTGTGTAGCGTTTCTACATAATTTCCTTCATCCATTGAGTTTAAACAATATGACACAAAATGTATCAATTTGGTAGCTGTAGATCGTCCTTTAACAAATCCGTGCTGTTTGCTTGTAATTACCGTCCTAATCTGTAAGAATACATTGTAATTAATGATGGATTCTTATAATTTCGGAATGCTTGATAATATAGCAACTTCCCGGTAATTTTTTATATCAGACTTTTTACCACTTTTTAAATTGGAATTTAAAATAATTCCTTCCAAATCGGAGGAAGTACAGTCGACTCCAAGGCAGAGATGCAGACTTTTATTTTTTTCACAGACATTTCTTTTCGTTACAGATATTCACAGACTTCCTGGATTTTTCTCAGATATTTACAGACTTTTGTAATAAAGGGAAAATTTAAAAAAATTCTTGGAAACTCAAGAGGAAACCCCATAACGAACTTTTTCAAAGGATCAGGTAAGCTATAATTTAAGGAAAATCAATATAAATATTTGCACTCATCATTATGTTGAGTACCATGTGATTTGAGGAATCACACGATGCATTTCGGCGCAGGTCAGAATCTGTCCACTTCCCGGGAGTACCCGGTACACCTGAAAGAGGCCATTGTGATAATTGGGTCGGAATATGTCCACCATTGATCTTATAGTAAAATTATAATGTGATTTGAGGTGTTTTGATGTATCAATCTTTTGCGATTTCCCCAGTGGAATCAGGAATTAAATTTTTTGTTCATATCTTCGTAACCATAATTTCAATCGAGGAAAAATCATTAGCGATCTATGAGGATCTGAAACACATTTTCTGGAACTTGTTCCACTCAAATTGGTCCAGCCATCTCTGTGAAAATTGAGAGAGTTACACTCAGACGAACTTACATACATACAAACATACAAACATATATATACACATATAGAAACATCGCGTTGAGATGAGTCAATTGGTATATGCCATTCGTCTCTCCGGGTCTTGGAACGAAATTGTATTTTTCAAGTGATATCATTGCCTTTCGGTACACCTTGCTGTACGAGAAAGGCAAAAAGGTTGGTTTCAGCTAATTGTGTTATTTTTACCAAGTTTTTCTCCCCCAGGTATTTTATTAGATCTATGTATATATTATAAGATATATCTTATTTTTAAAACTGTATTTGTAAAATCGTTACAACAGTGTTAGTGTTTAGCGCCCATTCATCGTATTTGGCTTCGTTGTACAGTAATCTCCATTTCACGATGATCTTTATTTCGATATTCCTTCCTATCTGAATCGTTTCAGCAACCTTATTCATCAACACTTTTTGAGCACGAAGTGCTTAGAATCGTATTAACACGCTTATAAATTGCTCTTTTGATTGTCGATTCCTCCATATTTTTTTTTTTATTAATTACTTTATTTGTACAGGCTCAATCGAATAAACTTTACAGAGCCGAGTTATCATTTTTGTTATACATTATTGATTTCTTATATTTAAAGTTAAAGGAGCTGGACCGGATACTCGCGGTTGTCTCGAGGTTAGTGGGGATTTACAATTTTTTTTTGGATGGGAAAAGGGAGAGGGAGGTTTGAAATGTGGTTTACGATACAAATATTTAATTAATCCTAAAACATGAACGAATTTCTATTCATCTTGAAAACAAACATAAAAAAACCCACACGTACAAAATACAAACTAAACACATGGTTAATAAAACTTACAATCTAATGTTAATATTCTTAAAGTAAACATATATGAGTTTCATAAACTCCAGATCGCGTCTAGCCAAAATATCCCGAACTGGAACATTAGGTTGTCTACCTCGAGCCCGAAGGGAATCGTACAGTTCAGATCTGACTCCGCGATGCTCAGCACAAGACCAAATAATGTGATCTGCGTCCTGGTAACCTTGTCCACATTCACAGAGACTGCTGTCCCTCAGCCCAACACGGAACAAGTGAGCGTTTAACGAATAGTGATTGGACATGAGGCGAGACATCACACGAATGAAGTCTCGACCCACATCCAACCCCTTGAACCAAGAACTCTTCGACACCTTAGGGATGATCGAATATAGCCATCGTCCCAAACTCCCTTCACTCCACTTATTCTGCCAGCTGACGAGTGACTGTTGACGATAAATGAAGAAAAATTCATCGTAGGCGATTTGTCGATCGTAAATATCGCCTTCCATAGCGCCCACCTTAGCAAGTGAGTCAGCCATCTCATTGCCCGGAATCGAGCAATGAGATGGGACCCATGCAAAGGTGATGACAAAAGATCTTAAAGATAAAGCACTTAAAAGCTCTCGTATTTTCATGAGAAAATACGAGGAGTGCTTTACCGGCCTCATAGAGCGAATAGCCTCGACAGAACTGAGACTATCCGTAAAAATAAAATAATGATCTGGTGCAAGTGAGGCGATCGTTTCTAGCGTATAATGTATTGCCACCAGCTCATTTCCTCCATATTTAGGTGGTGGAAAGTTGAAGATGTGCTCGTTCCCCCGCTGCAGGCGTGTAAAAGGACCAGTACTGAGTGACTAACGAATGTCCACACTACATGGCTTATAAGATTGGCTCAAATTTAAGTTTAAATTACTCTAGAAAACGTTGTTTATTTGTAGACTGAATAAACATTTTCCAAGCATCATAAATCTTTTTGAACCGTCGAAAAATTTACTCATTCTAGAAGAGTACTCTAAGAATAAATCACGAATGAAATGGAAAATATTCAATAGAATGTCACATAACTTTCATCTGATATCATTATTGGATAATTGGTTTTGTTAATGGAGATAGATATTATTGGTTTTGTTAAAAAACAAAAATAACGAGATGTTGCTCATGTTAAAAAAATTATCTTGCAAAATCTCAGAAAGTTTTACTCAGTTTATGAGTTAACTACACACTGCAAAAAAGTCGTATAAATTTCGATACCCTGAGACCTACACATGTAAGCGGCCCTTTTGACATAAGAATTGTATGTATGTAATGTATGTAAGGTAGCCACCATCCCTTCAAAGATCTTGTCTTGTATGCAGCTCCACTTAATAGCAAGATCAATTTGAGCTACCGATCTGAATTCACAATATCGCTGTATGAAGGGCCAAAAACGGAGGGGCGGACCCGTAAGCAGAGACACTTACGCGAAATCCACGGGAATTTAAGAATCTCCTTCCAACGATACGATCCAACAAATCGAATAACACAATTCGCAATACTTATTAAGCTTCCTACAAGATGGTTTGTAAAGAAGGGTGCGTCAATCTCACTGAAACTGTTGAAGTAGAATTCACACCACCACAATCGAATCGGTAGGATAAAGAAAATGATAGTGTTTATTCCCTCCTAGACTCCGGTTGTCATACCACTCCATCGTCCAGTTTCAGGTCAAATGATACCCTGATGCTCCCTCCCAACCCAGTATTTATTTATATAATGAAAATATATGTAATGGAGAAATGAAATAAATCAGAACATTAAATATGAAATAGTGAATATAAATTTATATGGATAGAATAGTTGATATTATGCAATGAAAATAGTAAATATTTTAAATATAATAAGATGCAGCTCTTTGTTTCCTCAGCTCACAATATGAGGTGGATGTAACACTGAAATTTCAAGGTTATATTAAGCAAATTTATATTTTTATCTCTTATTATACTTGATATTCTCTCCTTACAATAATGTAAGGATGTAAATGTAAAGTATGATGTATAACTAACAGGACAAACAATGAAATGGGGACCTCATCTAAATGAAGCCATGCTTAATGAGAAATAACCTGTATAAAAAATAAATGCATATAATGTTATGTATTGTTGTTGCTTCCACTGCTTCATCCGCTTACTTTTAATTTCGATATGTAATGCAATACAATATAATTATATAATTGTTCCAACATTAGGGTTAGATAGATATTGTAGTCTGCAGAAGGTTAATTATTTTAATGCTTGTCTTTTTATGATTTATCAACGAAGAGCTGAAATAAACATCAATAATTGATATCGATGAATCCAGTATTTCAGATATGCTTTGGATTTCAATAGTCAGGATCCACATCTAGGGCAACTGATGAACCTGTATTCTGCAATTTGATATTTCAATCGAAAGAATCCAAGGATGGGATACGATACAGAAACATCTTATATGATTTCATGTTATATAGAAGCATTTAAAAACAACAAAATTTAAATGAATAATATTAATTAGGGTTAGATCCCGGTATTAAAAAAAAAGAAAAAAGAAAAACTAGAGACGTGTTCCCAGAATCGATTCTATACTACAGAAGCATGAATTAAGCTAGTGAGATAATACGATTAAGCGAAAGACTTGGCACCGTCAAGCATAGTATCATCAATAAAAATAAATTAATATGAACGCATGAAAAAAAAAATTACTGCTGTTGTTTGCTCATCTGCTCAATAGCTTGATTTCAATTACTTGTAAAACATAAAAATAAAAGCAAAGTGACCACCCCTCCCATGAGCGAAAAACGCCCTTTTGACATAAGAATTAGTTGAAAAAATAAAACGATTCCATCAATTCCATCAACCGTTCTCTTCGTCCACTTGCTTATGTTTCGGTTTGAGAGCACTTAAATTTTCATGAAATATTTTAATTTTTGACTATATGTTTTGTATTACTTCTACGTAAAGTCTACGTCTCTATATACAATGTTCACACTTCCGTACTCTAACGGAACTATCAACTCTTTTCTTTCATCTCCGCATCTATCGTATAAAAATTACCATTTTAGCCTGTTATTTGAAATTAGCATCTTCAACTATGAAATGTTTGTTTGCAATCCATGAATTACGGCTAATATAGATTACGTCTCGTGCAAAAGTAGTAATTTCTAAGTGTGTACATTTTCAAGAATATGAGTGAACTTATGTCAATTATGAGTCGACCGCATTTGTCGAGTAATCGTAATGTATATTTTTATTAATTGCTTTTAACGTACACGGTAAGAAAAAAGTACCCAACGACAGATTCACATTTACCTACTTTTGACTAGTTTTTCTCCTTTTCTCCTTATAATGTTGTCAAAAACGGAGGATCCAAACCACCCAACAGGGGTAGTGAAGTGTGGGAACCCACCGTTGAGTCTAATCACATTTACCTACTTTTGGGTACAATTAACTTACTTTTGGGTAGAAAGTGAGTGAAAAATTCCATTCGAATTGCACATAAGTAAATGAAAACTACTTTGACCCGCTTTACCTACTTTTGGGTTCCTGGTCTTTTTTGCTCGAACATTACTTTTACAGACATTTCAACATTTCAAATTTTGCATCTATACCTCTTTCATTATCGACCCCCCCTATCTTAGTTTTATGCAGCCCAATTACAGACATTTTTGAAATTCACAGACATTTTTCGCAGACATCTGAAAAAAAAATCTGGCATCCCTGCTCCAAGGATAAATTATACAGCCATAAAGGTTTTGATAGCGCCTTCGAAAGTGACATTAAAAAATTGCCCTGCGAGTTAAATTATTAAATGCGATGTTCTTCATTGGGTCGAGGAGATACGAAAAATATTAATAATCTAGCTCATTCTCATCGTGAATAGTATAAACGTCCTTAAAGAAGGCAGCAAATAAGTTACTAATCTGACTAGGAGTATTGAACAACCTACCGTCTAATTGAATTTTCGATGGAAAGCTCTTGGATTTTTTTCCTTTCTTTAACATAGTTAAAAAAACGATTTTGGGTCTGACTTAATGTTAGTTTCACTCTTTCTATTGTGCTCTTCATATGCATTTTAAATTTTTAAATTGAGTTGGTCACAAATGGTAAGATAAATGGTACAATTTTCATCATTTTTGTTTCTCTCGTACGCTTTATGAGCTTTCTGCTTTCAATTTCTAAGATTTATTATCTGTTTAGTGAACCATATCGGTGCTTTTGCATTGGCTTTTTTCTTTTGATTCATGGGCACTGTCTGTTCTAGAATTGAATAAATAATCTGATAGAATACATCAACTGCATGTTCTGCATCATGGCTACGCATTACAAATTGCCAATCTATACTGTTAAATTTATTTTTGATAGCTTTATAGTCTGCCTTACAGAAATCAAAATAAGGGTCTGACAAATTATTATCCACCATTGCGGTTTTTTTCAAGTATCATTATGAAGTATTCACTAGCAGTGTGGAACACTTCATTTTTTTCAAAGAGGAGAAGATCGAGAAATAATCGGAATCAAAATGGATTTATTTTCGTCATCTACAATAAAATTAGTTGCCCGTTGATTAAAATCACCGTATATGTGAACGTTTGCTTCAGCCTCGAATTCCGATACAATACTGCTATCAAGAAAAAAAATTAAAATTATTCTTGTTTGGCATGTTCTGGTGTAAAATTCACAACCGCGAAAATATGGACTCGATTCCCAATAATTAATTTGACCCATACATGGTCAAACTCCTTGTTCTTACAAGATGAAATTTGCTCAGACTCATACTCCACGCTATCTGCTATTAATACACCTCGACCGCATTTTTTGTTGGATAATAATTTATCACGATCATCTCTATAAACATTAAAATGATCACCGAAAACTTCTTCGTAACTAGGCAAAAAAGGAACAAGGGCTAAGATGTGTTCGTTTGATTACTGAAAAATCCTGTTCCCCTAGTTTGAAGTCAGGACTAGGAATCGGTGGTAGGTCTTACAATGAAGGATAACCGACCAAGCTTACACACCAAGAATATTTCACAAATTAATGTGATTTTTTTTTCCGAAATCTTAACAGCGTACAACGTAAACAACTCGGTGATTTTCAACAGTTTTCCTGAATTATTTCACATGAAAAAATACAGAAATACTGTCAAAAACCGTAGAACTGTTTACCGAACGTTCAGATGTTAAGATTTCAGTAAAATTGCACAAAAATCTGCGAAATGATCTTAATGTGTAGCTTGTAAGCTGAGTTCAACTACAAATGTTGACCCAATTGCATTGATTTTTGATTTATGAAAATAGCCACAAGAACCGAGGATAAAAACAATCACTATATTTTCAACACAACTGGAGCCAACTCGTAAAAAAAAGTCCATCAGCTCATAAATCATGAATGAGAGTAGACAAGAAAGAAATTAAACAGTTCAGAGTTTTATGACGAGGGTGCTATTGTTGCCATTCTTGCTTGCTTGCTGTTATTAAAGCTGTTGTTGGTGTTGTTCTGAAGCGGGATGGTGAGAAAAGTAAACTTTTCCCATCTTTGAGAGACTTTCAGAAGGCAGGGTGATTCTGGATCTGGGAGCTGTATGAAATCCCGGAAGCATATCATAAAAAAATGCGGGACAGGAATGAAAAATTACTTTTCGGCAAGAGACGCACCTCTCTCGCACTCTCTATTTTTGGGGAACAGAGACGGAAAGGACAGCACCAGATGCAACATATTCGAGGAAATCCGAATGTTAGCTGGTAAAATTATATGATTTCTATTTATGAATATTCTGACTCCGCTGTTCCATTTACTATTTCTGACCGAACGTTCTTCGGTGAGACTTGACGTGCTACACAAAGCTACGCCAATTAATTCGGTTGATGGTTGCTTATCTCCAGTTTTATGAGAATCTCCCATTTTCTAGATCTTGCTCCACTAGTCACCTCCCAAGTAACACATATTCATGGAAGTAAGTTGAGTAATCTTACTTACAACCAAGACCAATCATACTAAGCTTATATAAACTGTTATAGAACTTATGTGTTGCTTGGACTGACTCTATGCACTCCTCTGCATTTTGTACCGGCCGGTATCACTTTTGCAAATTTGTTGCCCAGCATTCCCATAACGTAATATCATATTAACAATATGATCCACTAATGCCTTTTCCAAATGTTGCAATGTCTTCTTCTTATTCGCATTTCAAGCTTATTGCTTAGTGCATATTAGCTTATTGCGTGCTCTGGATTTGTATATTGTGTGGCAAGCACAATGATACTCTATGCCCAGGGAAGTCGAGAAAATTTCCAACCCGAAAGATTCCCTCGACCGGACCGGGAATCAACCCACCGCCTCCGGCTTGGTAATACCGTGCCGATAAACAAATACATTGGTAGCCTTTTTGGCCACAGAGGTGCTTTCATCGCTAAAAATTCGGTTCGCCAGCTAAGCGAAAGAGTGGAACATATTGTTAATATAATATATTTGCTTCCAGCTTTGGTGACTTTCTGAATAACGGTACCTATCAATTTCACCCCATGGGTGAACAACATCTTTTGTTGTCAATTTATTGCTAAAGACCATTGGTTAGTAGTTATAATTTTTTCTCGATACATTCTTAAGTTCGACTTAGTTAAAATAGCATCAATTTACAATAGCACTTATTTCGAGGATGGCGTCACATTTTTGCTATATTTTTGCACTTGATAGTTTTAGAAAATCACTGAATGCTCCCAGTGATGTCGTCGTAAAATTTGAGCTATTTAGTCGCTATATGATATGTAAGATATGTAAGAAAACAATAATGTATTAAACAAAAAACCCGAATTTATCCACCTATGGTGTGATCAGACCCTTCATACTTATTCAAGTTTATTTATTTTATTGTCATTATCAGTGACCAAGCCCTCCACCCCCGTGTCATCCAGTGACGCTACGCCACTGCCTGGGGGTACCCGGAATATATCCGGGTGTAGTCTATTTGGTGAGGCTACCAATCAACTTATCATCGTATTTTAATGTGATTTAATGGGTTTTAATTCAATTCATATTCAAGCAACTTCCCCGGGGTACCCGGAACATGTCCAAGTGTGTCCAATGTGGTCTGGAACACTTAACACGACTTGCATTGATCTTATTTTTAAATTCTGTAGTAATTTGATGTGTCGCATGATGGTTTTGATACGTTTTCCGTTAAATCCAGCGTGAAGGCCCATATTCACCGGATCTTATTCCGGCCATATCTCCGGAACCGGTTTACCGATTCCAAAACCGTTCAAAAGCGTTCAATGGGACCCCAAAACCTATCATTTGGCGCCAAGTTTGTCCAAATCGGTTAAGCGGTTGCTGAGAAACGAGAGCGCATTCATTTCGTTACATACACACACACATACACACATACACACGTACACACACACACACACATACATGTTCCGATCTCGTCGAGCTGAGTCGAATGGTATATGATACTCGGCCCTCCTCGGATCGATAGTCGGTTTTTCAAGTGATATCTATACCCTTCTATGTAAGAAGGGTAAAACTGTTAGTTTGTCGACGACCGTGTTCGACTACAGAATGTTCCGATTGTCAAGAAATAAGAAGGCAATATAGGTGATATTTCAGTGTCAACATTTCAAAGGGGCGTAATTGCTTTTGTAAACAATGGCTTTAGCCGTCGATTTCTCGCAAATTAAAGCTCACCCCTCCAAATTGAAAATTCCAGCTGGTAGAGGATACATTCATCTACCTGTTGAAGTCATTGACTTTCACGTGTGAGCTTTTATTCGCGAGAAATCGACGGTTAAAGCCATTGTTTACAAAAGCAATTACGCCCCTTTGAAATGTTGACACTGATTTGACGTTTTCCCGAAGAAGCAAGTATCGGTTCATTTTTCCTCCACCTCTACTCAGGACGAAATTGATTATAAGGTAAATAACGAACGGCAATTCAAACGATAATGATCCCAGTAGATGAAAGTGTATATGTTAGGATGACGAATCGATTTTTGTTTTACAATGTTCACAATAAATCAAGAGAATACTCTAGTTCTCATGTAAAGCATGTGTGGTAATAGAATATATTTCCCCTGCATCGCGGTTCTAAACGATGCACAGCAATGTTATGCTAGCCTACAAAGCCATCTCAAGATTTGCTTATCGTTGAAACCTCATAAATCCGAACCTCCGCACCGTCCCCTTGCTCCTTCGGATGACGCTGCTCATCCACCAGACCTGGCAGAGACTTTAACTGCTTGTCTTGCTTTTCCGCCCGTTAACGAACTAGGTAGGTGGGTAGGTACGTACACGACTCAGTTCAGTTTAGTGCGCTCTCCGCCACGTCTCTTAGCGGCAATAGCATTCGCTAACGAAGCCATTGCTTCTCGCTGATGCAAAAAGCGATCCGATCGGAAATAGTATCCATACCTACGTGAATTGTTTCAATATTTGCACGCTCCTTTCTCTTTCTCTCTAGTGTTGTGCACCTCGAGCAATCTTCTTAGCTTACTCGTGTCGTCTTAACGAGGACAGATGCTGGAGGACACACTGAGTCTCTGAAAATAGGTATCGGAAGCGAACGCGAGGCAACGTTCAGAGCTTGGTTTTGGATCCAGTGAGCCACCACGAGCACCAGCAGCCACTAGTCAAGATGAAAGCCCCTCACGGATGCGCTATTCAAATTAAGTGTTTCGAATCCTCGCGCGCGCTTTGCTTCGGAGTATAATCATCACCGAATGCTGTCTCGTGCTCGTTAAGTTTCACTAATGGGGGCGTAAAGTTTAATGGTATTAATTGCCTGCCGATATTCGTGCAATGCTTGGCCGCTTGTTCGACTCGGCATACCGCTCTCCATCCTCATCCACCAAATCGAGGATACAAAAGCCCATGTGAAGGTGGCGAACTGTTCTTTGTACCATAACTAACTCCCTACCAGCAGGATGTAGCCGTATAATTGACTTGATTGAAGTGCCAGTTGCCACCACCCAACCAGCATTACGGCTTTCGCCTCCGTTGGTTACCAGTAGTTCTGCTGGAAACAATTTCCGGCAGCATACTAATTAGCATGGTGTACTTGCACCGGAATGTGCACCTAGCGATTGATGTCAATCGTTTATAATTGATGGAGATATGCAAGATCGAAAGATGGTTCTACAGTGCCAGCATGCACAGGAACTAAGGTAAATATAATGGAGGAAGTGGGATCATTGCATTGCACGGTGGTTTAACAGTGAAAATTCGTTAACTTAATTGTTTTCTGATGAATAAGTATACTTTGGCTTTTAAGGTAATACTCTAAGAACGTCTTAGCATGTAATTTCAAAAGCACGAATGTCAGCTTCCACAAAACATACAAATATGGAATTGCTAATCCTTGGTTGATGCACTACTGCAAACAGAGATTATACATTTTATTATTGTATGTTTTGTCGTATTGTGACATTTGTACTTTTTAAATGTCACGCTATGGCTTCCTTAGAGTATCAGCTTCCGTATTTCAGTACTCATAACACCAAATTGCTTGATTGTACTTGCGCGTCTAAGCTAAAAAACAGCAAAAGTCGATCAGAGTTGTCTTTCCACTTTGCTAACACCGAATTCAAAGCATGTTCACAAGAATGACATTCCCAATATTCTGATGATGAAGAATTGCTATTCAAATACGCCACCAGCTGGCCTTTAACAACACATTTTCTCTAATGAGTGCAACATGTTGATGGGACGAAACTCTTCGGCTTTATAAGTTCCAGCAACTTTTTGAATAGGAACCACCAAGGATTCATTCCAAATTTGTGGCACATTTCCTATGTACAAAGATTCATTAATAAGGTTAATAAGGGGCAGTTTGGTATTGCCCGGGTAATGACGCCTCCAGAGCACGACTATTGGATACCCTAGTGGCCCGAGGTAGACAACCCTTCCGTGAAGTAAGAGATGTATTGGGAACACGTGATCTTCCCTACATGCAAGCGATCTACGAATTCCTTTGTTTGTCTGATGTTAGAGTTTGATGTGACAATCCCCTCCTTTCCAAACAATTTCCCGCCATTGTGTCCCAGTCTTACTATCCTCCTGTTCCTATGCTACTTGCCCCTGCCCAGCCAGGATTTTGTCAACCGTCCGAGAGTAGTATCTGAAGGAGGCTTCAGAAACCAGTATCCCCCTCTAGATCCTTCCAATCGAAATTGTTACCCATTAACCTCGAGCCCGCCACGAGTAATTGGTACCCAATACTAACCTAGAAATACTGCTATTTAAAATGTAAAAAATCATTACTCCGCAAAGTGTCACACACGACTGAGCCTAGTTAATAAACTAGGTCGTTTATTTACTGCTTTTATTGTTTATTTATTTATTTATTTAAAAAAAAAAGATGTGGCCAATGACATGAAAGCAATCTTTAATAAAATAACTCTTGCATTAATAATATCAATTCCAGCCGCTTTTGTTATTGAAAAGCAAATAACTCTAAGCTCAATGAAAAAAGAACCAGCTCTGAAAACCAAATATTATTACTATTTATTATTAATTTTTATCAACTGCACGACATATAGATCTTCATGTGCATTTCTTATAAAAGATGCGCAACATAATGCACAAAGAAATTGTAGGATGCCAACCTAGATTATTAGATTACATATTTTAGCTTGTCAGTGTATCAATCTCGGTTGGTCAAATTTAATACGGGAGATCCATTAACATCAGGAAAATTAACCTTTAAGAAGTTCTGATTGCTAGAACTTTTGGGAGATTAAATGATCTTTAAGAGTAAATTTCGACAGCTTCAGGATAATCTCATAGATTTCAAGACAGTGTACTTCAGTGATGATCAAACAGCTTCATGGTAGTTCCTTTATATTCCTTTATATTCCTTTATATTAAATTCATAGTACTTGCTAAAACTTCAGTTAAGTTTTAAGATCTATCGGTAAGTTACGTGAACTTCGGGTCAGTTCTGAAAATTTTAGGGCAATTCCATAAATATAAGAAAATCGGTAAGAAATTCAGGAACGTTCCTAGAACTTCAGGTTAACTTCCGAAAACATTATAGCAGTTTGATTAATTTCAGTAAAATAGCAGAAACCATCGATAAGTTCCGAAAATTCAAGGATAGTCCTTAAAACTTCAGGGAAGTTAAATGAACTTGAAAAACATTATGAAAGCTACAGAGAAACTCCACGAAATTATTCTGGGTAGTTCCAATATTTTTTGGAAAATTCCAGGGATATTGCCAGGAGAATAGCAAGAATATTAGTTCCGTGAAAATATCAGAGATCTGTGGGATGAAAGGAACCTCAGGAACAAAAAAGATGTTCCGGAAACTTATGGAAATTTTTGTGAACACGAGGGAAGCTTCAAGAATTTTAAAGTGTTTTCATTAGCTTCAGGAAAACTGCAGAAGTTTGAAGAACATCTGATAAATTCAATGATATCCAGATATTTTTAGAGAATTCAAACACAAAAATCAACGATGTGGAAAATTGTGAACATTTCAAAGAAGTTCCAAGTACCTCAAAGAAGCTAGGAGCATTTCCAGCCCAAAACGCAAACCGGTTGTTCATGAGTGTTTCCGATTTGAATGAAACATTTCTCACGTGTTCGCTGCTACTAATGGTTGCATTTTTCATTTAAATATGATTTTTTCCTCCAGAGTAACTTCTGAAAAGGGCGTTTAAAAAAATTGATTATTTTTTTTTCCAAAAAATCATAACTTGAAAACAATTGATCTGATCAAAATGACATATCAGAAGAAGTTTAAGGTAGTTAAATTATCTTTGCGGAAAAAAAAAACACTGAAAGAAAAACTTAGTAAATTAGTATTTAAAAAACGTAAAACGATGATTATCTTAAAACACCCCCCCTTCGATCTTTATAATTTTTTTTCAAGAAAGCTGAAAAAATGCCCTAACATTTGGTGAAGAGTGTATGCTGGTAGCTTTCTTAAAAAAAAATCTATAATTTTTGAAATTTTTGTTGGTTTTTACAAGTTGGTGAAATTGCATATTTTGTAGTAAAACAGTAATTTATTTGGATTTTACGCATAATTTTCAAAAACTTTGCATATCCAAATTTTTTTCCTAAGTCCAGCCGTTCTCAAGTTAATGCAATTTAAAAAAAAATAATTATAATAATTTTCTACATTTTGGGCCATTTTCAAATGTTAGTCGTGATGTCCAGCAACGAGATGTTTTTCCATGAATATATATTAAAAAAACAAACAATTCATTCTCAAATATGGTAGCTGTCAGACTTACCCGTTTCTATTTAGACGCAGCGGAAAAGAAACAAGTTTATAAGTAAATACTCTCAAATATACCCAAATAATCAACAAACCCACTCATGTGGCTTTTTTCTGTCCTCTATTAGTTGTATACCTGGATAGAATTGTGTATGTCATAACAGAGGCTCAAAACATAAACAGGTAAACAAATATGTTGTTAAACCTGTAATTGAGATAAATTCTCTAGGTACTTCTCTGACGTATACCATATTGTGCCTTAAGAGCTCATCCCGCGATATCACAACTACATAAAAAGGCACCCCGTGGAGGCTTCTTACACTCACACTTAAAAAAGTTTGCTATAATCAATTGTACCTAATGAAGATAGGTATAATGTCAACATTGTAATTATTCTGCTACATATACACTGAAGTCTTTTTTTACACGGTTTTCCACGATTTACACGGTACGTTTTTAACGATTTCTCGACAACGATACAACCTATCGACTTGATTCCAATTACATTATCCGTTTCAAGCTATTTGTAATCGAATGGCATACTTAAAAAAAAATCACAATTTTTGGTGTAAATAGAGAAATTTTTAAAATATGTCTATATTGACCATATCATGCTTTAATTACAAATGGTATCAAAATCCGATTTTTTAAAAACATTCAAGCATGCGATAATCAAAATCTCGTAGGTTTTTTTTTACACTGTTTTTTTTTTACACGGACCGTATCCCCCGTGTAAAAAAAGACCTGAGTGTATTTATATATATATATACGTTCTTCACCTGTTCCATTCAGTTCATCTCTCTTAGCATTTCAAGTTAAAAAGCAAGTAGTTTTTTTACGATGGATAACAATTTCAAGTGTTGTAAACCTCTACCTAAATCAATTTCAAAGCATGACACAGTAGCAGTTCAGTCGTTTATCTCAAAATTATTAGAATTTTTAAAGTCGCAAATAACAGTCCAAAAGTGTATTTTTATGTTGGATAGAGCAGGATCACAATACAAAAACATAAAAAATTTTGCTAGCCTTTGTGGATTTAAAGATAAGCATAATGTAGAAATGGAATGGCATTTTTTTGCAACTTCACACGGCAAAGGTCCTTGTGATGCGATTGGCGGTACCCTTAAGAGAATGGCAACCAGAGCAAGTTTAGCTAAGCAACACGAGCACCCTATAACGAACCCTAAACAACTGTACGACTGGGCGAATAGTCGTAAAGAAGATCTTCAAACAAAAATGTCATTTTGTTATGTTTCTACGGAAGAATACAAAAAGGCTGACCCGGAATTTGATCCAATTTTTAAGAAAGTGAAACCAATTCCTGGAACTCGAAAATATCATTGCTATATTCCAGTTTCAAACAACCAAATTGCAGTAAAAATATTCTCTAATTCAAACGATACACCCAAATTATTCAATGTATTCAAATAATATGAGTTGTAAAATAAAATAATAAATTTATACTGTTTCTTATCTCAACAAATCTTTCATTTGACCACATCAACGTGCTTCTCTTCCGCTGCCTCTAGATAGAAACGGGTAAGTCTGACAGCTACCATATCTGATAATGAATTGTTTGTTTTTTAATATACAATCATGAAATAAAATCTCGTTGCTGGACATCTCGACAAACATTTGAAAATGGCCTAAAATGTTGAAAATTGTTATAATTATATTTTTTTTTAATTCGCATTAACTTGAGAACGGCTGGACTTAGGAAAAAAGTTTCTATATGCAAAGTTATCGAAAATTATGCGTAGAATCCAAATAAATTATTATTTTACAAAAAATATGCATTTTCATCAACTTGTAAAAATCAACAAAAATTTAAAAAATTATAGATTTCTTTTTAAGAAAGCATACACTTTTCACGAAATTTAAGGGTATTCCATCAATTTTCTTGAAAAAAAAGTTATAAAGATCGAAGGGGAGGTGTTTTGAGATAATCATCGTTTTACGTTTTTTAAATACTAATTTACGAAGTTTTTTCTTTCAGTGTATTTTTTCCGCAAAGATAATTTAATTGCCTAAAACTTCTTTTCATATGCCGTTTTGATCAGATCAATAGTTTTCAAGTTATGATTTTTTGCAAAAAATTAATCCATTTTTTTATACGCCCTTTTCAAAAGTTACTCTGGAGGAAAAAATCATATTTAAATGAAAAATGCAACCATTAGTAGCAGCGAACACGTGAGCAATGTTTCATTCAAATCAGAAGGGGTCGAGACAAAATTGACATATTTTTTAACGATTTGAGCTAGAAATGCTCGCTAGGTCTTATGGAAATTTCAGAGATATTAACGGCAGTTCCAATAACTTCATAACTCTGATAACTTCATGAAATTTCAGACTATCAGAGAAATTTAAAGATCAGTTAGCGCAAGTTTCGATACATTCAGGTCAATTCCATGAACTTCAAAAAAACTTTGAGAATCCTAAAGTAGATCCGAGAATTTTGGGGAAGTTCAGAAAACTTAAGAAAACTTCAGAAATATTTCGAGAACTTCAAAGAACATTAATGGTTTTCAAAACAGTTCTATTTTGTTCCGGGTAGTACCAAGCACTTTAATAGGATTGAGTGAACTTTAGGAAAACTTCAACAGCAGAAGAACAGATCTGATAACCTGAGGGCAGTTCTACGAATTTCATGGAAAGAGAACCAATGTTTAAGAAGTTCCAAGATAATCAGAGAGTTTCCGAAACTGCATCAAAATACCAAAACCTTTATTTAAATTTCGGAAAAGCAAGAAAAGTTACATAAGCATCAGGAAATTGTGAGAATACTTCAAGAGAGTTGCATTACTTTCATGGTAGTTTAAAGAACTGAAAAAAAAATTACAGGAGCTGCTAAAATGTTCAGAAATCTTCAAGGACGTCTAGAGCCGTTCAGAGAAGTAAATAGGTATTTGGTAGTTTTAATGGATCTTGATTTTTTTTTCATAAAAGTTTCATTAACTTAAGGAAAATCGCAGAGTCTTCAGGGAATTTAATGAAAATGATTAAAATTTCCGAAACAATAGAAAAAATAGTGTACTTCAGGAAAGATTCATAACCTCAGGGAAGTCCAAAGAAGTTCGGGCAATGATATATATTTGACGAAGTTCCGTGAGCATCAAAAAACAGTTTTAAAAACTTCACGAAATTATGGGAGCCTCAAGAAAGATCATGGAACATTATAGAACTTCAAGGAAATTCAATAAACTCCCATAAAGTTGCGGGAAGTTTAAAAAGGATACCTACAAACTTAAAGGAAGTCTAGTGAACTTGAAGGAGGCTCAGAGATCTTTCGGGAAGTTCCAATTAAAGGTTTTATCTTTAAGTTTTGCTACTGCTTGTATTTTATTTAAAATTCAAATATTAGAAGTCGTTAACATCCACATGTAATTTTAAGTGAATAAGAGTGATCTTTGTCAATTGGATCAGTTTTGCAATAGATTTGAATAAAAAGTGCAGAGGTCTAGGATCTTTTATGTGAATTGACTACTTTTGTGGATGTTTAAAATTTTTCAAAGGACCATTCCAGGGCTACCTGATTGCATATGATGGTCATCGATCCTAATTCAATCATGTAGCTTCCGAACAAGTGATTTCAAATAAATCACGGAGCTCTTGAATCGTTGATACAAATTGATCAATTTTACGCATGGTCGGGATCTCCCGAAGGACCAGTCGATTTCCAGCAGAGTGCATGTTGGTCTTAGATCCAAATTCATTAATGTAACATCAAAATAAGTGATTGAAATAGAACGCAGATCTCAAGGATCTTTTTTACCCAACAATTTTCACAACGTAAACGCTTTGCTCATTTCATTTATACAGCCTCAAGCTGTATCCACCAAATGCAAAACGATATGAGGTAACCTTTACTCAACCTCTATACAAGCAAATCTGGCGAACTAAGCCAGCTACTTATGGTTGTTGTAATGGTTTGGACAAGCTCTTATTGCATATCTATTTACGCTTCTATGCAGCTGTTATCTGCATAAAGACAGTCAAACATATTTTATACTCTTTTTTGAGGGTTTAAAGACTAATATACCTAGAGAAGTTGCTCAAAATGATATCCCGCATCTTTTGAAATACACACCTGAGTAATCATTCAGCTAATATTGTTAATAAGCAAATTCTAACTTTTTCCAGTTACGAGATAATGGTTTCATGTCTTGGACAAAGTTGTAGAGCAGTTGATTTTATGAACATTTGCTAAAGACACCAAATTTCTACATCTTAACTCTGTAGAGCTATAATTGCCACCTTAATATTGGTTTTTTGAGTTAATAAGTGCTTTTTTTCAAATTTGATCAATTTAACATGTTCTAAAAAATTGTTGGCATCATTAAAATACACTACTTTGCTAAAAAAAACCAATGCTTTTTATTGACATCAATGTGGTATACAACCCATCAAGCGTTTTTGTGACGTCATATTCAATGGCTCGAAAAGAGGGTGGGCGGGCAGTGGCGGGGTCTAAAACTGGTTGTATTTTGAAGATTACGTTATACAATAGTACTTCTATCTCACCCCAGCAGGCCTGGGTTCAATCCCAGTCGGCGCCGCCGGGATGTTCTGAGGCATAACATCTCTGATCACGCCTTCCTTCGGATGGGAAGTAAAGCCGTTGGTCCCCGGTTCATGAGTTGATGGGTCGATAGGTAGGGTCCAGGTGTGGGAGCTGCTTTCCTGGCACGTCGGTAGCATTGGTGCTCAGCACGGAAAACAAGATCGACGGAAAAAACAAACCAAAGGAAAAAAAAAAAATAGTACTTCTGAAAAATTTTAGCGTTGGGTACCGAGGGGTACCTAGCCAAATCTCGATTCGAAAATGTTAATATTATATACAGCCCAGTTTTGTGACATCACATTGAACGGCCCGAAAAGATGGTAGGCGGCCCCTGGCAGAGATTAAAACCGATTGTATTTAGAAGATTACATTATAAAATAGTACTCCTGAAAAACTGCTCGTTGATGCGTAGTAACCTGGAGTGCGCTGCACCAGTATGGTATCCGTACTATTTAACACAAACTCTCACGATCGAACGTGTACAGGAAAAATTCATACGATTCGCTCTCCGGCAACTTCCTTGGAACGATCCAGAAAATCTTCCTCCCTATTCCGACCGGTGCCAGTTGATTGAACTTGAACCTCTTGCTGCCAGGCGAGTAAATATGCAACACCTATTTGTCTTTGACCTCATCCATCGATTGTCGTGCACTTCTCGAGCAGATTCCTGAATGTTCCACCCCGACGCTTCCGCAACTCATCACTGCAGTCTGCAGTCTTCGAGCAGTCAACGATGTTAGTGATGAGTTTGATTTTAACTTGTCTAAAAATATGTTTAGCAGTACGATTGAAAATATAGTACTCATTCGAGGATGATGATAAATAAATAAATAAATAAATAAATATGTCATCACTCATTTAAAAAATTTCAATTGAAATACAAAACTTACATTTTTCACAGATAGCAACGCTTGGGTCGGTTTACATCAAGCTGCTATATTGGTTAACCCGCTGTTCACTGAGAGGCAGACTGCTATTTTCCGTACTTGAATAGCAACCCCTGGTGCACTTGCTGCGCTATGGTGGAGGTTGCTAAAATAGCTTTAGCAACGCATTGGTGCGGGTGCTCTTAGTACATTATAAAACATAAATTAATCTTACGCCATCTGACTCGAGTTAGCTTCTCAGGAGAAATTATCATCACACTTTTAAGAACTTTTAAATTCCGGAAAAACAGCAACAATCAGCTTTCCAGTCCCGCGACCTCCTTGTGCAAATATTGAAATTGAAACCGCAGATATGACAGATGTACTGGTGCGCAAAATGGAACCGTGAAAGTGACAACCGGTTTTGAAACTCGCAAAATGCCATCGCCTCGCTGACTAAACGAAACTCATAATCATGCACAGATTGAGATGGAAATTGAATTCCGGAAGGAAGCACCAGCGACCATATGCAGAGAGCGAGAGATACACAGATAAAAATTATTCGAAATGTTACCGATGATGTAACCTATCATGCATGTAAACTTGTATTTATTTTCACGCAAACTGGGAACTGGATGTCTCATAGCTTTACATGATAGCTATTGTGAAGTGGTATGATTTAAGGCGCACCATTTGTGTGCATCATATTTAACAGAAATTGACACTACTTTTTCGAACTGTGCAGAGCAACCATAGTCGATATGTACACACACGCAGCTCGTCGATTTTACGGCCGGGGGTTCCCATCGTCAGTCGGATGATGTGTGAATAGCGGCTGCAAATGAGTCTGTCATGACGGCTGATGATTGAGCTCACGAGATACAGCTATCAGATGTGTATTCAAAAACGGAGAAGAGGTAAGGCCCATCCCATCCCAGATTGAGGCAAATCAACAAACTCGTTCAATGTTCCAATGACGGATTGAAAACCAGTGATTAAATGTGATGAGAATGGATGTTTTGCACTCATCCAATCTTTACTTTCCGTGTGGTTCCTGTGCAGGGCACCCATTTCTCTTCATGTGGAGCACCACATGTACCTACCTATTTCTGCGCGAACATAACGGAAAAGTTTTAATTAATGCCTCTCGGTGAATGGATCTCCGGCATCAGTCCGGCAGCGAATGAATAAAGTTGATTTCCAGAGTGGATATTTCTAATGGTGGAGCTTTTTGCCGTAGAAGTTTCACATGCACTCTGGTGTGTACTATTTAGAGCAGCGCTGCCCAACGGGTGGACTATGGATCTCAGCAATGGTATCATTCTAGCCCAATTTTATTCATGATTATGAATTTTACTCCAGAATGAATGAGACAAAAATACAGCTTTAAACATGTTCATCGAGCAAAGATACAGCCATTTGAAAAAGCAAGGTTGGGCAGGTCTGATTTCGGGTGATAATAATGTGTATATTTTAGCTGATGAAGGAGGATCAAGTTTGGTTTCATGAGCTTTCATTTCAAATTTTGCAATTGTTTTTCTCTTCATCAACTAACAAGATGTGAACTAACTCAAAATATAATATCCCATAGATTGGTGATGGTTTTGCTTTCATAGTGTATATCATAATTAAAAAATATGAAAAAATTACAATCATGCTAATAAAAGTTTACTTGGTAACTCAACGCTCAACATGATTGTCAGTGATAAATTTTTAATCGAGAGCGAGCTTAACATTCAGAAGCCTCGTTTGTAATTACTATTTGAATCTTTTGTGGAATTTGGTTGAATTGTTCATATTTCATTAGAATATTTTTTAATAAATTTGGAATATCTATTTATATAGGACATCCCCGGCCCTTTTCGCGCTAACCGAAGTAGGAGGAATTGCAAAACTTAACTAATTCCAGCTGAACATTGCATTAGGTTCTAAGTAATATTGATCGATTTTCTTTGTCAACTTTCTATTTCGTTAATAACTTGAGCACATAACCATTTCTTGTTGTGTTTGTCGTATGAGATGCTAGATAAAAGTTTCTTTTATCGATTGGTGTGCTGAAAATACCTGGGAATGTCTTTACATGGCCGTGGAGATACAAAGAGAAAGTCGACGGAGATAATCTGTCAATGTTACTTAGGACCTAATGCAATGTTCAGTTTGAAGTCTCGTTTTTATTACAAGGCTAACTCTTTCGACTGAAGCGTAATAAAGAATATCCGTCAAACAGTTCCGAAACATTTTTTGATACAAAACAGTGCCAAAATCTAGAGAAAATTCATAGTCCCATGGGGAGGAAACTTGAATTAATCAACTTTTTATGCATCAGAACAGCACTATCAGAATAAATCAGGGGAAGCTCATAAGTTTTGACAGGCGCACCGGCGCAACTATCGGTAATTGAGAGATTCACAACTGACAAGAGAGTGAGAGTGGCTTTTGCGCTCTCTTTCTCCATTACTCTCTTTGTCTGAAATCAGATATCCAAGTGCACAGCGAGAAATGCACACTTTGGCACCCATACCTCACAAATGTTCTTCTAATTTAAAATCACACATTCAAACCGGTCTGCAAGTATGATAACGTCCAAAGCGTACCAGACTGCTGTTTCTGTGTTGCTCCCATTTTACGCGTAACCGCTGAAACCTTTAATTACAACCAGTGGTGCAATCCGCCATGTATTGTGGAAAATTTGTGGTATGTTTCAAGAGGTGATAGAAGGTCTGCTCGACTTACATCAAGCATTTAACCATTCACAAACTTGCCACCCGCCACCCAAAAAAGCTCGCTTTTAGGGGCACTATTTACGATTTTTTTTCATAGTTGTGTTATCAACACGCTTAGAAATCAATGCATTAGGGATTAGGCAGGCCATCCGAACTGAATTTAACAATTTTTGAAGCAAACCAAGGTCGAAGATTTAATTGAACCACACTACAAAATAGTGCATTTATGGTCACTTGTGGTCTGGAGTAAAGAAGTACAGCTATAATGTGACCATTAAAATCTATAAAAATCTAAACGCATTTTTTAAATTATTTACACCTGTGTCGTGCACAGGTTGCACATGTGGATGCGATGCCACTGGTTTGAACCTCACTAATCTGCACACCGTTGAAACTCAAATTGGTAAAACGTCATCTATGGAATAGAGTAAAGCGACATGGAACGATGCGCAAATCAGCAAATCAGCAAATAAGCCTACCGGAAACACACTTTTCAAATGGTCGTAGGTTTACTAGCAGTTCAAATTGAATATGAACCTCGTTAACATGCACGAAGTGTCGTTCAGCTTAAAGGTATAATAATGAACATAAAAACAATTTATTTATATTTTAATTTATTGATCTATAACGTTGTTAAAGACATGAATCCGCTACTTCAACATAAGAGGTAAAATACCAAAGAATAAAACAAAAAGTTACATGTAAATACTTTTTTTTATAGTTTTTTTATTTGTCCAGGCTTCTTCTTTTTTAGTTTATGTTTGAAAAAATACTTAAAACTAAAATCAGTAGAGGGGTAGAGTATATCCCGGCCAATTAATCGTGGTTTGCTCGAGGTTGAGGGTAACAATTGATAAACAGGACGATGGAGGACTATGGACTGAGAACACATGGTTTAGGGATGCACCATGGTGGTGGTTGAGTAAGTGCTTATGATCTCAAACTAAGCGGACGGAAGATAAATTTACCGAAACACAAAAGACGGACTGTAGTCGAATAGTGAAGGGGGGGTGATGCTTCAACTTGGAGGAACACGAAAAGACATTTTTCTACTATATCCTTAAATCAATCCGCGCTTATTCAGTATTACACAGCAAAAAAATTATTTTGATATCACATCAAAGTGGATGCACTACAATCATGTCGAAAATTTCATGTAATTTTTATGACCACATAAATAAACAGATGCAGTAAAAGCAGCGTAATGTCAGTTCATGCATTGTATTAATGATAATTTTGTCCTTTTTAGCAAGTAATATTACACCATATTTTCGACATGATTGTAGTGCATCCACTTTGACGTGATATCAAAATTATTTTTTTGCTGTGTAGGATTCATCCGTCGACACGCTTCCGACTTCACCAACGTCTATGCTCTAAAAACGCTTTACTGCTCGTTGGTGCGTAGTATCAAACTCTCACGATCAAACGTGTACTGTGTAGCTCAGTTGATAAAGGCGCAGCTACAAAGTAAGACCATGCTGGAGGTGGCTGGGTTCGATTCCAGGTCCGGTCTAGGAATTTTTCGGGATGGGAATGAAGAGGGAGTGCTTCGTTACTGTCGCTGGAATCATTAGATAGTTCTGGAATTAATGTCCATATATAGCATAACAATTTCAAAGCCTTTACAATTGAAACTAACCTAAATTCTCTGGGTTGCCTAGATCCTGATCATTAGTCCGACAGTCTACATTCGAACCTCCAGAATGACTGATATCGGTATCGTGCCTTGGTATAGCAGCTTTTTGTTGATCCGTTTTCATTTGTAGTTCCATATAACGACTCATGCAAGCAGTTATTTCGTTTTTAAACATAACAGCGCGTTCGATGCACGATTCATCATAAATTAAAAAAAAGTGCATAGCGCTTCAGCTTTATTGATGTCTTCTGTAAGTTTTTTGGGATCAAATTCTGTTGAACCTTCAATATCTGTGTCAGATTCCTCACATATATCCTTCTTTTTGCAACCAGTTCATGCACAATTTCAATTAGGTCTTCGACATCAAGGGATTCATCCATAAGCAAGACTTCTACATTTTCTTCGGAAAAGTAATCACCATTAATTATTTTCCCTAGTTGAATAATTTGGACATTCAATTCGTTACACAAGCTGGTTAGATTGGCTCCCAGCAACCATTGAGAGTGCCTTTCTTCACTGCAGAACACGCTATCCCAACAACCTGGACACAATGTTAGATTGTAAAAGACTTCCACGCTGCCGGTACTCTTACTCGTACTCGTCGAAGTCTAGTTTGTCCAAGACAAATCTGAAGGTCTGCTTGACATAGTACTTTTTAAAAACTGATATAATTCCCTGGTCCAAGGGCTGAATAAGGGATGTCGTGTTCGGTGAGAGAAACAATATCTGTATATTAAGGTGTTCAATGTTGAAGTTACTGCGGGCGTTATCCAAAACGAAAAGAATTTTAAATGGCATCTTGGATATAAAAATGGCTTCAGACATAGATTTCCGGTCAGTACACGTCAACCCTATTCCAAAAATACCTAAATTGAGGGGTATTTGACAGTGTTTCCAAGTTTTTCTGTATCCGGAAGTCGCCATATTGGATTTAAAAATGGAGTCAGACACGGTGTTAACGCAATGACCTAATTTGCGAATGTATAATTTTAGGTCCCTGGGCGGTAAAGGTTAACTTTTATGTTAACCTTTCAACGTCAGTACACTGACTTGAATACAACTCACTAGGCTACGGCAACGGTTGACTAGCACTGGATTCTGGTTCGACGTTAAGAAATAACGCGATGACTGACGGTTTGAAAAATATATTTCACCCTGGGAGATAGTTTGTAACTGATTTTATATTGCAATCCTGGTTCGTTTTATATTATTTCCCTCCTCATGGGTTCATATGGAAGCCTTTGTGGCTTTTTAAGCTATTGTACAAATGAAGTTTTCTTTCAACCTCCATTTACCCCCTAATTTAAGCACAGTTATAATCCATTTACATGTCCTCTTCTTCAACTTCCAATTTAATGCACACATCTAAACTTGTCTTTTTTCCTTTTCTACTAACTTGCATGCATGTTTGAGAGTTTGTGTATACGTATGAACTCATTGGTAACTCATGTAACTCAGTAGATATTCATCTTAATTTACTACTTCTACTCTACTACTACTAATTGTGGAACATATACATTGCTGCTGTCAACTCAGCATAATCAAAACAAACCTTATTTTATGTTGCTGTAGTCACTTGGTAGTAAGACTAATCGACTATTGATATTTTAGCATAATTCGTTTCAGGTTGAATGACTATTGGTTTGCTGAAACACATGGATTTCCGGTCTCTACACGTCACCACGATTTAAAAAATACCCATATTGTGGAGAGTTTAACAGTATTTCTCAGCTTTTCTTTAACCGGAACCGACTATCTTGGAATTCAAAATGACGCCATACGTTGGAATTCGGAAGACCTACAGAGACTGGAAATCGATGCCTGTCGCCGTTTTGGAATCCAAGATGGCGACTTCCGATTTTCGTAAAACCATTGGGTATCCTACAATATGGTATTTTCGGAACGGGGAAGACATACAGCGACTGGAAATAGATGTCCGACGCCATTCTGAAATCCAAGATGGCGAATTATGGTTTCCAAAAAAACTTTCAAATACCCTACAAAATAGATATTTTCGGTACCAGAAATCTAATATAGCAGAAATCAGAAATCAATGTCGGACGCCATTTTGAAATCCAACGACTGCCGCCATTTTGGAATCTAATATAGCGACCACTGGTTTCTGAAAAACTGTTAGATACTTAAAACAATATGGGAATTTCTGGATTGGAGAAGACGTAAAGAAACCGGAAATCGGTTACTGACGTCATTATGGAATCCAAAGAGGCGACTTCCGGATTCCTAAAAACTATCAGATACCTAACAACAGAGTATTTTAGGGACAGGAAAGGCGCGTAGAAGCCGGAAGTCGATGTTCGACGTCCATCTGTCTGGTATCCTACAATGAAAGTATTGTTCGGATTTGTACGACGTGCAAAGACTGATTGTTTCAAAAAATATATCAGATACTTAACATTGTGCGTATTTTTGAAGTATGGACGATGTATAGAGACCAACACTTGGTGTTTGATACCATTTTCATGTTTGGAACATTTCGATTTAGGAAGCGCAGCACGTTTTTAAATTAATCTCTGATGTTTGCCCATCTCCTCCGTTTCGAAAATATCAATAGTAGACAGTTTCTCAATATTTGGCGTCGAGGTCATCAATTTACTGCATCTACACGTGTTCCCCATTTAAAATATACCTATATTATAGGGTATTTGACAACTTTTCGGAAACCGGAAGATACTATATTGGTTTGCAAAATGGCCTCAGACAAAGATTTCCGACCACTGCAAGTCTGCCTTAGCCCTCTGAATGAAGCTGATGAGCTGAGAATCCTTCAACGAGACATCTTCCTTATCCGATGAATATTCCTCCCAATCGCGACGAGTTGTGGCGTCCAGACGAACGCTAAGCATACGAATGAGAATAAGATCCCAAAGTTCCGTTTCTCTCCTAACTGCTGAAGCACTCGAATCTTTCCACTAGAGTATGTAAGTCTTCCACCGACTCAGGTTTGAGGCTTAAATACTCGAATAGAGCGTTAAGGTACGACTGATTTTATCGGGGTTTGTTCTGGAAGTGCTCCTCAAGCAAAATCCAGGCCACGGAGTAGTTTTTCACAGTAATAGGGATCGTTTGTACTAGTTTGAGAGCATCGCCAGATAGGGAAGAGCGGAGATATATTTTTTTTTTTTAATTTTCGTGAGTTCCGCTGAAGAGTAAACCAAAGACATGTACAGGTCATGAAAATTCAGTCAATAATCGCACTGAAGACAGGCTGTTTGATATCGGGAAGACGCACATGGGATGACGTAGGGCCTTGTAAGTTGGAATGAGAATTCGAAGCCATGTGTGTCGGAGACGGAGGTGTTGGTTTATTGACGCAAAAATCAGTCCACAGCTTAGTCAGGCTCTCTAAACGCACAAGGACTTCTAACGCATGTTGTTCCTCCTCGTACTTGTCCACACATGTCTTGATTAACATGAAGGACGTCTGCAGACCTTCATACGAAGTTTCAGCGTTTTTATGCGCTGTTCCGTGCACAAACGGTATTCGGTCAAAGGAATTCAGCCAAACGACATTCGGTCAAACGGCATTCGGCCAAATGAACCAGAACCGATCTGTGAAATCGAAAGCTGCGCGGTGCTACACAAACGGGACAGGGAGTAGAGAATTAGAAATATAATGTCCTTCTTTAGGTAGTTTATATGCCTTGTATTAAAGCTATCAGCAGCAACTTTAAAGTTCACGAAGCTTCTAGGCAGTGGCACGCCTCAGCTCTAAATATGGCGGGTTACTGGGCGATAGAGGTACTAGATGACCGGAGTTCGCCGGTCTATCCGGTTTGAAGGACTAGATGTCGATTTCAAAGCGGAGAGGAGCCGTAATTTTAATTAAGTCGGGGCACTTTCTTCACAGATCGCTAAATTTTCTCAATTTAGTCTCAGTTCACCTTATTTTCTGATTTCACTTCATATAGATTACTTTACTTTACATGTTAATGTTCATACAGCTCACGAGTTCACTTTATTTTCAGCTTAAATTATCTCAATCATATTTTATTTTAGCTTAACTACTACTAATTTCAATAATTTCAAATTGGACCAGGTTAATTTTGTTCAGTACCGTGCGGGACCGAAATCCGTACACCTAAGCACGAAAGAATCATTAATGGTCAATACTAAATAATACTATCACATTATGCTCTGTATCACATCTTTTCCCCATACATTTATCTTTATTTTACCATTATTTGCAAACACCAGGTCCTAAAATTACCTTTAATTATAAGAAAAAAGTATTTAAATTGCACATCTCTTGAATCAAAATCCGTACAGCGTTCTACGATTGAATCAAAATCCGTACAATTTTGAATCGAAATCCGTACACTGTGTTGAGGATGAATCAAAATCCGTACAGTCATGAATCAAAATCCGTACATGCATGTAAATCGATCTAAATCAATGAAAAAAAAACATGTTGCTGTCTTGAATAAAGTATTTATTTAGAAGTTGCTTGGCTAGGAGTCCAAAACAGATATACTCGTTTAAATACACTAGTTTACAGCATATTTGAACGTTGTACGCTGATGGTCATTTCCCATGTAAAATCGTGCGCTGAATCCAAAAATGTAGTCCAAAAAATCTCAGTAGGATAGATTTTGAGATATAGCTAAAAAATTAAATATCACTTTAAAAAAAAACGTGTTTACTAAAACCACAAATAGGTACCTCCGGCTGTAATGAAGTAATAATTAATATTTTAACGCCGAATTTGATTTCGATCATTACAACATTTTTTTTCCGTGAGAGTAAT
This sequence comes from Ochlerotatus camptorhynchus, assembly GCF_037179485.1. Classification (NCBI taxonomy): domain Eukaryota; kingdom Metazoa; phylum Arthropoda; class Insecta; order Diptera; family Culicidae; genus Ochlerotatus; species Ochlerotatus camptorhynchus. Next base: position 2,674,355 of record NW_027040817.1, on the reverse strand, counting down.
GGTAGAACCACAATAAACATTTTTATTTACATTGCTTAAAAAATTAGCAGAAATTCAATTTTTCTAAGGAATACTTTAAAAAAAAAACTATTAAATAATAACAATACCACTAATCTTACTGACAATTGATGTTTAATTGATCGAACGAAAAATCTCTTACCTCTAATTTAGCGTTAAAATAATTGATATTTATATTGTTGGATTCAGCGTACGATTTTACATGAGAATCATTCGTCAAAGGTTCAAGTTCATTTTTTTACTTTTATTTTTTTAACTAGTAATATCAGCGTTAGATTAATTGATGCTCCAATCGATTCAAAGGAAAGGTAACTGATTTCTTTTTATTTAAGAAGGTGACTGCTCTGGATTTTTATTCTAACTAATATCATGCTTAAGGATTCATTTCCTCCAAATTTTATTCTATACCAGTGCTTTGGGTTAAATATTATTACTAGAGTTTACCTCCGATCACAACTTCGAGGTCTTTGAAATTTGACATGTGATAACGTGCAAGATGCGCCATACTTTGGAACTTGGGGGCACTCCAGCTCAACGCTACAAAACATTATTAACCGGGACTAAACTGGGCGGTGTAGCTTGGACAATGTTGTCGAATCAATAATAGCAAACTGAATAGAAGACTGCCGAAACATCTTCAATACACCGATAATGGAAACGCTCCACCAACCCACTGGCATCAAGCGATAGAATAAGCGGTTCCTAAGATGGTAGCCCTATAATGGCGGATAAGTGAAAAAAAAAATTACAACCATCTTAGAAACCAACATAAAAAGACAATGAACTGACATCAAAGATTAGTTTTTCGTTTTGTGCATGAAAAATAAAATAAACGTAAGTTAACGACTAAAACTTAATTTAATTTAAAACGTCAAGAGAGTTATAATTATAAAAATGCAGATCTTTCATTGCTTCTTTTCCGCAGCTTTCTTCTGCTTCTTCTCCATTGTTGCCATTCCCTTTTCAAGTTATAATGCTTTCTTGCTTCCAGCTTTCTTTCCTCTTCTTCATCTTCTTCCTCCTCTTCCTCTCTCGCTCAACCTTTTTCTTTTGTCGTTCCTCAATCCTTTGTTTCTTTGCGTTCTCTTTATCAATTTTCTCCCGTTCACTTTCATGTATATTTCCGGCCATTCCATTTCCTCTCTTGCCCATTTCTGTCTGCTCTCTGTAATTTGTATTTGCGTGTTGGTGTAGAGGAGCTGCGCTGTTTTCCTTTTCGGCTGGTTCTTGACGCTCTTCATTAAAAGATATTAATAATTTAACATTTACAATACGAATAAAATAAGAGAGTAGCGATTCAATACGGCATCTCTTATGGTGGTAAATGGAACTGCAAAATCCCTGGATGCTTCTCGATAAGATTTCCCCGCACGCATCATTGCCACAGTCATCTCCAAATCCTCTGGCGTGTATTTAGCTTCCATGATCTGCTGAAAAACATTGGATAAAGTGAAGTCGTCATTGTGAATGCACAAGTGTACGGATTTAGAATCAGCTGTTATGTATGGATCGAAATCCGTACAGTACTAATTTTGATAAATAAATACCATATGAATGATCCATTGCTTAGAATTGATATATAAAACGATAAACACTTACCTTTCCGATCAACCTTCAGGAAACTACTTGCAAAAATCACTTAAATACGCTTAACAACTGGAAGTAAATCCGAGAGATTTTCTTAGAAAATCGTTAAGAACGCAACCGATTGATAGAAATGCCCGACACGTGATAAGGTTTTTATTTTTCTTATTTTAATTGCATGGCATACTGCTTAATTGTTGACGTAAACATCAAGCTAATGCATGAATGAACATGAATATGTATTCATGTATAATATTTACATTGTTATGATGCATATAAATAAACAAATTCAACAGGGTGTACGGATTTCGGTGCTGTACGGATTTCGGTCCCGCACGGTACAATGTATGTCTTCTTCGGTCTCAGCAGTAACGAAAGGAGAGTTTTTCACATGCGGAATTGTCGTTTTTATACTCTGGGGTTTTTCCATGAACGGCGGAAAATGAAAATAAACAAATGACAGCACCATCTTGCCTTATGTACTCTGGCTCCGTTGGGACGACAGCTTGTTGCGACAACAACTCGTTGGCATCGACGAACAAGGGATCTTTCTTAAGAGTCATGGTAATTTTCGACAACTAGGCAGCGCTAGTATCCCAAGGAACACGGGTTGTCATAAAGAAGTTGAAAATACTTTTTGGAAAATGTTGAAATCTAGGAAGTATGAAGAAAACATCTCATATACCGTATGCGTGATAATGTTTGCACCATCGTACAAATAAGGTTCCCGTTTCACCTGTGCATACAATGCCTTGGTTTTCTTTGCATGCACGTAACCTATAGCTCATACCGTAGTAGGCTGTATATAAAAAACCCGAATTTATCCACCTATGGTGTGATCAGACCCTTCTTACTTATTCAAGTTTATTTATTTTATTGTCATTATCAGTGACCAAGCCCCCCACCCCCGTGTCATCCAGTGACGCTACGCCACTGCCTGGGGGTACACGGAATATATCCAGGTGTAGTCTATTTGGTGAGGCTACCAATCACCTTATCATCGTATTTTAATGTGATTTAATGGGTTTATTATTTTTGAATTCTGTAGTAATTTGATGTGTCGCATGATGGTTTTGATACGTTTTCCGTTAAATTCAGCGTGAAGGCCCATATTCACCGGATCTTATTGCGGCCATATCTCCGGAACCGGTTCACCGATTCCAAAACCGTTCAGTAGCGTTTAATGGGACCCCAAGACCTATCATTTGGCGCCGAGTTTGTCCAAATCGGTTGAGCGGTTGCTGAGAAACGTGAGCGCATCCATTTCGTTACATACACACACACATACACACATACACACGTACACACACACACACACACACACATACAGACATGTTCCGATCTCGTCGAGCTGAGTCGAATGGTATATGACACTCGGCCCTCCGGGCCTCGGATCGATAGTCGGTTTTTCAAGTGATATCTATACCCTTCTTTGTAAGAAGGGTAAAAAATGATTTACTTAGTTTGACAGTTGCACCATGACGAAGTGGCAGCGTATTCGTGATTTGTCCCACGCGCAAATGTCGCAAAAAGACATTCCAATCGCCGTGGGAGTGTCCCGGTGGACCGTCAAAAGGGTTTTAGATCGAGAAAAGAAAGGACAACTATACGCGAAGGTGGCCACAGGTCGTACGATGTCAGCTCGGGTTCCGAGGGTTATCGCTGCTATCAAAAGGAAGATTCGGGTGAATCCAGTGCGTTCAATAAGGAAAATGGCAAAGGAACACGGAATCAGTGACTTTACGGCACGGAAGATCGTAAAGGAAGATTGCGGGGCGAAGTCGAGGGCACGGAAAAAAAAACTCACATGATTACCAACCGCATCCGGGAGCTACGAGTCGAACGCTGCAAGAAAATCTTGAACTTCCTTAAGCGAAAAAAAACCGGTAACCCTGTTCACCGACGAGAGCATGTTTGAAGTCGATCCCGTATCAAATTCCAGAACTGACCGGTATATTAGTTCTCTTCCGGCAAAAGACGTGGCCGACGAGCACAAGAACGTGTATCTGACCAAGCATCCTGCTAGCGTTATGGTGTTTGGATTGGTGGCTTCCGATGGCAAAAAATGGACCCGGTGTTCATTCCAGAAGGCGACAAGGTCAACACGGAGGTCTACATCGGGATTTTAAGTATGTATGTTCTTCCGTGGATCAAAGAACAGTACGGTCCGAAGCCAAATGTTGTATTTCAACAAGATGGGGCTCCGTGCCACACCTCGAACCGCACTCAGAAGTGGTTGCAGTAACATCTTCCGTTCTGGGCGAAGAATATGTGGCCGCCATCCAGCCCCGATCTTAATCCGCTGGATTAATACTCAATATGGCGCGTCATGAAGGCCAAGGCCTGTTCTAAACGCCACCCGACAGCAAGCCTCAGACAAACATTGACCCGTACCTGTAGAGAAATGGATCCAGACTACATTATTAGAACCTGCCGTGAATTCCGGAAGGCCGTAATTGCAGCAAGTGGAAACTCGATAGATGATTAACATACTTTAAGACTATGAGAAACATCCCCCTTTGAATAAATAAAAAAAAAAACTCCAAAACGAATTTTTGAGATTTTTTTTAATTTTGACATAGCGTAATGGTGCAAACATTATCACGCATAGGTATAACGTGGAATGTTTTCTGCATCACTTACATTTATACAACAAGCCGATCTAATTATTTTTCAAAAAGATTTTTTATGTGTTACTTGGGATCTTCGTACAAAAACAATACTCATGATGGTGTGCAATTTACAAAAAAAAAACGCGGATCTCTTGGTCTAGTTTCAAGAATTGATCATTTTCTTACTAAGCGGTAGCAGAATCGATATTTTCATGGCATATTTCCTATACAATCGTATGCAATTTAGAAAAAAAAAAAATCGGAGGTCTCTAGGGCTACTTTTAGGAATTGTCCATTGTACCGGTGATTCCGGATATCAATAAAACTGTTTCCTGACTACCTGGTAGCAGAATTGATGTGGTGATGGTATATTTCCTCTATGCTCATGATTGTGTGTAATTTAGAGAACATCACGGATCTCTTGGTCAACTTTCAGGAATTGACCATTTTCCCGTGAATCCGAATTTTTGCAGAGCCTTCCTCCATCTCGACTGGCCAACCACAGGTCCAATCACCCGTGTCTGTTTCTTTCGAAAGTAAATAGTCGTATCTTTCAAATAGTGGCATATTCTGAAAATTTTGTAACTAAATTGCCGAGAATCAGTTCTGTCAACATGAATCGACACGCATTGTGCTCTGGGCTTTTCCGGGTTTTTCCGTTCCGGATGACCAACCGCAGGTCTAATCTGGTTTCTATCGATCTAAATGAAAGTAGATAGCCATACCTTTCGAATATGGCTGAATCATAACGATTGATAACCAGCCATGCCAACCATGAATCGACACGCATTTTGCAGCCTTTGTACTTTGAGGAAGTTTAGATGGCTTGGGATTATGTCAGTTAATATACCACCATACGTTGTACCTATTAGCGAACACCTTCCATACCTATATAGTTTTACGTATAATTATAGCATGTGTTCTGCCTAGGTAGGCCATTGACTTGTTAAAATATTCACTTTGAATAAACCAGCCTAAAAGAGCAGAAGCCGAAAATATGCATAGATTATGTGACTATGTTGGCTATGTATCAATGGAGACACATGATAGTCTAATTGCATTGGAGTATTGAGCAAAAACCAAAAAATTGATAATTTAGAAAAAAAATCTAAAAACAAATCGCTGATATTTTTATATGAGGTGTAAAAAAGTCTAAGTTTTCAAGGAAAAAACATAAAAAGATACTGCTCCCTCCGTCAACAAACCATGAAAACCATAAACAAAACTAATGCAATCAATGTTTTTCAATACAAAACCCCAATTTTTTTATATCATTATATTTTTTCTAAATATTATTTTTAATTTCCATTCGTTTGATATTTTGATCTTTTTTTTTTTCCTTTGGTTTGTTTTTTTCCGTCGATCTTGTTTTCCGTGCTGAGCACCAATGCTACCGACGTGCCAGGAAGGCAGCTCCCACACCTAGACCCTACCTATCGACCCATCAACTCATGAACCGGGGACCAACGGCTTTACTTCCCATCAGAAGGACGGCGTGATCAGAGATGTTATGCCTCAGAACATCCCGGTGGCGCCGACTGGGATTGAACCCAGGCCTTCTGGGGTGAGAGGTAATCACGCTTACCACTACACCACCGGCGCCAATGTATTTTAATCTTTGAAATCGTTTTAGTGGTTCAAAAGTTATGAATATAAAAAAGCCGGGTTTTTTAACCACGCTTACATGAAAATGGTCACCCTAATGACAAAATAGAATGAAATACAGGTCCAATATTTTGCGATAAGGAACAAAACTACCACTTTTTACGAATTCTGATAACCACTATATCGTTTTGAATGCCTGAATAATTCTATCGCAAACCAAAAATTTATTACAATGAATGTTAATTTAATTTCCTATTATTATTATCTGCTTATGAACATCGCAGCTAATGTCAGAAGTTGACCTTGCAGACGATGCAATAATTTTTAATCTTTTTTTATTCCGTGTTATGTATATGCTTTCACGTACACTAGCAAAGCATTTGCCTTGCTTTTTATGTATAACATGGTAGAACGACGCACACACTTGCCTCTATTCTCTCCAGCAGAAATGCTGCAAACGAAGTCGAGTATGCCAGGCAATGAGCGCTTCTTGTTTGCTTTTAGCCTATCCATTTCCCGAAGTATAAAGGGTGATACGGTCAAAATTTGGTCAAGGGAAAACGCGTGTAAATCGGTGAAATCGTTTATTTAAAAAATCAAATTAAATTTCTTTTTCAAGTTCAATTAGTATAAAATTCAGGAAAAATATTCAGTTAGGCTTCTGCTTTTCCAAATCCGAATTGCCGGGCCTTACGCTTGACCCCTGCCATCAGATTTTGTACAGCCACCTTGTCCACCTTCTTCGCCGCAGAAAGCCAGTTTGCCTTGAACTACTGCTCGCCCTTAGCAGTTTTTTTGGTCTTCTTTAGGTTCCGCTTGACAATAGCCCAGTATTTCTCAATTGGGTGGAGCTCTGGCGTGTTGGGAGGCTTCTTATCCTTGGGAACCACCTGCACGTTGTTGGCGGCGTACCACTCCATGGCCTTTTTACCGTAATGGCAAGATGCCAAATCCGGCCAAAACAGTACGGAACAACCGTGTTTCTTCAGGAAAGGCAGCAGACGTTTATTCAAACACTCTTTCACGTAAATTTCTTGGTTGACAGTCCCGGAAGCTATGAAAATGCTGCTTTTCAAGCCACAGGTACAGATGGCTTGCCAAACCAGATATTTCTTTGCGAACTTTGACAGTTTCATGTGCTTGAAAACATCTGCTACCTTTCCCCTTCCTTTTGCCGTATAAAACTCCTGTCCCGGAAGCTGCTTGTAGTCGGCTTTGACGTAGGTTTCGTCGTCCATTACCACGCAGTCAAACTTCGTCAGCATCGTCGTGTACAGCCTCCGGGATCGCGCTTTGGCCGTCGTATTTTGTTTATCATCGCGATTTGGAGTCACTACCTTCTTGTAAGTCGATAGTCCGGCTCGTTTTTTGGCTCGATGCACGGTTGTAGACGATACACCCAGCTTATTTGCGGCATCTCGGAGAGAGAGGTTAGGGTTTCGCTTGAAACTACCGGCAACTCTCTTTGTCGTCTCAGCGGCTTCCGGTTTTCGATTTCCCCCCGATCCAGACTTCCTGGCTGTCGACAAACGTTCCCCAAACACTTTAATTACATTTGTAACGGTTGATTTGGCAACTTTTAGTGATTTTGCCAACTTTGCGTGCGAGTAGCTCGGATTTTCGCGATGCGTGAGCAAAATTTTGATACGCTGCTCTTCTTGCTTGGACGGCATTTTGACAACTGAAGAGTGAATTCCAAAATCAAAATAGGAGCAACATTCTACACACACACACCTTCAAAATGAGGGGTGTTCAGGTTTTTTAAATGCAAAATTGAAAGAAATACGTCAAGTTGATATTGACCAAATTTTGACCGTATCACCCTTTAGAGAGAGCAGTGGAAAAAGCACAGGTCTGATAAACGCCACGCGTTCGTGGTCGGGTCCCCCAGTCGGCAATCTTTTTTTTTGCATGATTAATTTTACTCACTAATACACTCCACATTTTTCTTTCTCAATTTTCTTGCATTGGACCACAGCATCCTCCGTTCATGCGGTCTCCACTAACATCCTCCGATGATGAATCCCACATAATTGTAAGCGAATCTTACATCCCTCGGTTGGGTGTATCTATGAGTCATGCTCCTCTACGACATACGGTTAAAAGTGGGGAATTAAATTGGATGCCACTGTGTGCATCGGAGTCGTCAGTGTGGTTGATGTTATGTGTTTTACTGTTGCAGACAGACGGCCTTACATATTGAGTAACAATTGTGAATGTACATTATTCGCTTTATGTAGTGGATTGATTAATTAAAATAAGAAACAACTGTCTCCAAGTAGGTCTACGAAACTTTGTAGAAATTAATATTTCTCAAATACGCAATTCAACATTCTGATTACCTGACTTCCAATGCTGCAACAATGCATTCTGTTCATTGTGATCGCCATCGAAATCGTTCTAATCGGCGTTAATTACTAATCTGAATCAAAATAGCTACCCATTGTTCAAATTAATTGGAACCGGAGCAATTTATCTCAGTACCACATTTGCAAGCCTCTCTATCGTTCCCAAACCGACTCTATCAGCATAGAAGATGCTTCATCCCAAGTTGTTTGCAACCGAAGCATAAGACAATTTATTCACCACTTTATTTGGCCCGTTTGCTGAGGCCAACTTCCTCCCGCACATACGGACCAGAAGAAGATTCACCACGATTGGCTGCAATAACAAACGTTCTGCAAATGAAGCAAAATTTCTTCACCCAAACTAATCTCCTGGCCAATTAACGTTGATTGAATTAATTTATTTTCCCGAGCCCCTGCGCCTGGTGTTTTCCTGCCTTCGCACTACTCGAATCTTGAATGAATGCTTCGGAGTGGGCGGATGAGTGAGTGAGTATGGCTGAAAGAGGCCACTACTTTCCCCTCATGCAGCCATTCTTGGTACAGGCAATTGTTGTTGCGAAGCTATCGGGCGGGGTTTTCCCAAATATGTATCTTGTTCCTACTATCGGATTCGGCAAATCCTTTGTGTGTAAGGTATGCGCACAGCAAAATTTAGTCAGTGGAATTTGACCTCATCTTTTATATTTGTCAAGTATATATTGAAATCATCATGAATAACGAAAGTTCATTATGTGTATAACGTCTTCAAAAAATAAGATTTGTTGACATCTGGACATCATTTTTTAAAATGAAATCGAAGGAATAACATGTGCTTGAAACAAAACTGCACAAAAGCGTTGAAAATTTGTCTATGCCAAATCATGACCGTTATCAAACTACACTAAAAAATACATGGCAGACCATACGTAGTTGTTGATTGAAGAGCAAAATCTTCATAACAACCACCTCGATAAATCAACAAGTTAACCTCAAAGAGCTTGTACAGAAATGGCTACTGCCGTCTACATTCAAGAACATACATGTTCTGTGTAGTTCTGGCCTGATTTGGCATCCTGCCATTACGGAAAAGCAGCTCAGTGATATGCAGAAAATAATATCAACATTTTGACGAAGAAATGATGATGTAAACTTATCCTTTATTATGATAAATTATCACTGGTTCGAAAATAAATTGAAATTAATTATAACTGTGAGTTTTTCTTTGGCTAGATTTTGTTGTGCGCATACCATATAATGTGCACATGTTGGAAGGAGAAGGCCTTCACTCTTCTACATATTCCATCAGCTAGATTTACGAGCTTTCTAAACCGGATATCAACCTGAAGTGTGTCGTTATGGGAAAACTCTTGACCAGGCACTGATAGACGAATTAAGAACGGAAGACTAAGGAAAATTAATTTTTTTTTTAAATTTATAGCAGGGTTGCATATGATGTTACATTTTTTTTTTATTTATTTCTAGTGCTACTAAATCGGTGATTTAACCACTTCCAGTCACTAACCACAGTTTGCTAAGTTGCTCTGGTTATGAATTTTTATTTTCTGGTTACAAATACCCTGCATAAAACCTCATATGACGAAAAGTTCACCTCGAAAATCTACTTCGAGTGAACCGCAGTGTGGAGGATATGCAAAGAAATAAAAGTCAACTACGAAGAAACAACCGACTCTGCTCTCATATACACATAAATGTGGGCATGGAAAACACAGAGCAAAGATAAACTTTATGACATAACAAGATTATCGCCTGTCTGGGAGTGGTGAGACAGCGAGAGCTTAGAGTGTTCCACCATGGGGGGATGGATACGAATGGTGCCCTCCTCGACGAAAAAAAAAGAACAACATTCAAAAAATAACATTGCCACTTGTTCGGGAGGACCAGAGTCAAGTTGGATTAAGCTCCCATAAGCTCATTTTTATCTTGCTGCTTTTGACTTTCAAACAAAACTGCAATTCGTACCGAACCCGAAGGGGTTTTTCTGTCTAACCTCCATCGTGCTACTTCGCCCTATAAGGCGACTCCGAGATTTTGTCGAGAAGCCGCAGTTAGATGATAATGGTTATTTTGAAAGTTGCAAGCTACGGACTATATGTGAACCGGGGGTGCGACGATGCCGGCAACGGCTCACATGCAATAATAAGCTCAGATCATGGCTATCTCTTTGTCCTTGGCTACTGGGTTTGTTGCCATAGTTTCATTATGAAAATTGAAGCTGACGATGGCTATCTTTCAATCCTTCTTCTTGCTTAGCTTTTCAAATCCCCAAAGTATTGCAGTAACAGTATCTCAGTGAAATGCTTTCCATAAATCCACATACCCACGGAGTCAGCATTCTTTTGCATTAAGCGATTGCTTTTCTGATGGCTGCAGTAGGTTATTTCTGATAAATAAAAATAATCGTCTACTGGTACACATTTGTAAATTTATCTTGTATTTTGTAAAGTTCAAATCACCTACCTCTGAACCTCATTCAACCATGTTTTGTTTTCACGCCCAGCAATTTCATCAGAAAGTTTCGCAATTAAGCTGTGCTCTAATTACTCGCAGCGCTAAATTAGCCGTGAAATTGATCTTCCACTGAAAACTGTTTCAAGCTCCATCAGCTTTGGCTAATTGTGGATTCTGCTGTTGGAATTAATTTTTCATTTTCTCAGTTGTTAAAGTGGTATTTTGATTGTAGGGGTGGATATTTAGAATAGCTAGCAATCAGATGGATTCAAATTCTTATCAAGTTGAATAGACTTCTAAAACCCATCATTACTTCTAAAAGGTGAATCGAGTGCATTAATTTTCGATTGAGTTATCATATATTCTTGATATAAGCCCATAATTCTAAGAGTTCTGAAATCTCTCGAGAGAGATGCACTCTCATAAATCTCGATGGGTGTATGTAGTGACAACAACAGGCAATAATAATGATACTTTTTCTTGTTTCCAACCTCAGTTAAATGAAATATTCCTGAAGCTGAGTGTGATAACCACTAGCGTGCACAGGAATCTTGTTATGGAGGGGCAATTTTTTTCTATGATGTATTTAATCTAGGTACCTCCAAAGTACGTGGTGGATGTTGCTGTCATCCCACCGCTGTTTACCTACTGTTAAATTCAGCTAATTTTATTTATTTTTTGTTCGGGTGGTGGTTCATCTTCTTCAATGCAAACTGCTTTCAGACAGGTGGTTGGATTCAGCTGAAGTCACGTCAGATGGTGGTGATAGCATCGACAAACCGACATGAATGACCGATAAGAATCGCATTCTCCTTTCGCATGCAAACTGCGTCGACAAGTACATGGTTCAAACAGTGTGCATAGCATCCATCCAATCTTAATCAGTGGTGTTGAGTACTTGGCACTGATGCAGTGTGCAAGTAGTAGACAAAATACGTGTATCTTTCAAAAGATAATCAATCATAACGAAATTAAAAGGAAATAGACCAACACACTCAAAGCTCTTCATAAAATTATATTGCTGTTTTTGTCCTTGCACTTGGCTTGTACTCCAGCAGTGCTGCCAGGCATTATGCTGGCACCTTCAAAACATACTGCCATCACCTGCTCCCAAGAAATCTGCATCGCTGTCAGGACCTCAGCAATAGTATTGAAGATGGTCGTCGCGTCTGCTTTCAACCCCCGTCTAACACCCACGAATGTATCCGTCGGCCGATCATTATCAATATACCTGATGACAATCGCCAACTGCTCGTGGTGGCCACAATCGCTCGTCTCATATGTAATGATTGCCACTAGTTTTCCTCGCAAGGTTTTCGTAATGTTCCGCAACATTACATTGTGCAACGACGTAATCATGTCAGTTTGAATACGGTTAAAGGGTGATACGGTCAAAATTTGGTCAATATCAACTTGACGTATTTCTTTCAATTTTGCATTTAAAAAACCTGAACACCCCTCATTTTGAAGGAGTGTGTGTGTAGAATGTTGCTCCTATTTTGATTTTGGAATTCACTCTTCAGTTGTCAAAATGCCGTCCAAGCAAGAAGAGCAGCGTATCAAAATTTTGCTCGCGCATCGCGAAAATCCGAGCTACTCGCACGCAAAGTTGGCAAAATCGCTAAAAGTTGCCAAATCAACCGTTACAAATGTAATTAAAGTGTTTGGGGAACGTTTGTCGATAGCCAGGAAGTCTGGATCGGGGGGAAATCGAAAACCGGAAGCCGCTGAGACGACAAAGAGAGTTGCCGGTAGTTTCAAGCGAAACCCTAACCTCTCTCTCCGAGATGCCGCAAATAAGCTGGGTGTATCGTCTACAACCGTGCATCGAGCCAAAAAACGAGCCGGACTATCGACTTACAAGAAGGTAGTGACTCCAAATCACGATGATAAACAAAATACGACAGCCAAAGCGCGATCCTGGAGGCTGTACACGACGATGCTGACGAAGTTTGACTGCGTGGTAATGGACGACGAAACCTACGTCAAAGCCGACTACAAGCAGCTTCCGGGACAGGAGTTTTATACGGCAAAAGGAAGGGGAAAGGTAGCAGATGTTTTCAAGCACATGAAACTGTCAAAGTTCGCAAAGAAATATCTGGTTTGGCAAGCCATCTGTACCTGTGGCTTGAAAAGCAGCATTTTCATAGCTTCCGGGACTGTCAACCAAGAAATTTACGTGAAAGAGTGTTTGAATAAACGTCTGCTGCCTTTCCTGAAGAAACACGGTTGTTCCGTACTGTTTTGGCCGGATTTGGCATCTTACCATTACGGTAAAAAGGCCATGGAGTGGTACGCCGCCAACAACGTGCAGGTGGTTCCCAAGGACAAGAACCCTCCCAACACGCCAGAGCTCCGCCCAATTGAGAAATACTGGGCTATTGTCAAGCGGAACCTAAAGAAGACCAAAAAAACTGCTAAGTGCGTGCAGCAGTTCAAGGCAAACTGGCTTTCTGCGGCGAAGAAGGTGGACAAGGTGGCTGTACAAAATCTGATGGCAGGGGTCAAGCGTAAGGCCCGGCAATCCGGATTTGGAAAAGCGGAAGCCTAACTGAATATTTTTCCTGAATTTTATACTAATTGAACTTGAAAAAGAAATTTAATTTGATTTTTTAAATAAACGATTTCACCGATTTACACGCGTTTTCCCTTCACCAAATTTTGACCGTTTCACCCTTTACTTGGGTACTGTCAATTTTTGGCACCTTCCGCCAAGTGTTTTTTCCAGCACAGGATCGTAGTTAGCCACCAACTGGGTAGCATACTTTCCGCTCCAAATGTCCACGAAGTGGTCGGCCACCTTTGCAAAGTATGCGCACAATATCGGTGAAACGTTCCATTATATAGCGATTTTGTAGTCGCTTTGCCTCTCTAGCAGCAATCATAGCTGTTTTTTTGGAGGTCCAGTTCTTCGTCGATACCCTTCCTGGTTTTGGAAATTAGAAATTATTCGCAGAATTTTCTTGGAATACTCCCTAGAAATCCTTTGGAACTGTCCTCAGAATTCAATATCCTTGAGGTTCTTCTCGGATTTTTTTTAGAACTCTCCTAAGAGCTCTTTTGAAATTCTTCTCAGAAGTCCACTGAAATTATACTTAGAACTCTTCATGATTTTTTCTCAGAACACATAACAATAACGATAACAAATGACTTGAAGTTTTCAGAGAAGATTCATAGAATTTTTTTTTAGTAAGACAACAATAGACCAAGGTTCTTTTCGAAATTTTTAGAACTCTATGAGTTTTTTTTTAAATTCTTCTCAGAAGTCCTCTGGAATTATGCTTAGAACTCTTCTTGACTTTTACTCAGAACACCTTGGAACTGAAATTCCCTTAGAGTTTCAGAAGAATTTCCTCAGTATTATCCAGAAATTATTCCCGGAATGAGTTAGAAATTATCGGTACTCCCTTGAAATTTTCCTCAAAATCCCTTTAGAATTTCACTCAAAATTTAATTTTCTCGGTATTCTTTTCGGAATTATCTGCAGGATTCACTAGAAATTATTCGCAGAATTTTCTTGGAATACTCCCTAGAAATCCTTTGGAACTGTCCTCAGAATTCAATATCCTTGAGGTTCTTCTCGGATTTTTTTTAGAACTCTCCTAAGAGCTCTTTTGAAATTCTTCTCAGAAGTCCACTGAAATTATACTTAGAACTCTTCATGATTTTTTCTCAGAACACATAACAATAACGATAACAAATGACTTGAAGTTTTCAGAAAAGATACTTAGAATTTTTTTTTAGTAAGACAACAATAGACCAAGGTTCTTTTCGAAATTTTTAGAACTCTATGAGTTCTTTTTAAATTCTTCTCAGAAGTCCTCTGGAATTATGTTTAGAACTCTTCTCGACTTTTACTCAGAACACCTACCTTGGAACTGAAATTCCCTTAGAGTTTCAGAAGAATTTCCTCAGTATTATCCAGAAATTATTCCCGGAATAAGTTAGAAATTATCGGTACTCCCTTGAAATTTTCCTCAAAATCCCTTTAGAATTTCATTCAAAATTTAATTTTCTCGGTATTCTTTTCGGAATTATCTGCAGGATTCACTAGAAATTATTCGCAGAATTTTCTTGGAATACTCCCTAGAAATCCTTTGGAACTGTCCTCAGAATTCAATATCCTTGAGGTTCTTCTCGGATTTTTTTAGAACTCTCCTAAGAGCTCTTTTGAAATTCTTCTCAGAAGTCCACTGAAATTATACTTAGAACTTTTCATGATTTTTTTTCTCAGAACACATCGGAACTGAAATTCCTTTATAGTTTAGGATTTTTTTCCTGGAACTCGCGTGAAATTTTGCTTAAAATCTCTTTGGAATTTTAATCAAAATTTGATTTTCTCGGTATTCTTTTCGAAATAACCTTGGAACTATCTGCAGGATGGACTATAAATTATTCACAGAATTATCTTTGAATTCTCGCAGAAATATTTTCGAACTTTCCTAAGAATTCAATATCCTTGAGGTTCTTTTCGGAATATTTTGGAACTTCTTTTTTTTCTCAGAATACCTTGAAACTGAAATTCCCCTAAAGTTTCAGAATAATTTTCTCTGTATTCTCCAGAAATTCTTGCCAGAATGAGCTTGAAATCATCCTCGGAATTCCCTTGAAATTTTTCTCAACATCCCTTTGGAATTTCATTCAAAATTTGATATTATTCGGTATTTATTTCCGAAATTCTGTATTATTTTCGAAAATTTGTCCGTCCATTCACCAAAACGTTGTAGTTTTTCTACCAGAAATGTTCAATAAAGCTTGCCCTTCATTCACCAGAACGGTGCAATTTTTACATCCGGAATTTTCAATTCAGCTTGCCCCTCCATGCAGCAGATTGTTGCAAATCTTACACCAAAAAATTTTCAATACAAACTTGCCTTCAGAAATTTTTACACTAGAAAATTTCAACTGACCAGAACGATGCAAATTTCCCACCGTTAATGTGCAATAAAAATTGCTTCCCCAATCTTCTGATTGGTGCAGATTTCTTTTTTTTCATTTTCCTCCAGACATTTTCAATATAGCTTGCTTCTCCTATCATCAGAATGTTGCAGGTTTTCCAACAAATAAAGCTTGCCTCTAATTTCAAAATTTTCATCATAAATTTTCAGCAAAACAGCTTCCCTCCAATCATCAGAATGGTGCAAATTTTACACCTGAAAATATTATTAAAGTCTGTTTCTCTATTCAGCAGAAGGATGCAATTTTAACACCAAAAATTTTCCGAAAAGCTTTCCAAGCCGTTCACCAGAATGGTGCAAATTTTCCACCAGAAATTGTCAATATAGCTTAATTAAAAATAAAGCTTGTGCCTTCATTAACCAGAGCGATGCAAATTTTGCACCAGAAATTTTCAATAAAGCATGCTCCTCCATTCACCAGAACGGTGCACCTAAAATGTCAGTGAAGTTTGTTTCACCATGCACCTTTGTGGTGAAATTTTCAGGCTTTGCCTCTTCATGCACCAGAATGGTGCAAATTGTCCACCATAAATTTTCAATGAAGCTTGCATTCATCAGAACGATGCAAACTATGCACCAGAAAAATGAATAAACTTTGCTTCTACATTCACCACAGTATTGCGAACTTTCCACCAGAAATTTTCACTTAAATGTGCACCTCCAAATTTTTAGCGTGATTCAATTTTTCCACCAGAGTTATTCATTTTGATTAGTCCCTCCATGCATTTCACCTTGATGATATTTTTACACCAGAAATATTAAATAAAAAGCTTTTTCTTTGATTTACCACCACGAAGGTGAATTTTTTCAACCTTAAATTTACCTTCTTGTTTTAACCCTCCATGAACAACCTTGAAAAAAAAATTTACACCAGAAATTTTTTGTATGCACTACTGTGGTGCAATTTTTTTTACCAAAAAATGTCATTGAAGTTTGTCGCTTCATGCACCTTGGTGGTGCAATTTTCAGGCACCATCTCAAAGGAATTGACGCAATAAAAGGTTTTCAGTGCTCTTATATTATGAAATGAGGTTATTTTACCTTCAAACGTTATCAAGAAATCGAGTTATTCTATATCATATTTAATTTTGTAAATGTGGAAATAAAAACCTTATTTATAAAAGGAGGGCAATTGCCCCATCTTGCCCCACCCTGTGCACGCCCATGGTGATAACTGTCAACACGGAGAATACAGATACAGAGTTCTGTATGATAAGACGCACCACTTAAAGGTGATCTACGAAAAACCTAAACGAGTTTTATTCTAATTTGGCATATTATGGTTTGTATCGCAAATTTCAGATTCAATTTTCAATTGTTTTGTTTATCTCATCTAATATTTTTTTCAAATTGCATCCATATTCTTCTCCAAATATTCACAACTTTGTTTTGTGCTTCTTCATTAACGTTTTTCAAGTGATCCACCCTGATTCTATCAATCTGAAAAATCTGAATTATAATTATGATGTAAACATTCATTCACGTAAACTTGTATTTCTTTTCACGCAAACGAGCAACTTTTAAGCAATGTTGTTTACAAATATGGGCTTTTGTATACAATATGTGCAACATTTCATTAAATGTCTCAGAACTTTACACGATTTATAATGTAAACTTAGATGAGATGTGACGCTCCTTTTATGTGCATCATATTGAACAAAATTTTACACTACTTTTTCGAACCGTGTAGCAACTAAAAATTTGTTTAGAACTAATTCATAATTGCATCTCATTCTTATGAAAACAACTGATCAATCCAATAAATAACAATAACATCATACTCAAAGATTCTGGCAAATCACAAAAATATAGAATCGCACCTGCCGAAGCGTCGTGTTTATAATATTAATTTAATTCCACTTTCGCGCAATTAGGCACGCTAAGAATTCAAGCTCCCAATTATGAAAGAAATTTCTCGCGCGAAAGTCATTCCGCTAAAGTGGAAAGTTTGCCCGTATTTTTCGCTCCACAGCATTCCTCCATGCTCACAGTAGTAGTGGTGCTGAAAGAGCAGAAATGGAAAATTGGAAAGTTTCCGACGATGATGATGGCACAATGAAAACAAAAAAGGGGTTCTTCATCTGGGCCCGACTTGGGTGGCCAATTTTACTCGAGCGAGATAACTGCTGGAATTCATCATCATCTACTCCATCTACTGCTACCGCCAACGCTTCCATTACTTTCATAATCATTGCCATCATCATTTGGTAGGAATTTCCGAGGGAATTCCATTTCATAAAGTTTTTAGTGAGTGTCTGAATTTTAGACGGACAACCAAGTTGCCTGCTGTTGATGCGTTGAAAAGTTTAATATGCTGTTGAAAAAATCTTTCTTTCTTTCTATTTGCTAATTATGCATTTAAATACTTTCGTACATATAGATTCTAAATTATTGTTTTTTTTTTTACGATTCATATTCATTTAAAGATTGACCTAGTCCAAATCCCAATGCACATCGTAAAAAGCACAGAACAACATTGTATTTTGGTATCACAATGAACACAAACAGACGCAGACCATGATTCGATTTTTCTTCATTTACGATCCTATCCAAATATCACACCAGACAGACCTAGTTTCAGAATGACTGTGAAAATATGATTCCAAACTGAGCAGCAATGATAGAAACATCGTATCCCCAACAGACCATTCCCTGGATGCATCAGCTGCAGACACACAGGACTCGAATGTATACCTACTTCCGCCAGCCAGCCAACCAGCCATTTCCAGTCAGCCAGCAGCACACGACATTGTCATCAGCCGAGTCGATGCCTGTCGCTGTCCTTCACTGCTCTGGCCTGCCCTGACTTGCTTGGCTTGGATGGCACAACCGGAATAATGCTTTACGAGCAAACATTCAAACATTTTATAACATTTAAATTTCAATTAGTCTAATTTATAAATGCATGCTGCCATTTTCAGGATTCAACTTTGCGGAAACAGGGTGCATCCAGCGAGCCCAACACTACAGCGAGAATGTATGTGTGTATGTGTGCGGTCGATGGGTATGATTGCTCTAGCACTGACTGTCCGTTTCGCTCTTGGCTGGGGTCCTATTTTTATGTTCGAGCGGCACCAGTCAGTGGCAGCTTGGAAAAGTTGGCTTAGTCGGACAAGTGCTAGTACAACTGTGCTAATGAATTTTTTAACCGAATGAAACACTGAACTATGGTGTTGGTGGTGGAGATTGGAAGCTTGCGGTAAGCAGAAGGGACGGAAAATTTGGTATGGCAACTTTTTAAATGCAATTAGCGACATCGAGGAGAACAACCTCGACGAGAGGCGTTTTCGTTTTGGAAATAATGAATTGCATTTCACAGCTAGACTGACACGAGGGTTAGCAATTTTTGATGAAGTTAATTGCATTTAGTGGCCGTGCAATTTTCTCGAATTTGTAATGTTAAGTATGTGCTAGTTAGGAAATACAAAAGTGTCTCGTTTTTAAATTTAAATTTAAATTTATAAATAAATCAAAGACTGCTTATGTGTAGTGATGTATCGCTCTTTTTGAAATTTTTCATTTCTTCTTAATATAGAATGCTTACGTTTAATTCAATTGAATTTTCAGTGAACCCATCTTAAAATAGATAGTTTATTGCTATTAATCTCCCTATTTAAATTCAAAATATCCACACCGTAGAGCCACACTCTGTGTTTTCTCTGGAGCTATAGCTGTATACTGTATACACTCGAGATCGCTTTTAGCACAACGGCACTCTGATATGTAGAGTAAGCTCAACGTTCTAGCCAAACGCTCCTCTGCGGGTCTCACCATCAACGTCAACAAGACCAAATCGTTGAATGTTAAAACGGACAACCCTTCCAAATTTACGGTAGCGGTTCAGCCAGATACCGTCAGATGGCGGGACCAAGAGCGAAATAAGCGCACGAATCAAGAAGGCTAGGGCTGCTTTTGTGAGATTACGAAATGTATGGAGATCTAACCAGATAAGTCAACGCACCGAATTTTCAATTCTAACGTGAAATCTATGTTATACGCCAGCGAGACGCGGTGTATATCAGCGGAGAACACTCAGAAGCTGCAGGTCTTTATCAACCGATGCCTGAGGCATATAATTCATGCTTGGTGGCATCACAACTGGATCTTGAATGCTGAGATCCATCGTCGATGTTTTCAGAAGCCGATATCAACTGAAATTCGAGAACGTAAGTGGAAGTTTTATTCTTTATTACCGTGATTTTTAGCCGTAGGCTAGTTCATCATGTTAATACAGCAGATGGTCGGGCTAGATCCTGCCTCAAAAAATAGGTTTCAATTTGACATTAATTAACGTGACGTATAACTGGCTCTGATTACTCAACAAATGAGACAGACAACATTTAAAAAACTTAATGTAAAGGGTTGATGCATATATTATGTCACGCTCTAAGGAGAGAGGGAGGCGGGGTCTAAGATTTTGTGACAAGCAATGCATTAGGTATAGGAAAAACGTCGCGATAGGGGGGAGGGAGTAATTTTTTACTGGATTTAGCGTGATTAATGCATGGGCCCAAAGTGAGGATTACATCGGGGATGTGGTGAGGACTGGGTGCGCGGTCACTGAAATTACAGAAAATCCTCACTTGGCCGGTCCTGAGTCTTGAGCTGATCCGCTGATCCGCTGGTCCTTGTACTTTTGGCTGTCCAGCCAAGAGCGTACGGTTTCCTTGATCTTCCTCAGCAAAATTGTCCGCAACTGGAACCATTCCTGCTGCCAGGCTTCCATAATAGTATTCACAATCCAACGCCTGAAGTCTAGGAGGGGTACGTTCTTGGTGTAGTGGGTACGGGATGCACCAGATCCCGCCAGTCTGTCTACAGCTTTGTTTCCGTGAAAACCGCAGTGTCCGGGGATCCACGTAAAGACGGTTGAAGGTAGAGCGTACCGTGTAATGACTTGTATCCAGGGGTGGCTCGGGGCTTCTGCTTCCAGCACTTGGATGACGCTGTGTGAGTCAGTTAACACGAGGATCAGTTGATCTGCCGGAGCGATGGCTGCGTCTAGAATAGCTGCGGCTTCAACGGAATAGACGAAACACTCCTCCGGTAGATTTTAACACGTTGCAGTGTTCGGTCCTGCCACTCCAAGTCCAACTCCAGCCCGTGAGGAGAAAGACCCTTTCGTTCCCGGATGTCTTAGCAGCGAAGGCAGCGGCTTTCGTAGCAATGGCTGCAGCAGATCGATAGCGGAAAGGGAGGATTCCGATTGCCACACATGTGGGCGTCTGTTGGCGTGGAAGGGAGAAGGCCGGATACGATGCGTACGTCGGTATTGTATACCGGAGTGAGGATTTGGTTGAGCTTCTCGGTGGCTAAGCAGGTCATTTCGAGGCCGTAGAAAAGTCGACTGTCGATAATAGCCCGAACGACACGAAGGCGGATCTCACGGTTGCTGGAGCGATGCAGGCGAGAGATTGCCCTGACTATGTTGATGCGGCTACGACAGTTTTCTTTCACCATCCTGAAGTGCTGGTTGAAGCTTAGGGTGCGATCCAGTACTACCCCCAGAACACGCAATGTTTTCTTAGGCGAAATCGGATGATCTTGGATGGTGATCGGTGGTCCTCAAATCAGATGGCCCGAGTGACAGATATGGCACCGTACACTCTTCGGTGCGGAGAGCTGGAAACTAACCAAAAGCGCCCACCTGCTGACGGCGCAGACTGCTGCTTGAGCTATGTTCCTGGTCCACTTAGTCGTTCGTCCCGTTACGACGATGAGTATGTCGTCGGCACAAACGATTACGTGCACGTT
The DNA here is from genome assembly GCF_037179485.1 of Ochlerotatus camptorhynchus. Lineage (NCBI taxonomy): Eukaryota > Metazoa > Arthropoda > Insecta > Diptera > Culicidae > Ochlerotatus > Ochlerotatus camptorhynchus. The sequence continues at coordinate 2,653,028 of NW_027040817.1, read as the reverse complement.
CTTGGACAATCGGCTGAATACGCCGTTCATTACCACCAGGAATAGCGTTACCGCTATTACGGATCCCTGGGGCACTCCAGTTTCCTCGGGGAAGGGATCCGAACGAGTGTTCCCGACAGTCACCTGGAAGGTACGATCAAGGAGGAAATTCCGTACATAATGTGTGATGTGACCTTCCAGGACCCAGCCGATGAGCTACCTTATGACAGCAGGTGTCCATGTAAGTGGAAGTGGGTCAGCCACACACTACGAAGGGGTGGAAACGAAATCTGCAAGGAAGCGCTGGATTGGTACTCGGCAAGACATTTCAGCAGAGTCAGACCCAGGGGCACATGGCGGCAACAAGGGAATAATGAATAACGACAGAAATCTGACCTGGGCCCAGGTCAAGGCCAAAGGTGAGCAACCGCTCAGGATGGAAATCTTTGTTTGTTTTATGTACCACTAGGAGTGTGCAGGATACATGATTGAGTGAGTGAGTCAACAACCTAGGGAACATACGGTTATTACGTAAGATTTTTGTAAGGATTTTTCTGTCTCAGCTGCCCCCAGTGAAGTTAGCATGTTCTGTATTCTTCCTGATTTAGTAAGGTATTTATGAGATTCCTTGCCTGCTTTGTGAGAAAACGTAAGATTTTTTTTTTATCTTACGTATTAAGTGTAGCGTCGCTTAGTTCTGGAAAAATTTGGAAAATCACCCAAACGAGTTGTTCAATTCAGGGCTCGAAACAGTTGACGTTTTTTACTACACACGCTTCGTTATCGTGCGCGACAGTCTGTTTGTATTCGTACACTCATGCTCTACCGTCATCTCTCTCAAACAACACGAACAGTAGAATAACATTCGAGCAAAAAGAAAATTATCAAAATATCTATCATATGACATGTGTGATTTCGTTGTAATTCTTCAATTTGGTGTAAATTAAACCATTTCTGATCAGAAATGTTTCTGTCCTATCATTGCTTACTATTTTCAGAATTCACACAAGCCCAACATCAGCAGCTCTTATTATGAGAAAAACTAAAATACATACATTCATGACGGTCTTCGGCGACAGTGTTGTATGACAGAGCCTGCCATATGACATTTTAATTTGGTACTGTACTATGATAGCTTGTTTTGTAAGTGTCAGAGGCAAAGGCAGTTGATTGTCACAGAAAATGTGTCGACTACCGTGATCGCTTACAAGACTGGTTCCATCACTTAAGAAGCAACGGCACGGCTTTCTGATTTGTGCTATGGGACATGACATATTTTTTAATAAATCTTTCACCAAATTATTTTTTGACGTAGACTACGTCTTACGGGAAGGTACTGGGGGTAAATCGAAAATCTAAAATTGCGACCGTCACGAAAAGGTGTAATTTTTTGAAAGCTCATTTATAGATGAAGTTAAAATCCGAATACACCAATCGATAGGAAATACCTTTCGTAAGCTGTTGCTATAAACTTTTTTTCAATTTTTCATAAAAAAAACTGTTTTTAAAATGGACAAATAAAAAGTGATAATTTTATCACTGTTTTCATGAAATCAACGTTCTCCCCAAACCCAGTCCTCATAATCAAGTACAATTTGGTTGCACATCATGCTGCTTGAATCAGAAAAGTTATAAAACAGCGCTGTTAATGTGCCTCAACTCATTTTCGCTTCGGACGGCGGGTAAGCAGGTAGCATCAGCAGCAGCAGCAGCAGTAGCAACAGCAGAAGCAGTAGGAAGGCGGTTCCTGTCAAGCGCGCAGAGTTCGAGTTTTGCACCTCGAACTTTGCGCGTCGTTCCCATAGAGATCATTGGCTGCTGGTAGCGTCGTCGCCTCGATGGCGCAAGCACTCCTTGCCTGAATGATAACTACAAATCTCGATTACTTTTCGGAAGGACATATCAGCTTATGTAAACAACGCAATTTATCGTCGGTTTGGCATAACTAATATCTCGCCCCACATACTAAAACCGCTTACAGGTTGGGAAAATTTTCCCCTATCTGATGGTAGTACTAACATGCGTGGGCAAGCTACCAGTTACGCCAAATCGACGATCAAATGCGTTGTTTACAAAAGCTGATACGTTCCTTCGAAAAAGTAATTGAGAAATGCTTCTTGGGCTGTGTACTAATTGCCAAGTTAAATTTTACTCGTGGTTAAACGTGACATTTCGAAAATGCCGGAAATTGATCAGTTTTCAAACAGAACTCAGTCACGGTTACCAAAATTTAACTTCTAGTCGGTCCGAAATATCCACGCTCGTATGGCAGGGTTATTCGATAACATATCTGTCACTTTAAACCACGAGTTAAATTAAACTCACTCATTGCGACACAGCCTTGGAAGTAAAATTAGGGTCATCCATAAATTACGTATATTTTTGACCAATTAACCCCCCTTCCCCCTCGGAGCGTGTTTTGCAATACACCTAATACATGGCCGGTCTCAGCTTCTGAAACCCCTCTTCTCCCTCAACTACTACGTTATTTATGAAAGTTCCCTAATCATTGGGCAACACTGAAAGACAGCAGCACACACCACACAAAATGCGTTGGACATTTATGCGAAATTTCGGTATTGATAGTCAATATTTCACGATCAGAACATTTTAGCTTGAAATCCCTCCATTTAATTCTCGGTACATCTTCAAACTATTTATTGAATTAAACAAAATTCCTTATATGGTTTTTTAGGATTTCGTGCGTTTTGTAAACTCACATTGATTATTTTGCATAAGAAAACGGGAACGGGGTGTTTCTGTGGTGATAAAAAGGATTTTCCTACACAGATTACAGTTTACTGTACCAAGCACTGAAATTAATAGACGATACCTCTATTTATTCTTTTAGATTAGCTATTAAAGTTCCTCCTACTAGGAAAATTATGCTATAGAACGGTTTATACAACCCCAGTTTTTTTTTTGCATAATTCTTTAAGTAGGAGGGACTTGCAATGCTTATCTCTTAGCATAAATAGAGGTACCGTCGAGTTTTTTTCAGTACTAGGTTCTGAAATTCGACAGTGAGCGTTTAAAAGGGCCTACTTGTAATGTTCAGTTCTCTTCATCGATTTTCTGTGTACAGCCTGTTTACAGCTAAACGAAACAATTTAAGCTGAACATCGCATTAGGTCCTAAGTAACACTGACAAGATTCTCTTCGACGACTTTCTCCTTGAATCCACTTGGCCCAGGTATTTTCAGCACACATATTGATAAAAGAAGTTTTTATGTAGCATCTAATACGACAAACACAACAAGAAATGATTCTGTGCTCAAGTTGTTAAGACTGTGTTCTATTTGGTGAATTTTTACTTAAATTTGACAGATGGAAAATTTTCAAATAAACCTGCTATTCCAGCAGACTTTTTTTCTGACAGACAAGGAATCAATTTGACAGACGCTTTCTCGAAAATCGGCCGATCTACAACAGAGGGATTTTCAAACATCTTAATTTATTTTCGAAGTGTCAAATCTAAGTGAAATTTTTCCAAGTGGAACACAGCCTTCGTATTTTTTAAATTTGTTCAATCGGTAGATAAAAGATGTACCGAGAACTTATTGGAGGGATTCATGGCTAATTGATATCATCTCGATCAACTATGAAATGTTGCATTACATTGATGCAACATTGTGCTCTCCGTTTTTGTGTGTGCATTTTTTTAGTGTTTTGAAGTTGAATCGCTGAGGATCAATCTCATTACCAAAGAAAAATTTCAAGAGTACAGATATGAGCTCTCACAAAACTTATAACAAAGAAACTGGAACTTCACGTTTGTTGCAGTCCAGTACACAAGGAGTTTCAATTTCATGAGTGATGTCATAACCGTCCAAGATTTGTGTCCTAGAAATCTTGAAGTGATAGGGAATATCAGCCATCATGACGGTCATTTTTTAACGCTTCTATGAATCACCTGAAGAAAGCCTTACTCATATCTGATTGTAATTTAGGAACCAAATGAAATAGAATATGTATTCGCATTTTTATGAGGTCCTGAAATTAACCAAGTTTTACTAAGTAGGAAATCCAAAATATGTATATTAGACTGATGCAAACTTTGAAATTTTCACCCCACAGTGTTCAAACAGTTTCAAATCGGGTCCTGATTAGCCTCCGAAAATTTAAACTCATTTGATAAGAAACTGACTTGGCACAAACCATTTGAAGTTTTTGAGGAAATCACTATAAGAAAACAAATTTTTTTGTTCATTGCCTTCTAGCCTTTTTACATATTGTACTGTTAACAAATTCTACTGCTATTCTTATGGGAATTTGCATCAGCTACAACTTTGCAGAAAACTGTTTTTCAGCCAAACGTCATGTTAAATAGTTATTAATTGTTTAATAGATTGATAATCTTATGGCAAGATCAAGCAGTTCTGTATTATGGGCAACACTGTATGTCCTTGCATTTGATCGCAAAGTGGTCTTGAACAAAGTTGTAGCTGGGAAAATATTCAACAATCTCAGCTATCATTTTCTAAAGTAGAGTGAACTGATGAATTTTGAGATAGATATGAACCGAAATTATGATTTCTTCATAGTAATTCCTACATAAACTTCAAACGGTTTGTGCCAAGTCAAGTTCTCACTAAATGAGTTCACATTTTGGGAAGCTAATCAGGGCTTAATTTGGAACCGTTTGAGCACTGTGGAGCGGAAATTTCAAATTTTGCATCTGTCTAATGCACGAGAATTTCACTACACAGCTTAACATAGCCTGCGGCCGTGTCTTGTACACAATCCCACCAATTTTTTTTTTAAATCAAACTTTGTACGACAGAACACTTACAAAATAATTTTTAAAACTTTGTGACGAATGTGGTTCTGTTCATTTCAAGGAACATTGCAAATTCTCCATACCTTGAAAGAAAATCTGTAATAGAATCTTACATTTCCCGGTTGGGTGTTCAGATTATGACTAAAACGTAAAATCCCATGGAGCCAGAACGTCAAAATCTAGGACATGTTGACTTGCTTGGCATATATAGCTTTGGCCAAGAACTGCTCATTTCTAGTAACTTTGCAAACAGTTGACGAAACATAGTTCTTTTTGAAGCAGTATGTAGAATAGAGCTTAATCTTGTTAAGGATACGTAAAAAATAGATTTTATTTCTAGTAATAAACTGTATTTGTTGATCATTTAGTTCTTAACTCTTTTCGTTTTTGAATTGGTGGTCCTGAAAAGGGCCGGTTGTTTTTCAAATGGGGCCACACCAGTGCAAGTCGATGCTGACCGGATGAAGGTGGCCTAGTCATGCTTCCTATTGCGGGAAGCCTTTCCTCCGGTCGATGTGGGTGCTTTCGTCGTCGTGGTCGTCTTTGAATTGGTGCGATGCGTGCTGTTCCACTCATACGTCGTGTCCGACGCTTATCCGTTCATTGCTCGGAAAAAAATGACGAAGAAAACGGTTTGACAAAAGCGCTTTTTTTATTATTATTTTCTTCTCCTTTTTCTTTTATTGGAGAAATGGTGAGCGATCAACCGAGCATTGAGCTCGCTCATGTGAGTATGCGCAATGTGTCGTTTGTTCGATTGGCGCTCTATTGTTGCGTCCGTGGTTGGGATTATTTGTTACATGTCTGAATTATGATTTTTTTTTAATGTGACCCTCAGTATAGAAATTAAACACGTAGTCCTACGTCAAAAACAAAATTTCAACAACTGAGTGAAAAGATATTAACAAATGAGCAGTTGGTGTGTACAACTGTGCATGCCAAGCATGCATGATGGATAAAACCTGAAAGTGGAGGATTTGACAGCCCTGATTATGTGATTTATCATACCTGTTGCGAATGCAACAAGAAAATAATAGTTCCGTATATGTAAGCTTTATTGCATGCTGGTGTTGGGTAGTATTATCATCAAGTATTAGGATAATTTATGTTTACACGTTTGTGCTGCAATAAGATTTAAGTTTGGCTAGGTATTAAGTTCACAATGTCACAATTTTAGCTTAACTTGCTTAAATGAAGAAATCTGAAGGCACAGATCGTTGACGAAAAGGACAAACAGCATTGGGCCGAGCACACTTCCTTGCGGTACTCCCGAAGTAATTGCAAAGGCCTTCGAGCGTGCAGAATTGATCGAAACGAAGGAATGGCGGTCGGTCAAGTAAGAGAGAATCCAATCAACTAACCAAGTAGGGAATCCAATAGCTCTTAATTTTTCGGCAGCGTACACGTGTGGCACTGTGTCAAATGCTTTTGAAAAGTCGATGTAAATGGAGTCCACCTGTCGCCGGGCTTCAACCTCTCGAAACAGAGTATTAGTGTAGCACAGCAAATTTGTAGTAGTAGAGCGGTGCTGGACAAACCCATGCTGGAACTCCAATATTATAGGATGAACCACATTGTACAGAGCATTGTGCACTAAGGTTTCAAAGACCTTGCTAATGCAACAGAGAATTGATATTCCACGATAGTTTTCAGCTCGGTTTCGATTACCCGCTTTATGGATTGGCACAATTGAAGCTGTCTTCCAAACATTGGGAAATGATCTTTCGCTCAGCGAACGGTTGAATATGCAGGAGATCGGAGAAGCGAGTGAGCGTGCGCAATATTTGAGCAGAGATGGGGGAAACCATCTACCCCAGGGCCTTTAGAAACATCGAGGTCATTCAAGGCTTTCATAACGTCGTCCGGTGAGAAGCGCAACGTTAGGATATTCAGGTTGTACTCGTGGATGCGATCGATACTTGAAGGATTTAGAGGTGGTGAATTTGTGTTGTAAACTGATTGGAAGAAGCTCGCAAACAAGTTAGCAACATCGACAGGGGAGCTAGCAACGGTCCCGTTAAACTCAACTATGTCCGGAATACAATTACCAGACCGTTGTGATTTTACGAACTTCCAAAACGCCGATGGGTGCTGCTTCAGATTCGCTTGCGTTCGCTGGACGTACTCCCCATAGCTAGACTTCAAATATCTCGTTTCGATTAATCGGAGACTATTTTTGCTCTCGTTGGTTCTGGTACTGAAATAGCATTTGCGCGACTTACGCAATACGTTCCGCAAATTACGTAGCTCAGGGCTCCACCAGGGTTGCACTGAGCTTAACCTCGAAACCTTGTTTTTAGGTTTGAGGAATAATGACATTTATTTAGTAGCACTGTAATAGTTTAAAGGTAGGTAGGTTTGTGTAATACCCTAGTAGTGGTAGCACAAAGCCTATTGAGCGGGAGGGGTGTATGGAGTTATACCTACACGGAAAGTTTCTAGGGGCATGAAGTAGTTCGCCTCTTCGTGGTGTGCCCTGGAAACGTTAATTATCGAACCCAAGGGAGAGATATTGCGGCCAAACGAACTACAGCAGAGTAAGGACGCTGGAGCCCATCCAGCTCGTCCCAGGAGGTCGATAAGCTCTGCACAAACCCTCGTTGTGCAAAGGCAGGAGTGACACCGGGTTCTTAGAGTGCTTAGTACACGCAGCTGGTAAGCGGTCACATCTGTCCTGTTTGGCCCTGGACAGTTGGCTGGCTATCATGTCTGCTCTAGAACTCAGGCGAACAATTAACAGCGAACAACAAGAGGAAGACCCTGCACAGCTGCTCACTGTGCAGTAGCGAGTGTCACGTCTGCCACGCCACTAGTGATGCGCCATAGCGCAACCGGCCCCCTCCCATGATGTATTGCTTTCGAGCGGCTCCGGGGAGGGCAAGGGCGTAGAGCACAGGGTAAGGTTTAGTGGGTCGGGAGCGCTACTTCTACCATCCCCACACCCTGAGTTATCTTCTCAGGTGTCTGGGAGCAGATTCCCCCTGTATAAAAAAAATGTTGATGGTGGTTCGTTGCACCTCGGTCGCAATAATACCACTTATTTATTTTCTTCTATCTGTATGCAAAAGTCGGATTGCTGCATTTTAATTGCAGCTTAAACTAATTTAGTGTCAAAAAAATTGGCTAAGGCAATCGCATGGTCGTATTCCATTCACTTCGTTGCTCCATATTGCTGATGAAATTCAATTTTCATTTATAGTATAGATTCTATTCTTTTACTTGGGTTATCTCATTCACAACCATAAGCAGATTCAATATTCTCTCACTAGAGCCTTTTCGCTCTCGCTAGCTCAGGTCTCTCTTAAGTGTTTCCGAAGCTGAATCAGCCTTATAGTTATCGATAGATCAACTTGTTATCAGATATTTAGTAGGGGAATCATAGCACATCAATGTTGTACCCTTTATGCAGTACTGAATTCTAATTGAATAAATTGTTTTATTGATGTTCTAAGAATTCTGTGTACGTTTTTGGTTTTCGAGAGGTAATGTTTATCTTCGAAAATTGCATGAGAGAAACCCTTTTTGATTCTTCAGCTGGGTTGGAGGAAGTCAGGCTTATCCGAATCTTTCCTCGTCCACTCTGGTTGGCTGTCATGCTTGGAGGAAGTTTTTCCTCAATTACTGTTACGGTATTCCACTTGCGTTTGAACTTCCAACAATTTCTGGATATTGATTTTTTACTTTTTGGGTTAAAATGCTTTCGAATATTGTGGTATTTCGAAGACATTCAACAGATCTAATTGTTGAATCCCTCTACACCCTACACAGCTCTCACTGCTCGTCCGATATCACTTCATAAAGTATTCGCAAGTAACCATTACAGCCAGATTGAATACTGATTTTAACTCTTTTTTATGTTTTTTATTGGTTTCGCAACCCTACACCGTGTTGTCAGATCTGAAATATCCACATCCCTCAGGGCCCGAGGAAAACAAACCGCAATACCCGTTAGAGAAGTCTTGGCTAGCCAAGATTTCGACTAGTTGAATTTAATTTATTTGTTTTTAAAGTAGATAGATCTGAGAATTTAGTAGTTAGTGTCATCTTGAGTTCTCTCAAGTTGTTAGCTGCCCATCGGTGAACCCCCATCTTTGTCTTTTTCATCAGTATCTCGCTTAGTTCGAGATCAAGAGAACATTGCTCTCCAATTGTTCTCAATCCCTACCCTGCCATCCATTTGTTACAATTTGTTACCCCTAACCTTTAGATAGCCGCGAGTAATCTGCCCCCGATTTACTAACGTTAGCATTAAGTAATTTTGCTATCGAAACAATGAATATCGGCTCCGTAAAGCTACAGCAAATGAGCCTAAAAAATAAATTCATTATTAAAAAAAAATCTTTCTAGGTTTTTCGTGACATGTCCGGGCATGATAATTTCGCTCGTTAGAGATCTTTAGCGTGAGAGGCACTACACCTAGAACACTGTGAATTTATGTCCCAAACAGTGAACAAACATATCCAGGCACGCACCCTCGCGTGAAATCTTTGAATCTGGCTAATGACATAATCAAATTATGGTAGAATGTTTTAAAATTGAAGCATATTATTAATTGATAGTTGGAAAATAATGTTCCACAATCGTTTCGAAAATTTGTGCAATGTTTCTTCTGAAAAAAATCACCGTGTAATCAACAATCAATACGAAACTAACGATTTAAAATTGGCTCACTACTTGACTAGCCTATTGGTCCTAAGCAAATCGACTAACGTACCCCATTCTAGTATAAAATCCAGTACTACACTATGTTTGTTTTGATTCGCTATGAAAGTTTGACAGATAAAATGAGGGGTTCGTGGATTTTCCTATGTTTCGAGGGGTGGATCTATTAGCTAGGGACCGAAGATAGTACCAGAGCTGAGCCAAAAAATTGAGCTCGTTTCATCGGGACCTTCTGGTCTTAGAGTTACCTCTATGGTGTAATCTCGTTCACTCTAAACGTCATTTCTAAGTGCAAGCTCCAAACACTACTATTAATGGTCACATAATTGATTACAGCAATAGTGTGCTTAGAAACGACTTGCGTTTAAAATCTCCGTATCTCTTGTGAAACATACTCATGCCTTTCATGCACAAGTGATTTCCCTGGACGACGACAGCGGATGGTAAACTGTACATGCAGTGAATAACTGAACAATTCTTTTGCGCCTGTTTGAGTTGAAGGAACATTTGTACAGCTCTTCCATCATGTCATATCTCCGTAAAAACAGCACCATCCAGCAGCCTGATCCTGAGCCCGTCAACGTCACATGTGGAACAGTTTGCATATTCCCAGAAGTTCAAGCTTCCTTCTAAGCTTTCGCTCAACCAGTGAGCTTGTCCGTTTCCCTTCGGGGAAAGAAGGCTGCTCTTTTCTGGAGGGATGCGACATGTCAGATTTATGAATTTGAAGACAGCTTTCTTATCTCACCGAGCACGCATTTCTCGATAAATGGTCAACTCTGTGCTGTAGAGCTGTGAAGGACTTATATGTTGTTAAGTACGGGTATTCTGGAAATAATTAAAGTTGTAATACCTATGCGTACGGTTAGTATTTAATAGTAAAATCAACTTTGTCTTTGATTGCATCCCATGTGGAATAATTGGACAGTCTAGCACATTTCCACATTTAAACGATTGATAAATGCATTGGACAGGTGCCGAAATAGCCATTCACGGGGAAGGCAAATAGAAAAGCGTTCATCAGTGATGTGTATTTTTCGTTGATTACCAATTGTCCTATCAACAAACCATAAATAATTGATGTTTATTTTTATGGCAAATATTAACTCTCATTCATTTTCGAAAGGTTTGCTGATTTCCATTGATTGTGTTGATTCTGAAATATGTGTGACTTCTGCTATCGATATGTTGGTAGTAGTAGTCTCGATTGTGTAGGAACAACGTCAACAGAAATATTTATAAATATTCACAACAACTTTTGTTATTATGCATTAGGGAAATAACTTTTGTACTAAACCTACCAGTACACCTGATCACATCCCAGTCACCAGTAACGAAGCAGTTCATTGCATTCGTCATCAGCCTCATTATCAGTGTCACCATTCCTCCGAACGGCATCATTACCGATAATAATGTGCCACTCCTCGCCGTTTGCCACAACCCACAACCAATGAAAAAGAACCTCTCAACCCCGGCATAAAATTGGTCCCAGCCCCGCCTTTGCCGGTGGAAATCGTTGAACCACAAACCCGGAAAATAAATATCAACGATGCGAAAAACCAATCGTGCAATCAATATCCCACCGACCACGGCCGCGTCCGTCTCGTCGTCCTGGCGCTTTTTGCTCCTCTTCACCCCTCTCTGATGGTGATGATGATAGTACCGTGTGCTTTCAGAGATTGAGCAAATGGAACCTGAGGGCACCGAGATGACGCTATCTGTGTACGCTATGAGTCCCTGGCCGACCAAAGCCAGCCAGCCAGTTGGATTCGATATCGTCGACCGAAAAAGGCAAATAATTCACACCTTATTGCGTCTATCGGTATCCCGTTATTTGACTTGGCAGGCCATAAATCATGTTGACCCGGAACTTTGGACGACCCCAATTTTTGTGCTGTTCTTGTTGTTGTACGGTTTGCAGAAGTGCAACCCAGGTTGTGCAGATAGAACGATGAAAAGTAGGAAATGAGCAGTTTTAGGCCACATAGCGAACAAATAATAAAATTTTAGATTCCATGAAACTTCGCGTTCGCTACAGAAAATGAACCAAGTTTGTGCTGGAATTCAGCCGATTTGACTCTCACCTATATTTTTCAAAATGGCGTATTCAATATTATTCAATAAATCATAGCCCGAAAATGTTCGATCTAATCGAAATGGTGTCTGAGACAAAGTTGTGGAGAACTGGTTTGCATAAGAAGTACATTTTTGAAGCATCGAAAGTTTTGTTTGGATTCAAAGCTAATCAAAAATTCTAACTATTCTGAAAATGACACACTGGACACTTTATCTTTCCTAGTGCATTAGTGTCTTTTATGACCCAGCGTCACATTAAAAAAGCTGTAACTTTGCAACAGAATATGTTAAAGACCTCTCAGCTAACATTTTCAGCTTTATAAGCCAACTTTTCCAGCATTGTGCTGTAAAGTAGCTAAAAAAAAGCTGCAGATACAACTACAAGCAGAAGCTAGCAAAATAGTTTTGGAGAGCGTTTACTCAACTTTTTTACAACCATTATTCAATTTATCAGTCGCACTGAATAACAGCAGCCAATAAACGCTAATGTCACTTCTATGCAAATATTTATCAACTTTCAACTGGTAGCTGAAAAACAAAGCTAATAAAGTGAATATATTACTCATTTGATGGCTTCTATACAACCAACCACTCTTGCTGAATAACATAAACATCAAAAGTGCTTTTTCAACAACTAAACAACCTATACTCAGCTAATAAACTGTGTTAGCGCTACTTTGGAAGCATTTTTACAGTCAACTAGGTTTATTTTTAGACGTGTGCAGTAGATTGATGCAAATTTTAACATTTTCGCTCCACAGTGCTCATACGGTTTAAAATCGGGTTCTGACTAGCCTCCCAAAATTTGAACTCATTCGATAAGAAACTGACTTGGCACAAACCATTTGAAGTTTATATGGAAATTACAATGGGAAATCCAAACTTTTGGTTCATTGTCTTCTTACCAGAATAACAGCTGTACAGAAGCGTAAATGTAAACGCAATAAGAGCTTGTTCCAACCGTCCCAAAAGCCATAAGTAGCTGACTAAGTTCGCCTGATTTGCTTGTATAGAAGTTGAGCAAATGTTGCCTCATATCGTATAACGTTTGAATACAGCTTAATGCTGTATAAATGAAATGAGTGAAGCGTTTACATTGTGAAAATTGTTAGTTGGGCTAAGAGTTTTCTGACTTTCCTTACATTTAGAAACAAACATTTTGCTGTCAAAAGAAGCTTTAAAGCTAAATAGCTTTAAAAAAATGTGCATTAGTGGGTCAAAAAAGAACCAAACTGCATCTCGCTCGTGAAAATCCATTCTTGATCCGAATATTGATCTATTGACCTCAAATGAAAGATAAAGGTTCCTAGAATGGCACCCTGCCCAGTATTTCCCCAATTTGGCCATTTAGGTTACCTGGCACAAGTTCCGATAGGGCACAAAAGGACACTTTAAAAACCTCATGTACTGGTATCGTCCGTCGGCTCAAAATGTATGATGCCACGAACAAACAGATGTATCACAGGTACCCAGACGATTCCGGCCATGTACTGGTACCGTCCGACAGCTCAAAATTCAAGATTTTTTTTTATCGAAAAGTAAATAAAAATCATGCCATGGACCAAAAGGGGGATCTGGCTACATCTGGATACCAAGAACCGACTCCGGTAGGGCCTCAAAAAGGACACTTCCAAAATCTCATGTAGTGGTAACGTTCGACGGCTCAACATTTATGATTTTTCATCCAGATGTAAAAAGACATCATGCCATGAACCAACAGGTGGACTTGACCACAGCCGGATACTCTGAACGAATTTCGAAAAATATGTCAAAATATCGATTGAGATACATGCGTTGAATTATTCCGATGGAGAATCAAATGGGTACGCATGCAAGCAGGGCACAGTGGGACAGAATAAAAAAAAATGTCAGCTGCGTCATCATCCACTGCTACACACCGAAAAAGATAGTCGAAGATTCAAATATGCACCGAAGGCAGTAAATCAAGTATGCCGCCCAAATGACCAACTGAATGCACACAATCACGCTAAGCAAGGGGTACTCTTCCGGATGCTTCCCGTGCATCTTCACTGGAATGGCAGAATGGTAGAAACTTACGCATTCCTTGATGATGGATCATCGCTCACTCTGGTGCACCAGTCAATCGTGAAGCAGTTAGGAATTGACGACGGGGAACCTCTTCCATTGTTCCTCAGCTGGACCAGCAATGTTACCAGATGCGAGTCAAAATCCCAACGTGTGCGGATCCAAATTTGCGGAGTCGGCATCCAGGAGCGCTTCTGGTTAAACGACACTTGCACAGTGGCCAATCTGAACCTGCCAGAACAGACGCTCGATTATGGAGAGCTCTCCCAACGATTTGAACATCTGCGCAGTTTACCTGTGCGGAGCTACAAGCCCGTATCACCAGGCATCCTGATTTCATCAAATAATGCCAGTTTGTTGACATCGCTCAAGATTCACGAAGGGCAACTCGGTGCCCCAATTGCCACAAAAACACAGCTAGGCTGGATAGTTCGCGGGAGCGCAGATGGTTCAAGACAGGTAGCGAACTTTGCTATGCACATTTGTGAATGCACCAATGATCAAAGGCTGCATGACCTGGTCAAGCAGTGTTTCGCAGTTGAAATTGTTGATGTCTCGGTACACGATTTACCGGAATCAGAGGAGGGCCAGCGAGCTCGTAGAATATTGGAGCAGACTACTAAGCGAGTTTCTGGGGGTTTCGAAACCGGACTATTATGGCAACACGACCAAGTGGATTTTCCCAATGGCCATGAAGTGGTGGGAGTGTTTTGAAAGGAGAATGGAAGCTGATCCCGAAATGAAGATAAGCGTGCACCAGTAAATCAAGGAATATTCGAAAAGTGGATACATCTACGTTGCGACGCCGGAAGAACTTTCGGCCACTCCCGGGATAGAGTGGTATCTACCCCTGTTTGAAATCCTAAAAAAAAAAAGGAAATATCCGCCTTATCTGGGATGCGGCGGCCAAGGTGAAGGGGATATCGTTGAATAGTGTACTCATGAAGGGGCCGGACTTATTGTGTGGATTCCGGGAGCGAAAAATAGCGGTCAGCGGTGACATCAAGCAAATGTTTCACCAGTGCCACATTCGCCCGGAGAATAAACCGTTCCAGAAATTCCTTTTTCGTGGCAGTCCATTCGAGGCCATTCAGGTTTATGTATTAGACGTCGGTAGTTTCGGGTCCGCTTACTCGCCAAGCCAGGCGCAGTTCATAAAAAAACCTGAATGCAAACCTGTACCCACGAGCGGCAAAGGCGATTACTAATAAAAACAGTATGTCGATGACTACCTTGACAGCTTTGATTCGGAACAAGAAGCCATTGAAGTTGCGATCGAGGTAGCTACAGTTCACGCCAAGGGAGGATTCGAATCACCATTAGAAATTGGCTATCAAACTCCCAAGAAATTCAACGACGGGTCGGGGAACCAGCAACAGGGGCCGCTAAAATGCTGAACTTTTCTGCTGAAGGGGCAACCGTACGGGTTCTTAGAATGTTTTGGGAACCACGGGAAGATAAGTTCTCCTACGCCGTTGATTTGAATCTAGACACCGTGTTGGCCACAAAAAGGAACATTCTTCGATGGGTAATGCGTGTTTTCGACCCACTAGGTCTTTTATCACACGCCTTAATTCACGGTAAACTGATCATTCAGGAGGCGTGGCGGAACAATTGCACTGGGATGAGGAGGTCTCCGGGAAGATTTTGGAAAGTTGGTGGAAGTGGGTTGCTCCGTATAAATAGTATAAATAGATCATACTTCCCGGGATTGACATCGAAAGAGATAGGACCGCTTGAACTTCATGTATTAATGAACGCAAGCGAGAATGCGTACGCCTGCTAGTAGTTATTCGTGGACAAGTTTGCTGCTCGTTAGTGATGGCCAAGACGAAAGTCGCTCCATTGAAGGTGTTATCGGTACCACGTTTGGAGCAAGAAGCATTGCTGGGAACGAGATTGGCGAAAACCATCCGTGAAAGTCACTCCGTAACTATAACGCGGAGATTCATGTGGACTGACTCAACAACGGTCCTAGTGTGGATCAAGTCCGACCACCGGAGGTATTGGCAGTTCGTCACCTTTAGAGTTGGAGAGATACTTTCAAAAACTGAGGCGGAAGTATGTACCGTCGAAGAAGAATGCTGCTGACCAAGCGACGAAGTGGGGCAAGGGTCCCTGATTGGAAATGAATAGCTCGTGGCTCCGTGGTCCGAATTTTCTTTATCTTCCGGAAGAACAGTGGCCAAGAGAGTCATTGAAGCAGACAGACGAAAGCGCCGAAGAACTACACCGAGCAGTCGTCGGTAAGTAGTTGGTGGACTTTAACAGATTTTCGAAGTGGGAGCACCTGTTGAAATGCATGGGGTATGTTAAACGCTTCATCGCTAATGTTCGCCTCCACCGTATGAATCAGCCAAGGAAGTTGTATAAAGGTCTGTGTCAAAAAGAGTTGCAGTTGGCTGAAAACTACTTGTGGTCGTCGGTACAAGCGGAAGTTTACCCTGCTGAAGTAGCGGTCCTGAAGACTGGAGACAACAGGTCGAAGCAAGCGATGGAGAAAACCAGTAAAGTATACAAACTGTCCCCGTTCCTGGACGAGCACGGTGTTATGCGTGTGGATAGACGTTTAAGTGCAGCTCCATACGTGACCTATAGCTTCAAGTACCCTATAATTCCTCCGCGGGATCACCGTATGACAGAGTTGCTATTAGATGCCTACCATCGCAAGTTTTTACATGGCAACCAAGAAAGGGTAGTGAACGAGCTCCGGCAGCAGTTCCACATATCTAAGCTGCGTGCAGTTGTTAACCGGGTCATTAAAGATTGTCAGTACTGCAAGATCAAGAAGGCGAAGCCAGTAGTCCCGAGAATGGCCCTCCTACCTACAGCTCGTCTCACTCCGTGGATACGCCTGTTCTCATTCGTTGGGATCGATTACTTTGGACCAATACAAGTTCGGATTGAACGAAGTGTCGTGAAAAGGTGGATTTCTTTAATCACCTGTTAATCAATACGCGCTATTCACCTGGAGGTTGCCTATTCGTTGTCATTGGAGTCCTGCAAACTAGCCATTCGTCGGTTTATTGCACGTCGAGGTGCGCCTTGCGAAATCTACACCGATAACGGAACGAACTTCCAAGGTGCCAGCCGTGAGCTCCGGGCATAAATTGAGGTTTGGCCGAAGTGTTCACCAACACTAATACCAAGTGGGTTTTCAACCTTGAGGCTGGTTGTGTTTCTGCAAATGTCTAGTATAAGAATTTAATTCGTTTGACTTTTGTATCTCTTTATTATTTTTTGTTTGTCTCGTCCTCCGTCTTGATGAGTCTCATCGTCGCCCACTGGTCACCATACACAGCAAAAAATAAAATTTTAATATTACATCCAACAGGATGCACTTCAATCATGTCGAAAATCTCATGTAATTTGTATGCCCACAAAAATAAACAAATGCAGTAAAAGCAGCGTAATGTCAGTTCATACACTGTACTAATGATAATTTTGTCCTTTTTGGCAAATAACTTTACACCATATTTTTGAAACGATTCAAGTGCATCCACTTTGATGTGATATCAACATTAATTTTTTGCTGTGTAGCCGGTCGAAGTTCAGACGAATCTAGAACCACACTACCGTTTATACTGGCGACATCGCTCTGATTAGACAACGAAACCCTGCCCTAAAGCTCCTCTCCTTTTTCTATCCTTCGAAAATGTACCCCCTAACCTCGAGTAAGCCACGAGTATTCAGTCCAACTCCTACTAGACAAAGAATTAAGTGAATTTTGTTACAAACAATGAACAACGAGTTATCGGCTCCGTAAAGCTAACGCACTTGAGCCTTCCAATTGAATGAACTAGATAAAAAATCTGCAAACCGGCCAGATACACCCCATTAAAGATAGCGTTAAAAAATCATAAACAGACATGTAACTCCTTTAAATGAAGAGATGGCGATTTACTTCCGTCAACAAAAATGTATCTTTTTAAAGCACTTACTTTGTAGAACATTGAAACAAAAAATCAATCTAAAATGTTCTGGTAAAAATTGTTTTTTAAGCGGGTACTACCATTTGTACTCCATTTTCACCATATACCTTCGTCAACTTGTTCGTCAAAAAATGTTTTATTTTATCTGACTGTATACCCGAGCAAAGTCTGAGATCAAATTGAAATCTAAATTTGATGTTGTGATTTAGCTGATAATGATTACTCAGGTTGCTGTCGTTTTGGTCGTTTTAACGGTTAAAATATCAAAATTGAGAGCAAAAAAATCTTCCTGTGACATCACATTGAAAACTATTTCTGCTATCAGTGATAGCAAACTGAAAACTCAATTTGATATCAATTTTTCCTGTTGATAACAAAACAAGTAATCAATTTGATGTTATGCTAAGGCAATGAAAACAAACCCGCAACAACATATTTTTGAAGAGCAAATGAACAGCAAAATGAAAACGAAATTTATCAATTGCATAAACTGAAATCAAATTAGGATTTCAGTTTGATGTTGATATCAAAACTTGATTTCAATTTGCTGTCATGTTGATGCTGGACTTTGCTCGGGTACCCCCCTAAATAAAAAAAATTTCACCACTAAAATGAAGTACTCAAAAAATGAAAATATAATCTTGAAGACATCAAAATGCTACTCTCAATTTAGTTTCGTCGCAAAAGTCATGTCCAACTTTTTTTGAAACCGTCACACTGTGCAGCGAGGTGGTTTAGGGGGCACCGTTAAATCCGTGAGAATGTACGACCTTCCTCCAGAAATCTCCGATAGCGATCTGTCGTTGGTGTTGAGGAAATACGGTGATGTGAAGCGTGTCGTTCATTAAAAATCCTCTGTGGACTTGTGCCTCGACATGTACACAGGTGGAGATTCCCAACTCGCTGCATTTCCTCAATCGAAAGGGGAACATATTCGGTAAAGAAAACAAGTTTATATGGAAATTACTATGGGAAATCCAAACTTTTGGTTCATTGTCTTCTTACCAGGATAACAGCTGTACAGAAGCGTAAATGTAAACGCAATAAGAGCTTGTTCCAACCGTCCCAAAAGCCATAAGTAGCTGACTAAGTTCGCCAGATTTGCTTGTATAGAAGTTGAGTAAAGGTTGCCTCATATCGTATAACGTTGAATGAAATGAAATGAAATGAAATGAGTGAAGCGTTTACATTGTGAAAATTGTTAGTTGGGCTAAGAGTTTTCTGACTTTCCTAACTATTAGAAACAAACATTTTGCTGTCAAAAGAAGCTTTAGCTTTAAAAAAAAATGTGCATTAGTAGGTCAAAAAAGAATCAAACTGCATCTCGCTCGTGAAAATCCATTCTTGATCCGAATTCAATCACAATGTGTGTTTCCTTTGTAAAGCGAAGGGGCCTCGGATGAATTCCTGCCCCAAGCGGAAGGATTGGAAGCAGCCAGTAAAACAACAAACAGAAGAAGAAAATCAACAATGGAATAAAGAAGAGGGCAGTACCAGTACTTACGCTGATGTAGTGACTGAGAGCTGCATCGCCAAACATCACACATAGCAAAGGGTTGTTTTTATTTCCTTTGGTTTGTTTTTTCCGTCGATCTTGTTTTCCGTGCGAGCACCAATGCTACCGACGTGCCAGGAAGGCAGTTCCCACACCTGGACCCTACCTATAGACCCATCAACTCATGAACCGGGGACCAACGGCTTTACTTCCCATCCGAAGGAAGGAGTGATCAGAGATGTTATGCCTCAGAACATCCCGGCGGCGCCGACTGGGATTGAACCCAGGCCTGCTGGGGTGAGAGGTAATCACGCTTACCACTACACCACCGGCGCCGTTGTAGCAAGTGGTTGAGGTATAGGAAGAAGAGGTGGTGAAGATAGATGTGTCGTCCTCGGATTCTGAGAAAAACAGTGGAGATGAAGCAAGCGTTTTCAAGTACAAAAATGATGCGTATTCTCTTCAAGTACAAGAATGATGCGTATAATTCTCTGACTTCCTTTAGAACGGCTTTTTAACATGTCTGAAAAAATCAACATTTCCTGAGATTTGGAAAGTCCCTTTTTTCGTGCCTATTTTCAAAGCCGCGGCTCAAAATCTGACATCCGAAATTACCGTGTATCTATCATAAACGACAAAATATATCAACAAGTTAAAAACCATATAACAAGTCAACAGCATGGCATCTTCAAGGGCCGCTCCACTGCTTCTAATTTTCTGGAGTTTGTTTCTTTTACACTGAATGCCATGGATAATGGTAACCACGTAGAAGCTCTTTACACTGACTTTAGTAAAGCATTTGACAGGATAAACATACCATTATTACTCTTCAAGCTGCAGAAAGTAGGAATGAGAGCCGGACCTTTGAACTGGTTCCAGTCCTACTTAATAAACCCGATCTGAAATAAATCTATTCTACACCTGGTGTAGCAAACGTCTACTCCAACTCAACGGAAGAAAATGTAACACAATAACATTTAGTAGAAAAATTGGAACTCCTTGCATACATATACATTTAGGAAAGGAAATTGTAGACAAATGCAAAATGGTAAAGGCGTAATTCTGGACACCAAACTTCCATTTGTAGAACATTATAATACTATCATAAGCAAATCAAATAGCATGCTGGCTTCATGAAGAGGTTCAGTTATAATTTTCAGGACCCATACACTATAAAATTACTGTACACTACATATTTAAGACCTATTCTGGAATAATGCCAAATAGTATGGAGCCCATACACTGCCATACACCAAGAACGCATTAAATCTGCCCAAAAGCAATTTCTTTTGCATGCTCTTCGACGACTAAATTGGACTGAAATTAATCTACCATCCTATGAAGCACGCTGCATGCTCATCAATCTACAAACCCTATAGGAACAGCGTGAATTTACAATGTATTTCTTTATCAATAACATTATTTCTCACCGCAAAGAATCTGCAGCAATACTGACACACTATGCAAAATTTTCTCAATGTTTTATACTATCAATAAATTACTATAAATTATTATTGAATATAAATGCTAAACATCGTTGAAGACACACACAACTAGGTTCTGTAACTATATGAAATAAAATCATTCTCCTTTAGACAAATTTATAAATTTTCTGTTGAAAAAAATCAAAAAGACAATCTCAAATTTCGAGCATTGATCAGTTATTAAAATCTGGTACTTTAAAAAGAGTTCTCGATCTCAGATATAAAAATATATATAATTATAAATGGAGAAATGGAAAAAAGTTGCAAAACCTGACGCTAGAGATCGTTTTAAAACTGGATCTTTGAAAGAGGCGGAAGTTTTACAGAACTTGGGTAAATTTAAAAGATCCCACACTAAAATGATGCCATGCTAAGAAATTTGAAGATTTTTAATGTTTGGAAAAAGTATACCATCAGATATATAAAGAATTATCTTTGAGAACTTGAATCTTGAGAGAAATTCCAAAATTGTGTAATATAGGAAATTGTTTTGATATAGGGGAAATGGATGTAATGTCGGCCTAAATGCGAAGCTTATTTTAAGCGGAATAAGCTTTTATTCAATTTTTAATGTTGGTTGAGAACCTTTTTATCTAGAAGGTCATAGTTAGCATAAGTTCACCGACTCCGACTCTTTAGTTCGATTAAATCTTTCCAACTCCAAACCCGACTCGATGCCCGAGCAAAGTCCAGCATCAAAATGACAGCAAATTGAAATCATGTTTTGATATCAACATCAAACTGAAACCATTATTTGATATCAGTTTGCACAATTGACCAATTGATACCAAATTTTGTTTTCATTTTGCTGTAGATTTTCGCTTCAGAAATATGTTGTTACGGGTTTGTTTTCATTGCCTTAGCATAACATCAAATTGAATACTTGTTTTGTTATCAACAGGAAAAATTGATATTAAATTGAGTTTTCAGTTTGCTCTCACTGATACCAGATATAGTTTTCAATGATGTCATAGGCTAACGGCGCCGGTGGTGTAGTGGTAAGCGTGATTACCTCTCACCCCAGCAGGCCTGGGTTCAATCCCAGTCGGCGCCGCCGGGATGTTCTGAGGCATAACATCTCTGATCACGCCTTCCTTCGGATGGGAAGTAAAGCCGTTGGTCCCCGGTTCATGAGTTGATGGGTCGATAGGTAGGGTCCAGGTGTGGGAGCTGCCTTCCTGGCACGTCGGTAGCATTGGTGCTCAGCACGGAAAACAAGATCGACGGAAAAAACAAACCAAAGGAAAAAAAAAAAAATGATGTCACAGGAAGATTTTTTTGCTCTCAATTTTGATATTTTAACCGTTAAAACGATCGAAATCACAACATTAAATTTAGATTTCAATTTGATCTCAGACTTTGCTCGGGTGACTCCCCGAGCAAAGTCCAGCATCAACATGACAGCAAATTGAAATCAAGTTTTGATATCAACATCAAACTGAAATCCTAATTTGATTTCAGTTTATGCAATTGATAAATTTCGTTTTCATTTTGCTGTACATTTGCTCTTCAAAAATATGTTGTTGCGGGTTTGTTTTCATTGCCTTAGCATAACATCAAATTGATTACTTGTTTTGTTATCAACAGGAAAAATTGATATCAAATTGAGTTTTCAGTTTGCTCTCACTGATAGCAGAAATAGTTTTCAATGTGATGTCACAGGAAGATTTTTTTGCTCTCAATTTTGATATTTTAACCGTTAAAACGACCACAACATCAAATTTAGATTTCAATTTGATTTCAGACTTTGCTCGGGTCCCCAGTATCAAAATGACAGCAATTTGGAATCAAATTTTGATATCAACATCAAGCATTTAAAAAATAAAACTAAAATATTTCCAGTGTTACGCTTATGAAGAGTGAACATTTAATTTTATACATTAGAGAAATCGTGTATTTTAAAGTTTTATGAAAACTTTAAATAAGTGAACTACCCTAGTGAAGCATCATGTATTAGATGCTAGTGATGGGAGCTGTGGAAAGTCAAAATAAATTCGATAAACTGCTCAACAAACCTTGGAAGAATTCCCCTTTACTGTGTAGATATGCAGATTGACTGCCCTGTCCGTGCAGGGATCTCCCTTAGCTCAGTCGGTAAAAGCGTAGCTACAAAGCAAGACCATGCTAGAGGTGGCTGGGTTTGATTCCCGGTCCGGTCTATGAATCTTTCGGATTAGAAAATTTCTTGACTTCTCTGGGCACAGAGTATATATGATTGTACTTTCCAAACAATTATACTAATGCAAAAATGGTATAGGCATTGAAAGCTATCAATTATAATAACTGTGAAAGTGCATCTTGAAAACTAAGCTGAGAGCACGCAATAAACTAATATGCGATAAGCAAGAAGCTTGAAATGCGAAGAAGAAGATGAAAAAACCGTGCATTTTTTGGTCAGAAGAGCGGAGCGACGAGCAAGCATCTAAAATGAGCTTCCAAAATAAGCTTTAAGAATCTTCTTTTAGAAGCTTATCATATACGCTTGCCCGGCGCTTTGCTCCTCTGATAAAAAAAACCAGGGGCAGGACTGTTGCCTGCCTGACCCATCATCTCAAGTAAAATCATGAGAGCAAAAACTTTGCAATGTCTGCTTCAGCAGTAATTCCATTACCAAAAATTGGATATCTGCCCTATAACAAAGCATCGCAACCAATTTACGGTAGGTTCAATCTGCAATCACGTGTGTACCAACTTGACCTCTAGTGGCCCGAAATGCAATCCATTCATCATAGTTTTATCGGCTAGCCAGCATCAATTCCCATAAGCTCGGTTTCATGTTCGGACTCCTACTGGCCAGCTTTGTTTTGATTCTCATTATCATCCAGTACAAATGTTTCTCCTGAAACTGAGATTCCTCATCGAGCCCTACCATGATGCTTGCCTGGATGGTCGGCCGGTATGGCATTGTCGAAAGTGTGAATTCTAACCCGCAACAGAGGGTTGCACGCTTTCTGATGATGCACTCGGCCCGGATCTGTTCGGATGAATCTTACATCCTGGACAGCCAAGAGGCTACACAAATGGATCGAAACCATTATCTGGATTAAAACACAAAACTCACTTACCCTGGAGGACGGAAAACCGACACAGACGGCTCCCACAAACCCACCTCTGAACTGTGGATGTTGTGCACTGTCAGTTCGATGCAAAATCGATTCTGACCTGATGCAACAGCACTAGATTTAGAGCAAAATCCCTACGCTGAATGCATCAAGTGCCTGGTTGTGTGCATATAAATCTGACAATCACATTTGGGATCCAGGGAATTGTGTCCAGACGGTTTGCACGTTGGGTTAGTTCTGCTGTTTTGCTTCCTAGGAAGAGAAAAAAAAGTGGAATGGTAGGCACAGGGAGTGGAGGAAAAATCGAAATTAATGTTTCAGAAAATCCAACTTTCATGCCATTTACACACGCCCAAGTGCCCGCTAGTTTCGATCCCTCCCGGGTGTCGTGTGTATTAGTATGTATGTCAGTACAAATTGCATTGGTTGATCGTTTGGTTCGGTGGTGGTGGTAAGCATTGGCATGGCAGAATATACGGCTTAAAGAGTGCGAGGGATGGGAGGATGGAATGCACAGACTGAAAAGTGAAACAGTGAAGGATATCCGAGTGGCACTTTAATCGTTGGAATGATTATGGGGCAAATGGTGTGAAAGAATGCCTTGGAATGCACTTTAGCTGATGCCTACACAATCAGCTGTTGGAGGTATTATGACAAAAATGGTGGAATGTTGATGAAAACAATATCCTAAGGAATAATGATGGACGAAAAGATGTAGAAAAATAAAATGCCACCGTATAAATTTAAACTGTGTCGCCTTAAAGGTTTTCTGATTTTTTGACCTCACTCACTCACTTATATAGCCTGCTCGCCCCTAGGCCAATGTCAAAAATTTACATCCTAACGGGTGCTTGCTTTTGCCTTGACCTTGGACCCAGGTCCTGTGTCTGCTTCTGCTGCGATGCCCTGCTGGGTTCCAATCCAGCTCTTGCTAGCAGATTTCGCTTCCGCCCCTTCGTAGTGTGTGGCCGACCCACCTCCATTTACGTTCTCTATTTTCTATTGATATCGGCTTCTGATGACATTGACGATGGAGCTCAGAATTCTAGAGCCAGTTGTGAGGCCACCAGGCACAAATCATGTACTATATACCGCAGGCATCCGTTGATGAAGACCTGCAGTCTTTGAATGCTCTCCGCTGGCATGTACAACGAATTGTTATTATTATTAATATTTATCAACATTTACCAGCCTTCTTGATTCGTGCACCTATGCCTCTGTCCGCATTGACATCCAACAATTTGGTCTTGTTGACGTTGATGGTGAGATCCACTACAGAAGAGCGATCAGCTAGGTCGTTAAGCTTACTCTGCATATCAGAACGCCGTTGTGCTAATAAAGTAACATCATAAGCCAAATTGAGGTCGTCGAGATATTCCACAGTGACAGGTGGTTCGGACGGTTCGGTACACGGTCAATTGCATCTCGGACTGAATGTCTCCTTAATAAAGTAACCTATCTTTGCTAATTATGTTCAAAAATTTACCTAGACAACAAAACAGTAAAAACGACTAGCGAAATCAGTAACTTATTTGCTGAGTTTTTTCAGAATATTTACACACGTCATGATGACCAAGCCCGGAATTACCATTATTTCTCATACATTACTGAGCCAATGAGAGATATTGTAGTTAGTAATGTTTCCTTCAACGAAATCTTACATTCTCTAAATACTTTGGATGAATCAAAGGGTGCAGGACCAGATGGATTGCCACCAGTATTCTTGAACCAGATGGATTGACCAGTAGATAGCAAATCCATTGTTTTGACTATTCAACTCTTCTCTCGAATCCTGTTTTCTTCCGTAATTTTGGAAGGATTCCGATTTTCAAAAGTGGAAAAAATCTGGCGTAAAAAATAAGTTGGAGTTGCTATACTGTCCTGCATTCGTAAACTCTTTGAATCTATAATAAATCAAAATGTTTTCGCACAAGTCAAGCATTTAATAACAGGCAAACAGCATGGTTTTGTTAAAGGACGTTCATCGACTGCTAATCTGTTGAATTTTGTAACATTTTCTATTAACGCAATGGATAAGGGACATTATGTTGAAGCACTATATACTGACTTCAGTAAAGCGTTTGATGGAGTTGATATCTCTCTTTTGCTAATCAAATTATCTAAGTTAGGTTTTAGTCAATAATTATTAAAGTGGATTCAGTCATACTTGGCCGGTAGGACACAAAGAGTAAGATTTGAAGTAGACCCAACAAACAATTTGAGTTGAGCAACAGATGCATAAGCCATTTTTTAGCTGATCATGCATATTTTTGCCTGAATAAGCTCTTATTCAACATTCAATGTTTGTTGGGGATTTATCGTCAGTACTAATGTCGTATGCTTATAAAGCTTCGGTCATAGTTTCTTGAAGTTTATGAGCGGTCTTCCTATAATTGCTTTTATCGCTGAGAATTGTAAACATATTGAGAATAAGTCCTGAACAGTGTGGAGTACAGAAATAACAGTACACTTCCGATTTAAAAGAAAAATTATCAAATTGACAAAGTAATAGCACAGAGAAAAAGGATGTACAGGAACCTCCTGAATAGTGTAGGGTGGTGCCGTCCACAAAGACTGTCATCCAACAAATTGAGTTGATTTTCTGTAGGTATAAGTTTGTGGTTGCCCCTAATTCAAAAAGTCAGGTCAATTGGAAGGACAGCCGAGAAACTGAGTTGGGGGACGGCACCACGCACCGTATTTTTGGAGGATTTCTGCATACAAAATTGGGAGCAGACGAAATCGGAAAAGTACTGCATATAATTCTTTTCTATAATTTAAACTTACCAAGACTACGGCAGAGCACCTCTCCGTCGATATTGAATTGAGCAATTATTCCGAAAGAATGATGGCTGCGACGAAACGCGCTGTCCACCTTCAAGCTTACCATTCGGTTTTTTAATTGCTCAGCAATAAGTCTTCTGCCGATTTCCACCCTGTTCCATTAGTTTAGCCCGCTTCTTGAGGTTGATATTCAAACCGACCGATTTCCAAAGGGGCTGAATTAGTGTTTGAAAGCCAGTCCACTCCGAATAGCTAAGAGATAGCGCGTTCACCGTGGCTAGCTGTAGAGTCCCTTCCAAAATGGTTCTCCGGTCGGTTTTAACAAGAACCGTATTCGTCCTTTTCAATTTTTTAGGAGGTGTTCATCGACAGCGGTCTCACTCTTAATTTTGGAAACGGAGCGTGGAATTTTCAGCAGTTCCAGTTTATCCGCATGATGTGTCCTTACATGACGAATAAAATTACCATGCACAAGCTTACCATACTGTACATAAGTGCATTGTTGACTAACTATGTACTTGTTTTTTCCGTCGGACATTTGAATTCCCTTCAAAATTTTATCTGTGTATTGTTATTTTGCTTAACGACGTCTTCAGGATATCATCCAATCCAATTTTGGAATAGTTCTATCATTTAGGTTATCGTTCGGGTATGGTAGTTTTTATTAGGGTTTGAACGTCAACTTCCCACGAAGTTTTGCACACATGTAAACTAAATACACCATCTGGCGGAGAAAACTTTCACTACCAGATGCTACTGTTGGTTTTCGATTTGCATTAATGAAAACTAATCCGAAATAAATCCTCGAATAAATCGTCATCTAATTATTTTTAACATTTAGTTATTAGGCTCGTTTCACATGTTGCTCTAGGATTGTTCACGTGATATTCAACACAGGGTGACAGTTTGACAGTACAGCCTCAACTTTTGATGGCATAAAGAATGTTTCTTTTGTTTAATACGGTTAATTTTGTTATTGTTTTACATCAGTTTATTATACAATGCATTTTTTAAGTAATGCTTATTCATTGGCAAGATTAGGTGAAAGCAACTAAAGATATCGCGAAGAACAATCCTTAGCACAAAAATATAACAAATACTGTAGCGCGATTTCCCCATCAATTAGCGTTGACGGTGACTCTAACGCTCTTTACTCCTGTGCTAAAATCCATATGAAAACGTCAGATGATGCGTGAAACACTTGTACTATCCTTTAACTCCACAAAAAATTCCTATAAGAAACTTTCAATCTTTGCTAGAAGAGACGATTTATCGATGGTGCCATCAACGCCAATTTCTTCTATCCTTAGTGTAGGATAGAAAATACTATAATACGGGGTAAAATGATCCACTGGCATTTGTAGAAGTGAGATCATCACAATTCTGTAAATGTATACTATAGACAGTTCCAGAAAGTATAAGCACTCTTTCAAAATAACAAAAAAGTCATGTTTTTTTAAGTTTTAATACTTTTATTTGGCAAATCATATTTGTATTTGTATTTCAAATGATATTTTACTCTCGTTAAATCAACATATTTAATCATAGCAAAGACTCCTAACTTTTCCTCGAACATGACCCATTACCCAACAAACAATTTTAGCTGCAGACTAGCTTATACAGGCAAAAATTAGCTGTATAAGCCAATTTTTGGCTGTATAAGCTAATCTGCAGCTAAAATTGTTAGTTGGGTAGCTTCTGCACAGTGGTACTTCCCACCATTTTGGCCACTTTTGGCCAATCTTTTTGACGTAGAACTACGTCTTTGTCGACTATACTGGGGTGCAAATCAAAAAACATGTGTGGTGAAGGAGTGTTAGGTTTTGAACGCTTGTAACTTTGTCATTTATAGATGAAATTAAAATCCAAATACGCCAATCGATAGGATATTACATTACAAACCTGTTAAAATGTAATTTTCCAATTTTTCTGTAATTAAACTTTTGAAACTGTACAAATGATAATTTTATCACTGATTTCATGAAATAAGCCTTTTTCCCAAACCCAGTCATCATAAACTGTTGGGATACCTTCGTTGGTCGTCCTTGGGTGACCTTGTCGCATCGCTGGACCAGCTGTTTGCTGTTGGTGGTACTTCGCTGGCATTGGCTGAACAATCCCTGGAGTTCCGGATTACACTCTACGGGGCACAATTCGGGGACTTCTTCGGGGCGCAATGCACGTTAACACCGGTTACAATTAATTACACTTTATTGAACGAAAAACTACAAGACATATATTTACACTATTTCACATCGAACATTTATTTGAATTAATACGTGCGGAGGTTCGCCCTCCGTTGACCGTTCGCGAGCTGTGGTAGAAGCAGACTGATTCTCTCTGTTTATCGTCGTTGGATCTCGGTTCTCTTCCTTGCAGTAGTATGGGTTGAGGCGAAATCATTCTAACCGATGAGTGCCCGTATGGTTCTCGCCTTACTCCGACATGGCTCCTCAAGTGATACAGTGCGATCACTCGACCTGGCTGCATCCATACGAATCGATTACATCATTCGCAGACATCCTCGCCCATCCTGAAGTTTCTATGTAGCTTCTGAAAATATACAAAAAAACCCTTTCGACGCACTGGATATTCTGGGAAGCAATCCTGAACTTCTATGCTGCATTGTGTTGTATTGGTAAGCAGCAGATTTTAGTGACTGGTCTTTTAATCATTCCAGTGGCGGTCTTCACCGTGACTACCCTAGTGATGCCATCAGCTCCCGGGTGAAGTTCGACAATTCGCCCCATTTTCCACTTCATTGGTGGTTGTAGATTGTCAACAATTACTACTAAGCTGTCTATTGTTATCTCCACGGCTGGTTTCCAATGTTTTGTTCTGCCCTGCAGTTGCGACAAGTATTCGGTCCTCCAACGTTTCCAAAAATCTTGCAATTGACGTTGTACAAGTTGCCAACGATCAAGTCGATTCAACGGTACCGATCCATAGTCGGGCTCTGGCAATGCTTGCATGGATCCTCCGATCAGGAAATGCGCAGGAGTTAATGGTTCCAAATCCGTGGGGTCATCCGAGATTGCTGTTAGTGGCCGTGAATTTAGACAACCTTCAACTTGGATTAGGAGAGTGCGATAGTCCTCTGCAGAGACGGGATTATCTCCGATTACTCGGAGTAGGTGATATTTTGCTGAACGTACTGCAGCTTCCCACAAGCCACCGAAGTGAGGTGCACTTGGTGGGTTGAAATGCCACTGCACTCCTTGTTGTGTACATTCCTTCGTAACAGTCTCACGATGATCACGATCTCGCAGTAGTATGGAAAGTTCATTCATTTTATTTTTAGCCCCAACGAAGTTGGTTCCGTTATCGGAATATATGTCAGAGCATCTGCCTCGCCGGGCGAAGAATCGTCGCAATGCTTGAAGGAAACATTCCGTGGAGAGATCCGATACATGTTCCATGTGAACGGCCTTCGTGTTCATGCAGACGAAGATCGCGACATACGATTTGATCGCTGCTTGACGTCTACCAGCTCGTATGTAAACAGGACCAAAATAGTCCACTCCTGCCTTCGAAAATGGTCTTGCAATAGTAACTCTAGCCGTAGGAAGTTCGCCCATTTGCTGCTCTATGTACGAAGGCCTTGCTCGGAAGCAACGTTGGCAGTGATGCACAATTTTGCGAGCAACATTTCTGCCACCGAGTGGCCAAAAACGTTGCCTTACTGAAGCAAGAAGAAGTTGAGGCCCAGCGTGAAGCAATTTATGATGATAACAGCGTAGAATCAGCTCAGTCAGATGGTGATTTGCTGGAAGTACTATAGGGTGTTTTGCAGCCGGAGGCTCGTTCGAATGACCTAGTCTTCCACCCACGCGTAGGA
This sequence comes from Ochlerotatus camptorhynchus, assembly GCF_037179485.1. Classification (NCBI taxonomy): domain Eukaryota; kingdom Metazoa; phylum Arthropoda; class Insecta; order Diptera; family Culicidae; genus Ochlerotatus; species Ochlerotatus camptorhynchus. The sequence continues at coordinate 2,622,890 of NW_027040817.1, read as the reverse complement.
TACCATCATCCGTGATCCTTGGATTAAACCATCGTAACGGGGAGTTCCGTGCTACAGAGCTTCCTTCCTTCAACGCCTTGATCTCCTTTGGGAAGTGTTCCTGCTGAACCTGACGGGTAATCAATTTTTCTGCTTCTTGCAATTCAATTGTAGTTAGAAATCCTTTCCTTTCTTCACTGTTTCGTTTTAGGAATCCGATCAGCCGTAGCCAGTAAGCAGTGGAACGAAGAAGTTTATTGTAGTCCGAGAATTTAGCGAGATAGTCCGAAATAAATGACGTAACCTTCTCTGCGGTGCATGATACAGCTATCTTCCGCATTTCTTGCGGATGTTGCTGTGGAATAGGGTCCGATAACCATTGATCCTTAGGCTCCTTCAACCAGTGTGGTCCATTCCACCAAAGTTCATTATTTGAGATATCGTTTGGTAGAATACCACGAGATATTAAATCCGCTGGATTAGTGCTCCCTGACACATGGCTCCAACTGTAATCCTCCGTCAACGCTTGGATTTTAGCCACCCTATTCGCCACAAACGTAGTCCACGTTCCAGGTGGAGACCTGATCCATTGCAACACACATGTTGAATCTGTCCAAAAATAAGCCTTGACATCCATCTTCAGGGCATTCGATATTTTCTCCCAAAGCTGAGCGGATAGGAGTGCTCCACACAGCTCTAAGCGCGGTAGTGATTGTACCTTAATTGGTGCGACCTTTGATTTTGATGTCAACAGGTGCACCATGAATGACCCATCTCGGTTTTCGCTGCGTACGTAGACAGTAGCGCCGTAGGCTAGCATCGATGCGTCTGAAAAGCAGTGGAATTCGAAAGATATTGCTTCAAAGGCGACGACACATCGTGGGATCCTCAACTCATTCAGCAACGGCAGCTGTTGTTGATATTTGCGCCACTCCTCGCCCACCGTTTTCGGTAAACGGTCGTCCCAGTTCAGTTTTTGATTTTGCTCATCTTCCAGACTCCAAAGCCGCTGCATAAATATCTTCGCTGTCGTAATTGCTGCACCCAGCAATCCTAACGGATCGAACAATCTTGCAACGATGCTTAGTACACTTCGTTTGGTGAAATGTTGATTATCAGCGACTGGTGGAACGGTGAATTGAAATTTGAAGCAATCTGTATTGGGAAGCCAGGTTAGTCCCAAAGTTTTGACTTCTGCGTCTCGGTCCCAATCAATCCCTTGTGCACTGGGTAGAGCCAAATCCTCCTTAGGAATGTCCTTCAACACTTCCGCTGCATTTGACGCCCATTTCCTCAACCTGAATCCTCCGCTTATCAACATTGCATCGATCTGGTGTCGCAGCTCGATAGCTGACTCAATATCATCCGCACCGGTGATCACATCATCCATATAGACGTCCTCGTAAACGGTTTGAGCAGCAAGTGGAAACCTCTCTCGTTCATCATCTGCCAATTGTTTGAGCGTACGAGTAGCTAGGAATGGTGCCGATTTCGTACCATACGTCACTGTAATCAGCTCGTACGTAACAATTTCGTTATCCGGTCCAAACCAAAGGATGCATTGGAGTGGTGTATCCAACAGAGTGACCCACATCTGCCGAAACATTTTCTCCACATCTGCAACGACCATAACCTGGCGGAACCTGCTTCGTAGGATGATCGATCTCAGCTCTTGCTGCACAATTGGTCCTGCAAATAGCGCATCGTTTAGGGAAACGCCCGTTGATGTTTTGCAGGATGCATCAAACACCACCCTGACTTTGGTTGTGGTACTCGACTCCTTGATAACTGGATGATGGGGTAGAAAGACTCGTTTCACCACCTCTTCGTCCGTATCCTTCACTACCCTCATATGACCGAGCTCAGCATATTCTGCCATGAAGCTGTTGTATTGTTTTTGGAGATTAGGATCCCTCGACAGTCTTCTTTCCACACCTTGTAGACGTTTCAGCGCTATTTCCTTAGATTCCCCCAGTTGTTCCAAGATTCGCTCGTTTTTAGGAAGAGTCACCGTATATCGACCATCTGCTTCCCTTCGTACAGTACGCTCAAACTGCTCCTCGCAGCGCGTTTCCTCTGGGGAATAGTTGTTGACAGCACCCACTTCCTCGCAGGACCAAAACCGTGACAATAGTTCCTCCAAATTGTCAGAGACTGCGAGGTTACATGAGAATCTTGAACCCTTAGTTGCTCTATTGATTTCTCCGGACATCACCCATCCGAACACCGATTCAGTGAGTGTAGGCAGTCCGTCACCTAGTGGAATCTCTCGTCCAGATTGGAAGAAGTTGAAGAAGGCCTGGATTCCTAACACCAAATCCACCCTTCTTGATCGAAAAAACTCTGGATCTGCAAGTTCGATTCCTTCCGGTATCTCCCATCTGTTAGACTGCACCGAGGCAGTAGGCAAACAGGCAGTAACCCTTGTCAGTACTAGGAAGTCCATAGTTCGCGAATATGACGAAATCCGAGATTTGACCGTAGCTTGAACCTTTCGTGTGACCCTCGTATTTGCCTGCCCAACTCCTTGGATTGAAATATCCACCTTGTAGCTGGGTACCTTCATCAACCTACTCAAATCTTCCGAAATGAAATTACATTCCGAACCAGAGTCGAGTAGGGCACGAGCTGGATAGCGTGATCCTTGACTGTCCTCAACAATAGCGGTAGCCAAAAGCATCTGGGATGACGTAACCTTTGCCATATTTGACGATGCAGATTCTGTTGAAGCAGCATTCAACTCCTGTGAGCTCTGAGCAGCTACGTTTTGCTTAGCGCCTTCACCCGAAACTCCACTTCCGAATGACCTCTGGTTCGAGCTGACTCCGTCTGACTTGAAACACATAATCGTATGGTGTCTGGCCTTACACTTTCGGCAAGAATATCTCGATGAGCAATCCCTTGCGATATGACCTCGTTTTAGGCAGTTTCGGCAAAGAGAATGACTACGCAGAAAAGACTCCCTACTGGATAACGACATCCTCACGAAGTCTGGACAGATGTGTAATCCATGGGTTTCTGAGCAGGACGGACATTGTGCACTGTTGGACTGAGTAGCATTGTGGCTAACCTTCTGGTAGACAGGTTTACGCCTTTCCTGTGATGTAGAATCACGTTTGGCTTCCGATTTCACTGGTAGCGATTCAAGGATCTGGATTCGCCGTTGGAGGAAATCCATTAAGTCCTTAAATGTATCCTTTTCCTTGGTAGACGTAAATTCCTCCCACCCTCGTCGCGTAGCTGGATCGAGACGAGAACTGAGGAGCTCCACTAATAGCAAGTCCTTGTAATCAGCAGGTTCGAGTACCTGATCTAAGTTCCGAGTAGCCCTATCGAATCCTTCCACCAATTTGTGTAGTTCATCAACGGATTCCTTGACGAGAGACGGCAGTTTTAGCAACGCCTGGATTTGTCTTTTCCTCAAGAGTTTGCTATTATTGTAACGCTTTAGCAGCGTATCCCATGCTAGCTGATAATTGTTCGAAGTGATCTGTAGTGGATCAACCAGAGCCTTTGCCTCTCCTACCAGACATCCTTTGAGATAGTGGAATTTCTCAACTGGCGGCAAATCGGTTTTGTGATGAATCAGAGAAGTGTAGATGTCTCTGAAGCTCAACCACTCATCTATGTTCCCATCGAAACTCTGAAGCTTTATTTGCGGAAGACGGACATGATCAACCGCACCATGCAAAGTAGCATCGCCTCCCCGAATAGATTGATTTTGGGAGGGAATCTCTTGCAATTCGTTCGCCTTATCCATCAGGAAAGATTTGACATCGTAGAAACGGGTTTCAAACTCTTCCTGTTCCTTATGAAATGCTTCGTTGTCTTCAAAATCTTCATGAGATTCTATCTCCCAAGAAGTCTCATTAATGGATTCCCACAACTCATCGAGACGACCAATACGAACATTGATCTGACTTGCTGTTGTCCCTTCCTTAAACTCACTAACAAACCGTCTAATGTTGCTGAACGAAGTGCGAAGACCTCTGAGCTTCGTCGTGAGAGACTTCAGTTGTCTTGATCCCTTGGTTGCCATTGTTGAATCTTGCCGACGCAGTATGTTTTCCAAAAAGCGAGAGAAAACGTGGATGTAGTTTCAAGAATTGGCCCGCTTCGGTGAACATATACTGTTCAGCTCACCTGTGAGACTAAACAGCGGTGCCCCTCAACCGATCAGAACCAAATCGAAAATTGTTGTGCCTTTTAGCGAATGTCAGCAGCGTCCGACTCCAAAACGATCCAGTGAATGACAAAAGGGTAGAAAAGAGCGGATGTAGTATCCAAAGACCCAATCTTCGGCTGTACATATACCGTAAAGCTCACCTAGAGAATTACAAAGAACGCCAACAGCCAAGTTCGAAAAACACCTTCGATGTACAGCAACAGAGTAGCAAGTTGTCTCAAAGAGGAATATCCAGTGCAACAGAGGGAAAAACAGCAATGTAATATCGACAGAATGCCTGCGACGGCAGGACATATACTTTAGCCTCACCTGGAGAATCTAAAGATGGCGCTGTACAACTCAAAAACGACTCAATGCTTCGTCCAATGAAGCCCTTGAGCATAGGGATTGCGTCCGTAAGAAATTTAGCCAAATTTCATCGAAAGGGTAAAATTTATTTTTGTGGTGCAGCATCAACATAGAACCAGCTACGGCCGGGCATATATCTAAATGTAAATTTACCTGGACGAGAGGTTCGATGTCCGTTGTCCAAGCTCGTAGGGTTTGTTGACGTCGTGGTGTAGCTTGTCGTTCTTCCTCGTTAGCGTTTCACGGATTCCTCACTAACAATCCGTCATCAGCAGTTGCCAAAGGAATCGTATGATGATGGCTCAACAGCTCACTCAACGGATGGCACACCAGTCGATTGATTCCCGAATGGTTAAAAAAACAGGTCGAAATGTCGGTGTTAGAACTGAGAAAAAAGGCTTCGGCCGGACATACACTAGTTCAACCTACCTGACCGGTGATAGAGCAACACTAAGGTTGAACTACGTGGGCCTGCAAATCCTGTCCAACGTCTGGAAATCGTTGTTTAATCCTTGGTAACTTCGGTGTCACTAGTCCCAATCGTTGAAAATGGCAATCGTCATGCCAATTAGTAGTGCTGATTAATAGTTGGGTCCAATATGCAATGGCGCAATGAGGCCTTATACGCAAGGCGGTGGCGCCAATCTAGTAGCGGTCGTGATGGCGATCGATGTATTGACGGCGTTCAATGATGGCGCAGATGCCCTTTGTAGGGATAAAGGACAGTATGCGATGGCGTAGGTCCTTTGATGAATAATGACGGCCTTCCGTGATGGCGCAAATCCTTTCAGGTGGACACAAAGGCACTTCTTCGATGGCATGCAATGGCGGTGTTCGCTTATATCCCAACCAGACTCACCGGTGGCTAGTATCCGGTTCGAAGGACCAAATTATGTTGGGATACCTTCGTCCTTGGGTGACCTTGTCGCATCGCTGGACCAGCTGTTTGCTGTTGGTGGTACTTCGCTGGCATTGGCTGAACAATCCCTGGAGTTCCGGATTACACTCTACGGGGCACAATTCGGGGACTTCTTCGGGGCGCAATGCACGTTAACACCGGTTACAATTAATTACACTTTATTGAACGAAAAACTACAAGACATATATTTACACTATTTCACATCGAACATTTATTTGAATTAATACGTGCGGAGGTTCGCCCTCCGTTGACCGTTCGCGAGCTGTGGTAGAAGCAGACTGATTCTCTCTGTTTATCGTCGTTGGATCTCGGTTCTCTTCCTTGCAGTAGTATGGGTTGAGGCGAAATCATTCTAACCGATGAGTGCCCGTATGGTTCTCGCCTTACTCCGACATGGCTCCTCAAGTGATACAGTGCGATCACTCGACCTGGCTGCATCCATACGAATCGATTACATCATTCGCAGACATAAACGAATACCACTTGGTTGCACATCATTCTGCTTGAACCTGAAAAGATATAAATCAGCGGTGCTCTCATGCCTCTGCTCATTACCGCTTCGGACGGCGTGGCACTAGGTCCTGCATCAAGCAGGACTAGGTCAGCGGCTCTCCTAAACCTTCCCCCACTCATCAACAACCTTTCCTAACCCCCCCCCCCACTCATCAACAACCTCTCCTAACCACCCCCCCTCACCAATCATATCCCACACATGAGTTGTTGCAACGTGATCAACAAATCAATATCTATGTGTCGGCCACACACTTAATATATGTACATATAAAAACCATGCGTGACCACTAGACTGATGCAAAATTTGAAATTTTTGCTCCACAGTGCTCAAACGGTTTCAAATAAGGTCCTGATTAGCCTCCCTAAATTTAAACTAATTTGGAAAGAAACTGACTTGGCACAAACTATTCGAAGTTTGTATGGAAATTACTATGGTAAAACCAAACTTTTTGTTCATTGTCTTCTACCCATTTCTATAACTATTCTTACGGGAAATTTTCTACTTGCGCAATATACACAGCAAAAAAATAATTTTGATATCACGTCAAAGTGGATGCACTACAATCATGTCGAAAATATGGTGTAATATTACTTGCTAAAAAGGACAGAATTATCATTAATACAATGCATGAACTGACATTACGCTGCTTTTACTGCATTTGTTTATTTATGTGGTCATAAAAATTACATGAAATTTTCAACATGATTGTAGTGCATCCACTTTGATGTGATATCAAAATTATTTTTTTGCTGTGTAGTTTTTCAGCCAAATGTCAAATTAAAATGTTATTAGTTGTTTAAGAGATTGTTAAGCTTATGGCATGATCAAGCAGCTGTTCTGTGGGCAACACTGTATTCTGCAGTGTGACATAGTAGCCATGATATTTGTGCTCTATTCTTTGCACCAGAAACACCAATGTTGCCTGCTGAACAGTTGATCGAGCATAATCATAAGACATCAGTGACTTGAATCATTAATAACTTTTGTTCCTTACCTTTGATTGAAAAGTAGTTTTGAACAAAGTTGTAGCTGAGAAAATTTTCAACAATCACAGCTATCATTTTTAAAAGCATAGTGATGTGGTGAATTGTTAGATAGATATGAACAAAAACATAAGTTTTCCCATAGTCATTCCCATATAAACTTGAAATGGTTTGTGCCAAGTCAGTTTTTACTAAAGTAGCTCAAATTTTAGGAGGCTAAACAGACCCAATTTGGAATCGTTTAAGCACTGTGGAGCGAAAATTTCAAATTTTGCATCAGTCTAGTGACCACACATACTATTCATTTGCGTATCTATTTCATGTGTACTTCTGAGTGGATTCTGTTTATGTGTGGTCAAATGAAAATCATGTGGAATTTCACATGGATATTTGTCAAGAAAAATGTGTAAATTGTTTTGAGTCAACCACAACCGAAACATTGAAATACTTGAAAATTTTAAGATAAAGTATAATAGTCAAAAATGCATGAAAAACATCAATTTTGTGTGGTTCTACATCATACTGCGGTCGTGTCTAGGACACAACCCTTTAACATTTTTGAATTTTTGGATGTCGTCCGCTGGTTTTATTAATTTTCGAAGCTCAAAAAGTCTCGATTGGCCGTGCCTCCGGGCAGTTCGGCGGATTCATGTCTTTCGGCACGAAACATACATTTTGACTTTTTTACCATTCTAAAGTGTCCTTTGCGTAATGACATGACGCCAAATCAGGCCAAAATACTACTTGACCTTCGTGCTGCCTGATCATCGGCAACAATCGCTTCTGGAGACATTCCTTAACGTATTTCTGAGTGTTCATCGTCTCCGTTGTTATGTACGGACTAGATGTTTTACCACACTCGCATATTGCCTGCTAAACCATAACCTTCTTACCGAATTTTCGGTAAAAATTGCCTTCTCCGTTTCGGGGATGTCCTTGCCTTCGCTTAGAGTATAGAATTGTGGTTCGGGAAGCGTTTTTTAATCTAGTTTCACGTACGTTTCGTCGTCCATTATTATACACATAGAATTTCGACACAGTAACGAATAGTAGAATTTGCGTGCCCGTGGATTCACGAACGCGGCCTGTTTTGGGTTCTTTTTGGGTTTTTTTTCTGCTTCCGGTATGTTTTAAGCCCAAGTCTTTGTTTGGCACGCATGACGTTACTCGACGAGGTCCCTAGTTTTTTCGCAAAATCCCGAACGGAAGTCGCTGGTTTTCGTTTGTAGGCATCCCTGATCTTTTTATCGATATCCGTACTTACAGGATCGGATTTCCGGCCACTCTTCGGCGCATCTTCAAACGTACACTATTCTCTTTATTTTTTAATCGCAGTTCGTACCGCTCCGACGCTTACACCCTCTTCCTTGGCCAACTTTCTCAAGGAGAGTCCGGTCACAGTGCACCATTTGTGCACGATACTTTTTCGTTGTTCCGGAGTAAGACCACGCATTTTGACAGGAAACACAAAACTGAGCACTTTTTTGATGCTATGTCATTCAGAAATGAGCAAGCAAAAGGACGCAGCCAAAACATGTTGAAATATTTCATTATATTCAAAGTGACCGTTAAAATAAGGTGTGCTTATACTTTCTGGAACAGTCTTTATTGCAGGTGCAGAATACGCATCGAATGAAAGACCTGTCCGAAGTTATTGGAAATTTAATCCAATCTGCTTTTGTAAACAATGGATTGAATTGCCGATTTCTCACGAATAAAAGCTCACCCTCACAAACTAACAACACAAAAAGATAAATTAATGAGGTAGTTACCAAGTTTATGCCAAGGTTGCAAATGCTCATTTCAGCTAAAATAATGTTTTTCGGAATAATAAAACCAAACGATGGTATGATGACATGTTTTACTTGTAACTTACAAGTAACGTTTGAAACATAAAACCCGTAAATTTTGCTTTCTATGAGTCACAATCAGGGTTACTTCCACTCACTTGCTATAAAAAATGTTTTTATGAATTATGTAATCATGAAATATTATAATGCTAATTAGTACTTGTAAGTTACAAGAAGAGGTCATGAAGTATATGTTTGACACATAAAATCTGTCAATATTGCTTTCAGTGCGTCACAATCAGTGATTTTACGACTCGTGAGCGCTCACTCTGAGTGAACGCTCACGAATCATAAGATCGCTGATTGTGACGCGCTCAAAGCGAAATTGGCAGGTTTTATGAGTCAAACACAAACATTACACCCTCTTCCTGTTACTTACAAGTGCAACATAGCATTATAACATCTAATGTTTGCATAATTCCGAAAAAAAAATTTAATAGCAAGTGAGTGGAAGCAACCCTGGTCACAATCAGCGATTTGCTGATCGCTGAGTGAGTGAGTGAGTGAGTGAGAGAGTGTGTGAAAAATCGCTGATTGTGACTCTCATGAAGTGAAATAAACAGGTTTAATATGTCAAACACATTCTTTGCAACCTCTTCTTGTATCTTACCAATTCAAAATATGATCTCAGCATCTAACATGAATTTATTGTTCAATTAACCCCTTCTTCTTCTTCTTCTTATTCGCATTTCAAGCTTATTGCATATCGCATAATTGTGTGGCAAGTCCAATCATAGTTCTATGCCCAGGGAAGTCGGGAAATTTTCCAACCCGAAAAATGCCTAGACCGGACCGGGAATTGAACCCAGCATGGTCTTGCTTTGTAGCTGCGCCTTTGCCGGCTGAGCTAAGGGAGGCCCCAATGGTAAACAAACAATAACCCCTGCAAGTAGATAATGCAAAGGGATGCGGTATTTTAAACGTTTTTTTCGTTATGTTACATCAGAAATAAGGTCTCAAAATCTCAATAGAATGTTAAACTGTGATTCATCAAATAAAATATCTAAAAAATATTCGAAAAGTAAATTCGTTAAATTTTTTGTGATACATGATGTTAAAAGCTTAATTTGCAGTCGATGATTTTAACAACTGTGTCCTGTTTTGCACAAAATGCTATTTTTTAAAGGAATCAGTTGGTCAATATATGATTTTATGATCAAGAATTATTTGTGAAACCTCCAGTTGAATACAATCACAAACCGTTACCCGGAAAATGCATCTGAGGAAAAGTTATTGTTGTTTTTCTATGAGTGGGCATTTTACCCCAGGGGTGCATTTTGGGCTGTTCTCCCTTACGCAGCGGATAGCAAGAAATGAGAGAGGTTGATATTGAGAAAATAAAATCATACTTGAAAGAGCTCGGAAATCGCCTTTTAGCAATACCAAGGGTGCTTGCTCTATGATATTCCAGTGTGATATTGGAACAGAATATCAATGATGATGTTTTGCTGCGATAATACATGATATTTGATTTTTTGATCTTGATTTTGCCAACACTGGTCAGTAGGGAATGTAACATCTGGTGTGCCACAAGGTTCTCATCTTTCCATTATTTTTTTTTTTTCTATTTGTTAATTATGTAGAGAACATATTGAATATTCTAAATGTCTCAATATATGCAGACGACATGAAACTATTCCTGTAAATTTGTGAAGCGTCTGATCTTGTAGTATTTAAACAAGAAATTGATAACTTTTACACTTGGTGCACAATAAATTTATTAAAGATTAATATGAAGAAATTTAATTCCATTTCATTTGCAAAAACAATAGGACAAAATCAGAGTTGAAAGGTTCAACCAAGTTAAAGATTTAGGTGTTATACTAGATTCTAAATTAAGCTTTGTTGTACATTATAATAACATTATCTACAAGGCAAGAAACATGCTAGAGTTTATTAAAGGGTTTAGTTGTCATTTCAATGATCCATACACAATCAAAACATTATACATAGCATATGTTAGGCCCCTCCTTGAGTACTGTAGTAAAGTCTGGGCTCCATATCAAGATACTCATATAAACCGCATCGAATCAATTCAAAAACAGTTTCTATTATTTGCTCTAAGAAAGTTAGGCTTGACGAGTTTACTCATACCATCTTATGAGTCTCGATGCATCTTGATCAATTTGGATGCACTTGAAAAGCGAAGGCAGTTTGCAATGATAGCTTTTATAAACGATGTTGTAGCACATAGAGTTTATTTTCCTTGATTTTTTTTCCGTCCGAGATTTTAGAAATCTAAATTTTTATGCTCTCATTCGTTCCTTAAGAAACAGATATTTATTTTATATTAACAACCAAAGAACAAACTATGCTAGGAACGCGCCTTTAAATAGTATGATGTCTTGTTATAATGAACATTATGAAACAATTGATTTAACATTGAACAAAAATGCTCTAAAAAACGTTTCTTTCCAAGGTTAGTCAGAAATTTAAAAAAAAGAAGATATTAAGTGTTTTTTGTAACTTGAATTGGTCTACATCTGATTGACGACGAATAAATAAATAAATAAAGAAGATATTTTTAATAATTTTTGATTAAATTTTAATCTTTTTTTTTTTATTGAATTTTAATCACTTTTGATTTTATATTAATATTCTAAAAGAATAAAGTTGAATACTGAAGGGATAAATTTTTATCACAAGTGCCGATTTAATCATGGCTCGGACTAAATATGGTGAAGCGGGAGTTTGTATACTTTTTAAGCTTTTTTGATGAAATTTATTATTGAGTGTAGCTATTATTGTATACACACTTAGTTTTTTCTACCGAGCTCGGCTGTGCAAATCTCGGCAACAAAAGTTTTATTGAGATCTCGGCAAACATTTCATCATCAGCTAAGCATTATCCGAGACTCAGCAATCAAATGTCACTTTTGCTGAGATCTCAGTGAAATTTATTATTGCCGAGATTTGCACAGCCGAGCTCGGTAGAAAAAACTGAGTGTGTACATTCATGTCTCACACTAGCGACTACCTGGATAGGGTTGGGAAAGGCAGCAAGCAGGACTCTGCACGTAATACCAAGATGATGTAGAGCGTGCCAATATGGTTCACACAAGATCTTCCGGAACGGAATTCTGCCTGCTGCCGCCGGAGAGTCACGTCAATCTTCTCCTTTATTCCGACGCAGATGTTTGAGAACAATACACAATAATATGATGCCACGCCAATTGTCGCACCAGCACCAGCACGCAGCCAGATTCCCCTTCTTAGAAACCTACACTAAGACACTCTGCATCCAGTCGGCCAGGAAAATCTTGTTGGATTCCATACTTCGGATAGCTCCTTAGATCTCCTGCAGTGAATGGGCCTCGGAGTTGACGCGAGTGATGCGCTACACCCTTGGCGGATCATGCCGAGATGTTGATGGATGGTTGGACGTCGAAACTTGAGAATCTCAACGATTAGTAGATTATGGTCAGCGCGTAGTCGGTGCTGCCTTAATTCTGGACGCCAAGAAGGCTCCGTATCCATTTTCGACTGATGTAGATGTGGTCGAACCCACGTGACTTTGTGCACTAGAGCTTTAAAGCACCATAATCACTTCTTTCAGCTTTGGTTGAGGCTGAATCTATTGATCTGATTTATTTATTTTATTTCCAGCTCTTTGATGATGGAACATCTTTAGATTAGGCAATTTTAAGAATATTGTAATGCTTGATTTATTTAAAATTAATTATATTTTGTTCTATCAAAACCATAATCACATCACTTATCATGGTGAATCCTCATACTAATCTAGAACCCTAACAAAATTTCCCTCCCTCGATCTGTGTGGAGATCAGTGTTCACTCGGCTGAGTGTGTGAGTTCTGACCACGTTTTGCGTCCATTGCTGCAATGGAAGCGCTCTGCCCCTCGATGGTGTAACTGCCATGCAATGAAACCACTGGAAGCGACTCCAGTTCTGATAGACGAGGCTTTTTGGATAACGGAAGATAAAGTGTTTATTTTGTTACAACACATTTTGACTATATTTTTAAGATGTATTGTATAGTGACCAAGAATGCTAGGCTCTGTAAAGTTAATTCGTTTGAGCCTTATCAAATAAATGAAATTAATTAAAAAAAAATCTGTGTGGAGATACAGACGTATAGGGAAGAGCGCTACTTCGTCGTAATCGCCCATTTCCGTTCTATCGAGCAGAAATCATCAATAATATCATTTTTTTTTTTAATTCTTTATTTGTTCCAAATTCAAAATAAATTACATTTCATTTTTAACCTAGGTGCTCCAGTTACTGCAGTAACGTACCAGCCTTAATTGTTATGATATATATCTAAGTGTTTTTTACATTGTTCATGTCTTGGCAATTAAGTATTTTAAACAGGTTTTTTAACCTGCATGTCAGTATAACAATTGATATCTTAAAACGAAAAACTAAAACTAAATCTTATCTAAGTATAAAGGGAATTAATCGTTGCAATTGAGGATTGCAACGATTTTTGCCTGAAATTATTAATTATTTTGTTGGACATTTGTTCTAAAGTCTCAACATTCGAAATTCTATGTACCTCGGTAGTACTGAACCAGGGAGGCAACTTCAAAATCATTTTCAGAACTTTGTTCTGGATCCTTTGAAGTGCTTTTTTCCTGGTAGTGCAACAACTAGACCATATTGGCACAGCGTAAAGCATGGCCGGTCTAAAAACTTGTTTAAATATTAGAAGTTTATTCGTCAGGCAAAGTTTGGATTTCCTGTTTATAAGAGGATACAAACATTTGATATATTTGTTACATTTGGCTTGAATGCCCTCAATGTGATCTTTAAAAGTTAATTTTTGGTCAAGTGTTAATCCAAGATATTTCACTTGGTTTGACCAGGAAATTGGAACTCCGTTCATAGTGACTATGTGACTACTACTAGGTTTCAAAAACGAAGCTCTAGGCTTATGTGGAAATATTATAAGTTGAGTTTTGGAAGCGTTGGGAGAAATCTTCCATTTTTGTAAATAAGAAGAGAAAATATCTAAACTTTTCTGCAGTCTGCTGCAAATAACACGAAGACTTCTTCCTTTAGCGGAAATGCCTGTGTCATCAGCGAACAAAGATTTGTGGCAACCCTGAGGCAAATCAGGGAGGTCCGAAGTGAAAATGTTATAGAATATAGGCCCAAGAATACTACCCTGAGGAACTCCTGCTCTAACAGGTAGTCGATTAGATTTGGAATTTTGATAATTTACCTGCAGACTTCTGTCAGTTAAATAATTTTAAACTAATTTCATAAAAGTGGAAGTGGAAAATTAAACTTTTTCAATTAAGCAATCAAACCTTCATGCCAAACACTGTCGTATTCTTTTTCTATGTTTAGAAGAGCAACTCCAGTTGAGTGGCCTACAGATTTGTTTGAACGAATTAAATTGGTAACTCTTAAGAGTTGATGAGTAGTTGAATGCCCATGGCGAAATCCAAACTGCTCATCTGCAAAAATTGAGTTCGTATTGATGTGAAGCATCATTCTATTCAAAATTATCTTTTCGAAAAGTTTACTTATTGAAGAAAGCAAACTTATTGGGCGGTAGCTAGAAGCTTCAGCTGGATTTTTATCCGGTTTCAAAATTGGAACAACTTTTGCATTTTTCCATTTATCAGGAAAGTATGCCAAATGGAAACATCTGTTAAATAATTTTACCAAGAAAGACAAGGAACTCTCTGGGAGTTTTTTGATGAGGATATAGAAAATTCCATCATCACCTGGAGCTTTCATATTTTGAAACTTTTTAGTTATAGACCTTACTTCGTCCAAATCAGTCGCCCTGGAATCATCAAAAATATTTTCCCGAGAGCAAATATTCCGAAAATCCCGAGCAACCTGATTCTCAATAGGACTAGTAAGACCCAAACTGAAATTATGGGAACTCTCGAATTGCTTAGCAAGTTTCTGAGCTTTTTCCAAATTTGTGATCAAAATTTTACCACCTTCTTTAAGCGCTGGAATTGGCTTTTGAGGTTTTTTCAAAATTTTTGAGAGTTTCCAAAAGGGTTTGGAACTCGGGTCTAATTAAGAAATATTATTTTCAAAAGTTTTGTTCCTCAGGGCAGAGAATCCCTTTTTAATTTGTTTTTGCAAATCCCGCCAGATAACCTTCATGGCAGGATCGCGTGTTCTTTGATATTGTATCCTACGGACATTTTTAAGACGGATCAAGAGCTGAAGATCGTCGTCTATTATAATTGAATCGAATTTAACTTCGCATTTTGATACTGAGGCAGCTCTTGCTGCAACTATAGAAGTAGTCAGAGATTCAAGAGCATAATTAATTTCATCTTTGGTTTGCAAAGGAATGTTTGGATCGAAGTTATATTCCATAAATGTTCGATACTGCTCCCAATCAGCTCTATGGTAATTGAAAGTAGAGCTGTTGGGATTACAAATTATTTCTTGGGATATTTCAAAAGTTACTGGAAGGTGATCAGAACCGAAGTCAGCATGGGTAACCAGTTGGCTACAAAGTTGACATGAATCAGTTAAGACCAAATCAATAGTGGAGAGATTTCTTGCAGAAGAAAAGCATGTTGGGCTGTTTGGATATTGAATAGTGTAATAACCTGCAGAACAATCATCAAACAGAATATTACCATTGGAATTGCTTTGAGCATTATTTCATGAGCGGTGTTTTGCATTAAAATCACCAATAATGAAGAATTTAGACCTATGACGGGTAAGTTTCTGGAGGTCACCCTTGAGAAAATTCTTTTTCTGGCCTACGCATTGGAATGGCAAATAGGCAGCTATAAACGTAAGTTGTCCAAATTTTGTTTCAGCAGAAACTCCCAAAGTTTCAAAAACTTTGGTTTCAAATGAAGAAAGAATTTTATGTTTGATTCGTCTTTGAATAATGATGGCCACCACAGGGTCCATCAAGACGATCATTTCTATAAATCAAGTAATTTGCGTCCTTCTTAACCTTATGGTCAGGTTTAAGGAACGTTTCAGTTATAACGGCAATATGCACGTTATGAACTCGCAAAAAGTTAAATAGCTCGTCTTCATTATCTTTAAGAGATCGAGCATTCCAATTTAAAATATTTATTGCTTTAAAATCCATTACTGAATTTTAAAGTCATGACAATATTATTTGCAAATTTTACTCCAGTTTGAATAGCATCAAACATGGAGTTAGATTTAAGCATATCAGAAATCATGTCAATTAATGATTTCTGTAAAAATTCCATTTTAGGGGCGGTAATGCTTCCTAAGTCAAAATTGTCAAAATTTCCGTTAGAATTACTTTGGTAAGTATTTTGATTTCTACCCGCTGCAATAGCAGCATAGGTAGCTCCATTAACTCGCTGAACATTGTTAGCAGCGAGGGGAGTAGGTACAGATGAAAAATTTGAAGCAGGGGTGATATTTGTACCTACGGGTACGAATGTAGAATTTGTTCCTCGCTGACCGTTGTTAACAGCAGAGGAATTTGTACCTGTTCGGAAACGTGGAGCGTTTTCTACCTGTCGCTTAGAACGAGATTGTAGGATCGCTTTGCGAGTCTTACATTCCCAAAAATTGGATTTGTGGTTTTCACCACAATTTGAACATTTAAATTTCTTAGGATCTTCCTTCACAGGACAGTCGTCCTTTGCGTGAGAGGAATCACCACAATTCATGCATTTAGCTGGCATGTAGCAATTTTTAGTTCCGTGACCCCATCCCTGGCACTTACGGCACTGAGTGAGGTTTTGGAAATTTCCTCCAGTCTTCCTGAAGTGTTCCCACTTCACTCGGACATGGAGCATTAGGCTAGCTTTTTCAAAGGCCTTAAGGTTGTTTAGTTCACTAGACTTGAAGTGAACTAAATAAAAATCATTAGAAATCCCGTTGCGCGAATCGCCAGGACGGGATTTCATTTTCATTTTAATTACTTGGAGTGGCACAACTCCAAGTAATTTTGCCAGTTCATCTTTGATCTGATCCAGGGATTCACCACTGGGCAGTCCTTTCATGACAACCTTGAACACACGTTCAGTTTTGGTGTCGTAAGTAAAAAAATTGTGCTTCTTCTCAGTAAGATACTTGAGAAGACATTTAAATCCGTCCAAGGTTTCAGCCAATACACGGCATTCACCCCGACGTCCAATTTGTAGAGAAAACTTAACTTTCACGAAGTTCAAAAGTTCCATGCGAAGAGCATGGAAATCGGAAGTGGTTATCACAATAGGGGGAATCTTTTCCTTCTTGGCATTAAGCCGGGAAAGTTTACTAGAATTTTTCTTGGATGATGGATCATTCTCATCATCCGTGAGCAAATCAAATTGATTACTCAAATTAATTTCATCAGAAGGGGGGTCAAGAGTTTGCCCCTTTCTTTTGCATTTAGGTGCCATGGCGGCAGTAAATTTTTATCCAAATCGACTTCCAAGCAGATTACTATAAGAATCTGAAGGATCGAAGAGGAATTTTTCAAATCGATATCCAAGAAAGATTACCTCGGGTAGGGTCCAAACAAGGATCGAAGAGGAATAAAGTTGAACAAGGTAGAAATTTTACAGGTTGAGCACTGAAAAGTGCTGTTTAAATTTGTTGTAGCTTTAGGTAGTAGTAACACTTCCTTCAGCAAAAAGCAAATAGATCCGCACGGCAAGAGAGCACGATGCGGACTGATCAATAATATCAATGATTTCACCATGCACAAAACTATACTACGTTTGTTCCGATGCGTTATGTCGTTTTCGTTTTTGCGGTGTAGCTACACCGGTGCTACACTGCCGAACACCGAAAAAATTTAGGGTGTAGCTATCGGTTGCACCTTTGTTTACAAAGAAATGATGATGAACTGTCAATGACTCGCACTTATTGCTGCTTACACTACACCGGTGTAGTGTAGTAAAAACGAAAACGACATTAGTTCATTAGCTACGACATAAATCCTATTAGAGCGCATTGTATGCATATTTACGCTCATTGTTCTCAAAACAAAAGAAGCGCTCCTAGCGCATCCCCTTTTTCTCCGTTTATCCGTAGGACGAAGAAAATCTAATGGCGTTTCAATGCGTTTGGACGGAATTGAAACGCGTAGGACGAATTTAGAAGCAAGAAGCAGTGTTAGATTTTTAATAATATCTCAACATTGTTTGACTCTTTATCAAATCCAACGGTACGTATGGTAAGGTGGATAAATTTAGAAGTAATCTTTGATGAAAACATTCCATGTTTTGTTCAAACGCTTTCCAAAAAGCGTGGTAAAGTGCGGGATGTCCTTAGTAGGACTGAAATTAGATCAAAAACCCTACTCGATCTCCAATACAGCAAAGATCACGCTTTAACATTCCCTTCCCATTGCCACCTGATTGCAATGAGACGTGTCTCACGCCGTTATTAAGCCTTAAATATTTGGATTCTCTGAAAATTTTACAGTGAGAATGAACGGCCATTCCAGTCAGCCATTCAGTTGATTCATTGTGCAATTCCACTGGTTTGGATCAATCATGGAGTAGCAACTATTGCTAAGCGCAGCTTGTCTATGCAAAGCTAAGCTAATATGCGTGTAAGTTTGTTTGATATCATAGAAATTAGAACATTAGTAAAATGTCCAAAATAGTAGCAAAGTGCTATCAGCAATTTGAGCATTTGTTCTCATTTCTCCATCATGATCGTTGATACGCACCAAACGCTGTACTTTAATGTACAAGGAAAAATATTGAATGAAAGCTCCGAGAAAATTCATTCCACAAGCCAGAAGTAATCAAATCGAACTGTAAGCACACAAGTTAATGCAGAGTGCCACGAGAAATCTCACGTGTCGGCAAACTTTTCCACTTCACTTCACTGTTAGATACCAACAACGACGACGCCGACGACGACAACGACAATGGTTGGGCATAAAAAGCATCACGAGAGGCAAAAAATATATCGCTGAAACAAACTTATCCCATGGCTGAAACAAATGGCAAGAATGAGAATAACATCTTTTATGGCATTTGAGGGATCAACGATAAGCATCTCATATGACGCGACCGACTGGTGCTGGTGTGACGTAGTTGTGAGCACGTGCAAGTGGTGTAGCCGCTCTTGGGTGCCCTCCTTCCCTGGTTCCAGCCAACTCAAGTCCTTGAAAGTTGTACGCGTTTCTTCGAAAAGGGATGTCAGTTCCAGATATACCGAGCGGAAAAAAAAGTGCTGTCCCAAGAAGAAGCGGATGATTTCCATGGTTCAGTCAACGACGGTGCGGTATCTTTATGAGACCCTGGGGCAGAGAGGAAATCTTTTCTATTTTGTGCCAGCTCTAAAGTGTGTTTTGGGTAAAGTATTTTTGTTTTTGTTTACCTTTTGATGATACAAACGAAAGATGGATGACTTTTGTCTTGCCATTGCCACGAACCAGATCAATCTACGACTAAGGGACTCCATTGAGAAATGTTTTCATTCAAATTAAGAAGGATGCACAAGTCGCTTGAAAATAGAAAATTTGTAAAATATGTCATAAACTAGCTTAGCACAGAAGTAAATCAACCTCGAAAGTCGCATTTCATTGTTACCTTTGAACTTCCAATGGTGGCAAAAACATTGTGGCTCACCAGGTTGTTCATATTTCATATGTATCACGAGACCAATGTTTTGCCCCCAGTACACTCACGGTATTACGTATAAGTTCACCCATTGCATGTACCTTCGGTATGATTTTTTGTGAGGGTTCGTTGGGTTGGCTGACGATACCAGAAATATAAATTAAATGGTTGTTTTTCGCTCGAATGCAGATTTAACCATCGAGTTGGAGCAGTACACAGTACAATCATTATTATTATTTTTTAGCTTTCGGTACTATTGGCAAAGGGAATGGGCACTGGCTTACCAGCACCTACCAGGGTAACTGCTCCTATTTTGGACACTTGATTTTATTTTGAACCTAGTACCATGGAATCCAGCTGTCTTATTGGCATTGAACAAATATGAAGAGGTCGTAGTTAAGCGATAGGACCACAGTAGAAGTATGGGTTCGAAATAAGAAACAGTGACCCGTTATGCGATTCCGCTTCTGTGCTTTTTTTCTACGTCGTCCTTTTATACACAACACCGAAAATATGTACGGATTCCCGCTGCGAGGTAGAAATTAATTTTTGCACGGCTTTTGTATGCAATGTGTGCTGGCGACGACCACAATGCTTTGGCATTCGAATGGGATTGGCAACTCGAATGAGTTTTGTTGGAAAGTATGCTTTTCTCGTCGCAATTTCAATAGAGGTGAAAAACCTGACTGGGAGGAAAAACCAGAAATATGATTTTACTTTTGTTTCCAGTATGATCAATGCCATGTTTGTCCCCCATAACGCGGGTAGATCACCTCTCGAGGATGTGTTATGGTGTACGTTCTATAGAACTCGTTTTTTTATGTTCCCATGGGAACAAACAATACACAAAAGCAGAACATTAGGTACTAGGGTTCCGTAAATGGTAAATGAGTATTGGTCAATTATCAGTACCTATCATCTTTGTTTTTTATCACAAGGACTCCAGATCTGATGCAATGGATACCTATTATGGTGATGGTCCATCGCCTGCTCCAACTAGTCCCAAGTAACAATTAGGTTTTATGAGGGTTCAGAAACCATGATTTTGACTTTTAGACTGCTTTTAAACCTCAATAAAACTTGCAATATTACTTAAGGTTCAATTCCCGGTTCAAACGAGGAATGTTCAGAGTGAATCATAGTCGGACGGACCCGCTATGCCGTTCTAACAGCCATGACTCTCACACTTATGGTCACAAGTTCAAATCTCAACCCTTGACAAGCTACGAATTACCTAAAATGTGTTAAAGTGACTTTAATACAACTCCCCGATATCATTGTGTTCGCCACACAATGTGAAAATTGCATAAATGGTGCTGCCTTTGAATTATCATTTGTTATTTTCAATTAACAATTATGGAAGTGACCAAAGAACATTGACGGCTGGTGAAAACAAAAATCTAATTGGAGCGTAATAGCAACTTCTATGCTACATTAAGAGCATAATAAAAGCAAATAAGGAACTCAAACTGCTCAAAATGGTATGCATATCCCATCATACAAACCCAAACTCAAGCAAAACCGAATTACCGCACGTCATTTACCTGGATGCACATGATTGAAATCAGTTAGCGTAGCTAATCCAATAACAGACTTTGAAAGACGACAATTGTCACACAGCATGTGGTGGTATCTAGCAACCAGCTCTCAGTATTTACCCGCATTGGAAGGTGCATCGACATTTGCTTCATAGCTCCTTTAATGCACCCTAGATGAGGCGTTACAATCACCGACATTATCTCAGACGATGGACATTGAAGGTGTGCAACTGTGTATGTGTGTGTGTGTGTGTGTGTGTTTTTGCAAAATGCGAGTGGGCGTGTGAAAGTTATTTAGCAGCTTTCAATTATTAATGCTTCAATTCCCATTTTCCACATCAGGAAGCTCTTTGGTTTAATGCTTGATTATATGTAGTCCTCCTTTGTTCTTGCTACCGGCGAAATGCTGAACACCACTTTCTCGTTCACATTCTAAACAAACTTTGACCTAGCAGCAGCGCGGCCACAGTGTTTGTCTTCCAGTCCAAGCTTGAACAAAAGGACTTCCCGCCCGAAGGCTTCCGTGAAAAAATAGTGCACTGCCTTTTGTCCTGCTTATCGCTAGAGTCTTTTGCTCATTTGGTATTTATGGAAAAGTCGGACCATAGTCTATCTTGAGATTCCTTTGTGACAGAAATAAGTCATCATGCCATTCACTTTGAAGTTGACGGTATTAGGTGTGCCAGCAAAATATTGTTACGAATTGCTTCAGTCGATGTTACGTGATGTCACATTCATGGGTATGAAAAGTACCGGTATTAGCCATCTCAATGACTCTCAAAATGGGTGTGTTACTTCTTCAAAGGCAGAATTTTAAAAGTCAAGAAGCATAAAAACAGAAAATCTCCGATTCTATTGCTGTTGTGTTGATTTTTTTTTTCATGCTTTTACCGTGCAATACCGTCGTGCTTCGGGCCATTCCAGAGCATTAAAGCAATAGGAAATTTTATTAGCTCCATAGGACGAGTTAACGCTACACAAAGCCAGGCTGAAATCCCCCTATTTCAAGCCCACTCCATTCTTGGATGAGTGTAGCGAGAAAAAGAAAACCACCACCGCCACCCGTCAACCACCGGAAAGGACAATACGTGTTCCTCGTTTTGCCAAAGTGGAAAATGAGATTTGAAGACGAGAAAAAACGCAATCGAATGTTGCCTAGCGCAGCAGCTGGACAAAGAGCCCCCATTCCTAACCTACTGATGGGTCTGTGATGACTGAGGAGCACGCAGACAGGCAGGAAACGCAAGGCGAATCTAATCGATAGGAGTGCGAAAAAACCTTCAAGCCATTCACGAACCTGCCGGCAGCATATATGGTTGGATGGGATGGGGAAAACAGAGCGACATATACAATGCTTACATTGCAAATAAAAGCCGAATGTGTGTCGGAAGTTTGGGTGGGGCACACTATTGCGACGATGTGATGTGGATTTTTTCTTGTAGTTTTTCCCAGCCGAGCACAAACAAAAGATTTTCATTCGGCTATTGGATCCTGGCTAACAAGAGCCGGGTGGGCATTCCCCGTGACTCGTTCGACCAAATCGAAAGAAAGTGGCCTCCGGTGGCTTGTGGTATTCCAATTCTGTGCAGCTTCACCTCTTTCCTTCATCGAATATTTGCTTTGGCCTTTCGGGTTTTTGTTTTGGTTCCTCCTGGACCGACAGTTGAAACGGTTAAATCGAACCGAAAGGAATGCTTTTCTGGTGGTTGGGTGGGGTTGTGTGGTCTGTAGAAAATTAAGGGTTGTAATAGAGGTCGATATTGGGATTTCAGCCGTTTGATTAGAGGTGAAGATTGTTATGCCTGGGGGTTGACCCGTTGCAATTACTTGGGAATGAATCGTTTACCATCCTTGAACGTTGGAGCCAGCCCGCAATCATCTTTGGAATCAATTATTGATGCGAATACGTGTCGACCATTTTGCCATTGCAGCATTTTTTTTTCGTGACTCTGAAAGTGCATATTGCGCTCTTTGAGTCTTTGAAACCTGCAATAATCCAAAGTATCCTTGTTCTCGCATTGTTAATTTGATGTCGGATTTCATTTCACATTATGCCGACAACAAGTTTTGCAGAGAAATTTGGAAAACAGTCTAATCCTTCTTCGTTGTTAGCAATCATACGTTTCCTTTGCATCTGTACTTTAATTGAAGTTCGTTGATCATCGATTTGTTTTTTTTCCTTGATTTGTTTTCCGTCGATCTTGTTTTCCGTACTGAGAACCAATGCTACCGACGTTAGGGAGGCAGCTCCCACACCTGGACTCTACCACCTATCGATCCATCAACTAATGAACCGGGGACCAACGGCTCCGAAGGAAGGCGTGATCAGAGATATTATGCCTCAGAACATCCCGGCGGCGCCGACTGGGATTGAACCCAGGCCTGCTGGGGTGAGAGTTGTAAATTCACAGAGTTGTCAATTCACAGAGTTGTAAATTCACAGAGTTGTAAAAACACAGTTGTAAATTCACCCCAAACAATGCTAAAGTTTCAATGGACCATTGATCGATTCTCTTCATCTACTTTGTCTTCGTTCGGCTTTATCGAGTTTAGCATATGAGATAATGTTTATTATATATTAGGCTTCATACGCGTGATGTCTCGTCTCATGTCCAATCACTATTGTCTAAACGCTCACTTGTTCCGTGTGGGGTTGGGAGACAGCAATCTCTGTGAATGTGGACAAGGTTACCAGGACGCTGATCACATCCTTTGGTCTTGTGCGGAGTAGCGTGGAGTCAGATCACATTTTTATGATGCCCTTTGGGCTCGAGGTAGACAACCTAATGTTCCAGTTCTGGATATTTTGGCTAGACGCGATCTGGAGTTTATGAAACTCATATATGTTTACTCTAAGAATATTAACCTTAGATTGTAAGTTTTATTAACCTTGTGTTTAGTTTGTATTTTGTACGTGTGGGTTTTTTTTAATGTTTGTTTTCAAGATGAATAGAAATAATTTCATGCTTTAGGATTAATTAAATAGTTGTAACGTAAACCACATTTCAAACCTCCTTCTTCCCTTTTCCCATCCAAAAAATTGTAAATCTCCACTTACCTCGAGACAACCGCGAGTACTCAGTCCAGTTCCTTTAACTTTAAATATAAGACAGTAATAATGTATAACGGAAAGGATAACTCGGCTCTGTAAAGTTTATTCGATTGAGCCTGTACAAATAAAGAAATTTTTAAAAAATAAATAAAAATCCGTAATGTAAACACACATACACTTCACATGTCTATTCAACTTCTTCTTCCACTTTTTCATGACAAACAAATAATCGCTATACAGCTTTGTCGTGAAGATCAAGAAAGGAATGGGTAGAAATATGTTGACGAAATACTCGCTTTAATGAAAGCCGAGAACACCTCTGCACTTTCACGAGAAATCACTGGGATGTTGGATTGCTTGAGGTTGCAGCAGGATTCATTTTGTTACAAAATATGCTGAACTGATGTCCTAAAGATTCAATAGCGTAAAGGAGTTTTGCTTTAAACCCACTGTCGTCTGCTCAGTATGCAAAATCTGCCTCCACTAGGCCACCGAGCTTCTTATATCACAAAACAATTACGATCAATTTTCCGTTCAACTTGTTGTTACAAGATTTCGGTTCCGGTGTCGATAACAAATAGCAAGGACTAAGATGTGGTCAATTGATAACAACAACAAAATCCTGTTCTCCCAGTTTGAAGTAGTTAGGACCAGCCTTCGGTGGTAGATCTTATCATTGTATATTTATTTTGAATTGTAATTCCCATGAAATGTAATGATGACAGATAGTGAAGATAAGCTTTTTAATTCTTGAGAGTTCTTAACGGCGATATGCACCGTTATAACTGAAACGATCCTTAAACCTGACCATAAGGTTAAAAGAGACGCAAATTTTTTCATTTATCGAAATGATCGTCTTGATGGAGCCGGTGGAGGCGTTCAGATATTTATTTATTTACGTATCAAACAACAAATTCTTTCTTCTTTTGAAACCAAAGTATTTGAAACTTTGGGAGTTTCTGTCGAGACAGAATTTGGACAACTTACGTTTATAGTTGCCTATTTGACATTCCAATGCCTAGGCCAGCAACATAATTTTCTTAATGATGACCTTCAGAAACTTATTCGTCATAGGTCTTAATTCTTCATTATTGGTGATTTTGATGCAAACACCGCTCATGGAATAATGCTCAAAGCAATTCCAATGTTAATATTCTGTCTGATGATTGTTCTGCAGGTTATTACATTATTCAATATCCAAACAGCCCTACATGCTTTTCTTCAGCAAGAAATCCCTCATTTATTGATTTGGTCTTAACTGATTCATGTCAACTTTGCAGCCAATTAGCTATCCATGCTGACTTCGGTTCTAATCGCCTTCCAGTAACTTTTGAAATATCTCGAGAAATAATTTCTAATCCCAACAGCTCCACTTTCAATTACCATAAACTGATTGGGAGCAATATCGAACATTTATGGAATATAATTTCGATCCAAACATTCGTTTGCAAACCAAAGATGATATTACTTATGCTCTTGAATCTTTGACTAATTCTATTGTTGAAGCAAGAGCTGCCTCAATACCAAAATGCGTGGTTAAATTCGATTCAATTATAATAGACGACGATCTTCGGCTTTTGATCCGTCTGAAAAATGTCCGTAGGAGGCAAAGAATACGCGATCCTGCCATAAAAGTTATCTGGTGAGATTTGCAAAAACAAATTAAAATGCAATTTTCTAATCTGATGAACAAAGCATTTTAAAAAAATGATTTGAAATTAGACCCAAGTTCCAAATACTTTTGGAAGCTCACATTTTTTTTTTTTTTGAAAAAATCTCAACGGTTTATTTGAGCGCTTAAAGAAGCTGGTAAATTTTGATCACATGATATTGCAAGCTGTGATATCGCAGCTCTGAATATCAAGCTAACAAAACTCACCAACTGCAAATCTAACCAAACTGTCCTTCGACAATCGCTGGTCCAGTCACTAGAACCTACGCAGCGCTGCAGTCTTCGAAACAGTCTCTCAGTAGTAATCCTCACATTTCTGCTCATCAACGTAATAGCTCAAACCGTGCAACTCTTCCACGTGTCGAAAATGCTCTAGTTGCTCTCTAATGGGAGGTACTATCGCAGTGCTACAGGTAACTTCAGAATAAGAATCCAATCTCTCGAGGCAGTAAAGCCGTCCGGCTACTATCCAGCCGAATTGCGTCTCGTCAAGTAGAGGTCCAGGTCTGGGTAAGCGAATCCAACCACCACGCAAGGAACGAGTAGAATCCAGCAGTTCCGATAATCATGTCTACCCTTCGGAGGTGTTGAATTCGAGATCAGCAAGCGGGTCACCTTCCTTAGCACCAAGAACTCCATGGATTCCTGGAAGTCAGCCACTCAAGAACGAATTTCTGTTTTTACTACATGCTTTGCGTTGGTAATTGTGCTCTCAACCCCGGCGCTCGGGGGAGATGAAGCTGTTGACACAGGCGCTCACTTATTGCGTTTGGCTGTGAGTCTGTATCTAGCAGGGAACGGGCTATGTGCTCTTGGCCGTAGACGTCGACTATTATCAGCACTACGGTAGTAAGGAGCACACGACCTGATCGTTGATATTACTTCGGTAGCAGTCACATGGCGAATGAGTTCGACCCAAAATTGATTTTAGTTTACTCATAATCGCCAAAAGTGCAGAAGCTCAGCGATGAGTAAATTTGCCTCATGTTTTTCTGTGGAAAACCTCAACAAACTTTCGGAAAATGAGGAAAGTTGACGAAAATTTTACTCAGTTAAGGAGTAGTACCAATAGGCTCAGGGAATCCAAACTTTACTTTTCTCATATTCGGGAGTTTATTCCTGAACAAACCTGGAAAAACCTGGAAAAACCTCGAAAAACCTGGAAAAACCTGGAAAAACATGAAGCAAATATTCTCATCGCTGAGTTCCTGCCCTTTACGTGATATATGAGTATGTACCGTGAAACGGGGTAACATTGATAGTTTTTTTAAGCATATTCTAAATATTTTTTACAGCAATGAATGTTTTTTTCAAATTTAATTTTTTTATAACAAGTACTGGATCCAAGAGTTAATTCGTTAGTAATATTTTGACGGAAATTAAAGCATTTACACTATTTTTTTTTAGTTTTGAGACTGAACTTTAGTATTTTGATTTGAGATAACTTTGATAATGCTCTATGAATGTGAAAATGGAAAATGGAAAAACTAAACAAATTACCTGCTCTATGTATAATAGTATTATAATGGTCCACAAATATTAATTTAGAATCAAGAATAACTCCTAAATCTCTTATTTTGTTTCAAAGAAAGTTTGAATATACACAGAAAAAAATTCTGAATTTTAACTATCGCTTAAAATCTCTCTTCTTATGAACCCACTGGTAATCGAAAACTTTGAGAAGCTTCTTGAGCTAAACCCTCAAACTCGTTGTATGTCATTGTATTACGTGTACATAACTCAGGATGTCAGCCCTTCACAGCATAATCCCCATCGTGTATGCTTCTCCGACTTCGGCAATTCAGTTAGTTTTGATTTATCTATGACGCGGGAGATTCGTGGAATCCCAGAACATCATCGTTCCATGATTGTTCCGTCAATTTATGCTGCAAAGTTTGGCCAAGTTGATTCCACAAGATCGTTCTTCACAGATGGATCACTAATAGAGTCGTCCGCTGGTTTTGGTATTTTTAACGAATTTCATAGCGCCTCTCGAATGCTTCAAGCTCCTTGTTCCGTATATGTTGCTGAACTGGCGGCAATACACTATACGCTAGAAACGATCGCCTCACTTGCACCAGATCACTATTTTATTTTTACGGATAGTCTCAGTTCTGTCGAGGCTATTCGATCCATGAGGCCGGTAAAGCACTCCTCGTATTTTCTCATGAAAATACGAGAGCTTCTGAGTGCTTTATCTTTAAGATCTTTTGTCATCACCTTTGCATGGGTCCCATCTCATTGCTCGATTCCGGGCAATGAGAAGGCGGACTCACTTGCTAAGGTGGGCGCTATGCAAGGCGATATTTACGATCGACAAATTGCCTACAATGAATTTTTCTTCATTTATCGTCAACAGTCGCTCGCCAGCTGGCAAAATAAATGGAGTGAAGGAAGTTTGGGACGATGGCTATTCTCGATCATCCCTAAGGTGTCGAAGAGTCCTTGGTTCAAGGGGTTGGATGTGGGTCAAGACTTCATTCGTCTGATGTCTCGCCTCATGTCCAATCACTATTCGTTAAACGCTCACTTGTTTCGTGTTGGGCTGGGAGACAGCAATCTCTGTGAATGTGGACAAGGTTACCAAGACGCCGATCACATCCTTTGGTCTTGTGCTGAGCATCGTGGAGTCAGATCTGAGCTGTGCGATTCCCTTCGGGCTCGAGGTAGAAAACCTAATGTTCCAGTTCGGGATATTTTGGCTAGACGTGATCTGGAGTTTATGAAACTCAAATATGTTTACTTTAAGAATACTAACCTTAGATTGTAAATTTGATTAACCTTGTGTTTAGTTTGTGTATTGTGCGTGTAGTTTTTTTTTTAATGTTTGTTTTCAAGATGAATAGAAATAAGTTCATGTTTTAGGATTAATTAAATATTTGCATAATAAATCATATTTCAAACCTCCTTCTCCCTTTCCCCATCCAAAAAATCGTAAATCTCCACTAACCTCGAGACGACCGCGAGTAATCGGTTCAATTCCTTTAACTCTAGATTTAAGACATTATTCATGTATAATGCAAATGATAACTCGGCTCTGTAAAGTTTATTCGATTGAGCCTGTACAAATAAATTAATATAAAAAAAAAAAAAAAAAAAATCTCTTTTCGTTTAATATTGAGCTATACTTGGCACAAACAGCGAAATCGTTTACAAGCTTGCATACAATATTGATAATTTTTGCGGTATTGCGCTTAAATTTACACGAAATATCGCGTAAATTTATTCCAAATCTTGCGTTAATTTTATGTGCGCTATATCTCGCATAAATTTACATGAATTTTTCGAACGGTGTACTGAGAGGTAAGCATATATCATCAGTAAGAGACGTGTGTATGTGAGAAAATTTACGAAAAAATCTAAGGGCACCAGTGGGATTCGAACCCACAATTCCGATTCAGTACACGGGTGCGTTGTGAATTATACACACACTACGAAAATGTCATGTAAATTTCGGTTCCCTGAGACCAACACATGTAAGCGGCCTTTTTGACATAAGAATCAGTTGAAAGAAACGAGAAAATCAATTCAATCAAACGTTTTGTTTGTCGACTTGCGTATGTTTAAGTTTGAGAACACTTAATTTTACATGAAATGATGGTTTACGTTCCATGATTTACGTTCAATATGGATTACGTCTCGTGTAAAAGTAGTTATTTCTGACTGAAAAGTTCGTTACTCGACGAAAAGTACATTTGATTGAGCTGAATTTCGTGTCTATTATGATTCAATTTTATGTCAAAATTGACGCTCGTATATGTCAGTCTCAGAGCACTTAAATTCACATGAATTTTTCTTAGTGTGCAGCTCATTTTTATTGTGCATCCTTACATGCTGAAGTAATTCCAGTACAGTATGAAATGGAACAGTTGAGCTGCCGACCCACTATGGGGCATTTTCATACAACCAGGCGGTCAAAAATATTTCTATCATTTTTTTACAATTTCTGCTATTATTCTTGCTTTGTTTCATCAATATAAGGTGTGCGTTATCACTTTTCAACATTTTCACGACCAACTTTTGAAAAGGGCCTAACTTTTGATTAATTAAAATTTATTTTTTACGATTTTATAACGGTTACAGCTTCAAGCTTGTTTTCAGAGAATAAAATCTATTGAACAAAGACAACCTACCATGGTTTTATTGGGGGGAGCACCGTAAAAATAAAAAAATAAACCTTTTTTTTTTGGAAATATGTTTATTTTTTTCAACAAATCTTCTGTAAAAAAAAACAAATTTTTTGTAAAGCTGTGTCGTCACATGTTTTTTTCTTTGTTCATATAGTTCTTTGAACGGTTTCGTTACCTTCCATTTTTTGATATCCATTCTGTATGCAATATGCAAAAGGCATTCGAAAAATCTTTTCCAAGCATGAAGTGGAGATATGCCGTAATGCAAGGCTTCTTCGTTTGATATAAATCATTCCTCGATTTTCTCTGCATCATTCATTACATTTGGTGTTGCCCCACATATTGGACAATTCTGCATCGACGAATTTCCAGTGATATAAGTTAAAACTTTTCCGTCTATCATACTGAGGACAAAATCAAAACCAACAAGTATAAACTTGCCGTTTGAGAGTTCAATTTTCACTGGCGTTAGTTCACTCATTTCTTTTTCTACATCCTGTTTTGTAGCCAGAATAACTTCTTTACTCTCTTTAATGAATTCAAAGATGAATGGCCTACAAAATCGAATACTTTGAGGCATGGGATTAAACCACATAATTTCCTTTCGATCATTGTACATGAACAACTGAATTGGTGTTAAAGTGGACGAAAATACATCTGAATCGTCCTGACATCCTTCTGGTAGCACTTGATGATATTGCGAATATCCAGTTGATCCGTCCATATACCCCAGCTACATAGAAGAACCAGTTCTGTAGAAACTAGATCGTTGCTATCCATATACTCGTTGAGCTCTGCATCAATTATTTGGACGATTCGTTTCACTGTATTTTCCATCAGCGCCTGGAGTTTCACTCTTATTTTCAATGCACTTTCTTCGATGAATTCACTAGGAGGGGCGCATATTTTATCACATAGTAAGGTGGAAATCTTGAAGGTGATTCACTATGTATTACTTCGTATTGAAATCTACTCAATCCAGCCTCGATAAGTACACTAAAAGCCTCTTCTGGTGACATCATTCCTCGTTGATCAGTTAGTTGAGCCAGCATGGTTTTAGAGCTTTTTTGGTTTTTTTAAAATATGCCCAATAACTTTAACTAAATTAAAATCCTTTCGATTATAAGCGGTCCGTCTTGCAAATAACAAAGCTTTCTCGATGGTATCGAATTTTGGATCAACTGCTTCTTTATCGATGACGCGACGTTTTCCTCTTTCACTCAAATCCAAGAAAGGTTTTGAAGGTCGTCCACGTTTTGTTCCCGAGGCCGAGGTTGAGGCAACACATTGCTTCTGTTCGATGAATTCCTCGATGCCAAATTCTCCAACGAGCCAATTCCGAAAATACGACTCAAATCGCTCTTTCGTGCGATTAGCTTCATGCCATTTGTTGATGTATTTAGTAACGATTTTATGGATCTTTTCATCGAGACGTTTACGTTTTTCCACCGAGATGTTATAATTTTCACAAATGAATTCAATGGCTCTGTGAACATTGTCACTATGGCTTAATTTTGCGTCTAATAGATTAATAATGGTTCTATTATCCATGCTCACACTTGGTCTCAACCGTAAATTTGAATTACACTGTAGTAGTTTAAATAAAAGCTACACAAAATACACTTTGGCTTCAAATTGACACTACAGTAGGTTAAGTACAGACTTAGGTATAAATTAAACTCATCCGCGCATATGCGTAGGTACATACTTACGCATATGCTTCTATAATCGTCATAACGCAGGTACTTACTTTAGAATAAAGCATAAACGAATGTAGTTTTACGTTCATCCAACAGTGAACTTTATGATAATGATGACTTCTTTTTGTTCAAAAACTTAAGCCCTTTTTAAAAATTGGTCATGAAATATTAGAAAATGTTCTTTAACAGTATATTTCGACTATACCAACCGAATGTAACTCCAAAAGTTGCAAAATAATTGTTGAAAAAGTTTGTTTCCAAGCCGGCTCTTGTACAATTTGAAATCTCCTATAATAACCGAAAACTTTCCAATCGCTTATTTTCCAATGGGGCAGGTTCGGGCAGGCAAACTCTTCAGTACTTGTTAGAGTACACTCAAAACTTCATCCAGAGCTGAGAATTAGCCTGGGAATGTGCGAGACTCGAAAGTTTGTGATCAATAAAGTTAAATTTTCATTAATTTTCATAGTTGAAGATGCTAATTTCAAATAACAGACTGTAGTGGTAATTTTTATACGATAGATGGAGTAGATGAAAGCATAGAGTTGATAGTTCTGTTAGAGTACGGCAGTGTGAAGATTGAATATAGATATTAGAATAGAGAGCTTAGGACAACTTTTAAGGAAGGTACAAATCGGTTTTTTCATCTCTCTTTACCAAACTCCCCCTTTGGAGAGGGATGGTGAGGGGTGTCCCCCCCGCCACCACTGGCAAAAAGAGATGAAAACCGACCCGCTCAAGTACCAACTGTGTGTTTGAAACAGTTCTACCGATTTTTTACCGCACTTCAATTGTTATTCGAAGGAAGGCATCCAGTCGTAGGTTTGGAAATTGCAAATATTGCTTACCCCTACCACGATATGTGCTCCTGTCCCGATATGTCAAGTCGACGATGACAGGAGCACATATCGTGGTAGGGGTAAACAATAGTTGCAATTTCCAAACCTACGACTGGATGCCTTCCTTCGAATAACAATTGAAGTGCGGTAAAAAATCGGTAGAACTGTTTCAAACACACAGTTGGTACTTGAGCGGGTCGGTTTTCATCTCTTTTTGCCAGTGGTGGCGGGGGGAGGGACACCCCTCACCATCCCTCTCCAAAGGGGAGTTTGGTAAAGAGAGATGAAAAAACCGATTTGTACCTTCCCTTAAAAGTTGTCCTAAGCTCTCTATTCTAATATCTATATTTGGAAGCGAACCAGCCTAAGGCTGAAAGCCTCCTAAATAAAGCTAAATTAATTAATTAATTAATATCTATATGCAATCTTCACACTGCCGTACTCTAACGGAACTATCAACTCTATGCTTTCATCTACTCCATCTATCGTATAAAAATTACCACTACAGTCTGTTATTTGAAATTAGCATCTTCAACTATGTAAATCGTTGACTTCACGTAGAAGTAATACTAAAACATATAGTCAAAGTATTAATTTTCAATTATTTTTTTTTTTTTCTATTTTTATTTTTAAATTTTTTTTTCTCCATCAAATTTCTAAATGGATTTTATTTTCGGAAAGCTTATTAAATTACCTTTCCAACGATGCATAATGATGTGGTAGTTATATGTTAAATAGTGGATGAAATTTTATTTGAGTGGTAGTGTATTTTTGCGGCAAAATTTGTACTTTTCTTACTCTTTTTTGACTTCGACATCCGATATCTCAGAAACTAAAACTGCTAGAAGCTTGAAACTTTCAGATTCTCTTAGTTGAAATATTTACTATCGACCAAAAATAACGAAATAAGGATTAGTGAAAGTCGATTTTTTTGATTTTTGACCGCCTGATATCTGATAGTAACCTCCGTCCACCGGGCCGTAGCGATGAGTATCATCAATTACTTTTTGATTTAAGGTTTAGCGAGTTGCAGTCAATTTAATTGTTTGTAAGAAAGTTTGAACATACTGAGAGGTAACAAACTTTCTTACAAACAATTAAATTGACTGCAAGTCGCTAAATCTATATAGAGCTGGAATTAGGGCGTAACAACTTTTGTAAACAATGACTTCTCTCGATGATCTCTAGAAAGCCAAGGCTCTCTCACTCAAATCAACGTGACCATCTGGTAGGGGAAGACTTCCCTTTCCCGTTGGTTATGTTGGTTTGCGTGGGCGTGCCTTGAGTTTTAAGAAATAATCGAGAGAAGTCATTGTTTAGAAAATCTGTTACGCCCTGATTCCAGCTCTATCAAGAAATAGTAAATCTCATATTTTGTAACACATCTAATTTCCTAATATAATACGGGACGACGACGGGTGTGCTTTCGCGAGAGTGAAGGCCGGCGCACAATGCATGCGTTTTCGGGTTTTTTGACGGATAATGCATGGGCTAACTGTCAAAAAAAAACCTAAAAACGTATCTATTGTGCGCCGGCCTTGACGTTTATTTGATCCGTTTCTTTGCACGGGTGTGTTTTTTTTTTGTAACTAGCGTAAGTGTGCCTGCGATTTGCATTGAGTGTCCGAGATTGTAAGTAATCTGAAGGATGCCTCGCTGGATACGCCCAAGACTAGACGGGCAGTAGCTGGTGGCCGTGAACGGTTCCTGGGGAAAGTACTAGATGCGACCCTCCTCCCAGATGACCATGGCAATACAGGAAGTATTACAACAAAGGTAATTGCTATTAGATATTTTGCAAACAGTGACAGATAGCGGACATGAAGAACCAGTGGAGGTGCCGGGTAAAGGTGTTTATCCTAGACAAATGGTAAGTTACAAATTCGCTGTTGTCGTTGTCGTAGGCGCCGTCGCAGTCGCTGTCGTAATCGCCGTCGTGGTCGTAGGCAATATTGTTAGTATATCTAAAACTAACCACCAACCGCTGAAAATATGAATTATCGCGTATTTCTGTTGTTCATTACATGCCAAGTGAAATTCGAGAACGTAATTTCATTTAAATAGTTTGTTTAACCAGGTCTTAAACAATCGTCACGTCGGTCATAGCTTGTTATGATTGCCTGAACCATGCGTAAAGAGAAAATCGGAACATTTAACGTCGCGTGAAAGTGGATCTTAATGAAGGCCTCTTTCGTATCTTAAGGATTTCAAAGATCGTCGGTTGCAGTGGCTTAATTACTGAGCAGAAAAACGCGGTCCTTGGTCCTTTCATATCAAAAATGTATGGTAAGATCGCTTGTTTATCGTGTATTTTGCAAAACTTTTCGTTGTCGTCGGTTCCGGGTTTGAATAGTTATAAAAACTTGAGTAACGCTATAATGTTATATGAGGGGCTCGGTGGCCTTAGAACAACCGGTTTTGCTTACTGAGCAGAACATCATGAGTCTAATCTCAAGCCCATCCACATTCAAGATTCGTCAATCGTTTTATTGGTTAACATGACTACATGGTAATAACAGCTACTCGATGATTAAAAAGGAGCTCATCTGCCTAGTGGCAAACGTTTTTGCTTACTGAGCAGAAGACCTTGGGTTCAATCCCAAGCTTCTTCGCGTTATATGATTGTTAGGACATCAATTCAGCTTATCGTTTACCAAAACGAACCCTGCTGCAAACCCAACCCTATTACCCAATTTCCCACTGATTCCTCGTGGAAGTGCAGAGGTGTTCTCGGCTTCCATCAAAGCAAGTGCCACTTCAACACATTCCTACCCCTTCCTTTCTTGACCTGTGTTCGGGCGCGGCCGGCGCTGGTATTGCCTAGTTTTCAGAACTCCAGTTTTAACACATTGAGGATGATTGCTAGTCCCAAGCATCGTCTATTGGTTCTCTGTGTAATTACAGCTGGTCTGGCAATAACAGAGTAGCAACCGTAGGCGGTCAATCATGCTCATGCTCATGCTCTAATATCCTAATATAATACGAGTATTTGGTTTAGTCCATTCCAGCAAATTTTTGCAAACACATTCAAATAATTTTTGTTTTATTATTTAGTTATTTCTTAAAATAACTTCATGTTGTCGGCAAACATAAAAATCCTGAGATTTCTTATTATTAGTAAGATGTCATTAACATATAAAATAAAAAGAATGAATCCTTAATGCGATCCCTGGGGAATCCCTGATGTTACATAGATCGAATTTTAATTTTTTCTCATTTAATCTGACCATTTTCTGGCGATTAGTTAAGTCCGATTTGATCCAGTTAATTAAGTTTACCTCAATTCCTAGTGTTTGTAGTTTGAAAATTAACATGGGAATGTCCAGCTTATCAAAAGCTTTTCTGAAGTTAGTATAAACAGCTTCAATTTGGTTACACAGAAAAAAATTTTGAATTTTAATTGTGATGTAAACATTCATTCACGTAAACTTGTATTTAATTTCACGCAACCGAGCAACTTGTAAACAATGTTGTTTACAAAAATGGGCTTTTGTTTACAATATTTGCTACATTGCATGAAATGTGTCAAAACTTTACACGATAGATATTTAATGTAAACTTATATATACGCTCTATTTATGTGCATCATATTGAACATAAATTTACACTACTTTTTTGAACTGTGTTCCTTTATCCACTGCATTAAATGAGAAATGAACAAACTCCAGTAGATTTGTGATAGTTTAACGACCCTTAAAAAACCGTGTTGTGCAGCTGTTATTCTGTTTTTTTATTTGAGTGAAGATATTCTTGTTTATGATAAATTCAAAGAGCTTGAGTATACACAAGATGATGGTGATCCCACGGTAGTTTCTTATATCAGATTTATCACCAGATTTATAAATGGGAATTGAAAACGACTTCTTCCATTCTGTTGGGAATATTACAGTTTCAAGTGACATATTGAATAGCCAAAATAAATAAGATGTTAGTTCAACTGTCAAGTTTTTTGTTAGAAACTTTAGTGGAGTCAAGATCTCTCAGGCCTGTCAGAATATCTTGAACATCAATGTTATTGACACCAATATTTCTTGAAAAATCAGGATAGTATTGAAAATATTCATAATCGCGATCTTCGCCTGTATAGTTTCTAAATGTTTCTTGAAAAAAAAAGTGGCAAAAATATTTCAGATATCTTTCGAGTTATTACCATCTTTGCCATCTAAATTCATTTGTGATGGAAAGTTGATTTATTTTTAGTTTTGACATAATTGAAGAAGTTTCTTGGACAGGATTTAATATTATTTTCAGTTTCAATATTGTAATCCAAAAGTGCCGAAACAACAGCTTATTAAGTTGAAAAACATTTAGGTACTTCTCTAAATAACTTTGAATCATTTTTTTTTTTTGTAGATTTAGTGAGCCTTTTGTCTCCGATTTTTCAAGTTTATGGTTTGTAGATTGAACCAAACAGGATTTTTAGAGCAATAACCGCGTCTTTTTTTTCTCGTAACAGGAACTTCCTCCTGAATTACTTATATCAAGTATGAATAAAAAATCTCTATCACACATTCAATGTTTTCTCTCAAAATCAACAATTGAGCAAGTAGAAGAAAAGCTAGAACGATACAAGTGATTTTTGAAATTCTTCCATAGTAATTCCCATAAATATTTCAAATCATTGGCGTGACCTCTAAAAGCCTTCATGAATCTTTACCATGTTTTGCACAGGTTCATAATTCCGGGATATTAATCGAACTGTGTGTGTGACCTATCAGATTTTTTTTAATGAAGGACCCTAATTCCCATAGAACAAGATGCTTGCTAAAATGATGTTGCCTTTCCTAGTCAAATATGAGGTTCATGTGCAAGTATCTCGTTTAGGAATAAATCGATTTCCATTCACGTACAATTTGGTTGGAATCAGTGATCACAATGGTTTCCGAAATATATGTTAAACACGCAATGGAACGACTGATACAAGCGTTCACATAGGTACAATTACCGGATGCTAGCAGAAAATCGGAACACGACACCCTCGCAGCAGCTCACCGCGTCGGACTGGCTAATAAAGTTAATTACAAAACTTTCACTAGTGCTCTCAGCCACTGAAATGAGGCCATAAATTCTGGAAGATATTTACTTCGCTTCCTCACACGGAAGGAGGTTAGCCGCACGCAATGAATGAACCACGGTGGTCCAAAGGCGATTCATTGTAATGTGCATGCAAGGCGGAGGAGGAGTGGGCAAAGTTGCGATTAAGGCACAAATTTCACGCATAAGTGTTGCTCGTTTAGCACAACATTAGCTAGTAAACCAATAAACGTATATACATACATAGGGGCAATGGCTCTAATGTTGGCCTATGGATCTAAGATTGAGCCCATCGCTAAAAATCAGCTATTTATCAATTTTATCTAGATAAACGCGTCATTGGGACGATACTAATGGATATTTTTGGTCACTATTGAAAATTTAGTCGATTGCTGAATTTATGTATGGGCCCAAATTATGAGCATTTAGGCCGACATTACATCCATTTCCCCTATGTACATTCACATGGAACAGCAGTGAGAGGGTGAAAAGGAGAGTTACGCAAGCCGCTATTAATACCCATGCGGGTGTCCGCGTTCACCGGAAGTACCGATGGTGCGTTTGAGTGTGAAACTAATGAGCACAACTGTGCCCAAGAGGATTACGATTTTGTGGATATTCCGAGGACGAGGACAAACGATGATCGGAAGGTGAAGCTTAACGAATACTCTGGCATAAATAATTACTATTGGAAGTAGTTTGTAAAACAGTTTGTCCTGTCAGGTGCCGTTCTAGCTGATCTAATATTTATTTTCAGAAATGTTGTTGAATTTCCAACAAACTTGGGTGCTTCAATTTGCGTCAAATCAGTGGAAAAATGAAAACACTCTGTTGACCATAATTCAACTAATCATGGCATCGAATTATTAATGAAGCGGATAAATGGCACTCCGGTAAACAAGTCATAAAGCACCAGCTGCCTGCTCGTAAACATACTAATCAAACTGTCAGTCAAAATTATTTCGATTGATGATGAGATGTTTATTGGATTTAGTTTTCGTACTTTCCAATCATGCTGGAATGGGTCAGTGAATTCTAAATTTGTTTGTTCCGAGAATGTTCGCTTTTTGAAGCGCCTCACTATTCTATTGATGTCAATTAAAATTTGTAATTATGTTTTCGAAACGAAAAACATCGGCACCATCATCAAAATAACTTGTTATGTTTCCTGGAGCACAAAATCGATTTGTTCTCAAGTGTACTTTGGATGTCAGAACAAATCGAAATCAATTCTCCTAGAAGGGAACAGATAATCACAACCAGCCCAAGGTGAGCTTATGAATAATATTAACTAAGCTATTTATCTGGATTGCCAGTAGGATTTTCTACAACTGAAGCACATTAAACAACGCCAGGCAAGGAATCAGATTCCTGCTAGTCACAGGAGCTGAAATTTCTCAAAGCGACAGGCGTAGAGATTAAGTTTGATTAGTCTCCTGGCAGGCAGAGTTGATAGGCGCATGCAACCGGGTTGGTAGTTTAAATCAAGTTTTACCAGGAAGAGCTGATGTGTTGTCCCAGTCACATCCTTCATAGAGAATGAGACAAGGGGAACAGTAGACATAAGACCATGATAAGCCAGCAGTCTGAGATGTTGATTTATTACCATAGTTCTGAGTTCAGTGCTGCTGTGGACCGATGGTATAGGGAATTCACAGAGCAAATATTATTTGTGTTGCATTGACAAGATTGGAATGTGATCGAACAAGCACCATAAATTGTCATCTTTTACTGATTGACAAGGCAGTGAACGTTGATGTATTAAAGGTTGCATCGTAATTCAAAGTATTTTGCAAGGTATTGACAATCAGTTCTAGATAGAGCTGGAATTAGGGCGTAACAGCTTTTATAAACAATAACTTCTATCGATGATTTCTAGGATTTTAAGCCACGCCCACGCAAACCAACATAACCATCGGATAGGGGAAGCTTTTTCCCACCGGAGGAAGATGTTGGTTTGCGTGGGCGAGCCTTGATTTTCTAGAAATCATCGAGAGAAGTCATTGTTTACAACTGTTGTTTCTTTATATTAGTCTATGGTCTGGTGACTTTCAGCCATTTTTTTTAAATTATCACCATAGTGTACAAGGTTTCTTACTTCAGCGATGAGAGTGGGTGCCTTACAAAGCTTTCTGAGATTTTGACATAATTGCAATTCGTGTACTACACCTAACCGGGAAATTTACGATTATGTTACAGGTTCGTTTAAAAGATATGTATAATTTGCAATTAATCAGTGCGGGTTTAGGACGATTGGCATACGGTCGTTTGGCTGAATACAGAACTGGTACGGGTTTTCTATTTTGTTTACTAATACTTATAAATTTTTATGAAAATTCTCGGAATTTCGCGCTCCCAGGCGTAGTGATTTTTCGATATTGACAACGCTTAAATATATTTTCCGGAAAATTTGGACTTGGAGGACACAGAGAACTACTTGAAAGTGATGAAATGTGACTTTAGTTTCATCTGAATAGATAGACATGTTTATGTTCCCTAAGCTTTGGTTGCTTTAGATTGTGGAAGTTTGATAATAATGCGAAATTATATTTTTATCAATTTGTCTTTGTTGTTCGATGGGCAGTTATAACGAGCTTTACTGTTTGAGTTATTTTTGGAGCTATGAATAAAACATGTCATGACATTATTTTTACTTCTTTTGAGAGCT
The DNA here is from genome assembly GCF_037179485.1 of Ochlerotatus camptorhynchus. Lineage (NCBI taxonomy): Eukaryota > Metazoa > Arthropoda > Insecta > Diptera > Culicidae > Ochlerotatus > Ochlerotatus camptorhynchus. The sequence goes on along the minus strand of NW_027040817.1, from coordinate 2,582,970 downwards.
GCTTGCTTTGCTCGTTTCTGATACCATTATATTTAGAGTTTTCACTTTAAGCTCACTGTGACTAAGAAGTTCAATGGCATTATGTTGCTATCTCCGTATCTAGTTAAGGGAAAGGTGATAATCGCTAGCGAACAGCATGTCACAGATTTCTAGACACGAATGTAGATCATTTCTTTAATGTCATTACGGATTTTTTTTAATGTCATTACCGTAATTATGTATGGACCCAAATTAGGGGCATTTAAGCCGACATTACATCCATTTTCCCTATCTTTATAAAATTTCTTTTAACCTAGGTAGACCAAAGTTTGTTTTGGCAGGTAAGCAAGATAAGTTGATGTTTATGCGCAAAGGGTAAGTCTACGTTCCTTTGGGTTTGGCATTGGATACAACGGTTAGGGTTTAAGTTATTGTAAAGGTTTCTAGATCGTAATTGAAACACGTCTGGTTATGATTAGTAGTACATACATAATAAAAGTATTATTCAATATCAATTTCATACAACATCCCCTTCTTAACCGTGAATTTAATTTATTCCTAGATCCTTAACAGCTTCAGTGAAACGGTCATCAAAGTGAATACGACAGATGACAGTATCATAGACGTAACTCTAAGATCAGAAGGTTCCCAAGAAACGTGCTCAAGTTTTTTGCTTAGCTCTGGTACTCTCTTCGGTTCTAAGCTAATCGATGCACCCCTCAAAACATAGGAAAATCCATGAACCCCGCATTTTATCTGTCAAACTTTCATAGCAAATTTCGACTAGAATGGGATACGTTCATCGATGTACATGAAGCCGATAGGCTAGTGCAGTGTGAGCCAATTTAAAATCGTTAGTTTCCACCGGTTGGCGGTAGTGTTTTAGTGACGATGTTTTACAATAAAAACTATTCAAAGTTTTTTGTCTGTTTCTCTGTGATATAATATTTAGGTAACGTTAAGATGAAATCAAAACATTGAGAAATATAACGCATCACTTTCAGAAACACATCGCAGCTTTGTATATACTTACTTTACATGAGTACGGTTAGTTGGGGAATCCGATGAAACTATCACTTCTTGAAACGAATCCCTTTCGTATTTATTTCATTCTCTTTTCACATGTTGCATACAACACCAACTTATACTAATCTCTACATTGATTCAATGATATACGGGGCGCTCATTACGATTGCTCGGTGGACCAGCGACTTTAGATGCGAGCCTCCTCCCATGACCATAGTAATGCAAAAAAATTTGTTTCGTTGAAGGAAGTATCACAGCACAGGTAATTGCTATTAGATATTTTTGCATAAAGCGACAGACGGTGGACTTGAGACCGATCACACCAACCAGCAAGGAAGGAGTCAACATCGAACCAACCATGTCAGAACCGACCAAGGACGATCTACGCAAGGAAATTGCTGGTGAAGCACGGAATGAAATACGAAGCGTTAGAGAGAAAGTACAAGGGATTCCAAAAGAAACAATCAACGGCGGAAGGCCAGCGGATTAAAATAAGGCCGGGTCAAATATTCTTTATAAATTAAATATCGAAATAAAACTAAACACGCGCCAGGTTTGAAAAGCATATTTTCTAACCTGGAAGCATGTCTGTATTAACATTATGCGTATGATAACGGTAGTGTTAACATGCGGGGTTTATTGTATGTGAAAGTGATCTCGAATCGGACTTGAATAACCATGCATTCTGAAATGGGCTGCTGGATCTACAATAGAGCTATCACATTCTAACTCCCGACTAATTGAAATGAGGCAATTGTCACCTTAAGGATTATTACAAGCAGATTTCTTCCATAATACCACTGCCAGCCGGTAGGGATTAGTTTGATTACACGAAATATACACACACAAACACACACAAATCACCACTTATGGAAGGTCCATTAATTATGTCACGTAAATTTTGCCCATTTTAAACACTCCCCCTCCCCCTTCCCACTTTGTCATATTTTTTGTATAGACCTAAATTTCTTTGTATTACTCGACACAATTTCCAAACCCACACCCCACTTCCACCCTAAAGGTGTGACATAACTAGTGGACGATCCCTTATTTGGCAACACTAGTGAGTATCTTTCTAATGAGGTTCTGATTCAGAGCAACCCTTGGACCTTGTTGTTAAGTTTTCATGTAATTTAACATGTCGTATAATGACTTTTAGCCCATGGAAACTACTAAAGATGCACCGAAACATGTTCAGATGAGGTCAGTGTGCTCCCTGGTGTTTAATTACTACAAATAAACTTTTTTTAAATTATCATGTAATTGAGGTGCCGCATGATGAGCCGCGGCCAATGTTAAATACAGGCGATTTCCTGGGGGGTACCCAAAAAATGTCTAGATCAATTTGGTCGTTGGCACTTGATAAAACCACAATTAAACTTGCTTGTGAGTTCACATGTGATTTGAGTCGCGGAGAATATCGTCGTGTAATTGTGTCGAGAAGACACCAGGAATGCCGTTTGCAGCGGTCAGGCAAATTATATCGGAGCTGCAACGTAAATGGAGAGATGAGCACCGATCTAGATACGCCAGCTAGCACTGCGATTGTGAGAATGAGCACAGACCCCTATTGTGGCATCGTTGGCTGCAGCGTTCCACATTATTAATGAGTAATGACTCACTACAGCGTAAACAACGAAGGAAGCATCACCCAACATATACGCACTTCAAATAATGTCCTACTGGTAGGAATCAAAATCATTCCAGCGTAAATAGCTAACGTACCTTCAACAAGAATTTTTTGTAACTTTCATTAGTAATTTCTGTTTCGGAATGTTTCATAAAAGTCATCGGCTTAATTTACATGCTGCTAAATTTATTACTATTAACTGATTAAAGTTCTGTTCATGCTACCGATAGCATGCAGATATTATGTTGGAAATTACTTTTCTTCATTTTCAGCATCCAAAATTGCCTTGAAGGAGAATGGTTGGAAGGCATACCCCAATCCTTCGTAGAACTTGCTCATGAACTCCACCCTGAAAATAAAATCCAGTTGTCAGAACTAAGGAGGAAAAACAATAAAATGTTTCAAACATTACCAGTGAAGACGCAGGGTATGGAGGAAAGCAGACAGACCTTCCATACCAACAAGGATACCGATGGTCAGAACAGCCCAAGGCCAGAATACCACGTAAATCATTACCGCTCCGGTGTAGCCAGTAGATTTCAATCCAATGGTGAAGATCATGGAATACAGCACTTCGGAAAGCTCTGAAAAATTTTCCAATAAGTAATTGGTTGTCATTAACAGTCATAATACAAAATTTTCCAAATGCGCACGCATTTTGCATGTTTGGTATCATGACAGTTCAAACAAGAATGAGGTAAACTTACGAGCATGAGCCAGTGAAAGTGCCCACAGACGCAAATACGAAGCGGTGTGTGAAATGGTACTGAGGATATACTCAATGCAGTGAATAGCCTGATGAATGAAAATTTCGCTCATCGGTTCGTCGTCGTGGTCTCCATGACCACCTGAAGCCACGTGATCTCCTTCTCCATGACTCTTCCTAGTGAATTTAATGTACAATGGCTTGGCCAACAGAAGCCATGGAATACAGATGAGCGCAGCAAAAATGAATACCATTTGGATTTGTGACTGGCTTTCAAACATGAATTCTTTGCATCCATCCAATGGTTCCTGGTTCTTGAACAACATCATGTTGATAAACATAATCAGCACAGATGGGGCACATCCCGGTTTCAAGTGGTCCTCGTCGGTAACGGCAGTGTACTGAATCCACTTGAAGAACATCATGAAGCACATGTACAGGAACAGCAATACCAAGAACAACAGCTGCGGAACAAAGTCCAACAAAATATTGACCTTCTTGTGGAAATGTACGTTGTTGACTACGCTCATGCAGACTCCAAAAATCATATGCACCACTCCGAAAATAATCGACAATTTCATTTTGAATGAGTTCAGGAAGATGATCTTGTTTGATGCCAACATCCATGCTGGATCCAATCCATACCAGTAAACTGTTTCCGAATAGTCTTCTGCTGGGTTCAGCTGAAGATCCTTGTTCTCCATAATAGTTGAAGTATTGTAATTGATCTGCCACGAAGATCCGAAAATGTTCATCGTCTTTGAGAAGATATCGTTGTAGACGAATCCGGTGTACATAGAAAAGATTCCCATCAGCAGGATGATGTAACGTCCCCCGAAGAACAGCTGCCAGATTTCATCCTTGTTCTTGTTCAGACTCTTCTCCCACAACACCATCCATAATCCGAGCAGCAGAAGAATCAGTCCGTGTCCTAAATCGCCAAACATAATGGCAAACAAGAACGGAAAAGTGATGATCGTATACAACGCTGGATTGGCTTCACGGTATGAAGCAATTCCGTACGACTCAATCAAATTCTGGAACCCTTGAGTAAACTTATTGGTACGGTTGAAGGTCGGTGGATTCTCGTGTGTTGAAATCACGTTCAAAAACGATGGAACCGTGCTACCAACGGTGGATGATCCAGCGATTAAAGCGTTCTTCACGTCCTGCAGATTGGTCGTCGGTACCCAAGCTTCTCCGAACAGACACTTCTTGGAGACATCCACGTTGAACATGTTCAGCGTGTGGTAGATGGCTTTGACCTTCTTGACGACGATTTCCCACTTGGGGACCTCCTTGGACACGCTGACCAGCACACGTTGGCGTTGGTCCTTGGTTTGATTGATGACCATGTTGAGGTCCTCGATGCGAGTGCGCACGCCCTGAAGCATGTCGCTACGTTCGTTGTACTCGCTGGGGCATGGGTACAGTGATGCATGGTAGCTGTGTGGAATGAAGAAATTAATTGGTATCGGCTTGATGTATTTATGAAGTTTGAGAATCTTACCCACTGCAAATCTTCTTGACGCGGCTTTTCAGCTGCTCTCCTTGGAAGAAAGCAACAAATACGATCTTGTAGATCTCGTCACCCTTGGGAATTGGAATGAAGAATGAAATTAATAATCATGCTTTAACTCTAGATTTAAAGTTTGTTTGTTTTCTAATTTTATGACAATCATTCTCGTTGATGTTCATATCATATGTATCATAACAGATGGTGTTATTTGTATGAAAAATATATTTCAAACGTATACAATAATTAGGGTGTATATTGGTGGTTTAAATGAGGGGGTATATACAATAATTAGGGTGTATATTGGCGGTTGTTTTTAAATAGATTTATTAGATCATTTTAGCAGTTTTATTCAATTTTAGAGTCTTGGATCGTCTTTGATGTTGGAAGGAAATTTTGGAAACTATGCATAATGCATGTTGAATCCCATTTTTAAGTTCTTAAAACGATTCAGGCGTTGTAAAATTAAAACACAATGTGAACTTCTCATGACCAGTTCAATTTTTTATGACCGATTCGGCGTTTTTGTAGGCGCTCAATCAATTCAATACGATTGAATTAATAGGCTATAAGGCAATTTTATCGTTATTAGACCAATTATTCCACATTTTGGCCAATGCTGTGCTTCTTATTTTAAAATTCGTGAGTCTAGACATTTCTAAGGTTTTCCGTGCTTCACTGAACTTAATGGAACTGTTCTAAAGATGGAAGATAAGATCCATAAAGTTCTCTAGATCTTCCTTGAATTAATTAAACTTTCTTTAAGTTTTTCTGTCGATTCTGAAACTCGCACAGTTTCCCTGAAGTTTTTTTTTTGTTTAAATACTTCCTTTAAGCTCGTGGATCATTCTTTAAGATCTATACAATTTCCTGAACTGAGTCCTGGACTTGCCTGGAGTTTCTCTTAATGTTCAAGAAATTCTCAGAACTTCTCAAACGTACCAACATTTTTCCTGCTATCCGAGAAACTTTTCTGCAGACCCAAAATTTTTCCAGAATTTTTTTGAACATTTCAGAAATTCTCGGAATATTCAAAAAAATTCTTGGAATCGCGAACTGGTTCCGGAGATCTATGGCCGGAAAATTTTCTGATTTTGAGATTTTATGCCTCAGAAAATCTCGGCGGCGCCAGCATGGACGAGAGGCAATCACGCTTACCAATAATTCAGTTTTTTAACTATGTTCTCTAAAAAATCGTACGTGGGACAAAGGTTCTACTGTCACACCCACGAATTTTTGTACGTAGGACATGTTCCACCTGTCCAATCAACTCGTCGCGCCTCTGCTAGAAACATCCATGACAAAAAAGATACTGCAGTTCTCTGGACATCCCTGAAATTCACGGAACATCCTATCTTATCTCAAAATTTCTGAAGCTCGTGGTGCTGTTTTGAATGTATAGAATTTAAAATAACAGATCTTAGTACCACTAAGTATCCTCTCCCAAAATCTAAAGATCTCTAAACTTCTCCGAAAGTCTGTTCTTTCCAGAAGTTTTTTTTAACTGCCTTTAGGATATGTGACTTTCCCAGGAGATCTCTAGAGCTAGCTCTTTATCCATAATTCTTCTAAAGTTCTGCACACTTCTCAGATGATTTCTTGACATCCCTGACGTCAGAGAACTTACTGTAGTTTCCTTGAAGCTCCCTTGAAGTTGAAGCTAATATGTCCAACATTTAGCAGAAGTTCCCACAGTCTATTCATGACACTTCCTCGAAATCCTCGGTATTATTTTCTTTCATTCCTCGGAAATTTTTCTTATATTTTTCCTTTACCCTCAGTGAAGTTTCCGAAATGTTTTTAAAGTTCCCCCAACTTCCCTGGTGTTCTCAGTAATTTTTGAATGTTCAAGGTTCTCACTGATTTCTTGAATTTAGCTTTGGAGGCGAACCAGCCTCAGACTGAAAGCTTCCTTAATAAAGATAAATCTATCAATTTTTTAATTTAATGGAACTTCCATTAGGTTCTCGAAATCTACCTGGAGTTCTTGGAACTTCCCTTAAGTTTTGTGAGATTTTCTTGAAAATCATGGCCCAACTGCCGTGAGATGACAAAGTGACGTAAACGCTTTCACTTTTCCCCATATTGAAGTTCTGCATCCTAAATGACACCCAAAACCACTTCAAACTTGTACAAAATTTTATTTTGAGGCATGCAGACAAAGTGACGTTAGTCATACATTTTCGGAGGAAAATTGAAATTTGTTCACTGTTTCTTCACATAAGTGACGTCAACCAAGTGCTAACCAAAGCACATTGTCATCTCTCGGCGGCTAAGTTTTCACAACTGTTCAAAGCTACTTATTTTCTCATAAGATATTTTTAACTCAACTAATGTTTTGGTAATTTCTGTTAATTTTCTGCATTTCCCTGAAGCACTTTGGCCGTCACTGAATTTCTATAAATTTTTATAAAACCTATCGAACTGCCTTGAAGTTATAAAAACCTTTCTGGAATAAAACTTACCCGTAGTTCTGATGTTCTTGAAGTTTTCGTAACTTCCTCCAATGTTTTCAAAACTTCCTTGCTTAGAAAATTCAGCAAAATATCATTCCTCAAGCTTTCCGAAGATTTAGAAACATCAATAGCATTCCTGCAATTTTTCTAACGTTCATGGGACACCCTTTGAAGTTTGTTTTTGAAAAATCTGTATAATTCCTGCATATTTCTGAAGGTAATTGAACGGTCCATATGTTCTCAAATTTATCCTGAAGTTTCCAAAACTTTCTTCAAGTTTCTTGAACTTAAGTGAACTTTCTCGAAGTGCTCTGTTCAATTAAATGTACTTTAATGTACAATTTCGTGAACTAACATTAATGCACTAAATTTTACATTCAAGTACATTTAAGTACCCTGTAGTTTTCGGAATTTGCCCTTGATCTCAAAGTTCGGACCTTTTCTGAAGCTGTCGGAATTTACCTGAACCGAATATTGAACATTATTTGAATGATGACATTAGAGATTGGTACTATCCATCATCTATTTGCATGTCATGTCGAGTAAATTTCAATCCTAAAAGTGGAACACCATAAGTATTGCTGCATTTGTACAAGTACAAGCACGACTAAACGCAGCTGACGAGGGTTGCAAAAATTGTACTTGGGACAAATTTACCCGGTGTCGTGCCCAAGAAAGTGAAACCAGGCCCAGAGGAAAAATTTTGATGCGGATATAGTGCTTCGCATTTATTACATTTGCCTGACGTAAACTAAGCGAGAAAAAAAGCATGGAGGCAACTTTTACGAACGAACAGACAATTTGTCGAAAATTTGGACTTGAAAAAGCTCTTCGCCGGTGTCTAATACTCTAGCTAAGAAAATAGCATCTTCTGGTAAAAAAAAAATAAACGTATTTATTCATTGCTTCAATTATAAATTGTGTTCCATAAACATTCATTTTTCCAATCGTTGAGGTCAGCCGTCCCATTTCCAAAAGATATCAGGACAAACTGCGCTCAACTCTGGATAACGTTAAATATCAATTAATTCAATAAATTGGTTTAATTTTACCATAGTTAACTTTGAAACTGGGATTTTAAATAAGCTGTTTAAGATTAATTAACAGCTAAGCGATCTTTTAAGTTTTTAAATCATTATTTAAATAATTTGAAATTGATTCCAGCTGAAAACCTAAGACTCCATTGCCACCGAATCTCCAGGAAGATTACGAATATATTTCGGTGATAAATATGGAAGAATCTTATGAAACTGAATATTTGTGAAATTGGAAAGAAGAATCTAGTATCGCAAAGTGGAATGCCAAGGATGATTTGTAGTATAAAAACGAATAGTTCAAAAGGTGTGAAATCAAAGTGACATGAAAACGCTAGCTGCATTCATGCACCGTTGGTTTCTGGAAAAGACGATGACCTTATTTTGGATGTTTGTCCTCCGCCTCCGCTGCACGCTTGGAATCGTTAATGCGGTGTTCCAAGCAGTATAAAAGCGAAACCCAGATTTGGCAGATTTGTGGGCTCGTAAAGCACGTGTACGCCATCAGCAACGAGCGTATGGTTTTACTGGACAAGTATGCCATAATCTAATCCGTGCTGCCAATGTTCTTGAAGACAACAAAAATCTGGTAGGCTATTTTAATGTAGGTACGTATTGAAAGCATGTTTCATTAATATTTGCTAAATATGATTCGATATTCATTTTATTTTAAAGGTTCTGAAGCATTTTGAAAATGTGTACGCCAAATTATTTTCACTCGAACGGTAACCCTGATTGAACATGATTTAAACAAGTCCATTGAATATTGGTAAGAACTAAACCTTCCAAAACCTTCAAAATATCACATCACGAAATTCCACATGAATGACTTCTGCAACACAACTGGTGTGTTTAGGTTGGCATAATGAGCAAGCACCGGAGTCCGTACACAGTGATTTCTCATTAACCTGGGAGCACATAACATATGTGGAACCTCATGCAAAAAGCTGACTCAAATCCGACCCCTTTTTTGTTTTGCCTCAGTGGTATAACTGGCATAGTTGGACATCGATCTGTCAAAATAACATTTTCGTGATATTGACACTGAGCATTCATAAATACCAATGTCGAAAACATAAATTATGGCTTTTTTCGTAAATGTCTCGTAGGTCAAAGTCAATCCATGTAAGCCACTAATTTTATCGGATAGGAGGACTCTTTCTCTACACAATCATCGTGGTGGTTTTCTTGAAGGAGTTTTCATTTTCGAGAAATTCACACAATAAGTAATTGTTTGCGTTTGTAGCATTGGCCCTTACGAAAGTAAGCATTGGCGTTGACGGCGACTCTGCAACTCTTTACTCCTGGTAAAATCTCATAAGCATCTGACAATCTGTGCGTGAAATCTAAGGAACTTTGTCTTATCTCTTCATTCCTCCAGCAAGCCACCGTTTATTCACACAAAGATTGACAGAATCATATGGGATTTTCATAGGAGTGAAAGGGTAAGGAAATGTTCACCAAGTTTCACGCACATACTGATGTTTGCTTATGGGACTTTACTATACACGGTTAGAAAAAAGTACCAAAAATTAAGTTCTTTTCACTCATCTCGGCACTATAGTGCAGGAAGTAGGTAAAGCGGGTGAAAGTAATTTTCATTTACTTGTGTGCAGTTGGTATGGAATTTTCCACTGGCTTTTTAACCAAAAGTAAGTTAGTTGTACCCAACAGTAGGTAAATATGATTATACTCAACGTTGGGTTCCCACACTTTACTACCCCTGTTGGGTGGTTTTGCTCCTCCGTTTTTGACAACATTAGAAGGAGAAAAGGAGACAAACTAGTCAAAAGTAGGTAAAAGTGAACTTTCCGTTGGGTACTTTTTTCTTACCGTGTAGGAGTGAAGAGTTACAGAGTGATCGAAGAGGCGAATTGTCAAAAGTCACGGTAATGCGTAATGAGATGGTGTTCGTGCGCTGTTTAAATGCTTGACGGAGTTTGACGTGTGGACATTCTTTTTTCGACTAGCTTGACAGGGGGCAAAGAATTTTTTAATCAATATTTTCAAGTCGGTCAGAAGCCAATCAAGAGCGTTGTTATTGAGTAATATTGCCTATTTACAGATGAATTATTTCTTCGTCTTATTGGTTTGCATTGGGTTCATGACGGAAATTATGTTAATTGAATATAATTTAATGCAAACAATTCGAAGATTTGAGGATTACGTTGAATAGGTGTAAAACTATCATTTTGTCCGTGGTATGTTGAAATATTGTTAACTGTGCTCTTAGTGATTCAACTTATGATAACCTCACGAAATATCGAGTTGATGCATATTAACGATTATTTTCGTTAGTAAATAGTGCCTAGCTTTGATACAGCTAGCTAGGACTCCCACCCTGGGACCTTTGCCACAGTGGTCGAAAAAAGTTTGTTATAATTGTGTGTAGCTCCTCTTTTGCCTTTTCAATCAACAAGGATCTACCTTACCATGTTTTTTGTTAAAAAGTAATTGGAGTAGTTATTTGTGTAGGGATTTTTGAAGAAATTTTCATTTGACGGCAATTTAGAAACATAGGGAAATCTTGGATATTGGAGGTATCGATAAGCACTCGATTTCATTTATCTTTCTGCTTGCAAAATTCTTGCGAATGGAACGATGCAAAGTCAGCTCAAAACAATGAATATTTTTCAAATTGTACTTCTAACTCTTGTTTCAAATTTTGCTGCTTCTCTCTAGACTTCAAAATGTACACACTTACTTCCAAATTTACGCGGTCATGTTTTTCCTCCTAATGAAATCAAAGTTTGATGCAATTGGTCCCAAAAATAGAAAGTGTTCAAAGAAGGAAATGTTACATACATGTTTCTTCTAAGTTAACCACAGTTTTGCTGTGTGAATCAAGGTGATGAATTTGTTAAAGTTAGTTATATAATTAAAAATAAAGCACATACATGGTTAAGGAAATAGTAATACATGAGTTCAGGAGCGCCAGGAACACATACAATTATAAACCACGGTAGAATCATTCAAACGAATTGACAAGCCCCTTGATCGCCTTTCTCATTTTACAGCTGGTATAATCAACTTGACAGATCGATGTCTTTCTATACCACTTGAAATCACTGAAAATGGGTCGATTTTTGATGTTTGATTTCCACAAGTTATGTGCTGTAAGCGATACAAAACCGTACAATCATCGAAAGTGTACAAATCCTAACTTTTGCCCGCACTTGTCGAATACAACAGTGTCATTTGTAGTAGTTTGTAGTTCGAATTAATAGATATATACAAGAATAGGTAAACTTGAGAAATCTGTACGATCACAAGTATTAATGGAAGCATATCAGCCCTTCCTAATACAAGAAACTCGCAGCAGGTACACGTCAAAAGCAAGTTTTTCGAATATTTTAATGCTTGGATTCTTAAAAAAAAATTTACATAATGAGTTAAACCTTCAAAAGAGTCCAATAACTTGATTACTATTTAAATTATCTAAAATTACGGCCTTAAAAGAGCGTAGATCCAAGCAATTTCTGGCTATTTTTTGAAAATCCACCCTGAGGTAAGAATAGCTATACGAATCAACTGGCGTCCATAGTTTTCATGAGTTGGTTGGACAGGTGGAACATCTCGAGCAGCACACTTGTCACTGAAAAATCGTGGTAACTTATTTGCAACTTATTCCAGTCAGAATCAAGTTACAGTAACTTATGTTGATGGAAGTGTGTTTCTCGGGATGTCCTACGAACATAAATTTGTTGGTGTGACAGTAAAACCTTTGTTTCACGTACAATTTTTTAGAAAACTTAATTATTGGTAAGCGTGATTGCCTCTCGTTCAAACAGGCTGGGTTCAATCCGTATCGGCGCCACTGAGATTTTCTGAGGCATCAAATCTCAGAATCAGAAAATGTTTTTGCCATACATCTCCGGAACCAGTTCGCGATTTCAAAAACATTCAAAAGGCTCTATGATACCATAGTAAACTTGTGACACCCAAATCTTTGAAGGTGGGCGTGCCTCTAGTTCCGAGTAGTTCAAGGTAACTTATTGCAGGAACTTCAAAAAGTGCCAAGATTTTTTTTTTCAATATTTCAAAAATTTCTGGATAACTTAAGGGTCTGCAGAAAAGTTTCTTGGATATCAGGAAAAATGTTGGTACGTATGAGAAGTTCCGAGAATTTCTTGAACATTACGATAACTTCATGCAGGAACGAAAACTCCAGGCAAGTCCAGGGCTCAGCTCAAAAAAAATGTATAGATCTTAAAGGATGATTTATGAGCTTAAAAGAAGTATTTGTAAATAGTAAAATTGTGGGAGCTTCAGCATCGACGGAAAATCTTGGAGAAAGTTTAATTAATTTCAAGAAGATGGCGGGAACTTTTAAAAAATTTAAAATTTATATGTATTTTGATAATAACTTTCAGAGGAACACCTTGAGAAAAAAATTCAAAACAGAAACTCACAGCCAGAGCTAGTAAATATCACGGCCGTCATGCAACAATGGGAAAACATTTTCTCTCACTATCACGAGACTTCCTATCATGACCAGCTTTCTTGTTATTTTCCAATGTTCATCCACTCATGAGAGTAATTTCCACACGGTTTTGGCATCTAAATTTTAAGTTAGATGAATGTAGGCAAGCAACAGTATGTATTCTGTTGAGTGAATTTATTCTTAAGCTTGTCGCGGTGCATATAACAATAATATCAATAAATGAGCTAGTAATTGCAATGATCCCAATACTGTCACGTTCTGTCATGACAAAAATATCGATGAGATTTTGAAGAAAATCTATATCATTGTTTTCTCATCCGATGATAGTGACAGAAGTATCTCTGTAAATATCGCGTGAGATCTTTCATTGGAGATGACATTTGCCAGCCCTGTTCTCTAGTGGTTGAGATATCAAATTCTGTGTTTTACTACTAGTTGAAACGGTCACTGAGTCGTCACTGATGACTATACAGGAAGTGTTTTCAACCTGATCCATGTGTAGTGTCAGGTTGATATAATTGTGGAAGTATATAGTATCTAATTTAAAGGTATTTCCTGGGATGATTTCCGTTTTTGATTTAACAGTGTCATCTGTTCTAAATCATTCACATCGATGAATATTAGCGTTTTGCATCCTACGGTTGTCTGATTGTGTATCATGAGGGATTGCTGAAGATCATTGACTTCAGTCAACTTTAATCCCATAGCTTCACCACGTGTTCTAGCTACACGTGGTGAGTTACACAAACAATGTCTTCATCTGGTTCATCAAACGATGCACTACCAGGAACAGCATCGAAAAATTCGTCGTCACTGGATTCAATAACATGAGTCACAGCATGCATCAAACCATGTAGGGGAAATGGGTCTAATGTAGGCCTATGGATCAAAGATTGGGCCCATCGCTAAAAATCTGCTATTTATCAATTTTAACTAGATGAATGCGTCATTGGGACGGTACTAATAGATATTTTTGGTCGCTATTGAAAATTTAGTCGATTTCTGAATTTATGTATGGGCTCAAATTAGGGGCATTTAGGCCGACATTACATCCATTTCTCCTATTCTATAGAAGAGCTGGCGGACATTGGAACTGGTACACATTGATGTCGAGAAAAATCCCAATTGTTTTCAATTTTCATCATGCATTCAATTGAACCGTCAGCAGCATTGTTGTTCATGTCACACTTATCAGACCATCACTCCACGCGGTGATCAAGTGTGCTGTGCGTGCTGCATACATACGTCAACAGTAACACACGGTGGGATTGAATTCTCGGTTACTTTCAATGGGAAAGCTGATACGTCCCTTCGAAAAAGTAATCGAGAATTCGTTTTATGCAACCGTTAATTAACGACCCAACATGATGTGTTTTGAACAAAATTGCAACAAAACTAATCGAGATGGAACACTGGTGTTCAAGAAAGAGTTGTAGAACAGTTTGAGAGGCATCTTTTGAATAGACCAAACAGTACACTTTATTACGTATCTTTTGAAATGATACGGGAAAACACGTAGAAAAACACCAATTTTAGACATGTTTATCTTTGAAATTTAACTAAATGTAACTATCTTGAAGCAGAAAATACACTATTCAGTCGGGAATTTGCTTTACTGTTCAATGGTGGCTATGATGCTGTGCTAAGTTACATATTTTTGGAGTTAGAGCTAATTTATGGCAAGCATAGACATAAAACAGAAAAAAAGTTCAATAGCTTAGTAATCTTTGAGATTGGATCATATGCGTAGAACATTTGTTTTCATCAAACATCTTCTATCACTCCTTAAAATACTAGCACTGAGAAACCGAAAACTCTGTATATTGGGAAGTCTTTCACCTATTCCATTCAGTTCATCTCTCATAGCGTTTTAAGTTAAAAAGCAAGTAATGTTTTGATCTAAATAATAAGTGTTGTAAACCTTTACTTGAATCAAAGAGGGGTAGTTCAGAAACAAGAAATATTTTGCAGATGGAGTTATCGAAAAACTGAAATGTTTCGGTTGTAAAATATCTTTGGGTAATTGTTTGAAAATTTGTAGTAGATTCCGTCTTCAAGATTATCGTTTGCCATCAAATAAAACGCCCTCGAATCATGGAATGCAGAAGATGAGGAACAACCTTCTACCAGTGTTGCTAGATCAAAATAAAATGTTGTGATGTTTCTACGGACAAATACAAATTGGCCGACAAGGAATTTGATCCGATATTTAAGAAAACAAAACCAATTCTTGGAAGTCGAAAATATTCTCTAATTCTAATGATGCACCCAAAATTTTCAATGTATTCAAACAACGAGTGCTCAAATAAAAAAAAATGTTTCTTATCTCACCAATACCAAACTGTCTAGATAGAAACGGGTAAGTCTGAAAGCCACCACATCTGAGAATAAATTGTTTGTTACTTAATAGACAATCATGGAAAAAACATGGTGTTGCAGGACATCGCGACTAACATTTGAAAATGGTCTAGAGCCTAATTATTATTTTTTAAACTCGTAATAACTACAGAACGGCTAGACTAAGTAAAAAGTTGTTGTGTGCCAATTTTATCACAAATTAATTATTATTATGTGCAAATTTAATTCAGAAAATAAACCAAAATCATAAAATTGTACCATTTTTTAAAAGTAAGCTACCAGCTTGCACTTTTCATAAAATTTTATGGCATTACTTCAGCTTTCTTTAAACCAACAAATTAAAAAAGTTGAAGTTTTTGCGTCAATCAACGTTTTAGAAAGAGTTTTTTGAGTATGTTGATTTATTTTCTTTTAATTCTGTTATAACTCCTTGATTGCTTATCTTTTGACAGATGCGCGTATTTCGTCTACTACTTCTAGGCTTCATTAGTGCCAAGTACTCAACACGTCTGAAAAATCTGTATTTTATCTATGACTTATCTACTAATCAATAGATACTAGATATCAGCAGGTATTCAACTACCATGTAAAATTTACCTTACTAGTTTGGTTGCTACCTTTACTTAGTCTCCAACAGGTATAGGCGTGCTACGATGTGAGGTTTTAGGTAGAATGCTGAATAGTCTCGAGTTTCATTCGAATGCGCAAGTTGTTTACCAACAGAAATGATATAAACCATATGTTTGGTTCAGCAAGTTTTGGAAATGCCACAAAATAAAATATATTTTTTCGGTAATTTTCTCACTGTGCATTGGTAGCAGCGAACATATTATTAATGTTTCATCCAAATTGGAAGGGGCCGAGTGACTTATTATTTTTTTTTTAAGCGTTTTGGGCTGGAAATACTATACATCAACCACATCCATGTGTACCTTTTTCTTGATCGTCTCTTTACCTGTTAAAAGATTATAACTTGTAACC
The DNA here is from genome assembly GCF_037179485.1 of Ochlerotatus camptorhynchus. Taxonomy (NCBI): domain Eukaryota; kingdom Metazoa; phylum Arthropoda; class Insecta; order Diptera; family Culicidae; genus Ochlerotatus; species Ochlerotatus camptorhynchus. Next base: position 2,566,840 of record NW_027040817.1, on the reverse strand, counting down.
TCGAGTACACCACGTCAGCCCCTCTTCTTAGTATTGAGGAACATTGTAAAAAGTATAATGAATCACGGCTACGCGAATCATCCGCATTTGAACTACATTGACGATTAACGAGAGACGAAGCAAAAGTCATGTGAACAAAAAAATAATTATCAAGTCACATGAACCACAGCTCAACGTATCTCTTTAAAATTGCTATCTACTCATTAAGGTAAATCCAATTACATTTAAAAATAAGTTGCAGATTGCTTCATCTGAGTATGAAATTACAACTGAAACAATGTTAAATCTCGTTGCCATCAATTGCTGCAACCGTTGTTGCATAAAACCATCACAAGACACATCCCACCTTATCTCGCACCCCACAATATCATTACCACTATCAGACGTACTTCCTACTTACCGAGCGCGGATCGGTGAATGGCTTATCAATGGGTGCCTGACGTAGGAAGACGTTACCACGTGATACGCGCCAGAGCATTCGCTCGAAGCCAATGATGCGCTCACGTGGGATCACTCCTGCAACGAATCCCAGTGGCTTGTTCTCACTGCTGGGATCTCCTCCGGTGGCCTCCAGGTTCAGCGCTGCTGATTTGTCGGAGAAAAATCCCTGCAGGGGAAGAACATTTTTTCCTAAATATCATCCAACAAAATTATAAAAAAGTAATCCCCCGAAAGTCATACTTGAGTTTTCTCCAGCACACTTCTCAGCTCTGTAAGTTCCATGAAGTTTTGCAGCAGAGCATGGCTATTCTCGGACAGCTCAATGATCTCGTTCTCGGTCTTCTCGAGGGCCGCTTCCAGGTCGATGATTTCGCGGGAGTTGGGCGTACGTGGAATGTTGTCCGACAGATCCGGCGTAGAGACCTCATCCTTGATCAACTCCCGGCAAATGTAGCCAATCTTTCGTTCCATTTCCTCGCATCGGCGGATCTCGCTGGTGTACTTGCGCTGGAAGACATTCACATCGACGTTGAGCTGCAAATAGGACGATATTCACTACTTTTCTACTGGTTCGAAGAAGGATAGTCATGTGACTTCAACACGAACATCACGAAATTGAGCAATTCCGAGTTCACCAAGCTCTGCCAGTGATGAGTACGCTGCCTCCGGCTGGATGAGCAGCTGGACCAGGTCCATCTGTTCGCTTCGGAACATGGCCCCCATGGTTTCGGCCTGATAGTTGTTGTTTTTTTTTATTTCACAAATTTAAAACCAATTGACTTTCTGGAAATCCACGGTTGTTCAGATACTTTCAAGTGTTCACCTACCAGAGCGAGTTACCGGAGCAAACTGAATGGGAGCTTCTCTAGAGGCAATCATCGTCAGCTGTACGGTGATATTTTATCTTTTCGTTTATTTTTTCTTTCAAATGGCACTTGGCCATGATAAATGAGGCTTATCAAGCGGTCATACACGATTCGAACGAGCTATTCTTGAAGCGTCAGTACACGCTTAATAGATGTGCTTGGAATGTTTGTTTTTCTACTGTTAAAATATATGTTATTCATTAGCCAGCTATAATAACGTGAAATCATGTGAAATCAATGTTTGAAGAGCAGTGCTTGAGAGTTTACAACACGATGTTATGTAACAGGTAGCACAGTAATTGATCTCTGAGTTTCAGCACGGTTTCGGTATAAAAAACGCTTACTACTTATAATCTATTGACGTATACACTAACATGACTATCAATAGAATTGAAAAATAACAAGATGTGAATACTATTTGAATTATGTTTTTTTAGCCTTTAACAATACAACGTAGATTACGATTTATCGCCTAGGTGTCTATGCATTTATGTTTAAGGTCTTACATAAATTCATTCAATAAATGGAATGATAGAAAATTCGCTAAAACTTGGGGCACTGAACCATTGAACTCGTATTATTGGAATGATGAAATGCATGCAAAAGTGCTAGTGGTAATTATTACATTTGAAAGTAGTAGCGAGGCTAACTGAAGTAAATCGATGGATGAATTTCTTGATTTTTCTTAGGAGTGATCTACATAGAATTTCTGGACTGTTATAGCTTGAGCTTGAGCTTGAGCTTGATTGACCGCCCACGGTTGCTACTCTGTTACTGCCAGATCAGCTGTAATTACACAGAGAACCAATAGACGATGCTTGGGACTAGCAATCATCCTCAATGTGTAAAAACTGGTGATCTTAAATTAGGCAATACCAGCGCCGGCCGCGCCCGAACACAGGTCAAGAAAGGAATGGGAAGGATTGTGTTGACATGACACTCGCTTTGATGGAAGCCGAGAACACCTCTGCACTTCCACGAGGAATCACAGGGATGTTGGGTAAGAGGGTTGGGTTTGCAGCAGGGTTCGTTTTGGTAAACGATAAGCTGAATTGATGTCCTAACGATCGTATAACGCGAAGGAGCTTTTTGACTAAACCCATGGTCTTCTGCTCAGTAAGCAAAAACGTTTGCCACTAGGCAGACGAGCACCTTTTTAATCACCGAGTTGCTGTTATTACCATGTAGTCATATTAACAAATAAAACGATTGACGAATCTTGAATGTGGATGGGCCTGAGATTAGACTCATGATGTTCTGCTCAGTAAGCAAAGACGGTTGCTCTAAGGCCACCGAGCCCCTCATATCACATAATACCGTTGCTCAGATTTGTGTATCCATTCAACCCCGGAACCAACGACAACAACGAGTTTCGCAAAATACACGATACACAAGCGATTTTACCATAAATCTCTTTGATATGTAAGGACCTGGGACCGCGTTATTCTGCTCAGTAAACAGGCCACTGTAACCGACGATCTTTCAAATCCGAAAACTAAAAACTACGAAAAAGTACTTAGGCCTTCATTAAGTTCCACTTTCACGCGACGTTCAATGACAGGGTCCTATCCAGGATTACATATGAAAAATCCAAATCTGGCCAACGCCCACCTAAACCTGTTCTAATCCACCTGAAATGACTAACGAATGGAAGACTTTGACTACCCAGCCATGCAATAGTCTCATTCCGTGCCTTATGGCAACTTGATGATTCTATTGCGCTCATCTTTTGGCACCACCCAGGGGAGACTTGGTCCTGTACCCATTGCTTAACTTATCTCCATTCCACTCAGCTACTCGCAATTTCTTGTGATATAGTGGGCGGAATATTATTATATGAGACAATTCAATGCAGACGTCTTTCCAAATTTGGCAGATCGACAGGTAATCGGTGAGTTACCACGATAGTTGCTATTCAACAACTCGACAACGTCCCATCGTCAACGCCTGCTATGAGAATTTCCCATTGCAGACGTCAACGAAATGACGTCATCGAGCTATCGATCAACTACTCTGGTTAGCGCCTGGTACCTTATAGCACGATGCTAGGAGGCGAACCGGAAGAATCGATGAGCTACCTCTCCCCCTACATAGAATTTCTGGACTGTTATATAAAAAAAACTATAATGAATTACTTTGGAAGAATTCTGAAAAGAACTCTTTGTAGGCAAATGATTTTCCATCTATCATGTATGATTTTACAAAACTTGTATCCGTGAATTTTTTTTCTATTTAATAAGAATAATCCTAAGAATATTATTAACATGTGGTTTTCAAATATCGTTTAAATAAATCCATGAATTACTCCTGGAAATATCGCACATTTGCTCTGGGGGTCAATCGAGTCAATCTACATAAAAAATATATCTCTTGCATCTTGATAGCTCGCACTTCCTGGAGGTTAAAACGGCTTGGATGTTAATGGGTTAAAAAGTCATGCGAACATTGACGAGAGTAAGCTGTGCGTGTAATCCAATGTAACGATTTTTCCGTACTTTTTTTGTCTTTAATCAGTTGCTGATCTGGTAAAAACCATGCCAAGGATACAATCCTCAGCATGTCCACTAATGTCGTTTTCGTTTTTGCGGTGTAGCTACATCGGTGCTACACTGCCGTACACCGAAATAATATAAGGTGTAGATATAGGATGCACCTTTGTTAACAAACGAATTATGTGGAACTGTCAAGACTCGCGCTTATTCCTGGTTACACTACACATTTTAGTCCTTGTTACCTCTTATGCCTTGTTAATAGTTACAACAAGGCATAAAAAGTAACCCTTGGTAATCAACTCTGTAAACTGTGTTGAATCACAGCATGGCACAGTTTTCGGCACGTTAAGGCACACTTTGACAAGTAGAACACAAATTATAAAATATAAAACGGCATCACTGTTGAATGTTGACGTTTTGCAAATCTCTGCCAAGGTTTACTACTTTGTTTACTCAAAAATGAAGCTAGTGAGAGATTTTGATGTCATTTATAATACTGGAGAAACAACGACCCACCAACAGCCCACCGGTTTTGAGGATCGTTCGACAAATTATGTAAGTCTTCTTCAAATCTCGCAAAATTCGTATTTTCTGCATCACAGTAAAAATCCCAGCGGCTCGTGTTTTCATCTAAAACAGCTATTATTTGGGCCTTACTTCATTCGAGTTCATCCACACTATGGGCAGTCAAGAGCGTCTTGTCGATAAGGCAGTCGGGACGAATGAAACGGATTACCTCTAGTGACAATTTGCTTTCGATTGAAAAATGCCAGACGGTTGCTTTTGATGATAATTTTGGAAGGCCACACGGCGACATGTTTTGCACAAAATGCTATTTTTTAAGGAATCAGTAGGTCAATATATGATTTTATGATCAATAATTATTTGTGACGGAGGCGAAGCAGCGTTCGGCTGAAAATCTCCTTAATAAAGATAACTAGCTAACTAACCATTATTTGTGAAAGCTCCGGTTGAAAACAAACACAATCCGTTACCCCGGCATTTTACCCCAGGGGTACATAATGGGCTGTTCTTCCTTACTATCGTGGGTATACAATCTCGAAGCGTACAACGAAGTATTAGCGCAGAATCTTGTGCGAGAGTTGAGCTACATTATCAATTCTGAGAAGAAGAAGATGAAATAGAACTTATCATAAGGGGGCGACCAGATTCTAATCCTGGTCTTGCCAAGGATCTTCTGGGATGTAAATTTTAAAATTTATCCCCATGGTTTTTCTGGGATATTCTTGCCAGTCATTAATCTCAATTGGAAAGGACTTTACATGAATGACCACATAATTTTGTAACAAGTCTCAGTACTAGTGGGGGATGTCAATACGTATTAATCCCAAATATATGAGCGCTTGATTATGAATCGCCAATGTGTCACGTCTGTGTGGAGCTGAGTGGAAACTTCTCGAGTTCTATACAGACTTACAAGTGGCGGATGGCATACATAATCCATACTGCAGTGCAGAGTCTATCAACCCTTTGTGTTTTTTTTTAAATAACTTAATTAGTCTTTATGAATAGAGTAATTTCAAGCATTCAAGCAGTAATTTGAAAAGTTAAAGTAAAATAAAATTAATATTTGTAAAACCACAGTTAGTTGTTGTGGCTGACTCTTTGTGCAACAATTATTTCATCCAGTAACACAATATTTACTTTGTTAGAATTTGAACCTACCCAATAGTCATATCAACAATAATAACAATGCGATGTAGTCTCAGAGATAACAAAGCATTTTGTCACGGGACTACCATTGAAAGGCAGTATGTATACGACAACACTTGCATACAGGGTTACTTCCATTCATTTTGCATGAATAAATTATTTAGGATATTCTGGAATCCTAAGATGGTTTGTATTTGTAAGTTACAATTAGAGGTTGTAAGGAATGTGTTGTATACATAAAACTTGCCAATTTTACATTCAAAGAGTCACAACCAGTTGTTTTCTGATCGAATAAAAAAGTGATGAGAAAGAATGATAAATACGACTCTCAAACAATGAAATTGGCTGGTTTTACGTGCCAAACACAAACATCACAACTTATTCATATTAGTTGCAAAGTTTTTTTTTATCAATTAATTTATTTGTACAGGCTCAATCGAATAAACTCAAATATTTTTTTTTTTCCTTGATTTGTTATCCGTCGATCTTGTTTTCTGTGCTGAGCACCAATGCTACCGACGCCAGGGAGGCACCTCACACACCTGGACCCTACCTATCGACCCATCAACTCATGAACCGGGGATCAACGGCTTTACTTCCCTTCCGAAGGAAGGCGTGATCAGAGATGTTATGCCTCAGAACATCCCGGCGGCGCCGACTTTGATTGAACCCAGGTCTGCTGGGGTGAGAGGCAATCACGCTTACCACTACACCACCGGCGCCGCTACAGAGCCAAGTTATCGTTTGCTTTATACATAATTGATGTCTTAAATCTAGAGTTAGAGGAATTGAACCGATTACTCGCGGTCGTCTCGAGGTTAGTAGAGATTTACAGTGTTATGGATGGGGAGAGGGAGGAAGAGGTTTGAGTTATGATTTACGATACAAATATTTCATTAAATTAGTTGCAAATACAAAATATCATCAAATGTTAGGGCAGGATCGTGCATACAATATTTGCAGTGCAGTACTTCAACAATCAGTTTGAGAACTGTCATCACAATATCTTATTATTCCATAACCCCATAAAAAAAAATTTTGTGCGAAATGAATGAAAGTAACCCTGGACAGTGCGGAACATCACTATCGATGCAATTACTTGGGTCTCGTGACGACACCATGGATTGCATGTGATTAAAATAACCAGAATGACTTGGAATTATCATTGATTGATTTACAATGCTGTTTGCGATATGATAAGCAATGAAATCAAAATTCACGGACCATATAAACATCGTGAATTGGATACCATTGACGATTAACCGATAAACGCCGTGTGATATGCCTTATCGAAACAAAAATAAGGTAGCTGAAAAGTTTCTTGAGTGCTCAATTCAAGTGTTAGTGTTTCATGCATCCAGCAACGCTTTTTAAGGAACACAGCCGTTCACTAAATCGATGGAACGTTCCTTACTATCATCATCGTCACCATTTTCGGAAATACAGTCAACTCTCCATATCTCGTAAATAAAGGGACCATCAAGATATGAAGAGATCGAGATAAAGAACAATTAAAGCCTACTAGACCATTAAAATGGACCGAGATAACCATCGACATAAAGAAAAAAAAATGGTCACATATCGAGACATAGAACATCGAAAAATGGAGAGTTGACTGAAGCGCAAGTGAGATAAAGCTGGCACCGGTGGTGTAGTGGTAAGCGTGACTGCATTCTAATACACCCCAATGGGTCTGGGTTCAATCCCAGCCGAGGTCGGTGGGATTTTTCTGAGGCATAAAAATCTCTGGTCACCTTCCTTCAGAAGGGAAGTAAAGCCGTCGGTCCCAGCCCATGTTTTTGAACGAGTGCTATATCCTACGCAGGTGTAGAATCTGCCTTCCTGCACATTCGATTGCCGTCGATGGATGGCAATCGATGTCCGTCGGTTATTGGACCTAGATTGCGGAATAGAGACCAACGTTAAATAAAGGAATGAATACAAGCAAGATGCTTTCGCTAGGGAACTTTGTGATTCAAATTTCGCAAAGCGGTATTTCCCGAGCGAAATTTCTTGCTTGCGATTGAGAGTAACTAATACCCGCTTTGACTCACCTGCGAGAGGGATAGAGAGAAAGAGAGAGAGCGTATGCTAAGAGATATTTGTTGTTCTAACTTCCTCACATAACTTTTCGTTCCCGATAAGTGATGAAATAGATCGCAAACTTTGACTCGTGAACTTCTGTATTGGTAACTTCAAAGTAGCCGTTAAAGTTTGAATTGCTGTTATGCATAATGTTGAGGAGCATACTACGGCGATCACGCTCGCCTTGATCGATGCCTTGATCAATTATTTGATTTATATAAAGCACATTCAATTCTGAGAAAATCAGTCATGAATATACAGTGATAACTTTGGAAAATGTTATAACTTTAAGAGAAGTTTTAGAATTTAAAAATTGTAAAATATAATAAAAAAGTCACCTAAGAACTAAATTTAAATAAAACCTTTTACCTATAACGGTTGAAAATCGGTCGTAAAATGGCCGAGATATGAGCAAAAACATTTCCATGTTTTTTAAAGGGTGACCCCCAATTTATGACCGCGAGTGTAGGTAAATTTCTAGCAGTGTGTTTATTGAAACTCTCTTCATGAGCATCCAAGTTGAAGAAAGAAGTAACTAAAATACAAATAGAACATTGCATTAGGTCCTAGGTAACATTGACCGATTCTCTTCGTCAACTTTCTCTTTCGTTAATAACTTGAGCTCAAAGCGTTCCGTGTTGTGTTTGTCATATAAGATTCTAGATAAAAGCTTCTTTTATTAATCCGTGTGCTAAAAATACCTAGAATTGTCTTTACATAGCCGTGGCGATACAAAGAGAAAGTCGACGAAGAGAATCTGTCAATGTTACTTAGGACCTAATGCAATTTTCAGTTTGAAGTATCAACCTCGGCGATGAACCATCAACGATCTGGTCATTCCCGACATGAACCCACCGGCTTCCGCCTACACTGAACCAAAACATCCGCAATACTTAAAATGATTATTGCATCGCTCGAGCTCTTTAACGATATGTTTTCGAATTTCGGATGATTGCCCTATGGTTGAAATCGACATTAGCCGATGAGCATCCAAATAAATAAAAGATCTCTTCGTCTACTCTCTCTTTCATTAATAACTTGGCTTCAAAAACATGTTCAGCTTTTGTTATCGTCCAATACGCTTAATGATAATTTCTTTTAACAGACTAACAAAACAAAACAAAACAACGTCATCCGATTGTAGCTATCATTCGAAGCAGCGATTTCGATTTCCGGTTACATTGAAATACCTACAAAAAAAATCCTTTTTGCTTGGACTCAATTCCTTTAACTTTAAGCTTTAACTTGCAACCGGTTTCATCAAAATCGGATGAGAAATGGATTGGTTACAGCCAAGTGACACCTATAGTTGACTTTGCTGGTTGAATGGATAAGGGCCAGAATAATGTCAATTCACAAACCTCAGATTTTCTCCCCAACACAGCAGGTACCTATGTTGTGAAAAACGTAGTCCCACACAAATAAAATCATCAAGCTAATGACAGCTGCGGCGGTCCATAACCTTGAAATGAGTAATTTGTCAAAGGTTCAGTGAATAACAGAAGTGCGGCTCACTATAGCGTAAACAGCGATGGGAGCATCAGCCAACATATACGCACTTCACATAATGAAAATCATTCCAGTGAAAAGGGGCATCCTATCATGTAGCAGTTTGACTCAGTTCAGTTAACATTTCCTTCTGATTACATATGTACGAGATTGTTTGTACTTTCATTTGAAAAATTCTCTTTCGGAATGGTTCGTGTCGATCACCAAAGGTTATATGCTACTAAAAATTATTACTATTAATTAACATATTTTTTGTAAGTGCTACATGCGGAAATTATGATAGAAGTTACTATTTATTCTTTATTTTCAGCATGCGAAATTCCCTTGTAGAAGAATGGTTGAAAGACATATCCCAATCCATCGTAGAACTTGCTCATGAAATCCACTCTGGAAATAAAATCCACTTGTCAGAATTAAGAAGGAAAAACAATAACATATTTCAACAATTACCAATTAAGACGCAGGGTATGGAGGAAAGCAGACAAACCTTCCATACTAACAAGGATACCGAGAGCAGAAAAGCTTAATGATAGAAAGCCACGAAAATCGTTATGGCTGCGATGTAACCAGAGATTTTCAATCCAATCGAGAAGACCACGGAATACAACACTTCGGAAAGCTCTGATAAATGTTACAATAAGTAATTGATTGTCATGAACAGTCATAAAACCAAATCTTTAAATGCGTGGCGATGCTGCGAACAAGCTCGCTCCATGGAAAATGGACAAGCGTGCTGTGTTATAGCATAGAAACGCATTTTGAGCGTTTTGTTTTATGACAGTTCAAACAAGAATTAGCTAAAGTGCCCACAGACGCAAATACGAAGGAGTGTGGGAAATGGCAATGAGGATGTACTCAATACAGTGAATAGCCAGATAAATGAAAATTTCGCTCATCAGTTCGTCGTCATGGTCTCCCCGAGCAAAGTCGGTTAACAAAATGAAAGCAAATCGATGTTAAAGTTTGCAGTTCCTATCATAATGAAAACTCATTTTCACATTAGTCTGATATCATATTGTGCTACCATTATGCAGTCAAGACTTTTTAAATGAAAGCAACTCAACTTGAAGTTCTGCTGTTAAAGTCTTGTTTAAAATTTAATTTAAGCTCATCTGTCGTTGAACTAACGATCATTTTTTATTTGTTTTGTTTAACACATTTTAGGTCATTCGTTACTTGCCCGGGGTGAGATTTGAGCTCTAGTCTTTCAACGTGAGAAGCACGGATTCTAACGATTTACTCCAGGCCGGTATTCAGTTAAACATTATGAATGCAAAATCAGAAATCAAATTGATTTCTTTGAAAGCAAGATTAGTTTTCGGTTTGATTCAACAGTGTAAAAGTTTGCTCTCATTTTTGCTGTGTTAACCGTTAAGATGAGCGCAGCAAAAATGAACACCATTTGCATTGTTGACTGGCTTTCAAACATGAACACTTTGCATCCATCCAATGGTTCCTTATTCTTGAACAACATCATGTTGATAAACATAATCAGCACAGATGGGACACATCCCGGTTTCAAGTGTTCCTCGTCAGTAACGGCAGTGTACTGAATCCACTTGAAGAACATCATGAAGCACATGTACAGCAACAGTAATACCAGGAACAACAGCTGCGTAAAAAAATCAACAAGACGTTGGTCTTCTTGTGGAAATTTACGCTCATGCAGACTCCAAAAATCATATGCACCACTCCGAAAATAATTGAAAATTTCATTTTGAATGCGTTCAGAAAGATGATGTTGTTCTATGACAACATCCATGCTGGATCCAATACATACCAGTAAACTGTTTCCTAATAGTCTTCACCAAGTTCAGCTGAAGATCTGTCACGAATTCGGTACGATTCAATCGAATTCAGGAACCATTGAATAAACTTGTTGCTACCAACGGCGGATTAAAGCATCCTTCACGTTCTACAGATTGGACGTTGGTAGCAAAGCATAACCGTACAGATATGTTCAGCGTGTGGTAGACGGCTTTATCCTTCTTGACGATGATTTCTCCCGTGGGGATCTCCTTGGACACGCTGACCAGCACACGTTGGCGTTGGTCTTTGGTTTGATTGATGATCATGTTAAGGTCCTCGATGCGAGTGCGCACATCCTGAACCAACGTGCCACGTTACTTGCACTGACAGGGTTACTGTGAAGAACAAAGAAATCAACTGGTATCGATTTGATGCATGAAGTTTGAGGATCTTAATCCCTTACGGATCTTTTTGACGTGCTGCTCTCCTTGAAAGAAAGCAACTAATACGATCTTGAAGTATGAAATTAATAAGCATGCTTACACTTTAGATTTAAAGTTCTTTTGACGTAGGACTACACCTTTGTGGAATATACTGGGGTACAAATCAAATAAATTGTGTGACGAAATAGTGTGAGGTTTTAAACGCTTATAACTTGGCCATTTATGTATCGATTTATATGATTTTTACACCATTTGATTCAAATTTACTGTAAGATTTATTCCAGGTGTAGAAACTGTGTTTTTTGCGTCGGTATAATTTATACTCATTACGGAAAATAAGATTGACGGAAAACAACTCATAGAAAAAAAAAGAAGATCTATAATTAAACAGTTATATATAATGCAAACTCTAGATGATGATGGAATTTTCTATATCCTCTTCGGAAAACTCCCAGAGAGTACCTTGTATTTCTTGATAAAATTATTAAACATGTGTTCCCAAATGGCGCACCTTCCTGATTAAAGGAAATATGGAAAAGCTTCCCATTCTGAAGCCAGATAAAAATTTTCCCGACAAAACAAGCACCAGAAATTCATCAGCGACTATCGAAAGAAGATTCATCACATATTGAGGTATCAAGTTTAACGAAATCAGAAAGAATGGATGAAGCGGAATTAAATACTTTAACGATAAAGGAATAGCTTGGTCGTCGCTAGCGAGAAAAGAGTCATTTGACACTATTTCACGTGGAAGTAGTTCGGAAGCCTGCCGTCCACTCACCAAAATTTCTCGGCAGTCCTTCATCAAAATCTGTTTAATTTTAAAAATTACCCAATTTCAAAGCTTGGGAAAAAATTAAAACTTTTGTAACTGTTTTCATCATGAAAAAAATAGGTTCAATATAAAGCATTGGAAAGACCAATGTTATTACTTCAAATTTGCAAGATTCCAGATAAATTGGTTAATTATGCTTCAATAAAAAAGGGCAGTCAAATGGAAAGCTTTTAATTAAATTTGTTCAAATATTAACAGAGTCACGCAAACCTTAAAACCATCCCGATAAATCTTAAATAGTTGATGTACTAATATACTAAAAGCCAAAATTTCAGAAAATGCTAGACTAATTCTTAGAAGTAACTGCTTTTTTTTTTTTTTTGGGGAGTAAAAACAATAATGATATTCTTTTTTTCCGATAATGTTGAGTGGCATTTCAAATACCAGAATTTTAAATAGTACAAATAACATTAACACTGCGCGCAAACCAAAAATATAGTACATTGAATGTTATTTAGTTGCATGTCCTATCATCCTCCGCAGCGAATACTGCAGCAAACGATATAATTTGAGCTCATAGACGATGTAATGGTTTTGTGTTTATTTTTATTTCGTGTTCTGTCTACGCTTTCGGCTGTACCAGCATGCTTTTTATTTACATTGTAGAACGACGCACACACTTGCCTTGATTCTCTCCAGCAGAAAAAAGCATACGAAGTCGAGTATGAGAGGAAATGACCGCTTCTTATTCGGTTTTAGCCAAGAGGCTGGTAACCCCATATCAATCATAAACGTTTGACAGTAGGCAACATCACTGGCCTTATTTAAATACGGCCCGTCTGACTTATACACACTAAGATTATTTCACCGAAATCCGTGATGATTTTTCACAGATTTCCTGTAATTTTTCACCCAATATCTGTGAAAAATTACAGGAAATCTGTGAAAAATCACCGAACTGTTTACTGAACGTTCAGCTGTTGAGATTTCGGTAAAATTTCACAGATTTCGGTAAAATAATCTAAGTGTGTACATTGTGAAAAAGGACGGAACATCGTGTTACAAGCAGAAATACAAGAGCAGATTTTTTTATCCTTGATTTGTTTTCCGTCGATCTTGTTTCCCGTGCTGAGCACCAATGCTACCGACGCCAGGGAGGCAGCTCCCACACCTGGACCTACTGACCCATCAACTCATGAACCGGGGACCAACGGCTTTACTTCCCTTCCGAAGGAAAGCGTGATCAGCGATGTTATGCCTAAGAACATCCCGCGGCGCCGACTGCACACTTAGAAAAAATCATGCTCTGAGAGCGACATATACGAGCGTCAATTTTGACATAAATTTGAGTCATATTTAAAATATTGAAATATAGCTCAATCAAACGAACTTTTCGCCAAGCAAGGAACTTTTCAGAGTTGGAGCACTTAATTTTACATGACATGTTTGTTTACGGCTCATCTTTTATGTCAAAGACGGATTCCGTCACGTGTATAATTAGTTATGTCTAAGTGTGTGGGATTGAACCCAGACCTGCTGGGGTGAGAGGTAATCACGCTTATCACTACACCAGTGGCGCCGCTACAAGAGCAGATGATAGCATCAAAAACATGACCGCCAGTCAGGCCCCTGGTTTTAGCCTATCCATAATCCAAAGCATAGAAAGAGCAGTAGAGAAAGCAAAGGTCCGGTAATCGCAACGTGGTTCGAGTCCCGGTTGGCAAATTTTTTGCCATCGACATGATTCATTTCACTCACATTGTACATGTTTCTTTTTTCATTTTCTTGCATTGGACCGCAGCTGGGTATACCACATCCTCCGTTCATGCGGTCTCAACTAACATCCTGCGATGAAGAATCATTCATAATTGCAAGCAAATCTTACATCCTTCGGTTGTGTGTATCCTTTCAAAAGTGGCACAGGTCATATATAACTATGCGTTTCATCTCATGACTGCCAATCTCGTGTGCTCTACCATATGTGTTCTGAAAAATACACCTGATTAGCTATACACACTTAAAAAAATTCATGTAAATTTAAAGGGTGATACGGTCAAAATTTGGTCAAGGGAAAACGCGTGTAAATCGGTGAAATCGTTTATTTAAAAAATCAAATTAAATTTCTTTTTCAAGTTCAATTAGTATAAAATTCAGGAAAAATATTCAGTTGGGCTTCCGCTTTTCCAAATTCGAATTGCCGGGCCTTATGCTTGACCCCTGCCATCAGATTTTGTACAGCCACCTTGTCCACCTTCTTCGCCGCAGAAAGCCAGTTTGCCTTGAACTGCTGCTCGCCCTTAGCAGTTTTTTTGGTCTTCTTTAGGTTCCGCTTGACAATAGCCCAGTATTTCTCAATTGGGCGGAGCTCTGGCGTGTTGGGAGGGTTCTTGTCCTTGGGAACCACCTGCACGTTGTTGGCGGCGTACCACTCCATGGCCTTTTTACCGTAATGGCAAGATGCCAAATCCGGCCAAAACAGTACGGAACAACCGTGTTTCTTCAGGAAAGGCAGCAGACGTTTATTCAAACACTCTTTCACGTAAATTTCTTGGTTGACAGTCCCGGAAGCTATGAAAATGCTGCTTTTCAAGCCACAGGTACAGATGGCTTGCCAAACCAGATATTTCTTTGCGAACTTTGACAGTTTCATGTGCTTGAAAACATCTGCTACCTTTCCCCTTCCTTTTGCCGTATAAAACTCCTGTTCCGGAAGCTGCTTGTAGTCGGCTTTGACGTAGGTTTCGTCGTCCATTACCACGCAGTCAAACTTCGTCAGCATCGTCGTGTACAGCCTCCGGGATCGCGCTTTGGCCGTCGTATTTTGTTTATCATCGCGATTTGGAGTCACTACCTTCTTGTAAGTCGATAGTCCGGCTCGTTTTTTGGCTCGATGCACGGTTGTAGACGATACACCCAGCTTATTTGCGGCATCTTGGAGAGAGAGGTTAGGGTTTCGCTTGAAACTACCGGCAACTCTCTTTGTCGTCTCAGCGGCTTCCGGTTTTCGATTTCCCCCCGATCCAGACTTCCTGGCTGTCGACAAACGTTCCCCAAACACTTTAATTACATTTGTAACGGTTGATTTGGCAACTTTTAGCGATTTTGCCAACTTTGCGTGCGAGTAGCTCGGATTTTCGCGATGTGCGAGCAAAATTTTGATACGCTGCTCTTCTTGCTTGGACGGCATTTTGACAACTGAAGAGTGAATTCCAAAATCAAAATAGGAGCAACATTCTACACACACACACCTTCAAAATGAGGGGTGTTCAGGTTTTTTAAATGCAAAATTGAAAGAAATACGTCAAGTTGATATTGACCAAATTTTGACCGTATCACCCTTTAGGTGCTGTGAGACTGACATATACGAGCGTCAATTTTGACATAAAATTTAGTCATAAAAGACGTGAAAATCAGCTCAATCAAACGTACTTTTTGTCGACTAACGAACTTTTCAGTCTCGGAGCACTTAATTTTACATGTCATGTTTGTTTACGTGTCATCCTTTATGATAAAGATGGATTCCGTCACGTGTAAAATTAGGAATTTCTAAGTGTGTAGAATAGCAATTGAATCTACTATTGATTCATAAAAAATACTTGTTTTATCATTTCGGCCAAATTAAGCTACGTACATAGAACTTATCTGTATCATTCCTCGCCGATAGCTTGAAGTAGCCGGACGTAGTTTGTTCGTGTCTCCGTTGCGGGTATTGGTTTCGTAGCCGGTGGAGTTTTTTTTCCCACCACAGTGGTTTTTTATATCGCGCGTTATTCCTACCGTGGACGAAGTTCAGTGCCCAAGGCAACCGCAGTCAGCAGAGGAAGTAGCCACCTTTAGCGACGCTATAGGTGGACTATCATCTCACCGTCATCATCTCATCACCACTCCAAAGCAGCAAGCAACAACAACAAAGCAGCAAACGGAGTGGCTGCACCAGCTCACACAGCCGGCACCGGCCGGTGTTAAGTATATTATACAATAGTCTTCTCTAGCCCATTGCCGCGCTTTTGTTATAAAATTTTGCGCGTGGCTTTGCCCTCTCCCCTGATAGGGTTGTGAGGGCTATAGTGGTGCAACTTCTTGCAACTAATAAAAAGTTTTTTTTTGTTTTGTTTTTTTTTTTTTTTTGATAATTTTTTTATTGTTTTTTTTTTTTTGGTTGTTCATACACTGGGCAACAAAATATTAACAACTAGTAGTTAAGTAGATTAATTCCTGAAGGTTTTTTTTTATATTTTTTTTTTTTCCTTTTTAAGCGGTTGTGCACCGCTTTTGCGCAACACTTATGGCGTCTTCGGATGTCTACGTTGCGCGAACCAGGTACTACCAGCCGTCTTCGAAAGGACCATGGGTTGTCTTTTTTCGGCCCAAAAATAAACCTTTGAAAACTCTCGACATTTCGAGAGATTTGCTGCGTAAGTATCCGGGAATCTTGGTACATAAAGAGAGATTCAATAAACTGCGTGTAGAAGCACCGACTTATGATGTGGCAAATAAAATTGCTGAACACGAGCTGTTTAGTGTCGAGTACAACATCTACATCCCTTCTCGAGATGTGGAGATAGAAGGTGTGGTCTCCGACGCGAGTCTGAGTGTCGAGGACTTAAAACGAGCATCGGGTTGCTTCAAAAACTCGAAAATCGGAGAGCAGGTACAGATACTGGATGTCAGGCAACTGCATTCAGTATCTTTGCAAGATGGCAAGAAAGTTTATCAGCATTCAGACTCGTTTCGGGTGACTTTCGCTGGTTCAGTTCTCCCAAACTTTGTTAAAGTTGATGGTGCTTTTTTTCCGGTGCGGTTGTTTGTACAGAGGGTATATAATTGTACCAACTGCAAAAGGCTGGGACACTCGGCCAGCCATTGCGGCAACAAAACTCGTTGTGGCAAATGTGGTGAAAACCACAAAGAGGATTCTTGCCACAAAGAAACAGTAAAATGCGCATATTGTGGCGAGAATCCTCACCCCTTGCAGGAGTGCCCGATGTACAAACAGCACTCCGATAAAGTGCAGCGTTCAATCTCTGGACGCTCCAAGCAGTCATATGCACAAATGGTGAAGGCTGCATCAGCCGTCCAAGATGAAAACCAATTTTCGATTTTGTCAGCTGAAGAATCGGACTCTGACTCATCCGATGAGGGTGACTCTACGGTGGTACACGCACCTTTGAAAACAAATGGATCCTCAAAACGAAAATGCTCCTCCCCGAAAGTGCGCCGTAAGAAAACTAAAGTCACTCCCAGAGGATTGCAAAATTCCCAGGGTAATGGGGATGAAAAAATTAAATCGAAGGCTCCTACTGCTCCACTTCCTGGCTGCAGTAAGGATTTTCCGCCATTACCCAACAAAGATAAGAAAAACAAAAAAGCTGCTCCTCAAACTTCTCAAAAGAAATCCAAGTCCGAACGAGGTTTGCTAGCTTTTTCGGACATTGTGGAATTCATATTAAATATGTTCAACATACAAGACCCTCTTAGAAGCTTAGTTTCTGCCTTGCTTCCAACACTAGAATCATATCTTAAGCAATTGACTGTTTCATGGCCCCTCCTTGCATCAATCATATCTTTCGATGGATAATTCGTCGAACGAGGTTGAAGATATGATCACTGTGCTACAGTGGAACTGCCGTAGTCTAGTGCCTAAACTAGAATCGTTCAAATTTTTACTTCACAATTCTGATTGTGATATATTTGCTCTCTGTGAAACATGGCTTTCTTCCGATAAAGAACTCAACTTCCACGATTTTAACATTATTCGCCTGGATAGAGACGATTCTTATGGAGGAGTACTTTTAGGGATCAAAAAGTGCTACCCTTTCTACAAAATGTCCCTTCCTGCTCTATCAGGCGTCGAAATCGTCGCTTGCCAAATAAATGTGAAGAACAAAAATCTTTGCATAGCTTCAGTTTATGTTCCACCAAGAACCCCCATTAGCCGTAGTCAACTCTGGAATCTTGTCTCGATTCTTCCATCTCCAGTATTAATTCTGGGTGATATGAACTCCCATTGTACTGGGTGGGGCGATCTATATGACGACAATAGAGCGGCTATTTTTTACGATTTATGCGACGATTTCAACTTGACTATTTTAAACACTGGTGAAGCGACACGTATAGCAAAACCTCCGGCTCGAGAAAGCCGACTCGACCTATCTTTGTGTTCTAGATCGCTATCATTGGATTGTCTGTGGAAGGTTATCAATGATCCCCATGGTAGCGATCATTTGCCAATCATCATTTCAATTAAGTGTGCCCCTCACTCTGTAGAACCATCTCGAGTTCCATTTGATCTTACAAGGAACATAGATTGGCATAAATATGCAAAGGCGGTGACAATCGGTGCCGAATCAATAGATACGCTTCCACCATTGGAAGAATATCGATTCCTCGCCGATTTGATATACAAAAGCTCACTGGAAGCACAAAAAAGAAAAGTTCCAAGTGCGCCCTTCAAAAGGAGACCAGCCACACCTGGATGGGACGAAGAATGCACAAAATTGTATGTAGAAAAATCTGATGCTTTCAAAGCTTTTCGTAGACACAAAACCTCCACATACTTCGAGGAATATTCAAAGCTTGAGACAAAGCTGAAACAATTAGTCAAAGAAAAGAAACGCGGTTATTGGCGCAATTTCGTCGAGGGACTCTCACGAGAAACCTCAATGAACACCTTGTGGAGGGTGGCTCGGAACATGCGTAACCGCTCATCTTCTAATGAGAGTGAAGAATACTCCAACCGATGGATATTCGATTTCGCTAAAAAGGTCTGTCCGGACTCAGCTCCAGCACAACACATTCTTCGAGAAGCGTCTCCGAGCGGCAGCTCTCTGGATAGACCATTCACAATGCTGGAATTCTCTATGGCTCTTCTTTCATCGAACAACTCCTCGCCGGGAAGCGATATGATTAAATTCAATCTTCTGAAAAATCTCCCAGATATCGCTAAAAGACGCTTGCTAGACTTATTCAATTCCTTACTAGAAAACAACATTATACCGCCTGAATGGAGACAGGTCAAAGTAATAGCCATTCGAAAACCTGGCAAACCAGCGTCTGACCATAACTCATACCGTCCGATTGCGATGCTTTCGTGCATTAGGAAATTGTTGGAGAAAATGATCCTTCGGAGACTCGATCAGTGGGTCGAAACAAATAACTTGCTATCAAATACACAGTTTGGGTTCCGCAAGAGCAAAGGAACAAACGATTGTCTAGCGCTGCTTTCCACAGATATTCAACTGGCCTTTGCGCACAAGGAGCAATTGGCTTCAGTATTCTTGGACATTAAGGGGGCTTTTGATTCAGTATCCATTGAAATTCTGTCAGACAATCTGCACAGATGTGGACTTTCCGGAATTTTAAATAATTTCTTGTACAATTTGTTGTCAGAAAAGCAAATGAACTTTTCCCTTGGACAACTGACAACTTCCAGAATTAGCTACATGGGCCTGCCCCAAGGCTCATGTTTCAGCCCTCTTCTTTATAACTTTTATGTCAAAGATATCGACAACTGTTTGGCAGAACAATGCACGCTAAGACAACTTGCAGATGACGGTGTGGTTTCCGTAAGAGGTCCACATGCCGTGGACTTGCAAGGACCATTGCAATGTTCCTTAGATAACTTGTCTTCTTGGGCTAGGAATCTAGGGATCGAATTCTCGCCGCAGAAAACTGAACTGGTAGTGTTTACTCGAAAGCGGTACCCAGCCCAAATGCATCTTAATCTTTTGGGCAGAAACATTACTCAATCATTGTCTTTCAAGTACCTTGGGGTCTGGTTTGATTCAAAGTGCACTTGGAATACTCATATTACGTATTTGAAGCAAAAATGTCAACAGAGGATCAACTTTCTCCGTTCAATTTGTGGCACATGGTGGGGTGCTCATCCGGGAGACCTCATAACGCTTTATAAAACAACTATTCTCTCTGTTCTAGAGTACGGCTCTTTCTGCTTTCTCTCGGCAAGAAAATGTCACCTAATAAAATTGGAACGAATTCAATATCGTTGTCTGCGTATTGCTCTCGGCTGTATGCACTCAACGCATAACATGAGTCTCGAGGTTCTGGCAGGAGTAACACCCCTCCAGAACCGTTTCTGGGAGCTCTCTCTCAGAATACTAATCAAATGCGGAGTGACAAACACACTTATAATTGAAAATTTTGAAGAAATTCTTGGGCTGAACACACAATCTCGATTTATGAGAATCTACCACCACTACATATCGTCAGATATGTGTCTTCCTTGTTACACTCCAGACCGTGCTCACTTCACCAATCGCAGTTCCTCAATTGAATATGATCTGACCATGAAACAAGCAACTCATGGGATTCCAGATCAACTTCGAACTATTATTATCCCGCGTATTTTTACTGAAAAGTACCAACACGTCAATTGCGTGAAAAGATATTTTACAGACGGGTCACGTCTCAATGGGTCCACTGGCTTCGGTGTCTTCAATGAAAACTCTAGCGCCTTCCGCAAACTTCAGGAACCTTGTTCTGTTTATGTTGCTGAGCTGGCAGCAATCAACTTCGCATTGGGGATGATTTCCAACATGCCCGCAGACCATTACTTCATCTTCTCGGATAGTCTCAGTTCGATTGAGGCTATTCGGTCGATGAAACAAGGTAGGCACTCATCTTATTTCCTTTCAAAGGTAAGGGAGCAGATGAGTGTACTGGTCGAAAGATCATATATGATTACCTTTGTATGGGTCCCCTCACATTGCTCAATCCCAGGCAATGAGAAGGCGGACTCTCTCGCAAAGGTGGGCGCGCAGGAAGGCGAATTTTATGACAGGCAAATTTCACACGATGAATTTTACCATTTAGTGCGTCAGAGTACCCTTTCGAGTTGGCAAACCGATTGGGACAATGGAAATCTTGGACGGTGGTTACATTCAATTATTCCTAATGTTTCTTCGAGAGCGTGGTTTAAAGGCTTGGGCTTAAGTCGTGACTTTATTCGCGTGATGAGTAGACTTATGTCCAACCACTACTCGCTAGATGCGCATCTCAATAGAATAAACCTCGTGGACAGCAACATATGTCGGTGTGGAAACGGTTACGACGACATCGATCACGCAGTTTGGCAATGTACGGAAAATGACGCCGCCAGAGAGCGACTTTTGAATACCCTCGAGGCCCAAGGAAGACAACCCTGTATCCCTATCAGAGACGTGCTGGGTACCCGCGATCTCTGCTATATGCAGTCGATTTATGTGTTTCTGCAAATGTCTAGTATAAGAATTTAATTCGTTTGTCTTTTGTATCTCTTTATTAGTTTTTGTTTGTCTTGTCCCCCGTCTCGATGAGCCTCATCGTCGCCCACTGGTCACCATAGCCGGTCGAACTCCAGACGAATCTAGAACCACACTACCGTTCACACTGGCGACAACGCTCTTATGAGGCAACGATACCCTACTCCCAAGCTCCTCCCCTTTTCCTATCCTTCGACAATGTACCCCTCTAACCTCGAGTAAGCCGCGAGTATCCGGCCCAACTCCTACTAGACATAGAATTAAGTGAATTTTGTTACAAACAAAGAACAATGAATTATCGGCTCCGTAAAGCTAACGCGATTGAGCCTTACAAATAAACGAACTAGATAAAAAAAATAGAACTTATCGTATACTAAGGTTCACCGGGGGAAGTTGAAATTCACAGGGAAGTTAATTCTTTTTTTCCATTATTTAACATCGATCTCTGTTCCGCAATCTAGTGCCAATCACCGACGGACATAAATTGCCATCCATTGGACGAGAGAATGTACAGGAAGTCAGCTTCCACACCTGCGTAGGATATCGCACCCATTCAAACACACATGGGCCGGGACCGGGGAGTTTTATGCCTCAGAAAAATCCCACCGACCTTGGCTGGACTGAACCCAGACCCATTGGGATGAGAAAGCAATCACGCCTACCACTACATCGCCGACGCCGGCTATCGGGGAAGATAATACGAAAGGCCTATTTTTGAGCGGAAGTGAACAATCACTTTGGTTATTTTTAAGCCAGTAGTTTGTGCTAGTGCATAATGCCACTGAAAAATAATTATATTGAATAATCAATTCCGCTTATAGGTTCACTATGCGATTCAACTTCCCTGTGTTTTCAACTTATCCCGGTGCATTTCAAGATAGCAAAAAACCTTCTGAGTGGTAAAAAATTAACCGAAAACTGGTAATTTACCGGTATTACGTTTCATTTCCGAATTACCGGTTTTATAAAAACCATCCGGTAATGAAACCCCTACTGAGCACTCATAAAACCGGTTTGATTAGCCTCATGATAGATATTGGTATGAATTAAATATACGAACCATTTTCCCGAGAACACCGAAACATGTTCTGATGTGGCCGACGGGCTCTGGGTACTCCACATCAACATCACAGAATTCAGAAGTTCTGCCTTTGACACATCGATGTATAGAATCAAAAGAAGGCTACATTAGAACATTGACCAAAGGCTTATGGAAAGTACGATATATTACAACATGCAGAATGTATATACGTATGTATATGTATATACGTTTTAAGGACCGTACTATTGAAAAATAAAAGCTCCTAGCGAAGCATCACGTATTAGATGGTTTAAAATGATACTCTTTATAAAGCAATTATAAAAAAAAAACATAAAACAAAAAAATTATAGACAATGAATTGGGAAATAGTTATGAACAGTTGAGCCAATTCAGGCAGCTAATTCTGTCAGGTATAAAAAAAAATCGAAAACCGAAATTTAGGTTTTCAAATATCCGGTTGAACCAACATTTTGCACAAAGTCTCTTGAAAATTCGAGGGTCACTTTTTCCCACATATTGATTCATTGGCACCCTAGTTTACATGTTCGCATATCGCAGAAACAACTTCGATATATACATACATTATGGTTGTCAGGGATATAATTAACATGTATCAAACCACCCATCACACTTGTTGGTCAACATTTATTCCATCTAGTTTCATAATATTGACATTGTTGGAATTTTAATGAACCTAATGATCGAAGCACGTAGAACAGTTTCGGAGATAACAAAGCATTTAGTCATGGGACTACCCTGATAAAAATAAGCATAAATTTACAATACAATAACAATAAAATATGTACAATACATCCTATTGCTTACACTTGACCCAACTGTAATTGTAATGTACTTGTGAAGAGATATAATTTTCAAAACAATAGGTTTACAGTAAATTATTTTTTCAAAATTTTGAACACTAAAAAAACATTAAAATTTACTGTAATGAGAACTAATTTGTTGGAGAAAAAAATATTTTTTTATAGTTATGGAAATTAAGAACCCCCTTTTCTATTGTAAAAGTCTCATTAACAATAGATTATATTGAATAAAAAAACAATAAGGTATATTGAATTTTAATTGTTTTTGATCATAAAATTTATGGTCCCAAGAATAAAAGGTTTTATTGCATTGATTTTATTGTATTTGTATGGTAAATTTTTATTCGGATACTGTTGGAAGGTAGCATGTATAATATACATACATTGTATGTTATTAACACCTGCAGATCGTATGGTACCGTAAAACGGGGTATCTTTGATAATGCGGCTAACTTTGAAAGCATTATATAAAAAATAAATTTACTTGCTGTACTTTTCCAAATAAGAAACATTGGTTCCATATTGTAGTTTAGGGTATTTCCGTTATCAGATTCAGATATCGTTTATAATTTTTATATAGTATGTGTTACATATTTTACAAAAATATAAAAAAAAACCATTTTCGTGTTTTCGCCTTTTTGAAAGAGCACTCAAACCATCACTTATGAAATGTTTTTTTTCCGATACAGCCATCACAAATTCAATGTTGTATTCTTATTGCTTATGAAGTTTTCTGATTATATACTCATTCAAAGTTTCAAATTTTAAGAACTAAATTGTTTGAGTCTCACTCATTTTTTTTCTACATTCATCGAGCATTATCAAAGTAACCCCAAATCAAAATACTGAAGTTCGGTCACAATACTAAAAAAATAGTGCAAATGCTTTAATGTTTGATCAACATATTACTTAAGAATTAACTCTTGGATCCTCAGTACTTGTTTTAAAAATATAAAATTTGATAAACATTTATTGCTGTAAAAAATATTTAGAATTTACTTTAAAAAACTATCAATGCTACCCCGTTTTACGGTACATCACTTTCGATGCAATTACTTAGGTCTCGTGACGGCACCACTTATCGTATGTGATGTGTTTTCGATACGATAAGCAATGAAATCAGAAATACAAACATCGTAAATTGGATACCATTGACGATTGACCGATTAACGCTATGTGATATGCCTTATCATTCCAATCGCCTCCGAAATTAGGTACCTCGTTTAATTCCGAAAACTTAGTCACTGCATCAGATTAGATAAACAAAGCAGCGTATGGCACGTTATCTGGTTATAGTGTTCATTTTATGACGCTTTTGTTTTGACTGCACACGCATCATCTAGTCATGTGTCGCTAATCTTATTAATGTGAGGCCCCATTTCCACTCATTAAGATTTTACAATAAACTCAGAACGCATTTTGGAAATTGAATCGCATGAAATTCAGAACAGCCGCCGTACAGCATGGACTTGTGAGGCGGTATAATTCATGCGAAATTCAATCCGAGCTTCATTTTAATTATTATCGTTGCTGCTTGTTGGTACAGAAGCGGCTGTGTGCGTGTGTGTTTGTGTGCTATTGTACGCAAATGGATAGCACAAATCATATAGGATTGAGGGGGGTTTTAATTCAAAAGGCAGAGGATGCATTCCCTGATGCGTTGCAGTGCGAACCGAGGTCTAATTAAGAAGAGATCATACATAAACGCAGCACTGCCGCTGTGACCATTCTCATCCGATCAGAACGCGTGCCGGTGCGTTTTATATAATAATTAATTCATTTGTATTCTAGTTATGTGTGAATGTGCGTCATCAAATTGTTCGCTGGATGAGTGCAATGTTGGTCATAGAAATTATAACAAAACAGAATCTATTGACGGAAGGTTGATTTCAGCAGTGTGAAGATTGGTGGGTATACACATCTTTAAATCGATCTTTCTCCGTAAATATGACTCAAATTAAGATTTGAAGGGTATTTGGGTATTCGAAATTGTTTAACCAGATTTTACTCAAAAATATGGCTTGATAATTGAAATAAAATCGATCGGAAATCTAATGCGAAATGATTTTTTTTAACTGAATTAAACACGATCACTGAATTTTCTCTTTACTTTTAATCTAACGAATTTTTAAAAATTATTTGGTGACGCCATTAGAATGCATCCGTCTTTTTCATTGACTATTTCGTGTTGGGCTCCAAAATGGTGAGTTGACAACCTTGAAGGTGTATGATACCTCACACTTCCTCGGTCATATGATGATAAGGACTGTTCATTAAAGGACTAAGGACTGTTCATTAAACAAAGTGGACACCTGTTTATCAATGTTTTAGAGTTAAAACGTAACGAAAAATTGTGAATTATCGCTCAGTGTGTAAAAACATTGTTTATTTTGGCAACACACCTGAAAGATAAAAATAAAAAGTGAGACATTTCGACGATGGTTCAGTGTTCACTCGGCTGTCGACAAAAGCAGGCCACTCTCGATGTGTGCCACGCGATTGTCTGTTTTCTCGGCAGCAACTATTGTGTGGTCCTCCTCATTGTTCTTCATCAGCAGTTATTTCGGTCGATGCGTCGTTGACTTTGGAAAGCAACCGTTTCGTGATGAGTGTGTGAGTGCTGACCCCGTTTTGCGTCCATTACTGCAACGGAAGCGCTCTGATCCTTGTAGGCAATACCCAACTATCATTTTCAGCTTTGTAAGCCAACTTTTCCAGCGTTGTGCTGTAAAGTAGCTGAAAAGAAGCTGCAGATACAGCTACAAGCAAAAGCTAGCAAAATAGTTTTGGATAGCGTTAACTCAACTTTCTCACAACCATTATTCAATTTGTG
The DNA here is from genome assembly GCF_037179485.1 of Ochlerotatus camptorhynchus. Classification (NCBI taxonomy): domain Eukaryota; kingdom Metazoa; phylum Arthropoda; class Insecta; order Diptera; family Culicidae; genus Ochlerotatus; species Ochlerotatus camptorhynchus. The sequence continues at coordinate 2,540,850 of NW_027040817.1, read as the reverse complement.
GGTCGCACTGAATAACATCAGCCAATAAACGCTAATGTCACTTCTATACACATTCCACTGCGTCCTAGCAAGAAGTACGGTCGACTTAGTTCGCGCTCCGTTATTTTGGAAGTTTTCTCGCTATTCGCTTGATTTAAATTGTCAGTTTTTTCTCGCTTAGAGTTCCCAGCTAAATAATTAACTAAACGTGAGTTTTTTTTCTGAGAAGAAAGTGTGTTTTCGGCATCATCGGAAGGAAAATTGTTTTTACGATTGCCAATTCGCCAACCATTTTGCGCACCATCGGTGCGTGGTAACGCATACCTGCACACGGATCATCGTCATCGAGTGTCAGCATCTGCCTCCGCATTTACACCGCTCATCTATCATCGTGTGTTCAGCTGAGTGCCGACCCTCACATAAGCACACACCAACGAAGACCGCCCGCACACGCTGATCGAAGATCATCCACGCTGCGCGTCGCTCCGCTGCTGCCGTTTAAACGCTCGGTGGTAGTAGTATAGGATTATCAGATAAGTTTTTGTTCTTGTTTCTCTCTTTCGCCCACAGTTTAATTTTAAGTTTGTGTTCTGTGTTTGTAGTTTTTTTTTTGTGTATTGTGTCCGAGTGATTATCGTTTCAGTGGTAGAGCGTTTTTCGCTCCCACTAGTACGGCAAAATGGACATTTTGTCGCAAGACGAAATGGACGTTTTGTCGGAAGATGACACCACTTTGCCTCGCGATGGCAAGAAGGGTCGAAAACGTACGTCATCTCTCCCTGGTTCATCGTCTCAGTCTGGCAAAGGACAGGCTCAGATAAACCCCCGATCGCGAGCCTATCCAGATGACTCGACTGGCCCATGGGTTGTCTACTTTCAGCCCAGAAACAAACCTTTGAATGTAATGCAAATTACTAATGATCTGACGAAGCGATACTCGGCCGTGACTGAAATCACGAAGGTTAGGCACAATAAACTTCGTGTCTCCGTCTCTAACCTGAAGCAGGCTAACGAGATTGCTGCCTCCCAGCTCTTCACGCTCGAGTACAGAGTTTACATCCCAGCTCGTGATGTGGAGATCGAAGGTGTGGTCACCGAAGCGAGTCTGACCCCCGAGATCTTGGAGAAGCAGGCGGTTGGCCGTTTCAAGAACCGTTTGCTTCCTCCGGTGAAGATACTGGATGTCCAAAAACTGGGCTCAGTATCTGTCAGCGAGGGTAAAAAGAGTTTTACCCCCACAGACTCGTTCCGTGTGACCTTTTCTGGTTCAGCCCTTCCTCACTACATCGAGCTGGGAAAACTTCGACTACCTGTGCGTTTGTTCGTTCCCCGGGTCATGAACTGCCAAAACTGTAAGCAGTTGGGACATACGGCCTCCCACTGTGGCAGCAAGGCACGCTGTTCCAAATGCGGAGAGAAGCATGGGGATGACACCTGTACAGCTACCGCACCAAAATGCGTGTACTGTAAGGGAACTCCTCATGGTATCTCGTCATGCCCGGTGTACAAACAACGCGGGGAGAAATTACAACGCTCACTTAAGGAACGTTCCCGGCAGTCTTTTGCAGAAATGCTTAAGACGGCCACGCCATCGACCAACGACAAAAATCCCTTTTCTCTTTTGTCAGATGACGAGACTGACTCTGACTTGGCTGAGGAGGGAACTTCTTTCTGTTTTTCAGCACGGAAACGAAAACGCATCCGTTCGCGGAAAGTTGAGAATGAAGAACCCCAAATCAGCTTGCCCAAATCAAGGAGTGGTGGAAAAAAGGAAGTTTCTACTCCTCCTGGATTCAGAAGAACTGACTATACCCAGGATTTTCCACCTCTCCCGGGGACATCCAAAACCCCTGATGTCCCATTTTTAAGAACAGAAGCCCCTTCTTCATCTGGGTTGTTCTCATTTGATAAAATTGTGGACGATATTCTCAAGTACCTGAATATTTCTGATCCTCTCAAAAGCATTGTTCTGGCAATGCTTCCTACTGTGAAGACCCTCTTGAAGCAATTGACATTGAAGTGGCCCCTCATTGCAGCAATCATTTCCTTCGATGGATAATTTTCCAAACGAGGTCGGGGATTTGATCACTATTCTACAGTGGAATTGTCGAAGTCTTATTCCTAAATTAGACTCTTTTAAGTTTTTAGTTCACAATAATGATTGTGATGCATTTGCTCTTTGTGAAACTTGGCTCTCTTCAGATATTGATCTTCCTTTTTATGATTTTAACATTATTCGACTGGATCGTGAGGATTCGCGTGGAGGAGGGGTACTTTTGGGGATCAAAAAGTGCCATTCTTTCTATAGAGTGAATCTTCCACAATGTACAGGTATTGAAGTTGTCGCATGTCAGGCTATTATTAAAGGTAAGAGCCTTTGTATTGCTTCTGTTTATATTCCTCCTAGAGCCGTTGTTAATCGAAAACAACTTTCAGATATATGTTCAGTACTTCCTGCTCCACGGTTGATTATGGGAGATTTTAATTCCCACGGTACAGGCTGGGGGGAACTGTATGATGACAACCGTTCTACTTTTATATATGACCTCTGTGATAACTTCAATATGACAATTCTTAACAATGGAGAAGTAACACGTTTGGCTGGACCATCTTCGAATGGAAGTAAATTAGACCTCACACTTTGCTCTAACTCATTATCGTTGGATTGCACGTGGAATGTGATCCAGGATCCCCACGGTAGTGATCACTTGCCGATCAAAATTTCGATTGCCAGTGGGTTCAATCCGTCGGAATCCGTTAACGTCGCGTACGACCTCACCCGTAATATCGATTGGACAACGTTCAAGACCGCGATAGAGGAAGCCGTGTCGTCGGTAGAAGGGCTTCCACCGTTGGAGGAATATAGCTTCCTCTCCAATCTGATCTTGGACAGCGCGCTTCGAGCTCAAACTCGGCCGGTTCCTGGAACGTCTTTGCGTAGGAAACCTCCTTCCCCTTGGTGGGACCACCAATGCACTGAGGTTTATCGTAAAAAGTCCGACGCGTTTAAGCTTTTCCGGAAACGTGGAACACCCGTGTATTTCGAAGCGTACTCGGCTCTTGAACGCGAACTCAAGAGCCTCATCAAAGCCAAGAAACGCGGATACTGGCGGCAATTCGTGGACGGATTATCGCGCGAAACGTCGATGAATACGCTTTGGAACGCGGCGCGAAGGATGCGTAACCGGTCTTCGAACAACGAGAGCGAGGAGTACTCAGATCGTTGGATTCTCAAGTTCGCGCGAAAAGTATGTCCTGATTCCGTGCCGGCACAGATGATTCCTCGCGAAACGACGAATTCTGTAGACGAGATCAGCCAGCCTTTTTCAATGCTGGAGCTCTCACTCGCGCTCCTTTCGTGTGGCAATTCGGCTCCGGGGGCTGATAGAATCAAGTTCAACTTGTTGAAGAACCTCCCAGACGTCGCTAAGAGGCGCATGTTGAACTTGTTTTGTCAGTTCCTGGAGCTCAATATTGTTCCGGATGATTGGAGGCAAGTGAGAGTTATAGCCATTAGAAAGCCTGGAAAACCCGCTTCAGATCATAACTCGTATCGTCCCATCGCGATGTTATCGTGCATTCGAAAATTGTTGGAGAAAATGATCCTTTTTCGCTTGGACAAATGGGTTGAGACGAACCACCTACTCTCAGATACTCAATTTGGATTCCGTAGGGGCAAGGGAACGAACGACTGTCTCGCGTTGCTTTCCACAGAAATTCAGTTGGCTTTTGCTAAAAAAGAGCAAATGGCTTCTGTATTCTTGGATATCAAGGGGGCTTTTGATTCAGTATCCGTTGAAGTCCTTTCAGACAAACTCCACGCTTGTGGCCTTTCTCCATTAATAAATAACTTTTTGTACAATTTGCTGTCAGAGAAACATATGAGCTTTTCTCATGGAAACTCTACAGCTTCTCGATTTAGTTACATGGGTCTCCCCCAGGGCTCATGTTTAAGCCCCCTTTTGTATAATTTCTACGTCAGAGAAATTGACAATTGTCTAAGTGACAACTGCACGTTGAGACAACTTGCAGATGACGGCGTAGTGTCTATGACAGGGCCCAAAGGGGTCGACCTGCAAGGACCCTTACAGGATACCTTAGACAATTTGTCTACTTGGGCTATTCAGCTAGGTATCGAATTCTCCACGGAGAAAACTGAGTTGGTCGTTTTTTCTAGGAAGCATAGCCCAGCACAACCGAAGCTTCAACTTTTGGGTAAACCGATCACTCATTCCATGTCTTTTAAATATCTCGGGGTCTGGTTCGATTCAAAATGCACCTGGAGATCCCACATTGAGTATCTGAGACGAAAATGCCAACAAAGGATCAATTTTCTCCGAACAATTACCGGAACGTGGTGGGGAGCCCATCCGCAAGATCTTCTAACGTTGTACCGGACAACGATTTTATCGGTTTTAGAATACGGTAGTTTTTGTTTCCAGTCGGCGGCTAAAACTCACATCATCAAACTGGAACGTATCCAGTATCGTTGTCTTCGTATCGCGTTAGGATGCATGCACTCGACTCATACGATGAGTCTAGAAGTGTTGGCGGGCATGTTGCCACTATCGGATCGGTTCTCGGAATTGTCCCTCAGGCTCCTCACCCGTTGCGAAGTTATGAACCCACTGGTAATCGAAAACTTTGAAAAGCTTCTTGAGCTGAACCCTCAAACTCGTTTTATGTCATTGTACTACGTGTACATAACACAGGATGTCAGCCCTTCACAGCATAATCCTCATCGTGTACGCTTCTCCGACTTCGGCAATTCAGTTAGTTTTGATTTATCTATGACGCGGGAGATTCGTGGGATCCCAGAACATCATCGTTCCATGATTGTTCCGTCAATTTACGCTGCAAAGTTTGGCCAAGTTAATTCCGCAAGATCGTTCTTCACAGATGGATCACTAATAGAGTCGTCCGCTGGTTTTGGTATTTTTAACGAATTTCATAGCGCCTCTCGAATGCTTCAAGCTCCTTGTTCCGTATATGTTGCTGAGCTGGCGGCAATACATTATACGCTAGAAACGATCGCCTCACTTGCACCAGATCATTATTTTATTTTTACGGATAGTCTCAGTTCTGTCGAGGCTATTCGCTCTATGAGGCCGGTAAAGCACTCTTCGTATTTTCTCATGAAAATACGAGAGCTTTTAAGTGCTTTATCTTTAAGATCTTTTGTCATCACCTTTGCATGGGTCCCATCTCATTGCTCGATTCCGGGCAATGAGATGGCTGACTCACTTGCTAAGGTGGGCGCTATGGAAGGCGATATTTACGATCGACAAATCGCCTACGATGAATTTTTCTTCATTTATCGTCAACAGTCACTCGTCAGCTGGCAGAATAAGTGGAGTGAAGGGAGTTTGGGACGATGGCTATATTCGATCATCCCTAAGGTGTCGAAGAGTTCTTGGTTCAAGGGGTTGGATGTGGGTCGAGACTTCATTCGTATGATGTCTCGCCTCATGTCCAATCACTATTCGTTAAACGCTCACTTGTTCCGTGTTGGGCTGAAGGACAGCAATCTCTGTGAATGTGGACAAGGTTACCAGGACGCAGATCACATTATTTGGTCTTGTGCTGAGCATCGCGGAGTCAGATCTGAACTGTACGATTCCCTTCGGGCTCGAGGTAGACAACCTAATGTTCCAGTTCGGGATATTTTGGCTAGACGCGATCTGGAGTTTATGAAACTCATATATGTTTACTTTAAGAATATTAACATTAGATTGTAAGTTTTATTAACCTTGTGTTTAGTTTGTATTTTGTACGTGTGGGTTTTTTATGTTTGTTTTCAAGATGAATAGAAATTAGTTCATGTTTTAGGATTAATTAAATATTTGTATCGTAAACCACATTTCAAACCTCCCTCTCCCTTTTCCCATCCAAAAAAAAATTGTAAATCCCCACTAACCTCGAGACAACCGCGAGTATCCGGTTCAGCTCCTTTAACTTTAAATATAAGAAATCAATAATGTATAACAAAAATGATAACTCGGCTCTGTAAAGTTTATTCGATTGAGCCTGTACAAATAAAGTAATTAATAAAAAAAAAAAAACTTCTATACACACACTATAATCAACTTTCAACTTGTAGCTGCAAAACAAAGCTAACAAAGTGAATATATTACTCATTTGATGGCTTCTAAACAACCAACCACTCTTGTTGAATAACATAAACATCATAAGAGCTTTTTCAACAACTAAACAACCTGTACTCAGCTTATAAACTGTGTTAGAGCAACTTCGGAAGCATTTTCACAGTCAACTAGGTTTATTTTTAGACGTGTGCAGTTTTACAGCTCTTACTCTGCTCTTTTATAACTAGTCGAGAAAAGTGATTCGTGTGCACTATTATAAAGCCTCTACTCAGTGATTTTGTTGTAGAAGGGAATGTTGATTTGTTTACATAAGTTCAAAGTGTTGGCGTAGCACAGTTGGTAGTGTCAAGGTTTGCCAATTAGGTCGTCTCGAGTTCGATTCCAGGTTCCGGTGCAGGGTAAATAATTTGGTGATGATTTGTAACTGATTTCGATTAATTTGATTCACAGCAAAATAAACTCAATAAATTCCTTCATAAATAAGCGTAAACAGTATTTAACCTGGCTTCAAGAGAAAGCTGTGTAGTTGATTATTGGATAACCGGGAAAAGGTTGAATAAGCGCCATTCAAGTTCACACACAACTAAACAGCAGAATAACAGCTGTATAGAAGCGTTAATGGATATGCAATAAGAGCTTCTCCCGACCGTTCCAACAGCCATAAGTAGCTGACTAAGTTCGCCAGATTTGCTTGTATAGAGGTTGAGTAAAGGTTTCCTCATATCGTATAACGTTTGAATACAGCTTGAGGCTGTATAAATGAAATGAGTAAAGCGTTTACATTGTGAAAATTGTTAGTTGGGTACTGCCATAAAATGAAACCACTGGAAGTGACTCCCGTTCTTAAGGAGGAAGCTTTTTGGATAGCAGAAGATAACGTGTTTATTGTGTTGTACCTTTTGACTTTAGTTTTAATATGCATTGTAAAGTGACCAAGAATCCTCGGCTCTGTGAAGTTTATTCGGTTGAGCCTTATCAAATAAATTAATAAACAACAATAAGTTCGAACGATGGGTCGGATCAGCTTATCAACTCACAGATTAATTCTGCACAAGTGGTTTTCCGAAAAGTTGTCGTTTCGAGATTTGGCAAAAAGCGTGAAGTGCAGTAAATCTACTTCACACCAATTGTTAAGAAGTTTGGAGAAACGTGTTCTCTTGAAGATTTACCGAAATATGGACGCAAAAAGGGGGCATCGGACCAAAAAAGGAGCTGGCAGCAGTACGCCTTTTGAAACCGCATAAACCGCGAAACTGCGCAGAATATCAAAAAACGTAACAATATCACAACCTACAAGAAGCAAAAACCACCCAAAAGGACGGAATCACAGAAAGCTTCTTCGAAAATACGGTCATGGTACTTGTATGACGTTCTCCTTCAAAAGCCGAACCGGTGCATTTTGATGGACAACAGACGTACGTCAAATCAGCCAGCGCCGGAGGTATAGTGGTAAGCGTGACTGCTTTCTAATACCCCAATGGGTCTGGGTTCAATCCCAGCCGAGGTCGGTGGGATTTTTTTGAGGCATAAAAATCTCTGGTCACGTCTTCCTTCGGAAGGGAAGTAAAGCCGTTGGTCCCGGCCCATGTGTGTTGAATGGATGCGATATCCTACTCGGCAGGTGTGGAAGCTGCCTTCCTGCACATTCGATTGCCGTCAATGGATGGCAATCGATGTCCGTCGGTGATTGGCACTAGATTGCGGAACAGAGACCGACGTTAAATAAAGGAATGATGAAGACGTACGTCAAATTGGATACCAGTATACTTTCCGGCCGCATCGGACAGATGATTGGAGATGCTCAAGAAAGAAAAAGTCATTTTTTCGAAAATTCCAATATCCCCCAAACTGCCCTGTGCTCCGTCCTATCGAAAAATACTGGGCAATAATTAAACGGCATCTTAAGAAAAATGGAAGGGAAGCAAGCTCTGTTGACTGCTTCAAAAAAATTTGGTCTGCAGCACAACGAAAAGTTAAGAAAAAAGTTGCGCAAAATCTAATGGGCGGTATCAAGAGAAAAGTCTGAGCTGTGAGAAGTAAACATTCAAACTGACGTGAAATAGGTCATATGTATATTGATTTTCATTTTTATAAAGTAAACTTATGAATTTGTTCGAAAATAAATATTTTTCTTTGATAAACAGGTGTCTACTTTCATTAAGGTGATACGGCACGTCATCCACAATGGCTGTCCCTACAATCATTAAATAAACGTGTTTTGGTATGCGTACGAAAGACATCTTCCTACAAAACAGTAAATTACTAATTACATACCTTAAAAAATGGTTCTGAATTGTATGAATAAGATCTGGATACATATTTTGATACTTTTCCACCAAAATATTGCCAATTCCTTCACGCATTGGTAATATTTGCATTAAAATGTACGATCAGTCGATTTTGTTCTGCTCAGAGCATCAAATTTCAATAACTGTTTTCACTAGCTTTCTCTTCTCAGAACCACACTAAAAACAATTACGACACGTGCTTCTACAAGCACTTTGAAGTTGATTCACTTTTAAAGACGATATTTACTTAAATCCAGAACAACATGTGAAAAGGGTATACAAGCTTTTTGTAAACAAACTTTCTTATGCCCTTTTCTTGCCACCCATATGACATCAACGCAAACCTTTTACATCACCGGGTAGGGAACACTTTCCGATGATATTGCTGGTTTGCGTGGGCGACCCTCGGTTGGTGAGAAAAGGGCCTACAAAGGTTTGTTTACAAAAAGCTTGTATGCCCTTTTTACATGTTGTTCTGGAAATAATATCATTTGCATCGTTAAAAACGCGAGCTGCGAATAATTTTGCAAGCTGAAACTGTTTTTTTTTACCTTTTTTCTACACACCGCATTGCGAAGGTGTGTGTACTAATCATCTATCATTGTATCCAGTGTTGTCGATTTAATTGAATCAAATTGTGTATACACAATGCTTTTATTGCTTTTTAAGGTGCTTAAAATGTGTTCAATTTAGAAACCATCACTAATAAATGTTTAAAACAATTTCTTATTTTGTTTCTCAAGACAAAAAATGAAAGTAAATAAATCTAGAAATCTTCTATAGAAAACATATGTGTTGTTCTGGGTGCACTGCTCGAAGCAATCAGCTGATATGCAAAAGGCGGCAAAAGGATGATTCTTAAACAAAAACATACACGATAAGAAAAAAATATCCAACGGCCAGTTCATTTTTGCATACTTTTGACTTTGAGTACAATCATATACATCTACTTTTGGGTACAACTAACTATTTTTGGGTAGAAAAGAATTGTCAATTCCATACTAATTTAACACAAGTAAATGAAAACTCTTCGACCCACATTACCTACTTTTGGCTTCCTGCAATATAGTGCCGAGATTTGTGAAAATGAGTCACTTTGGGAGTACCTGGAGGTTTGAGCTCTGGAATCACTTTTGGACAGGTCGTATGTAACAAAAGTGTACAAAGTGTGATGTTGAATCAATTAACTACTATGATGACTTGACATGTTGGTCTTGATGGCTAGGCGCATAATTATTTTCTTTATAGAAAGGGGTGTCCTGGGAAGTGGTAATATTGGCAAATTGAATAGAAATGTAGTGATAGTCTCAATATTGGATGATAAAGAGATATCTTCATCGCTTTAAAAATCACGAAAGTTGAAATTAACAGTAATATGGACATAACTTATTCTTTACGTTTCTAATTTTTTTTAATTAACATTTACACATTCGACCTGATAAGAACGAACTCTAGTAGCTATGTTTACGGTAGTTGCGGTAGTGCATGATGTACACTCACACCACTACAGCATCAATGATAATCAATTCACTGACACATAGAAAGGAGAGTAAAAAAAAAAGCGTGACGTATCGTATCACCTTAATGTTCAGTCCTTACCAGCTGGGTGAAAGCCTAACGGTCTATCACGGGCCGCCATAGAAAAGCTATGAAAATTATTGTGATCGTGTTAGCTCTTTGCTAAAATTGTAGCCGCTTTGCCACAGTATGCCATCAAGTATGCCCATCTTCTTATGAATTTTCAAAGTATGTGATGTCCAGAAAAATCGAAAAACTTCATCTAAAATTTACCATAAAGATTGATCACCTTGATTTTTTTTAATTTTTTCGTTCATATTATCATAACTGTGGTCAAAGCTACACAAAATTCTGGAACCCATCGACCCTAACCTATCCGAAAATATAAAAATCCATTTGTATGGATGCACAAGTGCTGGTGAGCCTTTCGTTCACAAAAGTCGTTATTAGCAACAGATGTTAACAGTGTTAAAGTAGTGCTGTCACTGAGTTTTTAGATGTGCGCGCCTTATCCACCTCAAATCCACGTTCTCTCTTTCAGATTATTATAATATTGGAATGTATGAATAACTGTAACGATTAGCCGAGGGTTCGGTTATCCGGGGCTCGATTATGCGAAGCCATAAATTTGTTTTTGTAGTATTGGATTTAAATAAGTGAAAACAAGAAGCATAGGGTAAATGCAACAACCATTGATGCATTTTAACCAATTTGAGCCAATTTGTGCTTGGTGGAGATAAACAAAGTGATATAGAAAAGCAAGATGCCGAAGGCATCCTGAGGTGACCATACCATACCATCCTGAGCCGTGAGGGACCATACCAAGTGACTCACTGAATAGTTCCAAATGTTATTAGAATTGTTGCATAGTTGAAGATTTTCAGCACAAAACTTGATCAACCAAAAGCCTAGAAAACAAAGATGTCTAATGTCTGATCTGATGGTCTTTGGAATATTTTCGGAGTCATCATGCATCATGAGAGAAATTCCGAGAGGTGTGATTTGAATTGATGAACAATTAGAGGTTTTCTAGGTTTTCAAGCTTACTACAGACTATCACTTGGTATTATTTTAAATAATTTTTGGGCAACCTTGAATCTTCAAAAAAAATCTTGATTATATGATTTAAATGTTTGGGTAGTTCAAGATCTTCAGAATTATACCTAATCATGCTGAAGTCAAAAATAAATATCTTAAGGTTATTTTGGAGATCTATGATCACCTGGAGATCTTTGCAATAATTTCCAAGCAGCCTAGTATGATGAGAGAATATGTGGGAGATGTGATTTGAGTTGATGTGCAGAATGTGATAAGAATGATACCTGATCAAGCTGAAGTCTAAACCAAATATCCTGAGGAGTTTTTTGTAGATCTATGATGATCGCCTGTTGAAGAAACGACTTCTTGACGATTTTATTCAACTGCATGCTTAATAAAACTTGTGTTATTTTAAATAATAACAGATGTAAGGCTTTGTTCACACAAAACTGGAGAATTTATTCAACCACAACACATTGAACTACTTGGTATTGTATAAGGTATATGTCGCGAAGCTTTTATTCGACTGATATGAGTTATAACAGAGCTTGTTCATTAACATTTTTCATTATTCAGCATTTATTAGACCTCACTGCTTCCACTTAAAATAGTGATGCTGTGTATACGCTTGATTATCATTCGAAATAACGTTTAATTAGACATTATTACACGTTTATCAAACGATTATTCAACTGTACAATTTCTGACACAGAATTAGAAAAATCATTGCATTCATATACATTAGGATGGGTCATCATGATCATTTTTTTAGAACAATGTTTTTTTGTTTCCGTTTGGGGTCCCAAAAAACTATGCAAAACTTGGGGACGATTGGTTGTAACCCGGCTCTCGACATTGTGTTTGAAATGTGTATGGAAATTAGTATGGGAAAACCTACTTTTTTGCATCTTTATTACTAGGGACCACAAACCACGCATCTAAATACGTTTAAGTGTAGCTCATGAGGTACCTAACAACTTTGCCAAAGGATGTATTGTTTTAGAATGCCCCTAATAAAAGTTATAGCTGTTCTAAGATCACTGTTTCAAATTAAATGCCAAAAATCCCTTTTTCTGCCTACACTGCCGGTGTACCAATAAAAGTCAAACTCCAAACTGAAATAATTGCGAAGTTGATTATTTTATCAGTTTGGAATGTTCAGATGAAATATTCAAAAACAATAGATCTATCTCATATGCGTAGTCGGAGAGGGGGGGGGTGTCACTCATATCAATAGAAATAAAGTTTCAAACTAAAATAACTTCGGAGTTTCTTATCTTATCGATTTGGTATGTTCATATGAATTATTCAAAAACAATTTTTCAATCTCATAGGAATATTGAGAGATTAGAGGGGGGGGGGCAACTATACCCCGCCCCCTTCACTCATATAAATGGAAGTGAAGCTTCAAACTGCAATAACTTCGGTGTTTTTGATTTTGTCAAGTTGGTATGTTCAGATGCTTTCAAAATCATGTGCTACATTTAATAGGCGTAGTTAGAGATTGGGGGCTTACTGTATCCTTTCCGCCCCTCACTTATATCAATGAAAGTAAACATAAAGACTAAAATAACTTTGGAGTTTCCCATCTCTCGAGTTATTTTGATGGGTTATTCAACAACATTTGCTCAATCTCATAAGAGCAGTTTGAAAGCGAGTACCCCCATTCCCTTCCCTACTCTTTTGGTGCAGTATACAGTGTCAGATATATTCACACAAATGTCATTGGATTGTAATGATTATATTTCATTTTATTATATTCTACGATTTCTCAAGGTACTCTTTTCGATGCTGTTCCATCCCCTGAAGCAAATATTGCTGTTGAACTAGGTCTCGGAGCAACTTGTTGTATCGCATTGAAATAATGCCGGTTTTTGCATGAAGCTGGTCGAAATGTCGAAATTTCGAAAATCCCTCCCCATGGACATGGAGGTTGACGGTACTGAAGCAAAGGGTTATGTTTAATTTCTTTATATTTGCAACGATGATGATTTCCTATAGTGACACATATCACCTTCTTAATGCTTCAGTATACCTCAAACGATTAATTCTTGGTTGTTAATAGAACTTCCTTGATGAAATCGGCTGCTTCATGCAGACTGAGCAATTCTGATTATAGTATCAGATTTGTTCTGTATACCGAGGAACTGGGAGGGCTTATTAGAAACTTCTCACCAATTAAGTAATGATTTTCTAGTAAATTTTGCATTTAATTATATTAATACTTTATTTTTAGCATTCGATACAAAAGTGCTCGTTTTTGCGTAAAATAATCAATATTTATTTTGTAATTACGTTTAAAAGTTTTTTTTTTTGTGATCTGAAAATTTTCCCAGTTTGGTTAGAAGTTTCGAAGCTAACGCATGTCCGCAGGCCTAATAGAAAGATAGGCAGAAAAAGTGATTTTCGGAGTTTTAATCGTTAGGTGTTGTAGTGGAGATTTGTGTTGTTGGATGCGGGAGGAGATTGGAGGGCGGGTGTTTGACGCATAGAGCCTGTCAATTTCGCTTTCAGAGTGTCGCAGTCAGCGGTTTTATGATTCGTGAGCGCTCGCGATTCGTAGAACCGTTGATTGTGACTGCAAGTGGATTTGGCAGGTTTTGTGAGTCGGAAGCTTGCTTTTTGGCCTATTCTTGTGTCTAACATGTGCAGAGTATCATTATAGGGTCTAATGGTTTTGAGATTCCTGGTTGCATGAAATATATTTGTGAGAATATCTTTTTGAGATTTTAGTAGTCACGTTTTGTTTGTAGTTTATATTTTATTTCTTTCATGTAATTATCGTAAATAATAGTTATTCAATAATAGATAGTTCATCCATATATTCGGACTTTGACGCGAAGCGCTGTGGATTATGAGATGCTTGAAGACCCTGGAGGGATCGATTTTGCTTACTGAGCAGAAAATCATGGATTTAATTTCAAGTTCTTCCACAGCACAATAAATCGCCACCATCATTTGTATATTTGATATTGAACATTAACCTTGGAAACTATTTGCATATCAAGCGAAAACGTAGTCCTGTATTTTTCGCGAAGCGTTATGGTTCTGAGATGCTCGATGACCCTGGAGGGATCGTTTTTGCTTACTGAGCAGAAAATCATGGGCTTAATCCCAAGCTCTCCGTCATGACTCTTAAAATTCATGATCACTAAACAAAATGAATATGTTCTTTCGATAGCCGGCTATCGATAGATTAAATAAACAACAAATAAACAATACATACTTTTGGTTGCATCGCCAACTTGAGGTGAATCCTAATCGAATACCCTACCCAACCCTCCAACTCCGTAGCACTTATGAGGGTGTCGCTAAGTCGGTGGCCTCTCGTTAAGTAAGTACTACATCAACATTTCCTTCCCTATCCCTAGTTATGGTAAAGATGGGCGTGGCCGGGAATAGCGACAGTCATGCTTCTGTTACTCTTGTTTAGATTGGAACCAATGTTTACTCCCCAGCATTATTCCTGAAAGTAGTCTAACTGAGAATTTCAGAAGAGACGTGAGTGTCGCTAGTATCCAATCTACGAAGTATATCATAACAACGCTAACGCTAACGCTAAGCTGGTCGAAATTTCGAAAAGGAATCAGCACTGTTAGACAACAAGCGAAATCTGACTGTACCTGTGTCTGAGACGAAACTGGTGAAGACAGTTTCCGTTTTCTACTATTTTTTGTTTTTGACGTTCGACTACGTCTGTGTTTTCTATATGTATTTGGCCCGAATGGCAGTTTAATATTTCAAATAAAAGCTTTATATAGAAACAATACAACATCTCCTCACTAACAAATGAACGGACAAGTAGATATTAAATATTTACATTACAACAATTTTCGTTTTAAAACTTCTTATAGAGTACCCCCCCCCCCCCCCAATTTCAAACTACGCTTATGAGAATGAGGAAATATGTTTGGCAAAGTTCTTAGGCACTTTCTGGACTTAGTTGCACGGTTCATGCAGAATTGTGGTCTGTAGAGATAAAAATGCAAAAAAGTAGATTTTCCCATACTAATTTCCATACAAATTTCAAACGCAATGTGGAATGCCGAGTTACAACCAATCGTCCCCAAATTTTGCACAGTTGTTTGGGATTCCAAATGAAATAAAATAAAGGTTGTTTCTCGATTGGTGAGGTAAAGTTTGCGTTTTCCCATATAACTATAACCCACTCTAATATACATGTTCGTTGCATGGGATTCGAACCATGTTCCTTCCGATCACCGGCTGCTTGCCTTGTCATCTATCCTAGAACTCATCATATGGGCAGCTCAATAATCAATAAAAGCTTGGTTGTAAGCAAATACCTATCACCACACCCGATCGCAACTCTAGCTAATTCAAGGCCCTATAGGAATGATTAGTTCATTCATCGTTGTGACCTTTTTCCCTCTGCAATTCCAAGGAAAGGATGCTCGGTAGATTACGATGATTACTATTTTAATTAATTAGGCGCAGAACACAAATAAAAAAAGATTAAGTTTGGGATTGAACTCACGACCTTCTACTTTGAAAGCGGAAACGGTAACCACTACTCTACTGATTTCGTCTTGTCGTTAGACTGAACCAGAGTTGTGGGATAATGAATCTAATACGTTGTTTATAAAGAATGTACAAGGCATGCGATTAAAACATGGACGCATAGTGGTATAAGAGCTATTATGCTGACTGTATCCACCTTTATTCAGCAATATTGTAAAGCAATGCAATGAAATCTAATAATGGAGCTAGAAAACATATACATATTTTTAAATCAATTGAAAACAGTCGAATTAAAGCGTCATTGTATGTGCAAATTACACTTATTCAGTTATTAGATCAAACTTGTGGCGTTTAATTAGGAAGACAGTTAACGTTTATACAGCTTTTAATAAGAAAATTATCCATCTCAATGTACTTTTTTCAGCACGTAACTCGACAACCCGTTTAATTCAGAATTGTACATTGTAATACAACATTTATTCAATATACCTAGATATGCTCTCCCCATAATCTAGATATTAACCAAATTTTATCAAAATTGGGTACAGCTGTGGGGAGCAGGGGGATGTTTAGTTACCCACTCTAGTGATCATGGATCCACTCAACGATGTGGGTGGCTTCAAAGCATCAGATGAGCGCATGGAGTATTCATAGATCCACTCAAAATTGTGGGTGGCTTCAGCCATTGTTGGTGGCAAAAATCAGATCAAAAGTTTTTTTTTCCTTGATTTTTTTTCCGTCGGCCTTGTTTTCCGTGCTGAGCACCATTGCTACCGACGTCAGGGAGGCAGCTCCTACACCTGGACCCTACCTATCGACCCATCAACTATGAACCGGGGACTAACGGCCTTACTTCCCTTCCGAAGGAAGGCGTGATCAGAGATGTTATGCCTCATAACATCCCGGCGGCGCTGACTGGGATTGAACTCAGCAATCACGCTTACCACTACACCACCGAGGGTTTCTTCCATACTCCACTGTCGTATATCAAATGTAACTCAATTGACAGTGACGATGAGTTTCGAATAAGAAAGAGGCTGTTCAAATTATGACCCTGTGAGAATTCGTTTTCACAGAATTGATTGAATGGTTGTATTGGTCCATCTTCAATTGAATGATATGAAAATTAACAGCACTGCTCACAACTTTTCCATATTATCCATACTCACACAGTCTACAATGGAGACAATCTCGCACATTTGCGATTCTTGATCCGATTCTGACGGACTGCAACCATGAACAGCCGGATGCAGCTCCACAGCTTCCGAGGAAACCCACGCTGGGCGCGGGATTTCCGTATCTTGCGTGTGCGTCTTGTGGCAGCAGATCTTACACCAGTCCTGCGGAACTTGGCCCAACGCTCGATAATACATGCGGTGCCTTTTGATGATTCCGTTTTTTTTTCTGACCCGCCACTCGATTACACATGCGGTGCCTTTAGTTAATTCCACTGATTTTGCCACAAATCGTCGATTGAAGTGATTGTTTACAAAATCAGATACGTCGATTTGAATAGTTACGCTTGAATTATAGAATTACATCGTTACTTGGAAATGTTGATTTCGTTGAAGAGAAAATTTATTCTAGTGAGAACCTTGAGGTTCGACCGTATAATATGAAAGTTTCTGGTGCGGCAAAAGAACAATGTTGTATACGTTTGATAGATTTGATAGATTTATGTTAAAAATATTATTTTTCCTCTTATAAAGGTTATTAAATTATGACCTGAAAGCGGCACCACATTGCACAACGCCATCGAATTCCGATTAAATCTGACAAATATGACAGTTCTTTTTTTCCCTCTTTCATTGCTGTTCTCAAAGGCTAATTTATTCATGCACTGTGGCACAGTGACATTATCAGCCATAGGCTAAGTGAGACATACTGACATAGTCATGACCCGCGTGGCCATTCCGAGATATGCGTTAGCTGCCATCTCCATGCCATTATGCTGCGGAAGGTGGGTAACAAAGCAAATCATCATCATTCAATTCAACGCAGCTAAAAGAGGAGACGAGGTGCATCCCGGCGTGCGTGTATCATTATAATTTCATTAAATAATTAAAATTGATTATTTTCAAAAGCAATAACAATTATCATTGCTTTTAAATTTCAATTTTCGACATGTTGCACAGGCCGGAGCGGGAACGTGATCCAGCGTTTAAACGATGTGCAGACTAATTAAAATTCGCCTCGAAGATTCGCACCTGTGTGCGTGGGTAAGTATCGGATTAATTGCCGAAACGGTCTTCAGTAGTTCGAAAATCCCATCGTTCGTTGTCACTTAGATCTTCATCCGGTTGAGCACAGTGACACAATTTTCTTCGATTAAATCGCTGCTCCGCTCCCGAATGAGGCAATGTAGGTTTTAATCAATCAGACAAGTTTCGATACCGTGAAATACGTCTTCATTTCATCGTCTCGGTGAACATACAATACGGGACGGCAGCGCACACTGGAGAATTGGATTGAAAGCTGTCTTCATTTTCGTTATCTCTGTCGCACTGGGACGCATATGTTTGCTTTTCCGTCTGGGGATGATCAGTTTGTTTGGCTTTTCAATGGGCTTTAATGTTAACTAGTTCTTCTTTCATCTTCTTTGGCCATTACGTCACCACCAGAACTATCAACCTAGTGTCCTATGAGTACTTCTACAGTTGTAAAACGTATACCATTTTTGCATTCATATATTGTGTGACATGCCCAATGTTATTCTATGTCCAGCCAGGAAAGTTGAACAATTTCCAGACTGGGAATCGAACCCACTGTCATGGTCTAGCTTCGCCTGTAGTTAATATAGGCCCATGTAACTGTTAGTGCAGCGAAATTGATCAACTAGAAATTGTTTGGACACATAGTGCAAGGAACAACCTGAACACCCCTCCCATGGCACCAGCATAATCGTATTGTGCATGCAGAGCGAAAAAGAGACCGGGAGAGAGAGAGAGAGAGAGAGAGAGAGAGAGAGGATTCGATTCCGTCACATGTGGGATTCGGTTCAAATCTAATCAAACACAATCCGTGCTTCACGTTTCAGAAGGAATCCACGTATGATAAGGAGGGACTTTGACGAGAATGAAAAGGCTCAGGCGGAAGATGAAGGAGAGGAAGAGCGAAGCACGGGACAAGTTTTCGATATCTACTAAAGAAGATGAACAACTCGGAGAATTAGGGAGCCGAATTGATTCAGGAGAGTAGGTATTCAATCAATCTGCTTCTGATCTTTGTGCTGCTGCTGGATGCTACTGTTGCTGATGGTCGTAGAATTGAAAGATTCTCATCCTTTGAAGAAGTGCAGAATAGTTGATACTGTTTGACAACATTTAAGGATCGACAGAATTCGATATGCTGGCAGCTTATTCTACATGGCTTGTCAAAATTATAATATATTTCAAATGAGATGCTGCTTTTCTGTATTACATCGATTAGTAAATAAAATCAATATTTCATTGAAAAAATTTCCGTTTATGAGTGAACTGCAGCTACGAAAGTTACGAAAGTGCAGTGATGACACTCAGAAAAGTTGCTTCAAACTATGAGTTGGTTCGACAAAAGTTTAGTTCACAATAGTCCTTGTATGTAAGGAGTTGCCTCTTTCTCGTCCGTCATCCGAAAGCATCATGGTTTATTCGTTATATTTCTTCCACGAAGCCATTACCATCCCCATTTCAACACTGAAGAAGAAACCTTAAAATAAAGTTTTCCGGCAAAGCAAAGGAATCTCACCCAAAGTCGTTTCAATTTTATTGCTGAACTTTCACCGACCATGATGCAGGCAGCAGTGATAGACTGTTAACTGTAGGCTGGACTCTCGAGTGAAACTGAACAGACGGAGAGAGTATGAGATATCCGGAAAAAAAAATACATGTGGAGTAATGTGCTTTAAGATGGTTCCACACAAAAAATAAACTTGAGGAAGTTCAGATTAATTCAGATAAAGGCGATATCTGCGTGGTTTCTTCAAATTATGGGTTATATTTTATGACTTTATTTTCATTCGAATAATTGCCATTCGGTAACCAATGAATTTTTCAGGTCTGATTTTGAGGAGAAAATTGCCAATGTCTTCTTCTTCATCTTATTCGCATTTCAAGCTTATTGTATATCGCATATTGCTTATTCCGTGCACTCAATTTAGTGTTCTAGATTTACGTTGTTAATTGAGAGCTTTAGCCTGTTCCATTTTTGCATTAGTATAATTGTGTGGCAAGTACAATGTTACTCTATGTCCAGGAAAGTCGAGAAATTTTCCAAACCGAGAAATTCCTAAGCCGAACTGGGAATCAAACCCCTCCCCCCCCCCTCCAGCATGGTTTTGCAAGGAGCTGTGCCTTTACCGATTGAACTAAGGGAGGCCCCAATAGCTGAGAGTCATTTGTCTCCAATTTCTGATCATTTGATTGAATGTAGGGGAAAAGTTTGCTTCGTCAATACCTTAACCTATTATCGTCAGGGGGTAAACAACGTCCTTGATAGCTCAATTGTGTTTCAGAGCAACTGTTGGCCAAACTTGAGTGCTCTAGGACTTTGTTTACCCCCTGACGATAATAGGTTAAGGCATTGCCGAAGCCAACATTTCCCCTACCTGAATGAAAAAACAAATGTGCATTTATCCACCTATGTATGCACAGTGGGGAGAAATGAAACCAAAAACCCACTTTATTAGATGAATTTTAATTCTGAAAAATATGCTCAATTCTTATTAATAAATAATAATCAGATTTGATTGTTGTATTATATTCAAGCCAAATTCAGACCACTTCTTCACCAGGTGTAAAGGGCGAACACGAAATTATTGCAACACCGTTAAATGTCATGCCAATTTTCTTATAATGTTTAGAATCAAACCAAAATTTTAGGGTAGTTTTATTCATATATTTACTTCAAAAATCAAAAGAAAAGTTAATCGATGGAGCCTTGAGTGTAAAATTGAACGCATTTTCGCTTGATGCCCTCCATCAAAGTCTTTACAGTGTCATCCGGTACCAGTTTCTCAGTTTTTTTTATCCATTTTCTTAACATGTCCTTCTCGTCTTTGTCTGTCTTCTTGCTCTTCCGCTTCATTATTGCCCAGTACTGCTCCACCGGGCGCAGCTCCGGACAGTTTGGCGGATTCATGTCCTTTGGAACATATTGGACAGAATTGGCCTCATTCCACTCCAGGACACTTTTAGAATAGTGGCATGATGCCAAAGCTGGCCAAAATAGCGGAGCTTCGTCGTGCTGCTGCAAGAACGGCAAAAGGCGCTTCTCGAGGCACTCAGATTTGTAGATCTCGCCATTTACTGTGCCCTTTGTCACGAAAGGCTCACTCCTCAGTCCGCAAGAGCAGATGGCCTGCCAAATGAGATATTTGGAGGCGAACTTCGACATTTTCTTCTTCTTAAATGTGTCGTCCACATCGAACTTGCTCTTGCCGGTGAATAACTCCAACCCCGGAATTTGCTTAAAATCGGCTTTTATATACGTTTCGTCGTCCATCACACAGCAGCCATATTTTGTCAGCATCTTCTCGTAGAGCTTCCGTGCCCGAGTTTAGCCGTCGATTGTTGCCGCTCATCGCGGTTTGGGAAGTTCTGTACCTTGTATATATGTAGTCCAGCTCTCTTCTTTGCATTCTGAACGTAGCTCTGCGACATGCCGATCTTTTTAGCCAAATCACGGCTTGAGACGTTGGGATATGCTTTAATCATCCGCTTCACCTTTCCCTCCGTCTTTTTGTTCTCCGGTCCCGGTTTTCTTCCAGCTCCTTTGCCGTGGTCCAACGTCAACCGCTCCTGGAACCGCTTCAACACTCTGGAGACGGTTGAATGGTGAAAGTTCAACATTTTTCCCAACTGCCGGTGCGACAGGTCAGGAAATTCCAAGTGTTTGGAAAGCCTGTCAACTCGCGTTGGTTCACCTCCATTTTCGTTGAATCGAAAAACACGACTTCGACAGTTTGACAGCATGTACACAATACACATCAATGAGAAAGTGTGCAAAATTTGGTTGATTTTTACCCAATGGTAAAAAAAGTTATGCCCTGTTGAATGTGTCGCAATAATTTCGTGTTCGCCCTTTAACCAACTTGGCTAAGAGCCCTCAATGTGACAAACGGTCATTGACCTCCTGTTCAAGAATTCACATGTAATTTGATGTTTTTCATGATGGATTTAGCATATATCAGTGTCTGGTCACTTTCTATGGAGTCAGGTGTGGTTAATGTAGCCTCTGGTATTACATATCAAGCTGTATTCTGTTCGGGTGTTGCCAATGTTTGCGTGAGTACGCAATAAGGGTGTCTATGCTCATTTTATTAAATGCTCATGTGGTTTAATATATCGTAGAATTAAAATTTCTCTCTTCAGGATTCTAAGAACTCTCTTGGGGGTCATCTACAAATTATGTAAGGGCTTTAAAACGGTTATTATACTCCTTCTCCCCTTTGTAAGACACTGTAAGATTTCAGACTACCCGTGGTAGCACACTTGCCACAAACCGGTTATAGAATTTACTAATTTTAGTCACAATCGTGTTGCTGCAACTTTGTGTGACAGATATGTGCTACTTGGGCCCTCCATTGAGTTATTTTTTGAAGTAGGATAACATTTTTAGGTAACATATTGGGAGTGCAATTTCAAATAATCAAAATCAACCGCGTCTGGAGAAATGGTCAGGTTTTGACCACTTATAATTCTGTCAATAGTGGATGGATTTTGATTATAAACAAGACAATCGATTGCTAAATTGAACACCTAATCAATTTGTGAAACTTACACAAATGTCCAACTAATGAAATTGGTGATCAAAACTATCACCGATTGCCTGCAAAAAGCACTTTCTCAAACACAGATTTCAAAATCGAATTCTAAAATGAAACTTACACAAATGTCCAACTAATGAAATTGGTGATCAAAACTATCTCCGATTGCCTGCAAAAAGCATTTTCTCAAACACAGATTTCAAAATCGAATTCCATCCGGTCTCGCCGAATGGTGCTTATTCAATCACCGTCTGTAGTGGTGCCCGGTCGGTCGTCAGCAGTAGCAGCAGCAGTGCTTTCGGCGCGTGGCGTTGACTATTGTTCTCCAGTACACAACTAAAGGCTACTCGCAAAAAATCTTTTCATCTTACTTTTTGTCCAGAAAATCTGTGATGATATCTGTGTTAATAAATTATGAAGTGATTCCTTTGAAAAAAATTCTGAGCAAAGCAAGTAAGCCATTTTTCGAATAGAGACATAAAATATTATTAAAATAAAAATTAATGTAGGGGAGAATGGTATACAACGCACCCCCTGGTCAGAACGCACCAGCTGACTTTCATTTGTGTTTTTCATGACTTTTACGTAACTTTTTTATTGTCTTATCAAGCAGCACTTCTAGCATAGCATCTGAACTCAAAATCCTGCATGATAAATCCTAGAATTGGATTGAAAATTCCAAGAAAAACTCAAAATAAAATGAAAAAGTGCGTCTTACCCCGGGGTGCGTTATGTACTGTTCTCCCCTACATTACATTACCATTGACAACGCAAAACAGAATACTTCCGTCATTTCTTAATCTTCTTTTTTAAAGCGTAGAAAAAAAATGTAGTCATAAGAGTAGGTGTTGAGAAAATTGTTCTGAAGTAAAAATGAAAGATGTGTTTTTCAACAATTTAATTTTTATATTTGGAATAATTGATCATAATTTTAAAATCTGTGTCATCTGTTTAAAACCCAAAAACCTGTGATCTGTGAATATAATTACTTGGTTTTAAGAACTCTGAAAAATCTAGAAATAGAACTGCAACCCTGGCTACAGCTCACATGAGCGAAGATGGAGGAAGAAGCCGCACCACTACTGATCGGATTGAGTAGCGCTTCGTGAGCCGCTGTGAGCCATATATGCCAAGCGCGTCACCCTCGTTCGAAACAACATACAGCCGACCAGCCTCATCTGGACACTACGGCTTCGTTGTCCCAAGTTGCTGAAGCGGTGAGGGACACTCCCAGTGATGCTTTCAATTTTTAGATTACCTCGGTTACAGTAGACCTCGTCGGATCCGCTATCAAGAAGCTTAAATTTTCTAATGCTGCTGGCCCTGACGGGATCCCCTCAATCATCCTGAAGCGATGCTGTTCAGAGCTTACAATACCGCTTTCGAAGCTGTTCAATATTTCATTACAGTAGAGGGAGTTCCCTACGCGTTGGAAATCGTCATTCATGTTCGTCGAAAATTACCGAGGGATCACAGCTGCAGAAATTACATTTCTCCTGACCAACACGGTTTTTATCCCAAGAGACGTTGTATATACAGATCTTAAGGCTGCATTTGACCGGGTTGACCACTCCATACTGCTAGCTAAACTTGAAAAACTCGGTGTATCCTCGGATTTAACTCGTTGATTCAAGTCCTATCTGACCAATCGGGAACTTTGTGTTAGAATCGGATTAGAGCAATCGGACTATTTTACAAACAGCTCCGGTGTTCCTCAAGGTAGCAACTTGGGACAATTGCTGTTCTCGATTTTTGTGAATGAGGCCGGACTGATCCTCCCAACTGGTTGCCGATCGTTCTACGTGGATGATGTGAAGATCTATGTGATTGTTCGTAGCTTCGCCGCTTGCTTGCGGCTTCAGCACCTAATCGATACTTTCGAAGAGTGGTGCTCAAGAAACTATCTCACGTTGAATGTACAAAAATGTAATATTATCTCATTTCATCGCAAGCTTAAACCAGTGGCATTCAACTATACGATAAATCACCAACTTCTGCAACGTGTGGACAATGTTCGTGACCTACGAATCACGCTGGACTGCGCCTTAACATTCAAGCTTCATTACTCGGGCATCGTTGCGAAAGCTAACAGGCAACTCGGGTTCATTTTCAAGATCGCTGACGAGTTTCGCGATCCTGCCTGTTTAAAAGCTCTATACTGCTCTCTAGTACGATC
Source organism: Ochlerotatus camptorhynchus (assembly GCF_037179485.1). NCBI lineage: Eukaryota > Metazoa > Arthropoda > Insecta > Diptera > Culicidae > Ochlerotatus > Ochlerotatus camptorhynchus. The sequence goes on along the minus strand of NW_027040817.1, from coordinate 2,516,523 downwards.
GATCTTGGAATTCAGCTCAGTAGTATGGTGCCCGTATCAAGCAGTTTGGATAGCGAGGATTGAATCTGTTCAAAGGAAATTTGTTCGGTATGCCTTTCGTCACCTTCCTTGGAATGACCCTGTGAACCTTCCGCCGTACGAAAATCGTTGTCAACTTCTGGGCCTTGAAACACTAGAACATAGGCGGACGATTAGTCAGGCCGTGTTCGCAGCGAAAGTACTTATTGGTGATATCGAGTCTCCAGGAATCTTGGCTGAATTCGAAATCTACGCACCCGAACAAGTTCTTCGGTCGAGGAGTTTCCTGCGTCTTGGACCTCGTGCTGCGAACTACAGCTTGCATGACCCAATACGGTTCATGTCTGAGCGTTTCAACGAGTTTTACGAGTTTTTCGACTTTAACTGTGCAGCGGAAACCTTTCGTCACCGTGTTCAACGCAGACTCCTGAGAAGGTGAGTAGCTGTCCATTTAATGTACACGTGAAGGATTGTGCTACTTGTTTATTTTTTGCAAACCGTTAAGCACGCCGACGGATTCTTCTTCTTCTTCTTCTTCTTCTTCTTCTTCTTCTTCTTCTTCTTCTTCTTCTTCTTCTTCTTCTTCTTATTCTTCTTATTCTTCTTCTTATTCTGCTTTTTTTTCTTCTTGTCATTTTAAGCGTATTGCTTATCGCATATTGCTTATTGCTTATTGCGTGCTCTCAACATAGTGGTCTAGATGCACTTCAACACTTATTAATTGAGAGCTTTCGATGCCTGTAGAGCATTTCTAGCTCAAATCGTTAAAAAAAATGTCAATTTTGTCTCGACCCCTTCTGATTTGAATGAAACATTGCTCACGTGTTCGCTGCTACTAATGGTTGCATTTTTCATTTAAATATGATTTTTTCCTCCAGAGTAACTTTTGAAAAGGGCGTATAAAAAATGGATTATTTTTTTCCAAAAAATCATAACTTGAAAACTATTGATCTGATCAAAACGGCATATGAGAAGAAGTTTTAGGTAATTAAATTATCTTTGCGGAAAAAATACACTGAAAGAAAAAACTTCGTAAATTAGTATTTAAAAAACGTAAAACGATGATTATCTCAAAACACCCCCCCTTTGATCTTTATAATTTTTTTTTTCAAAAAAATTGATGGAATACCCTTAAATTTCGTGAAAAGTGTATGCTGGTAACTTTCTTAAAAAGAAAGCTATAATTTTTTAAATTTTTGTTGATTTTTACAAGTTGATGAAAATGCATATTTTTTTATAAAATAATAATTTATTTGGATTTTACGCATAATTTTTGATAACTTTGCATATAGAAACTTTTTTCCTAAGTCCAGCCGTTCTCAAGTTAATGTGAATTAAAAAAATATAATTATAACAATTTTCAACATATTTGGCCATTTTCAAATGTTCGTCGAGATGTTTAGCAACGAGATTTTATTTCATGATTGTATATTAAAAATAAAACAATTCATTCTCAGATATGGTAGCTGTCAGACTTACCCGTTTCTATCTAGAGGCAGCGGAAGAGAAGCACGTTGATGTGGTCAAATGAAAGATTTGTTGAGATAAGAAACAGTATATTTTTTTTTGTAATTACTTTATTTGTACAGGCTCAATCGAATAAACTTTACAGAGCCGAGTTATCCTTTGCGTTATACATTGTTACTGTCTTATATTTAAAGTTAAAGGAACTGGACCGAGTACTCGCGGTCGTCTCGAGGTTAGTGGAGATTTACAATTTTTTGGATGGGAAAAGGGAAGAAGGAGGTTTTAAATGTGGTTTACGATATAACTATTTAATTAATCCTAAAGCATGAAATTATTTCTATTCATCTTGAAAACAAACATTGAAAAAAAAACCCAGACGTACAAAACACAAACTAAACACAAGGTTAATCAAACTTACAATCTAAGGTTAATATCCTTAAAGTAAACATATATGAGTTTCATAAACTCCAGATCGCAAGAAACAGTATATATTTATTATTTTATTTTACAACTCATATTATTTGAATACATTGAATAATTTGGGTGTATCGTTTGAATTAGAGAATATTTTTACTGCAATTTGGTTGTTTGAAACTGGAATATAGCAATGATATTTTCGAGTTCCAGGAATTGGTTTCACTTTCTTAAAAATTGGATCAAATTCCGTGTCAGCCTTTTTGTATTCTTCCGTAGAAACATAACAAAATGACATTTTTGTTTGAAGATCTTCTTTACGACTATTTGCCCAGTCGTACAGTTGTTTAGGGTTCGTTATAGGGTGCTCGTGTTGCTTAGCTAAACTTGCTCTGGTTGCCATTCTCTTAAGGGTACCGCCAATCGCATCACAAGGACCTTTGCCGTGTGAAGTTGCAAAAAAATGCCATTCCATTTCCACATTATGCTTATCTTTAAATCCACAAAGGCTAGCAAATTTTTTTATGTTTTTGTATTGTGATGCTGCTCTATCTAACATAAAAGTACACTTTTGGACTGTTATTTGCGACTTAAAAAATTCTAATAATTTTGAGATAAACAACTGAACTGCTACTGTGTCATGCTTTGAAATTGATTTAGGTAGAGGTTTACAACACTTGAAATTGTTATCCATCGTAAAAAACTACTTGCTTTTTAACTTGAAACGCTAAGAGAGATGAACTGAATGGAACAGGTGAAGAACTTATTTCTTGTATTGTGTGGTTTACATGTATACCTTATCAAGTGACACAGATGCGTCTTTTCAGCTTTAGTTCCTTTTCAATTAAAATTATTATTAATTACAGTTCCTAGTCCTATCAGGCCTGTTTTAAGAATGACCACCTTGGTGGGATTGGTTTGTTTAAAATTTGAAAAAAGGAGACTACTTATAACTACTATTTACAACTACAACTAACCTACAACTACTATATACATGTTCTGATAAAATACATTTTTGTGCAAATTTAGTCTTAATTTCGTTAATTCGGGAATCTATTTTGGCAATGCCTGCCTCTTCATGTAAATTTGTTATTCTAGTGTCGAAAGGACGATCAAGAACCATCCTCAGCACTCTATTCTGAGTGATTTGGATTTTGTTCCTGTGAGTCTGTGCACATGATTCCCACAGGGGAGCTGCATAGAGGATCGCAGGTGCTATGATTTGTTTGTAGACAGCCAGTTTGTTCACCCTTGAGAGGCGGGATCTGCGGCAAATCAGCGGATACAGAACAGGTGAAGAACGTCCCAATATATATATATATATATATATATATATATATATATGTAGCAGAATAATTACAATGTTGACATTATACCTATCTTCATTAGGTACAATTGATTATAGCAAACTTTTTTAAGTGTGAGTGTAAGAAGCCTCCACGGGGTGCCTTTTTATATAGTTGTGATATCGTGGGATGAGCTCTTAAGGCACAATATGGTATACGTCAGAGAAGTACCTAGAGAATTTATCTCAATTACTGGTTTAATAACATATTTGTTTACCTGTTTATGTTTTGAGCCTCTGTTATGACATACACAATTCTATCCAGGTATACAACTAATAGAGGACAGAAAAAAGGCACATGAGTGGGTTTGTTGATTATTTGGGTATATTTGAGAGTATTTACTTATAAACTTTCTTTTCCGCTGCGTCTAAATAGAAACGGGTAAGTCTGACAGCTACCATATTTTAGAATGAATGGTTTGTTTTTTAATATATATTCATGGAAAAACATCTCGTTGCTGGACATCACGACTAACATTTGAAAATGGCCCAAAATGTAGAAAATTATTATAATTATTTTTTTTAAATTGCATTAACTTGAGAACGGCTGGACTTAGGAAAAAATTTCTTTATGCAAAGTTTTTGAAAATTATGCGTAGAATCCAAATAAATTACTATTTTACTAAAAAATATGCAATTTCACCAACTTGTAAAAACCAACAAAAATTTCAAAAATTATAGATTTTTTTCTAAGAAGGTTACCAGCATACACTCTTCACCAAATATTAGGGCCTTTTTTCAGTTTTCTTGAAAAAAAAAAGTTATTTATGATCGAAGGGGGGATGTTTTGAGATAATCATCGTTTTACGTTTTTTAAATACTAATTTACTAAGTTTTTCTTTCAGTGTTTTTTTTTCCGCAAAGATAATTTAACTACCTAAAACTTCTTCTCATATGCCATTTTGATCAGATCAATAGTTTTCAAGTTATGATTTTTTGAAAAAAAAATAATCCATTTTTTTTATACGCCCTTTTCAAAAGTTACTCTGGAGGAAAAAATCATATTTAAATGAAAAATGCAACCATTAGTAGCAGCGCACACGTGAGAAATGTTTCATTCAAATCGGAAACACTCATGACCAACCGGTTTGCGTTTTGGGCTGGAAATGCTCTGTAACATTTCTGCATTAGTATAATTGTGTGACAAGTACAATCATACTCTATGCCCAGGGAAGTTGAGACATTTTCCAACCCGAAAAATTCCTAGAACGGACCAGGAATCGAACCCAGCCATCTCCAGCATGGTCTTGCTTTGTAGCTGTGCCTTTACCGACTCTGCTAAGAGAGGCTCATATGCCGACGGATATTATTACTATTCCTGAGTAATTCTCTGCAGCATTCCCTAATAAATCACCCCATGGCATATAATATTTCAGGCTTTGTTGGCATCAAGCTAAAAAAAAGTTTTTCGGAATAATAAAACCAAAACATGGTATGATGACATGTTTTACTTGTAACTTACAAGAAGAGGTTACAAATTATGCGTTTGAAACAGTGTGAGTGAGTGAGTGAGTGAGTGAGTGAGTGAGTGAGTGAGTGAGTGAGTGAGTGAGTGAGTGAGTGAGTGAGTGAGTGAGTGAGTGAGTGAGTGAGTGAGTGAGTGAGTGAGTGAGTGAGTGAGTGAGTGAGTGAGTGAGTGAGTGAGTGAGTGAGTGAGTGAGTGAGTAAGTGAGTGAGTGAGTGAGTGAGTGAGTGAGTGAGTGAGTTAGTGAATGAGTGAGTGAGTGAGTGAGTGAGTGAGTGAGTGAGTGTGTGAAAAATCGCTGAATCATGAAGTGAAATAAACAGGTTTAATATGTAAAACACATTCTTTGCAACTTCTTCTTGTATCTTACCTATTCAAAATATAATCATAGCATCTAATTATTTCATAATTAAAAAAAAACATTGTTTTAGCTGAAATGAGTATTTGCAACCTTGGTTGGCATTATTATCGCATTTATTTTGGAATTCTGTCTGGATTTATTCAGAGCTCTTGTCAGACTTTTATAGAAACCGTGGTTAGAAATTCCTTAGATTTAAAATTTAAATTGACTTCATAGTTCTCATGAACTTTTGTTCAGAATTTCCGTTCCTACTCCTGGAAATAAATTAATAATTACCTTTAAATTCTCCACTGAAGACCATGGAATACATTTTGCAGAATGCCCATAGAATTATAGAAACTTTTGGAATGCACCCGTTTTGCCTTGTCGCCCTTGGCAGGAGCTGTTTTAACCACCTCCTCATTATATCAATATCAAAAACTTTGATGCACTTACTGAAAAGTAAAAGCTCATTGAACTTTAATGGAGAGACAAACAATCACGGAGTAATATTTTTGTATATCCAGCAATGGTCAAACATAAAAAGATAGTGTCACTGTGTTGAAACACAATTACTAGCCGAATTCAATAACAGATCATGTATACATAATTTGTGCAATATTTTCCGCACATCACTAACAACAGTTGCCTTCCAATTTGCATGTTTACTAGGTCTTCATCATTTTACTGCGACTGCGATCAAAAGGCATAACATCTACCGTGACACCCTTTGTTGAAGCGAAGCTGTTTTTATTGTTGGTGTTGATTTTGTTTGGAGAAGCAATGTCAGCCAGCGAAACCGTTTTCACTGCACTGCGACCTGTGCGATGTACTGGGTGTAAAATGAACAAGTGGGGTAAAATGGACAGGGCCGTAATCACGGCAAAAATAGGTAAATTCAGATCCATCCGTACGCTCGCACCTTACACTTAACTCCACTCATTAGGTTCTGTACAACATCTAGCTGCAGCTTCTTCGCACTTTTTCTTCATATTTTCCTCAGATTTGACCACATTGGGATGCTTCCGTGGTGCCCAGTTTTTTTTTCGTCGGGTCTTAGTTCCGATGCGTTGGGAGCGTTCATGTCCTTGGGTACGAAGGTGACCCCGTTGGCTTAGTACCACTCCATGAGAACATTTGAATAGCGGCAAGAAGCTAGATCTGGCCAGAAGAACGTAGGGCCCTCGTGTTGCTTCAACAGAGGAAGCAGACGCTTCTGTAGACACTCCTTGAGGTAGATCTCCTCGTTTACAGTCCCGGTAGTCACGAACGGTACACTCTGTTTGCTTCATGAGCAGATCGCTTGCCAAATCATGTATTTCTTGGCAAACTTTGAAATTTTCTGCTACCTTACTTCCTTCAAGAGAAAATACCCAATGGGTAGTTTTTACAGCGTTTTTTCCGTGATGCAATTTAATGCGGGACACCCTTTATGAATGGAAGCTTTTCTTTATGAGAAACGTTCAACATTGTATTGGTTTATAAATGAGAAAACGGTGAAATTCATTAGAGTGTTCATTTTACCCCCAGTTCCCATAAAGTTAACAAGGAGTAACTGAGCAGCAGCAGGTGCAGGTGTAACTCTTCGCCCACGCTCGTTCACTGTGACGCGTTTTCCAACTGGGATATAAATGGAGTGTCGAAAGAAAACGTCGGGCAAAAGTGTTCCCTTGCGACTATATTTGGCAAAACGGAGGTGAGAAATTCTTTTGTTGATCGGAGTAATGAAATGGTTTTATGTTAATGATTTTTGTTTGTTCTGATTTGTATTGAATTCGAAATGATGTGGTTTTCTGCAGGTAGTTCGCACGCCATAAACTCCGGACAATCATTTTGCATTAACGAGTCGTGCATTGGAAAAAATATTCACTATAAAAGTTACAATTGCAACCCAGGGCGCGGTTGAGGGGTGTCACTGCACCATCGACCCGACCTTATCGTAGCAGAAGTCTGATGTTTGAATCAGCGAGTGAAAAGCTGTCGAGTGTTAATAGATTGCTCATGATCAAAGCGCAAGCGAAGTTATTTTTTCCAATTAAAAATTCAATGATGAGAAAAGTTTACGATTGAGGTTAATTTAATATTTTACGAAAAAAGTTCGTTGCAAAATATTTCTCGATGGAAACGTGAGACTTTCCTGGCGTTGAGCAAGCCTGTTGCAAGTTGGAGTTTGTTGTTATCGATTCAAAAACGCACGAAAGGAGATTGTTGTGTAATCAAAGATCTTCCTCCCACTGCTCAGCACAGGCGCCGTCAGTGTTCGGAGTGAATAAGGCACATAGTAAAAAGTTTTGCTTGATCAACATATGCTTCAGATGTTTTATTACGAGATGAAGGGATTGAGTCCAGCAGCTTCGTTATCTTGAATATTTCAACTTAGTTTAAATAATGTCTCATTCAAATTTTGAGCAAGACATTACATACTATAAAACAGAAGCTTGCCAATCGTTTGACATTGTTTTCCATCTCATTATATCGCCAAAAGTTATGCACATTTTTCACGCTTTCCAATGCAGATAGTTATGCCGTCATTTCCATACTCCGTGTCAAATTGAATCGTTTTTTTAAGAACCTCGTACCTCGACTTTTAATTGAAAATGGCTTTTTGTAGTTTTGGGATCCGCTTAGATTAACTCTCAAACCCCCAACGTCTGATGAGCATGAGCATGATTGACCGCACATGGATTCTACTCCGCTATTACCAGATCAGCTGTAATTACACAGAGATCCAACAGATGATGCTTGGGACTAGCAAAAACTGGTGATTTAAATTTGAAATACCAGCCGCTTCCGAATGCAGGTTAAGAAAGGATTGATACTTGCTTTGTTGGAAGCCGAGAAGTCCTCTGCACTTCCACGAGAAATAACTGGGATGCAGCAAGGGTTCGTTTTGGCAAATGGTACGCTGAATTACAATGATGGGTTCGAGCAAAAAAACAGCGGCGGGGCATGAAATTAAACGCATGATGTTCTGCTAAGTAAACAAAAACGGTCGCTCTCAGGTCATTGAGCCCCTCATATCACATCACACCTCTTATGATCGAGTTGTTGTAGCCATTCAAACTCGGCACCGAAGAAAACCATTATAATTTTCATTAAAAACGACGGGCAAGCAATGTGACTATGACACTCTTTAATATGATGGGGCCTGGGTCTAAAACACGAATAAATATACATGGTTTGAGCAAAATAAAAGCATTTTTTTTGCGTTAGTTCTTTTTTCCCATGGAATTGCTGCAAAGCACCCAAATATTGAATTTTGCCCGCATTTTTTTAACCTTGATTTGTTTTTCGTACTGAGTACCAACACACTAAGATTATTTTACCAAAATCTGTGAAATTTTACTGAAATCTCAACAGCTGAACGTTCGGAAACAGTTCGATGATTTTTCACAGATTTTCTGTGATTTTTCACAGATATTCGTTGAAAAATTACAGGAAAACTGCGAACTGTGTTTACCGAACGTTCAGATGTTGAGATTTTGGTAAAATTTCACAGATTTCGGTAAAATAATCTTATTTTGAATACTCCTGACGTCAGGGAGGCAGCTTCAACACCTGCCCCCCCCCCCCCTATCTACGGGGATCAACGGCTTTATTTACCTTCCCTTGGCATCGGAGCGCAATTATTTAATTATCCTAGTACTCCGTACAGCCTAACCACATTCGGCCTACTGACGTTAAGCATAATGTCCACGTTGTGATATCACTCACATCAGAAAATAGGTCGGTTCCATTTGCGGTTTTGTCAAAACTATGTTTTTAAGTGGAACTGATTACAAATCATCTATGCTTTCATAATACTGGATAAACAAACCAACTTTGTCTTGAGAAAGTATTGGAAACAACCAAACTGGACAGCGGCGCCGGTGGTGTAGGATTAAGCGTGATTACGTCTCACCCCAGCAGGCCTGGGTTCAATCCCAGTCGGCGCCCCTGGGATGTTCTGAGGCATAACATATCTGATCACGCCTTCCTTTCGAAGGGAAGTAAAGCCGTTGGTCTCCGGTTCATGAGTTGATGGGTCGATAGGTAGGGTCCAGGTGTGGGAGCTGCCTCCCTGGCGTCGGTAGCATTGGTGCTCAGCGCGGAAAACAAGATCGACAGAAAACAAATCAAGGGAAAAAACAAACTGGATGATCCATCACATACGAAGCAATGGGACAAAGCAAACTTAAAACGCGTTTTTCTCGGCTTGCTGATTTGTGCTATGACAAACATGCCATGAGCGGTAGCGTACATGAGAAAGATTATGGTCAATTTTGTGAATCAGTCAAATGGTTCGCTAGGGAAAATGGATGTAACGTCGGCCTAAATGCCCCTAATTTGGGCCCATACATAAATTCAGCAATCGACTAAATTTTCAATAGTGGCCAAAATATCCACTAGTACCGTACCAATGAAACGTTCATCTAGATAAAATTGATAAATATCAGATTTTTAGCGATGGGCCCAATTTTAGATCCATAGGCCAACATTAGAGCCATTTCCCATGTAAAAAAGTTTGAAGTTTTTATTACGTACTCGGTATCAATATTCGGCGACAGTGTTAGGGAAGTCACTTTTTCGCATCACAGGAACGCCTCATTTTCGGATAACAAAACTACACATTTTGTGCACAAAACGCACGGAATTTGTTGTTTTTTTAATTCTTTACTTAGGAGATTATTAGCAGTTCATCTCCGTAAAAGGTGGGAAGCCTCAGAAAGAGGTCCCCAGCCACATTGCTAGAATGTCATACTACTTAAACTTTTCATAATCTTCTTAGCTAAGGGTATAAAAAGTTAGTACAATAACACAGTAGACAGCATACTAAAGAGACAGACCGAAAAGGTAGAAAATAAGAAAAAAACAAATAGATAAATAAACTAAAAACAATAAAAAAAACATAGGTCCACTGTAGGATATTCGTGAGAGCCCCCGTCCAGCGGGGATGTCCTGACGGCTGAAAAGACCGATGGTTTTAAATCCTGTAATATAGCTTCCGCACCATCAAAAAGCGCAGTGTAGCTGCTTGGGTTGAGGCAAAGACGTCATATCAAGAAGACTGGCAACTTTGCCAGAATCTAAGCGACAAATACAGTAGCGCTGCGCTTGAGCCAAGGTGGAAGCTGCGCATAGAGAAATGAGTAAATACACAAATCTTTCTTCTGAGGATGTAATCTTTGCTATCAAATTCGTTCGAAGCATTTACCTTTGAGCGACAGATGACGCGATTGTACCTGTCTCAGCGTGTACGTGAAAATGGAAGAGTTGCCAGTCTTCTTGATATGTTGTCTTTGGATGAGGGTTCATCTCCAAGCATGTCCCGTACGCTGGCGGGCAGACCGTGGAGGCAACGAAGATGCTCGAATTGTGAGCATACGCATAACACGTGCTCCACCGTCGAAGAAATATGGTACATTTCCCAGGTCTTCCTGAAGGGTCCTCCGCTGAAATCCCATAAGATTAGGGAGTGTCCTGTCCGGAGCCTGGAAAAAATCCTCTGATCTCGCAGGTTCGCAAGGTCCGTCCACTTTCCGAAGTCGCCTTTGATTTACCTAATGGAAGGAAGTCTGGCACTGGAACCATTCCGTTTTCCACGCTGCCCGCACTGTGCAAGTGATCCATATCTTCACGTCCTGCAACGGCACCTTGTGCAGGTACCGAGGAATGGGCCTGACTCAGCTAGATTGTCCGCCTTGATCTTCCTCGGGAATCCATGCGTAGGTAGTGTTTGGTGGCGCACGGAATGTGTGGTTTATTCAATAGATAATAAAAAAGCAAACATTTATTGGAGGAATTTTTGGGAAAATTTTCCAATCGCGAGATATTCACGATAATCATATAAATTAGAGATTTATTGCTTTTTTCAAGCGTCCTGGAGAAAACCTTACCGTAATTCGAGGTGTTTGCGGTCAATTGACAAGGGCATGTGGTATTCAATAATGTTACGCATTTGACCACAAACGTTTGGTTGCTGGGTGCATTATCAAAAAGCTTTGGGGGTGATGTGGCTGGCAGCAAGGTGACCGAACGTTAAATGAAAATTAACTCTTAAACAACAATAATTTATGGTGGTCCTGAAAAAAACCGTTTTGCCGTGATGGTTGAGTAATGCCGAAATAGGGTCTTCAACACCAAATCACAGACAAACAGACGTAACTCTTTGAAAAAGTTTTTGTTGAAAACATAGTATCTTGAAACATAGGACCTCAGTAACGACATCTCTCAGGTTTCTCGCGGAAAACAAGCTTGCTCGCTAACTCGCAAACAATATTGCATATAAGTTCTACAGAATGTATAGAAACGTCAAAGTGATCCGATGCCAGCGCTGCGGCGAGTAGTTCGCGGAACTGATGATATTCAAATCAACCGTTAAATGTGTGAACGAAGATAAACAATGAAGTGTTACGTCTGTTTGTCTGTGACCAAATGTTGTTTGGAACGAGGGTCACGCGCTTGGCATAGATGTCCCACAGCGGCTCTTAACGAGCAACTGCATTTGATCAGTAGCGGTCCGGTTCTTCCTTCTTCTTCAGTGAGTCTAGGACTCTTGAGGGCAGCCTTAATAGCTAGCTGCTTGCGGGGAGCCTTTAGTTGTGTACTGGAGAAAAATGTACAACGCCACGCGCTGAAAGCACTTCTTCTGCTGCTGATGACGACCGGACACCTCTGCTCACCACACGCGGTGACCGGATGGAATTCGATTTTGAAATTTATGTTAGGGAAAGCGCTTTTTGCAGGCAATAGTGAACTTTTTTAAATTGATAGTCTTAATTTTAACAGATTCGTAGAAAATTTTCTTATCGATAAGCTTATTAAGCATTAAAATCCATCATCTTTGCATCAAAATCAGACCACTTTCATGCCACGACCGACTTTGGTTTTAGAAATCGCACCCCCAATGTTGCCTTAAACACACATGGTCTGTTATATTTAAACTTATGGGAACTGACATCCGATTGATGAAATTTAATGTCCAGAAAATACTCTTTATCAAATTTATGGTGGTCCTGAAAAGAACCGTTTTGTCGTGATGGTTGAGTAATGCTGAGCTATATGTTGTTTGGAACGAGTTTGGCATAGATGGCCCACAGCTACTGAATCTGATCAGTAGCGGTGTGGCTTCTTCCTCCTTGTTCGATGAATGGACGCTCATGTGGGCTGCAGCTCAATGTTCAACGGCACGCGCCAAAAGCACTGACCGACCGGACACCACTACACACGGTGATTGAATTACCATCGTTCGGCGAGACCGGATGGAATTCGATTTTGAAACCTGAAACAGTTGGTCAGTTGTGTAATTTTCAATAGTAATCAATTACAAAATTTATAAAGTGTTCATTTTAGCAGATTTGTAGAGAAACTTCCAATCGACAAGGAAAAAATGTGTTAGCTAAGCTTCAGCTATGTGATTCCCAATCTTCTATTCGTTGTTCCCTAGTTTGAAGTGGTTAAGACTAGGGTTCTTATGCATGGTCATTATCGGTGTCATTGCTTGTTTTTGTTGCTAAGTAATCCAATTTTGACTGACAAAGGGGCACGCCTTTGGAGGGTGTTTCAACCCTCCGAAGGGTATAAATAGCGGAACCTTTCAATTAGAATCGATTCCTTGCGATAAATGCAAGAATGACAACTGTATCAAAACCGAATACTTCATCATTTCTCAATAGTGATGGAGTAATACGACATGCACTAAACTAAGGACACGGGATATACTACAATAGATCAAATTACTGGTCGCAGTGATTTTCTGTCCCGAACAGAGGAAAAAAATGATTCCAATAATTTGGTCCTTTTTGCGTATAATTTGGTGCAGTGGTTGGAGGGAAAAAGGTTTTTCATAATTTAAATCAAATCAAATTTGTAGGCGGCGGTGGCGTATCAAAAACAACGGCGTAGTGCAGCGAAACACATGTCTAATTTTAATATGGATTATGCCTATCGTCCATTATGCCTAGCGTTCATTATTCCAACCGTCCATGATACCTACACTGTAACTTGAAAGTACCCATTAATGAGTACAATTTCACCCATTTTGGGGAAACATTGTTAAACTCATTGAATGGGTATTTTTTTTTACCCATTGATGAGTAGCTGTTACCCATCAATTAGATTTTTTTTACTCATTAATGGGTAACAGTTACTCATTAGTGAGAAAAGAATTTGCCCATTTAATATGCATAATCACTTTTCCCAAAATGGGTTATATTGTACTCATTAATGCGTACTTTCAAGTTACTGTGAATCGTACATTATGCCTATTGTCTATATACCTAATGTATGTATGGCTAACGTCCACATCAGGGCGACACAATATCAGTTTCAATCGACAAAATCGCTGCGACGAAGAGACTTCTAGTTTTCGTTTTCTGTTGAAGTTGAACAGCTTTGCAGTATTGTAGAACCTCGGTCGGCGTCTACAAACAAAAATTCAATCGCTTGGCTCTCTTTCTCCCGACGCTTCATTGGTTTTTCATTCCAGCTTCGGTGAAGCGGAAGAGTGAAAGAGCGCGCAACTTTGATAGATTCGTCTTTTATGAAATACATCAACAGAGGTTTCATGACGTGCCTACTTAAAGCATTGTTCAATGTTTAGTCCATCTACATATTAATCTATAGTAGATAGAGTGTCGGTGAAAGGGATTGAAAGCCAAAAAGAGGTTTCGTTTCATCTCGATTTTCGACTTATTTTCATTGAAAGTGATGAGCAAAGCAACAACGAGAAAATCCACAGCCAACCTTTCCTAGATATGAAGGAGCCCTCAGCTGAAAATCTCTATAATAATAAAAAAGCCAGCATTTCATTCTAAGCGTGATTTTTTTTCATTTCGTTTCGTACTGATTGTCTAGCTAGTTGTTATATAAATGATGCGTTGAGCACGTTGTATGAAAGAGACAAATTTTGAGTTCATTTGAGAGTTTTTAAAATGTAGAGCCCTGGTCCACATGCCTAACGTATTTATGCATAACGTTGAGCACCTGTACCAGAAATAGTTTAACGAATTTACAGTATTTCTTCATAACTTGCCGCAAAAGATTGGCGATGTAGAAGTAAAGGAGGAATACGTAAATATGGGAAGTGGCCACAATCAGGTGTCTTTTAACTGGAGTTTGTATACCTCCCAAGCAACACGGCTTGTCATAAAGAAGTTGAAAATACTTTGTAATGACTAACGGAAAGAATCACTAATACTTTAATATACATCATTTAATACATTTATACAACCTAAAAAGCGCAAGACGCGGAGCTTATACAACTAAATACTGGTCTTATAACATGTATTTTGGAAACATCATAAAAACCAGCGACAAAAAAAAACAATAAAAAAATCTTGAGCATGGGATTCGATCACTGGTCCTTGGCGTGGTAGACTTGTTTCTACCTAACTAGACCAACACCGCTTGATGAAAGGTTTGTTATAAGTATCTATCATGTTCTTGCCAATGGCATGAAAATTATTTTCTCGTTCAACACGCCTTCGATCCGTCATGAAGACGTTTAATCTAATAGCCAGAATGTTATTAAAACGTATTTTCAACTCCTTATAAGACAACCTGCACATTTTCAGTTGTATTAATTTATGAGATGTCATAAAAAAGTATTTTCAACTTTCTTTATAACAAACCTCCGAATACCTCATAAGAAACTGTCAATCACGGCATGAAGAGACAGTCCGGCTCAAATGCACCGTCAATGTTTACGTCAATCTGGATTGATTTTGTATACGACAAGTTTTATAGTGGTATTAAAACTGTAAGATGCACGTTCAAATAACATTTAAAGATAAAAGCAAAAGAAAACTATTTTAGAAAATGTTGAATCGAAGAAGTATGAAGAAAACATCTTTAAACCTCATATATAACGTAGGATGTTTTCTGCATCTCTTATAATACATCTATACAACAATCCGTTCTAATTCTTTTTCAAAAGATGTTTTATGTGTTACTTGGGCTGTTAATTTCATAGAAATCTTTATTGACGAGTTTAACTATTTTTCACCGAAACTGATGCCAACTTTTTGTTGATCATTTTAAATCGACAAATTCCAACCAGGGCGAAAATTGCATGATCCCGATTGAATGCATTTGATTTACTACATATAATTGCATCCCTACCCAAGCTTAACGTTTTGAGAGTGTGACAAATAAATCTTGATGCTCAATCACTTAATCTGATTACCATAAATACACAATTAATCATACCCACTTGCATTGTCATTGACACCATCATTATCGTCCATGATTATCCCGGTAAGCGCATTTTTTATCTCTCCTTCCCCAAAAAAAATAAAGCACCAACTCTAGATTACTATTTCGCTTCCAACATCGTCGCATGGCCAGAGCAGAAACCAATAGTGTAATCAATAATGATCATCTGCACACTTCTAGCCGGCGGCGGCAAAATAGTGAGTCTGACTACCGTTCAGCGCGTGACCCCGTGTTTCTTCGATGATCCTTCCGTACCTATTTTCCTTTCCGTACAACACATGTGCTCATTCCTGGTAAAGAGGGTTCACTTTCTTGCGTATGGTACTTTCCGATACGACAGATAAACAGGACGAGGGGTTGCTTCCCTGACATCTAAATCGATATACTCGATTTGTCAGCTCATAAATCATACCGAATCTGATGCCACCCGTGCTCTCGCTGCGGTGTGGGCGTGCTCAGTCGTTTATTGCACGCTATTTTCGGTGGTGACACACTTAATTTCGACGGAACGGGAGGGGGAAAATGTTGTGGTCACAATGTTGAATTTATAGTATGGATGATAATTTCTCGTTTTATTTGATGTGTTTGAACAACAACCGCAAGTCGTCGGAATGTTTGGCAATAAATTTCTTGGAAAGATTTTCCATTCTCCCCTTTATGATGTCCCTACCTGGCATGAGTAGACGCCATTAAAGTGGATCAATTGTAGAGCACAAGTTGTGTTCCATTGCGAAACGAAAATCTCACAAAACATTGTTGGCGGTTGGCGGCTGCAATCGAGACACAAGTGATAGGCAAAATCGCAGAGAGAATAATAAACTAGAATAACAAGCGAAAACAGGCAGAAACGAAAAAAAAAACACCCGTAATGAGAGGGAGCAGGCGAGTGTTGTTGTAATCTTGGCTGTAATTGTTTCCAGAATTGGAATCTGCCCGCGGAGAAATGTTCGCTCTTCGCATCTTCGTAGCCTGGGGTAGAACGCTTGCCGGTCGTCTGGTGATTGTGCTGGGATCCTTTTTGGGTGATGCGGATTCGGATCCCAAAATCGAGCCAATTTTCTACTCTCCCGGTATGAATATTCTAATTCAAGTATTGCAGTTCATCAATATGACAAGTATTCATGTGAAGCAATATAGTGAACATGCAAGCCACATTAGTTTTTAGAAGCATCATACTAATTTCTTTAGACTTTTTCATCATCAAATGGTGCATTATACTTCTCCTTTTTCTTTCATGAATTTACGAACGTAAGCAAACAATGAACTAGTCAAGATTGAGCTTTACGCCAAATGCAGTTTGACAGCGTTTGCTGCCAACTTATGGCAATGGATAGATTATTTCAGCGCAGTCAACATTTAAAAAAAAATCACTCCGTATCACCCAGCTTTAGAGAAAGAGCACCATCTACTTCATCGTCGTCGGCTGCATTGCATAATAGGAACAGATTGTTGTCGACTGAGAAGGGAACATCTGAGCTGCCCGATGAAAGTAAATAGCTTTGGGGAGAAAAATGACTTTAAGTACGAAGATCGACGTGGCTTGTAATGGAAGGTAGCGTTTGTTTGGAGAAGAAAGAATAAAAAGGACAAATCTTTCTGCTTCAGTGGGTGGAAACGTACGGCGATTCTAAATAAATTATATTATGGAAATTGGGATGCGTCTGTTGGAAAGGATTTTTTGGTCCTCCTTTCCAGTCACTTAAAAATTAGTGAGCGATTCTTTGGCGTAATTGTGGTGATGAACAAATAATGAGCGTATAAACGTATATTCGAAAACATTTCAATTGTTTTTTTTTAATGCATCACCCATGCAACAAACATATTCTATAACAGTTTATATAAACTTTGTATGACTGGTTTTGGTTGTATAGCGGTTTACTCAACATAATTCTATGCATTTGTGTTACTTGAGCACCAGCCTGGAAACATGAAAAGAAATGTCATTCAAATCGTTGTTCTCATTCGCATTAATCAAGTTGCACACATTCGTTGGTGGTTCTAGATTATTTTACGAGTGATCATAGGCGTAGCCAAAGGGGGACAGTTGCCCTCCTAAACCCAGCAACACAGGCTTTCGGTAAAATTTCATTCGGCCAAATTTTCCATAGAATTTTTTTTCGCCCCTCCCTAGCTAAAACCTGGTTACGCCCTTGCGAGTGATTTAGGTATTCGACCGTTACCTCATATGTAGCAATTTGGGATTGATCATTGCCTCTTAGGTAGCCCATACACACTGCAGTCTGGTTGTAAACTTGGTTCTTTGACTGAGTATCGTTGGGTTACTGCCTTCTGTCAAAGTTTATTTATAAATTGAAAAATCAGTTGATCAGAAACGTCTCGTAAAATGCTCTATTCGTCGACCGAGCAAAAATTTCACAAATGCGCCAAACACAATCCAATCTGCTATTCATTGACGTTACTACGGAGAGACTACAGCTCTGTAGAATTGTTACTACAATTTCTTATTTTCCTTACATGAAATTTAATTCTCTCAATTAGGCAAATTGTTCGCTGATTGCTTAATTGAGAATTTCGAAAAATAAATGTAGACCCCCCTAGGATTTTGCCTTAGATACGCCAATTATGGTGTTCGACTTGTACGTCAACCTGTTGGCCAACCCATTTTTTGGTACTAAAATTACGTTTATTTTCGTTGTCTATTATTTTACATTAAATTAACTTTTCAATTGATCAGCCTATCTGCCTCTTTATCTTTGTTTCATTGGATATTCTAATTTAATGTTTGCGTTTTTCAACTAGTTTACAGAATACGAGGGGGTTGTTTTGTTTTTATTGATATGTGATATCCTACACACCCAATTTTTATTGCCGTTAACCAGCAACATTTTGCTGGATTTTGCCGAGCTGGAAGTTCAGTAATCCTTCCAGCAAAATATTGTTGCTGGATGACCAGTAAAATGATCTGTCCATTAAGTGACAGCACATCGCTGAAAACCCAGCAAAATTTTGCTGATGCTTCAGCAAATAGAAGCAGCAATTAATTTACAGTGGGAGGGAATGGAAAATTATAGTTTGGAATTCATTGGATGTCATGAAATCATTCTATCTTTATTTATTCATTAAACTTGAAAAATGTTGCACTTACTTGTTGGTGGTACACTAAACATCATTTCCAAGAGCAAAATTTGCTAGAATTAAGCAAATTAGTTGCGAATATTTTAGTTGGGAACCAATCATACGACGAATTTTCTAGAACTGGCATTTCATTTGACAGATCGAATACAATTTACTGAGTATCCAGCAAAACATTTCAGAAGGCTGGATGGTCGGTGAAATGTGGTTTTGCTGGAACCAATTCAGCAATTCAGTTTGCTGGAACGTGAATCTAAATTTTGGTATACCTAACGTAGGAGTGAACAATTTTGCTGAGGTATAGCTGGGAGTCATTGATGAAAAAGAGAATGATTGGTGTTTACATTCCATATTTAGTGTTCAAGATGGCAACGAATGAAAACACGTTGGCGAGCGGATTTTGTACGGACGTAATGCAAATCCTGACGAAAACTTGCAAAAAAATGGATTTACCTAAATCCACTGATCACAGTGTGCTCAAATAATTTTCGTAACATTTGACGGTCAAGAGGAAACCGAGAAGTTATAAAAACATTGGACTGATGCTGATCCTTTCATGAGCTGAAAGGTGAAAGGATCTCTGTTCGAACGGTGGCTTGTAAAATAGGAATGTCACATGTCCAAAAATCAAAACAGCGTTTGGGGCTGAAATTGTATTAAGTAAAAAAAAGTTCCAAATCACAATGACAAACTGAATTTGACAGCAAAATCAAGGGCTCGACGTTTTTACAGGGAATATTTGACGAAGTTTTCATGCGTTGTTATGTACGATAAAACTTATGTCCTGGAGGATTTCAAGCATCTTCCAGGATTGGTTTTGTACTGTGCTATGGCCAAAAATGCTTTAGCTGATAATGTCAGGACGAAGAAGGCATCGAAATTTCCCAAAAAATACCTCATTTGGCAAGCAATTTCGTCACGACAGGCACAATCAACAAGGAGATCTACCAGAAAGAGTGCCTACAGAAGCGATTTCTACCCTTCATCAAAAGACACAAATAAAAACCTTTGTCCTGGCCCGAACGGAATTGGCGGAACGCCCGCGACAATGTTGAAGGCATCAGAAGTGATACCATTTATAGAGACCTGGAATGTCCTTTCTGAGAGGTAATTTTGGATGATCTTCACATGGAAGATTAAAAGACCGTATCGTTGTAGTTTTTTCACGAGCCCATCATACTAGACATTGTAGAACGCTTATTCAACGTCCAGCAATGCCATGACAGATGCTTTAGATACAGACTTGTTCCATCTGAGAATATTGCTCACTCGGGTCGTTGGTGAGTAGTCGACCGACCTTGTCGAAAACCAAGCTGCTCCTCAAGTAAGATTCTATTTTCATCGGCGGATGTTAGAAAACGCTGTTAAATCGCTTTTTCTTGAAACTTTAATAACCCTGAGAGATGGCTGATTGGTCTGAAGCTGGAAGAAGGGAAAAAATCGTTCCCAGGTTTCCAGATGGGTATGACTTAAGTTTTTTTTTTTTTTTTTTTTTTTTTTTAATTATAATCACTTTAACGCTCTTGGGTCATTCGTGACTTGTCCGGGGGTGAGATTTGAACTCGTGACTTTGGCGTGAGAGGTATGAATGCTAACCACTACGCCGGGGTCGCCCCCATGACTTAAGTTAAGTTCCAGCAC
This sequence comes from Ochlerotatus camptorhynchus, assembly GCF_037179485.1. Classification (NCBI taxonomy): domain Eukaryota; kingdom Metazoa; phylum Arthropoda; class Insecta; order Diptera; family Culicidae; genus Ochlerotatus; species Ochlerotatus camptorhynchus. The sequence continues at coordinate 2,496,546 of NW_027040817.1, read as the reverse complement.
GAGGGGAAGTATAAGCAGGTAATCATAGAATCTAGATCCCAAATGTTTGAGCTCTAGATTCTAGAAGATATCGAAACCTGGGGCCTTCATGATTTTGGAAGATTTGATGTAGGTCAACAATTCGTTAGCTGAAATCTCTGAAACTTCGGGGAAGTTTGTTGGGAATCAAATTGAGGTTGGCTGCATTTTTAGCAACAGCAGCCCCATGTGGACTGATCATGTTTTGTCCGAGATTATGGGAGCTGACGAAGTGTTGGCCAATCACAGCAGCCTTCTCAATAGAAGTTATCAGATGAACCACTGATTAATCGGGACGATTCAGTGGAACCAGAGGAGGAATTGGTCTTGGCTTATTTTTTTAAGATTTTGGTTAGCTTTCAGAAAGGTTTTGCGTAATCTGGGAGAGAATGGATCTTATTGGCAAAATCTTTATTTATTAGATCACCATCCTGAATTAGATTTGTTTATTGATTTCAGCTGCACAGATAAAAATTCTGAATTTTAATTGTGATGTAAAAATTCATTCGCGTAGACTTGTATTTCATTTTAAGCAACCGAGCAACTTGCAAACAATGTTGTTTACAAAGATGGGCCTTTGTATACAATATTTGCTACATTGCATGAAATGTGTCAGAAATTGACATGATATATAAAGTAAACGTATATGATATGTGCGCTCCATTTATGTGCATCATATTGCATAGAAATTTACACTACTTTTTCGAACTGTGTGGACATCAAGTTAGGCAGACCAATACACTGGTACTGCCTACGAATAGTGTTACGGAGTCAAATATGAGGTCTTAAGTAGAGCTGTCAACGTTCATAGTGTTACTCACCTGTCTAGATACTGGCACGTTTTGTTGTATGGCCCGGGATATTGCCTCCTCGATGGATTGCAGACACCGGTCAACGTCTTTGGACGTATCCGATTGGACATCGTAATCGATGGTTGTGCCGACGCAGTGTTGATAATTATTATTAAGTTGGAGTTGCCGAGTGGTGGCAGAACTATTGAAGTCAAATCTGCTGGCGATTTTGTTAAACCGATGTGTCATGAATCTGATTGGATCATGTTGTCCATAACGAGTGTGACGGTTAGCTAATTTCAAGAAATTGCGTCGTCTCAAAGTTCGTTCTGGAACATATATATTCAAATCAGCGAGAATATCTGGGGCGTCAATATCATTGGTCAAAACCTTAGCCACAAATACAGCTTGCATAGTCAATCTTCATTGTTCCATGGTATCAATTCCCAGCAGCATACAGCGATGTTCATATGGAGAAAGATTCAGTGCGTCGTGCCAGGGTAAGTGTCGAAGGGCTAAGCGCACAATTTTTTTTCTGTATAGCCTCGAAGCGATCGAACCAGTTTATATTGTATGGACACCATACTACTACAGCAAATTCCAAAATAGAGCGTACTAGGGCACAGTAGAGAGACTTCAGGCAGAGAGGATCACGAAATCCATCAGCAAGCTTAAAGATGAACCCGAGCTGCTTGTTAGTTTTTGCTAACACATCTTCACAATGCGGTCGGAAAGTGAGTTCACGGTCCAATATCACACCAAGATCCCTCACCTGATCCATGGGTTCGAGAGCTTGCCCAGATAGCTTGTAGTTGAAATATAACGGTTGACACTTTCTACTAAATGAGATCGTGTTGCATTCGGCAATACACAAATCAGGATGATTACGCTTGCTCCAGTCCTCAAACAAATCCAATAACCGTTGCAGCTCCAAGCAGTCTTCAAAATAAGTGATAACCATAAATATCTTAACGTCATTTGCATAGAATATTCGCTGTCCGCGTTGCAGAACAAATGAAACATCATTTATGAATATTGAGAAAAGAAGCGGGCCTAGATTGCTTCCTTGCGGTACGCCGTAAGGAATGCAAAATACAGCTGAATATGAAAAGCCGATCCTTACTTTCACAGACCTTCCCGTCAGGTACGATCTAATCCAGTTTACTAGGTCCAAGTTTCTCAAGTTTTCCAAGTAGGATATCATGATTCAATGCAACTTTGAAATCTGTGTACACGGCATCTACTTGCGTACCAGCGTCCATCGAGCGTATGCAGAGTGAAGTAAACTGTGTGAGATTTGGAGTGACCGCGTTCGTTTCGGGAAGAATCCATGCTGTGAACAGGATATGCAGTTCTTGCTAACCTCAAAGAGGATACATTTAACGATAATCACAAAAAGAGCAGGCACTCAACGAAGTAATTCCCCGGTAGTTGGCAACATTACATTTGTCCCCCTTTTTGTGAGTTGGAGACAGGAATGAAGTTTTCCATCCAGCAGGAAATGTTTTTCTTCGAAACTAGAGTTTGAATAGTTTTACTTGTGGTTTCAGCAGAGCAATTGAACATTTTTTCAGTACGGTTGAGGAATCCCATCAGGACCAGGTGATACCGATTTTTTTTTAACTTACGTAGAGAATTTTGGACGTGCTCCTCGGTGATTTGAAAAATTCCAAGTTCAAAGCTGTGCGACGGAGTATTACTGAGGGCAGCATCGATCTGCGTTTGCGTGGCCAATGTATTCGAGAAGGCATTCTTGAAGTGATCGGCAAATAACTCATATTTACTAGACGCTGAACTAGCAGAACGCTCATCAAAGTACATGGATGTAGGGAATCCAACTTTCTTACGTTTAGTACGAATAAACGACCAGAAATTTGCGTTCGATCAATGTGCCGAGCATACAGAATACAATTGTACTGAGCATACTTTTTTCTAGCAAGCTCAAAGCGATGCTTCAACTGTTGAGACCTATTGCGACTATATTTCCGAAGCGCAGATCGTCTACGTCACTTCAATTGGCGAAGGCTGGAGTTTGACCAAGGTGGCTTCAATGGAGGACGTTGAAGAGGCACGTTAGCTTCGATGACGTGATGTATTTCCGTGTTCAAAACACCAACGATTTCATCCAGATCCAGCTCAGAATCCAGGAATTCCCAATCGATCGAGGGCAGTGCATCGTTTAGCAGGTCGTAGTCTACCCGACGAAAATCAAACTGGTTAGAATTATGAAGTGGCTTGTGAATCAAAACTATATCGGTAACGATACACTGAGATAATTATCCCGATAAATTTCATAAACTACATCGTATGAACGTATGCAAGCCTGAATCAATTTCATAATTGTCTTATGTTTTCATACTCCATCTATAGTATTCATAATTTGATACAACAAAAGGTATACGAAAAACATTAAAATTTCATAAACACATCGTATGAATTATTTTGGTTCATCTTACGGCGAAAAATCATACGATGATCGTATGAAATTTATTTAAAAAGTGCAAATCAAAACAACAACAAAACACAAGATGCCGGATCCAGCTTCAAGACGTGGCGCAAGGCTCCGTAAACCTGTAAGTAAATTTAATTCGTATTGTTTCATTGTAGCTTACAACTTTATTTACATTTGTAGACAGTTAAGCAAGCTGCTGCGGACGGGTAGGTGTCAGATTTATGTTTTGTTTTTGCGTTGATAATTTAATATTTTTTTGCGTTGATAAATTAATAACAGTAAATTTTTTTGAACAGGAATCGGACCCGAGTACAATCAAAACTACTCGCAAAATCGTAAGTATAAAGTTCTCAGTTGGCTCGTTATTTTTTACAGTACCGAAGGTGATCCAGCTCCCTAATAAAGAAAACCTAACCTAACTTTACAATTTTTGTTTACAGAAATTGGAACCACCATCAATATCCAAATCAGCTTTTCTTCCTGCCACTGCTTCAATAATTCAACTGGAATCTTCTATTCCAGCTGTGTTCAAGGCAACAGGGTTGACAGAAAATTACGCTAAAGTGCTGCAGAAAAGAAACACACTGAAGTCCTTGGAAAATGTAGGGCAAAACAAACAACAAAATTTCTAAAAAAATTAAAACTAATCGGTTTATTTTCAATCCTCAGCTACCACAAATTGACGAACTGGAAAACCGTTTAAAGCTGCTACTCCAGCTAGCAAAACTGTATCTTTTGCTGCAGCACCACCATCCCCAATAGCATCAGGGTCGACGACAGCTACCACAGTTACAGAAAACACTAGCTGCCTCGGAGGCTCAATATAATATATATATAATATAATAAATATAATAAATAATTGCTTGGTTTAACGGCTTTCTCAGTCTTAATCTCACTCTAAAGACTACGATTTAATCTGCCCGACGCTTCAGTCATAGGTTTTAGTTCATGGTCCATGGCCGAAACGTCGGGCAGATTAAATCGTTGTCGTTAGAGTGAGATTAAGACTTAGAAAGCCGTTAAAATAAGCAAATCACTCAAGTACTAGTCGTCACCATCACTAATAAAGTAATTAATCAACTCAAAATATATTTTTCATTCATATCCTTTATGTGTTTCATACGAAATGACAAATGAAATTGTTCGTAATATCCAATGATAGCTATATCGTTTATATTGAGATTCATAGTTATATGCATGAAAAATAATACGATGGCTGATTGACAAAAAAAAAACAGCTATTCATAGTTCGGTCGTATGAAATTCAACATAAAATCTTGTCGCAAAAAATCATACGATATTTCTATGAAATTCGTTTGATTAATAATCTCAGTGTATAGATACCGTGACATCAATAGGGGTGTGCGGTGTCAGTATCAACGAGTGATTCGGCTGCATCGGAAACACAACAGCTTTGTAACCCAGTATCATTAAGGAATACCAAATCGAGAATCCGTGAATTGGAATTCACAACGCCATTTACCTGTGTCAGGCTATGGAAGCAAAATGCATCGTACTACATACTACTAGCTGTCGTCAGTCGAGACCTGCTGGAATCTACTTTGATACCTCCATCTTCTGAAAGTATCCAATGCAATTGAGGGTGATTATAGTCACCGAGCTGGAAAGCGACATCATGAGGCTTCAAGCACGATAAAACGGAATCGATAGATGTAATATGCTGTTGGATGAGAAACAGATCATCTATACGATCTGGTGGCAGATAAAGCACTCCTAAGCTGACGGCACACATGGGAAGCATGATTTTAACCCAAAGCTGCTCAAGAGCATTACTAATCGGAGTCGGATCAATACAACAGCACAAACTAGATGATACGGCTATCAGCACTCCGCCGCCCCGAGTTTTTCGACTATTCAATGGGCTTCGATCTGTTCTGAATACCGTGTATGATCCGTTAAATAATTGAGTTGATAGGATGCAATCGTCGTAGATATTATAATGATATTTTGTACTAGCTAGATACAAGAAGAGGTTGAAAGGCAAGTGTTTGATACATTTTTTTTCCTTGATTTGTTTTCCGTCGATCTTGTTTTCCGTGCTGAGCACCAATGCTACCGACGCCAGAGAGGCAGCTCCCACACCTGGACCCAACCTATCGACCCATCAACTCATGAACCGGGGACCAACGGCTTTGCTTCCCTTCCGAAGGAAGGCGTGATCAGAGATGTTATGCCTCAGAACATCCCGGCGGCGCCGACTGGGATTGAACTCAGGCCTGCTGGGGTGAGAGGCAATCACGCTTACCACTACACCACCGGTGCCGCTAAGTGTTTGATACATGAAACCTGTCAAATTTGCTTTCAAATAGTCACAATCAGCGGGCAAGTGAGTGGAAGCAACCCTACCACGTAGTCATTACGGGTCGAACGGTTGTTGTAATATCGAAGTAGAAAGATATTGTTTCCTATAATCGTCAGAATCGACTTCGTCTCCGGTAATCTATGTTCGTGCACATCTCTCTGTACCGAATGATCATGTTTATTACTGTAAGAAACCCTATCAACCCCTGAAGTATTAGTAAACACGTGCGCATCAAGTAGCAAAAGCAAACAATCAATCGTTGAATCTCTTAATAGGATACAACAAAATTGATACGAAACCATTTATCATTGAGATTCGTCACATGTGAACATTGTGAAGGTTTCCGAGTATGATATAACTAATCTTTTTATTATGTTGGAAATTCTGTGGAGATTGATGCCACTGCCGATTCTTGATGGATTGAATTATATATGGGAAGAAAAAAAAAGGCAAACGCTGTTCCTCACATCAGCTATTTCATTGTTTTTTTTTTTTTTTAAATATGTACATACCACGAATCTTGTTTCATCAAAGAATAACGGCGTAGGGTTTTTGATCTATTTTCCATCCTCAACCGCACTTTGGCTCTCTTTTTCGAACGGATATGAACCCAAAAAAGGAGTGATTCTACTATAGATGACTTACAAATTTATTTACCTTTCTTTACGTATCGTTGGATTTGATAAAGAATCTACCTAGGGGGGGAGCTGTTGCTTTTTTTGTTAAACTTCGATTAAGTTTAAACTCGCGAATATGCTTTTCAATCAAATTGCGTCAAGGCAACTTGTTTTTGGGTACATTTTTTCTGTGACCAATAACATGATATGTAGGCTTGTTATTATTTACATGGTGAAACAATAGATTTGAGTATAGTTATTTCATAGCAACGATTGGGAAAGCCTTAAAATCTTAATGATTTTGAACAAGCAATGATCGTTTGTTCATGCTTTTGTAATGAAATCTCATAGCATCCCGATCTCATTAATTTAAGCATCTCAGAATTAAGAAAATTCTAATAGTTAGGTAGTTACAACGGCTGAAAGTCTCCTTAATAAAGATATAAAAAAAAAATAGTTCCATGAATTTTGTAACTAGCCTTCTTTTATTTTAAATATTTCATCATCAGATATAGGAACCAATTAAATTATAGGAGCTTGAATTTTAGAATTTTAGAATTATCCAAAATACTGGCCATGTTTCCAGGTTAAGTGCACTCAGAATAAATTTCATACATTTTGGACTTGGGAAAATGTTCAAGATAAATGCCCATGCACAATTCTTAACATTCTGAATGTTAAATTTATAAAAGTTTACCTATTTGTTTTCAAGATTTTGTAACTAATAAATAGGTATCTCTGATACAGATTTAATGTATGAACTCTTCGAATACAAATGGGAATAAATATAAACGAAACTAGATCAATAGTCATAATTTTAAAACTAAGATAAAATTGCAAGCTCCTTCCTAAACAGTCATTTAGGAAAAAAAAAATCAAATTTACTAATTTTAAAAACAAATGAAATAAGAATTTTAATAATAAAAATATGTTTGACCTAATCAAAAGTATCATCAAAACTCCAAAAAATAAATATACTTTAAAAAAAATCACGTCATTTTGTTCATAATAAATTTTAGTGATTAAAAAAAAATTTTAACATCATAGGCTTAGACAAGCTTTGAATCTTGGGAAACTTACCTAGATTTAGCATTTTTGGAGGAAACATCTTCGAGGATAAGAAAGTAAGAAAAATTAAGATTTAAAATTTCGAAATATCTTGACACCTGGCAAAAATTATGAAAAATCAGGTTATAATTTGTCATGATTCTGATATTTGAAGAGAACAGAAATTAATAAAGTATGTAAGCAGATCAATTTTTTATTCGATGCATTGAACTTACTAAATCAAGACTTAACTTTAATTCCAATCGAAAGGAATGAACTCGAAATAGGGGCCTCACAGTAAAGGCACAGTATTACCAAGCCGGAGGCAGGGGGTTCGATTCGTTCCGGTATAGGGAATCTTTCGGGTTGGAAATTTTCTCGATTTCCCTGGGCATAGAGTATCATTGTGCTTGCCACACAATATAAAAATTTATGCATTGGTATTGGCATCGAAAGCTCTCAATTAATAACTGTTGAAGTGCATTTAGAACACTAAGTTGAGAGCACGCAAGAAGCTAATATGCGCTAAGCAATAAGCTTGAAATGTGAATAATAAGAAGAAAGAAGAAGAAGAACTCGAAACATTAATGATTGTTTCCCTTTTTGTAACTAGATAATAAATAAATTTAGTTTTTTTTTTCAAAAGCATTTGATATTTTCTTTTCAAATGGAGTTTGTTTTGGTTACATCCATTCGGTTCCAATTTAGTATTAACACGAGCTTGTCCTTCATTTATTTAATAAAAAAATACACACAAAAGGCACATTAGGTATATGCAGAAATAACCATCTCTTCGTTGAAATGTAAGCCTAGAATTCAACTGGTCGAGTGCTAATTTTTGTCATTGTAGCTAAATCACCAAAGCACGGTTCTTCCCTATAGAGAATGTATAAACATCTTCATAAAATCTAGATTAATTTCTTTTTTCTTGATTTGTTTTCCGTCGATCTTGTTTTCCGCGCTGAGCACCAATGCTATCGACGTTAGGGAGGCAGCTCCCAGACCTGGAGAACCTACCTATCGACCTATCAACTCATGAACCGGGGACCAACGGCGCCGACTAGGATTGAACCCAGGCCTGCTGGGGTGAGAGGTAATCACGCTTACCACTACACCACCGGCACCGCTAAAATCTAGATTCATGATATTAGATTCCATCCGATTCAATTATCTGGAAAACTTTTGAATTCTTCCTGAGCAACCTACAGTCTTGAAAGAACATTAAATTTTTAAACAGTTGGAGATCCTCAGAACTTGATCAGCCTGAATTCTTGGAAAAAAAATCCAAAGAACTTTATTAATATCTTCGTCTATATGGAGATCTTTTGAATTTTTTCTGCAATCCAGGAAGGATGTCTGAAAGAATATCCTGTAATTTATGCAACGTTTCCTGAACACCTACAAAACTCTTTTAAGTTTTAGAAAATTTCCTCAACTTCTACGAAGTTCTCAGAATTTATTCCAAACTCCATATTTTCTTAATCTCTCTTAATTCTAAGAAGATCTATGAACCTCATTGCACTTCTGAAAAGACATTTGCAAATATTCTTGAACATCTAGAAAATTCCTTTAAATTTAACGTAGTTCCCAAAAACCTCCAGGAAGTTCATGAGCTTCCCTTAAATTAAAATAATGCTCCCTTAACTTCTACGAAGCTCCTCAAGTAAATTTTCCATTTCTTCGCAGTTTCCAGAACTTTTCCAATTTCCTTGTTTCTACAAATTGTTCTGAAGATCAATGAAGTTCCCAGAATTTTGCTCAACTTCTACGATATTCCCTGGACACCTTATAAGTCTTTGAAGTTTTACGAGCTTCCTTGAAGTTGAGGAAAAACCCCTCGGCACATAATCAGTTTGTAGAGCCAGACGATGTCTTATGAAGCTATCTATTAAATATTGATATCATATAATCTCTCAAAATTGCTTCTTCTCGTCCAGAACATAAAAAGTAGTCAACATAAGGGACTTTAAAAAATCGTGGTTTGTGGTCCAATTTTATTACTCACTGTTAAATAGTAACATCAAACTTGACAACCTTGACAAAATACCGGTGAGTCAAAAAAATAAAATCAAAAATTCTGGGAAGACTAGATAATTCTGGAGGGGATCTGGCCCCCTTGGCACCCCATAAGCTACACTAACGCACATTTTTGAGATATTGTTAAAAATCTTACACTGCTTCTTTATTCCAAATTCGTTCTACGAGTTTCAACTTCCATCCTAATGCATTGAAACGCCATTTATTTTTCTTGGTTTTTCTTCGTTCTACGAATGAAAGCAGAAACAATGGATTTGCTTGAAGCGCCTCTTTTGCTTTGAGTACAATTAGTGAAAATATTCATACATCGTGCTCGTATAGGCTTTGTTTTTTAGTTAACGCATCGAAACAAACGTATAATTGATTTGTGCACGATGAAATCAATGACAGTATTGATGTTTCCTGCTCGAAAGATCGGAAACGGGCAAAACATAGTCTACACACTTAGAAATAATTAATTTTACACATGATGGAATCCATCTTTGACATAAAAGATGAGACGTAAACAAACATGTCATGTTATATTAATTGCTCGGAGAATGAAAAGTTCGTTGCTCGACGAAAAGTACGTTTGATTGAACTGAATTTCACGTCTGTTATGACTCAACTTTATGTCAAAATTGACGCTCGGATATTTTAGTCTTAGAGCACATAAATTTACATGATTTTTTAAGTGTGTACTCAATTACAACATGACTTGAAAATGAAAAACTAGAATAAAAACCGATCCTAATTGAAAGTCAATATCATGGTTGCCTACAGTTGGACCAGCAAGTCCTAAACAAATAACAATCAATCTGTTTGCGTAATGAATTCGTTCCACAAGTAACTGGGATCAGAGGAAAACAAAGGAAACGGAATGTGCAGTTCTGCCTGTTCAGAACAGGGTTTTCAAAGTAAAAAAGAAAATTGATTCATGCGAAAGTCAAAGAATACAGTGGATTGAGATAGGGGAATGGTGAACTGGAAGCGTAGAATAGAAGTAGTATGAAAAGCCTTTTGTTTTCCTCTTCCAAAAGAAGTAAAGGCTACCGCGTTTACTGAACACTGTTCTTTTTTAAGAGCAATCATAAACAATTATCTACATATTACATCAAACTCATGTAAATGTCGAGAGTGACTTATGACATATGATACTAGCATTATAGACGTCAAATTCAGAGCCATTAAACGGCCCAGTTTCAGCGAGACAATGTGATTGTTGAGCAGATTAGCTTGGGCGGATGGATCTGCATTTGAATTTGTATTACAATCGTCATACAATTTAAAACTTCCAAAGATATATTAATCCTCAAATCATTAGCTTCAAAACAACAGAGTCAACTTGATTGTTTTCATATCGATGCTTAGAGATCACCGAAGATGATGTGACGTGTCGTAAAAGTGCTTTTGCTTCGTAAAAGGAATTGCACACCCTCCTTATGTATGAAAGTTGTTTTTACATATCTGATTTGCAATTGAGAAGAAACTCTTTGTAAAAGAAGAAGAACTTCCTTCGAATTCTTCCATTTCAAATGGTTTGTATGCTTGCAAAATACTTCCTTGGAACAACCGCTTCTTCCGCAAGGAGGGATAAATATCATTTTTGCACAGAATGCACCCATGGGAAAAGATTCGGAAAATTGTATCTATAGATGAGAGAGATAAAAAAGAAAATGTTCGTTCTACCATGTCTACCTATTTCGTTATGCGATGCGACGGATGTTTAATTTTCATACAAATATTTAAATGGAAATGTGTCCTACGAAAGTAATCAGGAGCTATTCTCTCTGAAACCGGCCCACTAGTTTTTCTATATTCTAAAATATGGGATGATTTTAATTATTAAATCTCTTCTTCTTACTTCTTACATACAATCATGGGGGAACGGCGCCGGTGGTGTAGTGGTAAGCGTGATTACCTCTCACCCCAGCAGTCAGCGCCGCCGGGATGTTCTGAGGCATAACATCTCTGATCACGCCTTCCTTCGGATGGGAAGTAAAGCCGTTGGTCCCCGGTTCATGAGTTGATGGGTCGATAGGTAGGGTCCAGGTGTGGGAGCTGCCTTCCTGGCACGTCGGTAGCATTGGTGCTCAGCACGGAAAACAAGATCGACGGAAAAACAAACCAAAGGAAAAAAAAAATCATGGGGGGACAGACAACCGATCCTCACTGAAAATTGTGGGTGCATGAATTGCATCGATGTGGTACATGCGGTGGAAATAAAAATGAAATTAACTCAAAAAAGCTTTAATATAAAAGGAGGTGCAACTGGCTCCCATTTATTGATTACATTTTTTAATTGTTTGTCTTTTTTTTTAATAATGCGTTTATTTTTCCAGGCTCATTTTCTGTAGCATTGCGGAGCCAATATTCATTGTTTACATGACAATATTACTTAAAACTAACGTAAGTAAAGTGATGGCCGATTACTCGCGGCTATCTCGAGGTTAGGGGTAAAAAATTGTAACAAATAGATGGCAGGGTAGTGATTGAGAACCCAAGGTTTGGAGAGCAATGCGCTCTTGATCTCGAACTAGGCGACATATTGATGAAAAAAGACAAACATGGGGGTACACTGATGGGCAGTTAACAACTTGGGAGAACACAAGATGACACTAACTACTAAATCCTCAGATCTATCTGTTTTAAAAACACATAGATTATATTCAAATAGTCGAAATCTCGGCTAGCAAAGATATCTCTAACGGGTATCGCGGGTTGTTTTCCTCGGGCCCTGAAGGATGTTGATAATTCAGATCTGAGAACACGGTGTAGGGTACATGACCAAACAACATGCTCGATATCATGATAACCACTGCCACACGTACATAAATTGCTGCCTGAGAGCCCAAGTCGATAGAAGTGCAAGTCTAATGAACAGTGATTGCACATAAGCCTTGACATAACGCGTATAAAGTCGCGGCTCATGTCCAACCCTTTGAACCATAGTTTGTTCGACACCTGTGGGAGAATAGAATGTAACCATCTTCCCAATTCACCATCATTCCATTTTTGTTGCCAACTGATGAGGACTTGCTGACGAGCAATAGAGAAACATTTGTTGAAGGCCAAAAATATCGCCTTTCATAGCCCCCACCTTAGCCAACGAGTCCGCTTTCTCATTACCCGGAGTTGAGCAATGAGATGGGACCCAAGCTAAGGTGATAGTATAGGAGCAGTTAGATAAAGCACTCAGTTTAGATCGTATTTCAGGCAGGAAATACGAGGAGTGCTTCATCGGCCTCATTGAACGAATAGCCTCCAATTAGCTAAGAATATCCATAAAAATTTACTAATGGTCGAGGCAATTCGCTCTACTGCATAGAATATAGCTGCGAGTTCCGCAACGTATACGGAGCATGTTTTTTTTCTGCAGTTTATAGGAGGTGCTATGAAATTGATTAAGTACACCAAATCCAGTGGAAGCATGTATGGTTGACCCATCTGTGAAAAATCTTTTATCGTTACTTACATGGTGGAACTTGATTGCAAAAAATGAGAGAACAACCATCGACCGATGGTGATCTGGTATTCCATGGATTTCTTGCATCATGGTCAGATCAAAATTTACAGATGAACTATAGAAGGCTTAAAAGCAATCACGATTGGAGATTAATGAAAAAGGACCAACCTCCAGTGTCATGTACTCATAGTGCAAACTCATAAATCTTGTTTGAGGATTTCGGTCGAGCAGGTTCTCAAAGTGTTCTATTACCAAAGGATTCATTACTTCACAACGGATGAGAAACCGGAAAGACAGCTCAGCGAAACGATCTGTCAGTGGGAGAACACCCGCGAGTACTTCGAGGCTCATCGTATGAGTCGAGTGCATGCAGCCTAGCGCAATACGAAGGCAACGATATTGAATCCGTTGCAGCTTAAGGATGTGTGTTTTTGCTGCGGATTGGAAGCAAAAGCTACCGTACTCTAAAACCGAAAGGATGGTTGTTCGGTACAACCTAATCAGATCTTCCGGGTGTGCTCCCCACCAAGTTCCGGTAATTGTACGAAGAAAATTAATCCTTTGCTGGCATTTTTGTTTCAGATACGCAATATGTTTTCCTAATGTATATTTGGAATCGAACCAGACACCTAAATACTTGAAAGATACACTGAAACCTCCGTTTACGAAGTCTTTTTTTACGCAGTATTCAATTTACGTCCCTCTTTTTACGAAGTAAATCCCAAATAACGAGTTTTCTTTTTACGACGTAAATTCCAAATAACGAGTTTTTTTTGTGATTTTGGGAAACTGGGATATACTGTGAAATACCCCACAATATGGGTATTGTTGGAATCGGAGTGGCGTGTAGGGACCGAAAATCGATGTCTGACGCCATTTTGAAATCCAAGATGGCGGCTTCCGGTAACATAATAACTTTGAAATTCTGTCAAATACCCCACAATATGGGTATTTTTGGAATCGGAGTGACGTGTAGGGACCAAAAATCAATGTCTGACGCCATTTTGAAATCTAAGATGGCGGCTTCCGGTAACATAAAAACTTGGAAATTCTACCAAATACCTCACAATATGGGTATTTTTGGAATCTGAGTGATGTGTAGGGACCGGAAATCGATGACTGACGCCATTTTGAAATCCAAGATGGCGGCTTCCGGTTACAGAAAAATTGGCAAATACCACCACGTCACCCCGATTCTTAAGGTACCCATATTGTAGGCTATTTAACATTATTTTTATGTCTATATGTAAGCGGAAGTCGCCATATTGAATTTCAAAATGGCGTCAGACATGGGTTTTCAGTCCTAATAAGTCACCCGGATTCCAAAAAACCCATATTGTGGGGTATTTGACAGAATTTCGAAGTTTTTCTGTTACCGGAAACCACCATCTTGGATTTCAAAATGGCGTCAGATATCGATTTCCGGGCCTTACACGTCACTCCGATTCCAAAAATACCCATATTGTGGGGTATATGACAGAATTTCCAAGTTTTTATGTTACCGGAAGCCGCCATCTTGGATTTCAAAATGACGTCAGACATCGATATCCGGTCCCTACACGTCACTCAGATTCCAAAAATACCCATATTGTGGGGTATTTGACAGAATTTCCAAGTTTTTATGTTACCGGAAGCCGCCATCTTGGATTTCACAATGGCGTCAGACATCGATATCCGGTCCCTACACGTCACTCCAATTCCAAAAATACCCATATTGTGGGGGTATTTGGCAGAATGTCCAAGTTTTTCTGTAACCGGAAGCCGCCATCTTGGATTTCAAAATGGCGTCAGACATCGATTTCCGGTCCCTACACGTCACTCCGATTCCAAAAATACCCATATTGTGGGGTATTTGACAGAATTTTGAAGTTATTATGTTACCGGCAGCCGCCATCTTGGATTTCAAAATTGCGTCAGACATCGATTTCTGGTCCCTACACGTCACTCCTATTCCAAAAATACCCATATTGTGGGGTATTTGACAAAATTTCGAAGTTTTTATGTAACCAGAAGCCGCCATCTTGGATTTCAAAATGGCGTCAGACATTGATTTCTGGTCCCTACACGTCACTCCGATTCCAAAAATACCCATATTGTGGGGTATTTGGCTGAATTTCCAAGTTTTTCTGTAACCGGAAGCCGCCATCTTGGATTTCAAAATGGCGTCGGACATCGATTTCCGGTCCATACACGTCACTCCGATTCCAACAATACCCATATTGTGGGGTATTTGTTTATATTACCAAAAACCTCTTTTTACGAAGTAAATCCCAAATAACGAGGTTTTTTTACGCACTAATTCGATTTACGAACCCCCGTTTTGGTTCGTAAATGGAGGTTTCAGTGTATACAGTTATGTACGGACCTAGCAACCCAAACCCGATCCAACAGAGACACCCAGTATCAACCAACAAGAAGCTGGCGCAGCACAGCACATCCGGCCGTTCACCTGATCCATCGCACCAGCTACCCACGAGGCGCCAACCGGCGGGCACCGAGGCACCAGACGACGAGTCAGCAGTCATCGATCACCTATGGCCAGCACGTGGACATGTCGTCTTGCTTAGCTAGCACATTCTAGTTAGGTCCTTACGAGGTAGTTAGGTTCAGTAGGCAGATAGGGAATTTCAATTTTAATTCAATCGTGTAACAGTGAACTTCGCGAATAAATCTGTCCTCTAGGACTAAGTGAATCTTTTTTAAAAAGTGAATTATGTGAAACCATCCATAATTATACTTTGAGTGATTGTTCTACCCTTTAGTTGAAGCTGAAGGATGATGCTTCCTAGAAAAAATAACCAACTCAGTTTTCTCCGGTGAGAATTCGATACCCAGCTTCATGAGCATGAGCATGAGCATGAGCATGATTGACCGCCCACGGTTGCACTCTGTTATTGCCAGACCAGCTGTAATTACACAGAGAACCAATAGACGATGCTTGGGACTAGCAATCATCCTCAATGTGTAAAAACTGGTGATCTCGAATTAGGCAATACCAGCGCCAGCCGCGCCTGAACGCAGGTCAATCCCAAGCTCCTTCGCGTTATACGATCGTTAGGACATCAATTCACCTTATCGTTTACCAAAACGAACCCAGCTGCTAACCTAACCCTCTTACCCAACATCCCTGTGATTCCTCGTGGAAGTGCAGAGGACTCCTCGGCTTCCATCAAAGCGAGTGTCACGGTCTTCTGCTCAGTAAGCAAAAACGTTTGCCACTAGGCAAACGAGCTCATTTTTAATCATTGACGAATCTTGAATGTGGATGGGCTTGAGATTAGACTCATGATGTTCTTCTCAGTAAGCAAAAACGGTTTCTCTAAGGCCACTGAGCCTCTCATATCACATTATGGCGTTACTCAAGTTTTTATAACTATTCAAACCCGGCACCGACGACAACGAAAAGTTTTACAAAATACACGATAAA
The DNA here is from genome assembly GCF_037179485.1 of Ochlerotatus camptorhynchus. Taxonomy (NCBI): domain Eukaryota; kingdom Metazoa; phylum Arthropoda; class Insecta; order Diptera; family Culicidae; genus Ochlerotatus; species Ochlerotatus camptorhynchus. The sequence goes on along the minus strand of NW_027040817.1, from coordinate 2,480,389 downwards.
CAAGCGATATTTTAATATTTTTAATATGAAAGGATCTGGGACCGCGTTTTTCTCTTCAGTAAGCAAGCCACTGCAACCGACGATCTTTGAAAGCCTAAAACTAAAAGCTACGAAAGAGTGCTAAGGCCTTCATTAAGATCCACTTTCACGCGACGTTCAATGTTTCGATTTTCTCTTTACGCATGGTTCAGACAATCATAACAAGCTATGACCTACGTGACGATTGTTTAAGACCTGGTTAAACAAGCTATTCAAATAAAATAACGTTCTCGAATTTCACTTGGAATGTAATGAACAACAGAAATACGCAATAATTAATATTTTCAGCGGTTGATGTTTAATTTTAAATATACTAACGGTACTGCCTACGACTACGAGGGCGATTACGACAGTGACTACGAACAGAGAATTTGTAACTTACCATTTGTCTAGGATAAACACCTTTGCCCGGCACCTCCACTGGTTCTTCATGTCCGCTATCTGTCACTGTTTGCAAAATATCCAATAGCAATTACCTTTGTTGTGATACTTCCTGTATTGCCATGGTGATCTGGGTGGAGGTTCGCATCTAGTGCTTTTCCCAGGAACCGTTCACGGCCACCAGCTACCGCCCGTCCAGTCTTGGGCGTATCCACCGAGACATCCTTAAGCTTACTCGATGCCCAGCTTCATAGCCCAAGTAGACAAATTGTCTAAGGTATCTTGCAATGGTCCGGTGCACTTGGCCCTATAACGGACACAACACCGTCATCTGCAAGCTGCCTAGCAAGCAATTTTCATCAAGACAACCATCAATGTCTTTTACATAAAAATTATAAAGAAGGTGGCTTAAACATGAGCCCTGGGGGAGACCCATGTAACTGATTCGTGAAGTTGTCGAGTTTCCATGACAAAAGCTCATATATTTCTCAGATAACAAGCTGCTCAAATAGTTGTTCATAATTGGTGAAAGCCCACTATCGTGGAGTTTATCCGAAAGGATATCGATTCACAGACGTAGAAGTGGCGAACACAGATCACAGATATTGAGGTGGTCAGTCACTCAAAATGGTGTGAAAAATGTTGCGTGGTGAGAAAAATGATGTTAGTGTTTTTTTTTAATACAAGGTAGGTGTACCAGTTATGGCCATACGTTCCTATTATGGTGTGTTCCAGTTATGGCCTATTGAATACCCATAATTGGAACACATTATAATGAGAACGTACAGCCATAGCTGGTACATCTACCCTATATAATTTTGTTTCTTTAAACGTGGAAGTGGCGATCACAGATCACATAATTAGAGGTGGTCAGAGAGGAATACTCTGAATGGTATGGAGAATGTTGCATTATGAGGAAAATGTTTTTTTTTTTTTTTTTCCTTTGGTTTTGTTTTTTCCGTCGATCTTGTTTTCCGTGCTGAGCACCAATGCTACCGACGTGCCAGGAAGGCAGCTCCCACACCTGGACCCTACCTATCGACCCATCAACTCATGAACCGGGGACCAACAGCTTTACTTCCCATCCGAAGGAAGGCGTGATCAGAGATGTTATGCCTCAGAACATCCCGGCGGCGCCGACTGGGATTGAACCCAGGCCTGCTGGGGTGAGAGGCAATCACGCTTACCACTACACCACCGGCGCCGTTTATGAGGAAAATGTTGCACGACATGAAACATGGTGTATGGTATTTAAAATATTGCACGACATGAAAAATGTAAAGTATGTATCATGATAAAAGCTGTTGCAAAAGCAAAATTTGCAATAGCAATATCAAAAAGGTTGCTCGACAAAAACAATTTGGCGTGACATGAAAAATTGAATATGACGTTTAGTGCTGATATAGGACTCAATAATGTATTTTTAAAATGTTGAATCACGTTAAATTATATAAAAGGAAGTTAAATTATGTTATCATGTTACAATATGCACGGTTGGTTTGACTAACACAAAGAAAGGGTCACTTTTACACAGATTTATGAGAAATTTCGAAAAACGTGATATTCAGCGCAACTTAAAAAAGTAACTCTCTCTCTCTCTCTCTCTGAGTTTGTCTTATTAGCCGTGTCTGGTGATTTATTTGAAGTTATTTTTTGTAGTGTCATGTAGCGAAAGGAAAAATGTTGCACGATACAAAACTCATAAATGTTGTTTTTTCTTTGCTACGAATATTAGTTGACTCCAATACCAATCGAAATATATATTTAAAATTATTTGGAAATCATTTGAAGGGATTACCATTTATTGTAATCCAAAAAATAAAAATTAAATGAACTTCGTATTGTTTTATGAGATGATATCGTCATAAAGAATATCTATTTTATCAATAAGATCTAACCGTAGGTACAAAAAGTTGCACAGATTGATATTTTTTGAATGGCATATCCCTTACTTGATCTATCTCTATAACTCGATATTCTCCCTAAGTAGATGGAAATCCAAGCTACTTCGACCACTTTTACCATATAAATTACTAATATGTTCACCCATAACTCAATATTCTCCTCTTCAGGGGTTGAAACCGTTGACGTTTTTTTCTACACTCGCTTCATTGTCATGCGCGACAGTTCGTTTACGGATGACGGCAGAAAAAAATAATTACCTACCCGAGCAGGAACGGATAACTAACCGATAACATATGGGGTAGATGTACCAGTTATGGTTATACGTTCCTATTATGGTGTGTTCCAATTATGGCCTATGAGAATTCCATAGGCCATAATTGGAACACACAATAATAGGAACGTTTGACCATAACTGGTACACTCACCCTGTATGAACATGCTTGGCATGCACAGTTGTACACACCAACTGCTCATTTGTTAATAACTTTTTACTTAGTTGTTGAACTTTGATTTTCTTTAAAGTAATTGATAGATTTGGATCATAGTTTACAATAGATTTGCAAAGAGTAGGTAAATCTTTAAATTTGAATCAACACTTATTTTTTACGCTTAAAGTCCAAGATGTGCAGCGAGCATTTCTCACTTCATTTTTACAACGCAAAGACAAATACAGTTTATTTCTAGAATTCAAATCTAATACTTATCTAAAAAAAGCTTAAACTCTATTCTATCTACTGCTTCAATAAGAACTATGTATGTTATTAGCAAATGAGTAGTTCGTGACCAAAACTGTGTATTCCAAGCATACATATGAATATCTTAATTTGGTATGATATCTTATTTTGGTATGGTTGTAGTAAAACCCTGTTTTGATATTATTAAGATATCGAAATATTTTGTAAAATATCAAATAAAAAACAAAACGAGATCTTTTAGTTTTATGACACTAACACTTAAAAGAGTTATTGGATTGTTATTAGAAGACCTTTTCAATAACAAATTATGATATTCTGCCATCAAAAAAAGCGTTTGTTATCCGTGTGAACCTCTTCAGTACCATATTAAGGTTGCCAATTATGCTATTTTCATACCTGAATTTGTTATTAATAAGTTATTTTCTCTTGCTCGGGTACCCGAGCAGAAACGAATATATCGATATTTTAAAATGAACCTGACATAAAAGGTAAAATACCAAAAAATGTTCCCATAATACTATTCCACTACCAAATTATGATAATGCAATACCAAAACAATACCACACAGGTATTCTTTTGGTATCCAAATATCAATTTTTGTTATTTACAAAGTATTTTGCATGTTTGTTTTAAATATGATTCTTTGGTATTTTACCTCTTCCCGAGCAGGAACGACTATCTCGATACCTTAAATTGGTATGGATGAGCCTAACATAAGAGGTAAAATACCAAAATATAATACCAAAAAAATGTTACCACAATACCATTCCAATACCGAATTCTGATAATGCAATATCAAAACAATACCAAACAGGTATTTTTTTGGTATCCAAATATCAATTTTTGGTATTTACAAACTATTTTGCATGTAACTTTTTGGTATTATTCTTTGGTATTTTACCTCTTATGTCATGCTGGTCAATACCAAATTTTGGTATCAGATTAGAATTAGGTATTCATTAGTTATTTTCTCCTGCTCGGGTAGGAGTGCTTTTTTTTGTTATTGTTTTTTTTTTTTTTTTTTTTTTTTTTGAGAAGAATTTATGTAAATATTCATATTCTACGTTCATATGGACTTTGTTTTGCAGTTTTTAAACTAAATTATCTTAACAAATGTACACACTTAGAAATAACTAATTTTACTCGTGACGGAATCCATCATTGACATAAATGATAACGTAAGACGTAAACAAATATTTCATTTAAAATTAAGTACTCTGAGACTGAAATGTTCGTTATTTGACGAAAAGTACGTTTTATTGAGTTTAATTTCGTGTGTTTTATGATTCAATTTTATGTAAAAATTAACACTCGTATATGTCAATCTCAGAGCAACTAAATGTACATGGTTTTTCTTAGTGTGTATGATTGATACATTCACGTCGAAATCATTGATATATTTAATGTTTCTGCTCGATATGATGGAATTGGGCGCTTATGCAATGTGGATCTCTACCCTATATTAATTTAAATCATCCAAGAGTTTGATCAATTTTTTAAACTGTTTTGCCTCTAGTAAACGAGTGTTATCAGTTCAACATACTGTAGAACGAGTTTTCTATGTTCATAACTAAAACAATGGAATAAGTAATTAATACACAGTTCGAAAAAGTAGTATAAATTTCTGTTCAATATGATGCACATAAATGGAGCGTCACATATCATATACGTTTGCATTATATATCATGTAAAGTTCTAACACATTTCATGCAATGTAGCAAATATTGTATACAAAAGCCCATCTTTGTAAACAACCTTGTTTACAATTTGCTCGGTTCCGTAAAATGAAATACAAGTTTACGTGAATGAATGTTTACATCACAATTAAAATTCAGAATTTTTATCTGTAAACATTATATTCAAGAACTTCGAATACTGTTCCGAACCGAAATGGACGTTTGCTATATCTTGTCCTGGCAAATGATTCCACATTACCGGACACTTTTGTTTCCTTCCGGTCGAACCACTGATTGATCTAGATGCCGATCATCCCGCTCTCGTCTTGTCATTTAGTTTACCTTCGCCGATTGTTTTTACGCCGTCATCTGAGTGCTACTCTTTAGACTTTCACCAAAAGTTGCATTGAAGAATGCGCTTGCGGAAATTGATTGGCAATTTATCGAAACAGTCGCTAGCGTGAATGATGCTGTGGATTTTTTTTTATTGCTGCATTGTCCCAGCAAGACAACCCCCGCAAAAGCCTGCATGGTCTAACCCAAGCCTACGTGTGCTAAAACGTCAACGCTCTGCTGCCCTCCGAAAGTATTGTAACTCTCACTCGCCGTACTACAAACAACTGTTCTATTTTGCGAGTCGTAGTTATCGAAAATATAATCATTTTCTCTATAATCGACACATGAGACGAACGGAAGTTTTGGTCGTTTGTCAACTCCAAACGGAAGGAATCCGGGGTACCTTGTTCCATGTTTCTCGGGAATGACTCGGCTAATAGCGAAAGAGAAAAAGGCGACTTGTTTGCTCGTCATTTCAGGCAAGGGTTCTACAATTTCTCCGCTTCGCCGACACAAGTGCTGGATGCTACTGTTGGGATGCCAACAGGATTTCAATATTCCACGCATTTCAGAAGACATGGGGATAGCCGCAACACGCAAACTGAAGCTCTCGTTCGCCGCCGGACCTGACGGCATTCCGTCATCAGTTCTAGAACGTTGTGTAGCCAATCTCTGTCTTCTACTTGCGAGGCTATTCCATCTTTCGGCACAGCAATGGGAGTTCCCCTGCCGCTGGAAACTTTCTTATCTGTTCCCAGTCTACAAAAAAAGGAGATAAACGGAATGTCGCAAATTACCGTGGAATCACCGTCCTGTGTGCCTGCTCAAAACTGTTCGAGATTAGCATAAATGATGCTCTGTTTGCGTGTTGCATGCAAACATTATATCGATACAGAACAACACGGCTTTTACCTAAACGCTCCGTGTCCACGAACCTGGTGCAGTTTACTTCTAACTGTTTGCGATGCATGGATTCAGGATGGCAAGTCGATGCTGGGTATATGGATCTAAAAGCTGCATTTGACACGGTGGACCATAATATCTTGCTTGTCAAGCTGAAGATACTTGGCGTCTCGTCAACGGCTGTGGATTGGTTCAGATCTTACTTGGTGAATCGCTATGTACGGACTAAGATTGGCGCGTTGGAATCGGATGTTTTCTCAAACAACTCGGGAGTTCCGCAAGGCAGTAACCTAGGACCGCTATTGTTTTCGATCTTTTTAAACGACGTCGCCATTCTGATACTATCAGAATGCCGCGTTTTCTATGCAGACGATTAGAAAATCTACAAAATTATTAAAAGTCTTCCGGATTGCTGGGATCTCCAGAATATGTTAGGTATTTTTGCTGACTGGTGCTCAAGAAATTTGATGAGTTTAAGCATCGAAAAATGTAACATTATTTCCTATCACCGAAATATCGAACCAATCATGTTTGACTATTTTCTCTACGGACACTGTCTTGCTCGTGTAGAGCACATAAAGGATCTCAGCATTACCTTGTACTGCAGACTCACTTTCAGAATCCACTACAATGACATCATCTCCAGTGCTAATCGACAATTGGGCTTTTTTTCAAAACTGCCAACGAGTTCCGTGACCCGTTATGCCTCAGGTCACTCTACTGCTCGCTTGTGCGATCCTTATTGGAGTCAAGTTTAGTTGTTTGATGCCCTTTCTATGCTAGCTGGATCACTAAAATTGAATCCGTTCAACGCAAGTTTGTGAGATATGCTCTTCGTTTCCTCAACTGGTGTGACCCAACAAATTTGCCACCGTACGAGGAGCGTTGCCGTCTCCTGGGATTTGAACCATTAGAGGTGATACGGACGGTCGCTCAAGCTATGTTCGCTGGAAAGCTTTTTACGGGTGACATTGACTGTCCAACACTGCTGGCTCAGCTAAATATGTATGCCCCTGAGAGGCCTCTTCGTCAACGCGACTTTCTGTTTTCCGAACCACGGCGCCGAAATTATACATAACAAACAAATAAACAAAAAGTGGTCGGTTTCAATGAGCATTGCTCTTTTATTCTGTTCTGAGTTCATGTTCTGATGCATGCCTGTTTCCACGTCAATGAATGATAAAGAAAAATACCTAAACCTTACAGCTTTATCAAAACACATTATATCCGAAACCTTTCCCTAAGCATTCCCAGAGCACAGCAGAAAACAATAATGTACTTCCAAACGAGGTCGACAAGAGCAGTTGGCACCGCATTTGGGACTCACAATTGACCGGCCATTTATCCGATTCTTAATAGCCGTGTCCAAATCAAATTTCATCCAAATGAACTTCTCAATTAGCCTCCGGAGCGTCCGGTGGTGGGACTTATCGGATTCTGACACATCATTTGCCTGCCACCCAAAAATAAAAGAAGAATATTCGGCTGCGATTCAGGGCCAGAAGCAAGTCATCTCACAAGGGTAAAGTTGTTATAATGGGAAATTTTATCTAATTTTCCGCATCTCGATAAAACGAAAGCGACACATTGCATTGGTCCGGAGCCTTTTGAAGTGGGAACAACAGCAAGGGATGCAAAAGCAGCATAGCAGAAAAACAGACCGAAAATAACATCACACAGAAAATGAGAAACAAGAAATTAAATGTTCCATTACTCTGGAAAGCTATTTCTTTTTCACCGTCTCACCATCGTCCTTCAGCGAAGTGCTTCCGTTTATTCCGTCGCAATAGATAGATAGATACAGCCAAGATGGCATTTAGTCAGCGCCAGAGCAAATAAATCAAATGGCTGTCGGAGAAAACAAAAAAAAACGAATAGCACCATTATATAACTGGCGAGTAGGTATAAATACGTTTCTCCTTGGCTTAGAATCAGAATTTACCGGGCAAATCGAAATGGGAGCGGAAAATGTGCGGGAATTAAATTACTAATCTCTTTGTCGGTTGATTGGCATGTTTGCCATTTTATCATCGCTGCTGACAGTGATTGAAGTGGTGATCGAGTAACCGAAGGACTTTTCTTTGATATGTGCCACGAAGACATTTCAAGTGAAGAAAACAAAAACTTTAGATAATAAATAGAATGAACTGAACGTCGAAATCATACCAGAGCATTGATTGATCTAGAAGCTACTCAAGAAATAAATCAGACCCGCTGAAGGGTGTACCTGTGGAGTGTCGTCATCAATGACACGAGAGGAACAAAGAGTCACAAGAGTTTCGAAATGTATAAAGGGGATGTTAATCAATTATTAATAAATAATTCCTGAGTGGTGTAGAGTCACCCGAAATGGTTGGCAAAAAATATCCTACTGGCTCTGTAAAAAAAAATCCAACCATAAGAACCAACATCAACCATATGCTATCCTTAAATTAAATTGTAAAGTAACTAAACAAGTGTATCTGAAAAGGCTTAACAAATTAATTCATATCTATGAAAAAGTATGATCAATTCATTGCAATAATCGCCAATAAATGTAAATATCCTCAACAAATAAAATTAAAACATAAAAATATACGGGCCTGCGCGAAAGCAGGAAAAGTACACAGCAAAAAATAAATCTTAATATTACATCCAAAATGATGCACTTCATTCATGTCGAAAATCTCATGTAATTTTGATGGCCACAAAAATAAACAAATGCAGTAAAAGCAGCGTAATGTCGGTTCATGTACTGTATTAATGATAATTTTGTCCTTTTTGACAAGTAATATTATACCATATTTTTAACACGATTGAAGTGCATCCACTTTGATTTGATATCAAAATTAATTTTTTGCTGTGTGTATTCGACCGTTCAACTTAATATTGATCAGTTTCTTGCTTGATTACCATTTTAAAGCTTATTCCGAATTTTACAAAATATTGGCTCAATCAAGCAATTGTAGACAAATAATAAGAAAGTCACGAACGTATTCTAAGTTTTGCTCTTGAAAAAGACGCCAATTTGTGAGCGGTGTTAAGAGGATGTAAACAAATGCAAGAAAATGAATATTTTCCAAGCAAAATAACTTGAAAATTGAATGTGATCGAGTCCGCACCACGCAGATTAAATCTAATAATTTTAGTAATATTTGTATTGTTTGTTTTGTTCATTATTTTAAATCATAAGGCTCGATCGAATTAACTTTACAAAGCCGAGGATTCTTGTTCACTATACAAAGCATCTTTAAATTATAGTCAAAAGGATACAGCACATTAAACACTTTATCTTCCGCTATCCAATAAGCCTCCTCCATCAAAACGGGAGCCGCTTCCAGTGGCTTCATTGTATGGTAGTATCGCCAACGGAGACAGAGCGCTTCCATTGGAGCAATGGAAGCAAAACGTGGTCAGCACTCACACTTTCATCACTAAACGGTTGTTTTCCAAAGTCGACGACGCATCGATTGAAAGAACTGCTGATGAAGAATAATGAGGAGAACCACATAAAGGTTGTGCCGAGTAAACAGTGTTTAATATCTTTGATTTCCACTTAATATTTCTAACCCTACGTGCAGTATTGTTTAAGTGTTCTGATCTATCAAACTCGCTGCGCGCGCGATACGCGTTCTTCATGAGTGTTGCTCCTTTACGTCTAAAACTTAGAATTTAGATTCAAACGTTCCCGACGGAGTTTTTTTTTTTGACATTATCGATGAGGATGCGTGAAGATTCTAGCAATTCTCAATGGAAATTTCAGATATTCCCGACGTAATTCTGAATGTTCCTCACGGAAAGTCCTGACAGTTTCGATGGATATTCAAGACTTTCTCGACTGAGATTCGATACGTTCCTGGCTTGAATTCGTCACATTGTTGTAAGAAATTCCAGACGTTCCCGAATTTAAACACAGACGTTTCCGAAGGAGAATTAAAATGTTTTTGACGGAGCTTTCAGACTTTCTCGATGGAGGTTTGAGACGCCCACTACTTTGATTGCAGACATCACTGTCTTAGATTACACTAGTTTACAAAACAACATAAAAAGTGTGAACTTTAGTGGTTGACCAACGTTTCTAATGCAAAATCCTACGCTGAATTCAATGTCGTGGTCAGAAAAAATTAAAGTAGAGCCATTTTTGAGATATACAAAAATTTTGATTTTTTTAATTTTGGACAAAAGTACGATTAGTAAAATGTCAATATCTTTGGAACTAGTGCACCAATTTTAATTTTTGACGTAGAACTACGTCTTTGTCGACTATACTGGGGTGCAAGTCAAAAAATATGTGTGGTGAAGGAGTGTTAGGTTTTGAACGCTTGTAACTTTGTCATTTATAAATGAAATTAAAATCCAAATACGCGAATCGATAGGATATTACATTACAAACCTGTTGAAATAAATATTTCTCCAATTTTTTTGTTATTAAACTTTTGAAAATGTACAAATGATAATTTTATCACTGATTTCATGAAATAAGCCTTTTTCCCAAACCCAGTCATCATAAACGAATACCACTTGGTTGCACATCATTCTGCTTGAACCTGAAAAGATATAAATCAGCGCTGCTCTCATGCCACTGCTCATTAACGCTTCGGACGGCGTGGCGCTTGGTCCTGCAGCAAGCAGGACCAAATCAGCGGCTTAAGGTGGATCACGGCGTGACCACAATGAGGAAAAGCAATAATGTAAACCCCCTCCGCCCTTCACAACAATCTCTCGGCCCCCCCTCTCAACAACCTCTCCTACCCCCCCCCCCCCCACCATCAAACCTCTCCTAAACCCCCCCCTCAAATACCTCTCCTAAACCCCTCCCCCTCAAATACCTCTCCTACCCCCCCCTCAAAAAACCACTTATTAACCCCCCCAACAAATTTCACCAACAAATGAAGATGATGGAACGTCGTTACTAAGGGTTTTGGGATGAAGCAATGATGGGTGACTATTGTTGGTTTTTGATTCGAGAAACAAGTTCAAAACATCGAAGACAAAGTCATTCGATTCTCAATCATTTTTAATAAAACCTAAATAAATTTCTTTTGTATCAACTCGGTTTTAAATCCTGATATGCCTTAATCAAATTGATATGTAGAGAAAAGAATCTCCCATGAAAACTTTACATGCGATTTGGATGCTTACAACGACACCTAGAAAAGGAACTCTAAAGCTGTTGTATTTCAGCAACATTTTTAAGTGTTTTACAAAAATGCTCATAACTTCGACAATTTCCAACCGATTTCATCCATTAAAGGCTCATTTTCTCCGGTTTTGAATGGACTTTAAGAATAAATTATGGAATGATTTTTTGAATCTTTTTATCCCATTAAAAATGGAAAAATAAAAAAAAAATGCTGTAAATTTTTAAATGACTTCAAAATTAAATTTTTAATTAACACATAATATTCTAGTGAACGATAGCAAATTTATTTAGCTTCATTTTCATAAAAAAAAAATTAAAATTGGTGCACTAGTTCCAAAGATATTGACATTTTAGTAATCGTACTTTTGTCCAAAATTCAAAAAATCAAAATTTTTGTATATCTCAAAAATGACTCTACTTTAATTTTTTCTGACCACGTTATTGAATTCAGCGTAGGATTTTGCACTGGAAATGATCATCACCTTACCGAGTTCTAAAATGCTGTAAACTAGTGTTATTGATGCTCTCGAATGTTTTTATTCCAGATGTTCCCTAAGGTAAATTCAGACGATCACGACGGAAATTTCAAATGATTTCGACGGGTATACCAGATTTTCCAGATTCGAGAAGTTCCTTAGGGGCTGTTCAAAAACTTCGTAGACTCTTTAGGGTTAACAAATGTCTACGGTCCATACAAATTTCAGAAAAAATTGTATGGTTGATTGTTTACGCGAGGGAAGGGGGGTCTGAAACCTCTTAAAATCGGTCTACATAGTTTATGAACAGCCCCTTACTCAGATTTCAGACGTTCACGACAGAGATTCCAGACGATTTTATTGATTATTTTAGATACACTCAACTTGAATTCCAGACGTTCTGTACGCATATTTAGACGTTCCCGATGAAATTTCAGACATTCTCCAGATGAAGTAGAGGGTCCTTCCCGGCAATACTTGGGATAAAATCCCGGGGTTTCCCGGGTTCATGAGTATCCCAAATCCCGGAATTTTTTTGATAATTCCCGGAATTGAGCTTTAATTGCATAGAAATCTAGATATAAAAGCCATGTAAAATTGCACCAAAAATTACGGGGTTTCCCGGGATGATAAACTTCCAAATTCCGGGTTTTTTTTGTTTTCATAATTCCAACCCATATGACTAATTTTGGAAGGCTTAGAGTGAGATGCTATGTTATTGACATCTGTGTACAGAGGTGGTAAATGTAATGACAATTTTATGTGCAAAAATATAGTGACATTAGTTTCCCCCTTATAATTAAGTGGTGACATCTCTTCAGTAAAAATGTACATGATGTAGTTTGACCTCTATATTATTTTTCACTTAAAATATTTCTGTATAACAACAAAACATGAAGATAATCTGCTGAGTTCCCTATTCAATTGCTGTTTGATAATGCAGCCGAGTTGCAGGCCATTATTCTACAACACGCAGGGACTTGTAAAATGTGGTCAACGGATAATCCAGATCAAGAAAATATTGTCCAAAAGGCTATTCAAACATAGCTTTCTCTTTAAAAGTTGACACCTGGTTTGAAAATCGTATTTACTGCTCTAAAATCCATGAAAATTGCAGCTGAATTCCGGTCATCGAAGAGAAAGAAATTGCTATATATTAGGAATATGTAGAAATTTCTTGCTCTTCGATAAAATGTATGTCCTGAATTCAGCTGCTAGAATGCTTCTTGAAATCTTTTCATACGAGAACTAACTGATAAAACCGAAATATGTGCCCATGAAAACGGTCATCTTGAGCTTCATAAACAGCAGAGCTGCGCAAAATATATCAAGACGGCCAGGCCTACTGTGCAGCATTTAAGGGCAAGATAATTCATAAACATCGAGCGATGTTAAATAAGTGGGTGACACGTGGACATCTCGTATTATAATTCTTCTACGCATTTCAAGCTTGTTGCTTATCGCGTATTAGCTTATTGCATGTTCTATGCTTCCACACTTAATCTAGCTCGGTGAAATCTCCAACAGCCGATTATCTCGGAATTTACTTTTGCTGATATCTCTGCTTTCATGTGCTTTCATTGCTCAGAAACTATCATGTGGTCCCATAATTGGAAATTGCACCACTACATCACATGAACGTTATGTGTCCAATGAAATCTGTATGATTTCTCATATAGAATTTCTTATGCTATGTGATATTCAGATAAAAATCATTATTTTTGTTAATGGAAAAATACTATGTGCGTTCCTAATTGAAACTAAGTGAAAACTTTTTTCAGTGTAGTTCTATCCTCCCTTATATGAAAACTAAGAAAAAGCAGGGCCTTTAATCAATCTTCGCGAAAACTCACCCACACTCTCTTCTTCTTCTTCTTCTTATTCTTCTTCTTCTTCTTCTTCTTCATCATTCCTTTATTTAACGTCAGCCTCTGTTCCGCAATCTAGTGCCAACCACCGACGTACATCGCTTGCCATCCATTGACGGCAATCGAATGTGCAGAAAGGCAGCTTCCACACCTGCGTAGGATATTGCACCCATTCAACACACATCCCAAGTAACATTTTAAGTTTTATGAAATACTACAAAGCAACTATAAAACAACATTCATAAAACCCTGGTCAATGCTATTTTGTCATTAATGCATCCACCAAAACCTCATTAAGACTAGAATATGTCTAGTTGGCCCACCCTGGAGAAGGTTCTGAAGGATGTATTCTCGAAGCTCTTCAAGATTGATTTACTGTAAAAGGTTGTATGACGAACGCATTGAGAACCATTTGAAAGCTACAATAAAAGCTATTTAGCAACAATAAAAACCCTTTCCGAGCCATTTCCCCTAGCCGCATGCTGAATCCACTAGGAAAGCATCAATCAAGATAGAAAAGGATTTATGAATCCGATCTTATCAAAATAATTAAAATAGAAACTGATGATATTAAAATTTTGTTGAATATCCAAATTTATTACAATAGTTCTCATGAAGTGGCCTAGTTTTAAGTGCCATATTAAATTTTATGTGAAATGTACGTGAAAACATCGATAAAATTAAGTCCACCCTCGTTAAACGTCGATTTGACTAATTAATTACAATGAAAAAAAAAATATATATTCTTCAGATTGAGCTTGGCCGAGATTTTTTTTTATTATTTTCGCATTTAAATGTTTGCTCATTGCTAAATTTACCAAAATAAAGTTATATATAAGGAAATATTGATTGAAAATCGAAGATTGTAAAAACAAGCAAACTAATTGTAACATGGCGGTGGCATAAAAGTGGATTTTCATGGGTCATTTGTGAAAAAGTTGTTTTGCTTTCAAGAATTCCTTAACAAATTAATAAGGTGTTAAAATGGCTTTTATGAAGAAAACTTGCAGGCTGAATTGTATTTATCTAAAGCCTTTTTGCTTGATCCTAACCCGTTCAGATTTATGGCAGCATTTATGGAGGCAAAGTTGCTTGCAAAAAGTTAAACGTCAAAGTTTGTTTATCTTTCGATAGTTGTGCTGTGAGATCCAGGATTCTTCCAGGCGATTTTCTTTTTACAACATTTCGCATTTCAAACAGAAGCTGGAAGAGCAATCATTACCGAAAAAGATCCCCTTCTTCCGGATGCAGGGCTGTACGCTTGAATGATATTTTCGAAGAGTCTTTCGCCGAATAAAATCGCTGCTATGGATCGGAAACCAAGTAATCTCCACCGACTAACAGTTTCAGTGGTTTGCTGTCGGTTGTTATTACGATTGTCATAGCAAGATCTGGAGAAGGCTGGTATGTTTTTTTTTAACTTTAGACAATGTTTTATGAGTTCGAGGGCCCCGCTCACTTTACTCTTCTCCGACAGATGGTCAGTCGTTGGTGGTGTGCTGGTTCTTCTAAAGAAGTAAATTTATCTGAAATTGACTTGATTTTTTCATCCTACTTCGTCTATCCTTCGAGATTTCTTTGTCATAAATGTGGCATTTATTAACTATGAGGAACCATCTTTTAAGAGCTCAATTTGTAAACAAAGTAATTGGGGAGTTAATGATCCACTTAAAAAGGCTAAAAAGCAACAATAAATGCTTTTTTCTCTAATGCAAAACCTAATTGATTTATGGTTGCTTTTATAATGATAGAACACGTTTATAAAGTATTTTATCATGACATTAATAAAAAATTGCTAATGACGTTTATGCTTGAATTACAGAACAGTTTTAAGGAGGGATTGATAACTGTTTAATTTTTTTTAAAACAAGACAGTTTTTGACTTTCTTGCCAGACTACAAAAGGTTTTTAAAACAGCAAAAAGTTCAATTACTAAGCAGGAATGTTTTACACTTTAAAATGCTGTATTTAAACTAAATGGATTGTTCATTGCCGTTATAAAAACATCATAAATCAGAGTTGATGCTAAATGGTTACTGAATTGTTACTTGGGATGGGCCGGGACCAACGGCTTCACTTTCCTTCCGTGACCAGAGATTTTTATGCTTCAGAAAAATCCCACCGACCTCGGCTGGGATTGAACCCAGACCCATTGGGGTGAGAAAGTACCCAAGTAACAAATAAAACATCTTTTTGAAAAAGAATTAGAATGGCTTGTTGTATACCTGTATGATAAGTGATGCAGAAAACATCCCACGTTATATATGAGGCTTATAGCTGTTCTCTTCATACTTCCTAGATTTCAACATTTCCCAAAATAGTTTTCTTTTGCTTTTATCTTTAAATGCTATTGAAACGTTCATCTTTCTGTTAATAGGGGATCAGACGGACCCTCCTACAATGCCTTCGATCCCTGGTCTAGCCACGGGGACCATTGAAGGTGGGCTCTCAAGGCCTCTTTTGATCGCTCCCGGCAAGCTCGAGCTTGAGGCACTTTTGCGCTCAGGGTCGGCTTTTATCAAGGGAATCTGCTTAACAAGAGTCCAGTCACCAGATAAAAAAACTACACAACGCAAACTAAAGTTAAACACATTTTTATTCTGACTTACAGCAATGGTATGTGTGTTTGTGGGTATGATGGGCCGGCCGGCTGCTGCTGCAGAAGAGCGTGGTGGGACGTCGTAGGTTCGCGATCGGTTGTTGGTCATGCGGACCGAAAAGCACCTGATCGGCTGCGTTCGGTGATCTGCTGCCTGGATACAACGGCGTCGGTACCCCTGGCCTAACCTCTGCGGACGGAGGCCACGTGGGCTGTTGGTCTATTCGTGAACCTGCGATCACAATGGACCTTTGGCTGGTCGAGGTTTGGGTTTGGCTACGCACCTCGCACGGGACTTTTATTCCAGGTCAGCGCCTTAGCTAACCGGTAACGGAACGACTTCAACCGGAATACAATGGGTCCTGGTTCGACTTTCTCCAATTTAACAATATAAATTGAGATTATAGTCACTTTTCCACTTCACTGTGCACAACTGGTCTAGTTTCGAGATGTTTCTCACTTGAGGTGTTACTTGGAAAAAAACATGCCATCACTGATAGGACCACCAGTAGCCTCTCCCTTTCAGATATACCATTTTTCATCGTAGTCCTTTGCCTCCTCTGTGGTAATGCATTTAGCTCTGCATCAGCTTTTCCCAAGGGTATCGGTTTTCGTGTAGTGTAGTGTAACAAATTGTGTTCTTAGGTTATCAATTTGAATTTGTTTCTTGAGTGTGCATGCAATTAATTTAATCCTAGCTAGGCTTTTATTTATGAATTATTTAATATAACTGCATATAATATTCAATATGTAAATAAATAAACAATAAACACTTAGCAACAATAAAAGTTTTACAATTGAACTACTTTTTGACTGACAAACAAGGAATATTATGTCCCAACGGTAACACTACCATCTCCTCCCTCTCTAAAATTAATCAAAACAAAGTTTCGATTAATTTTCCCAATGTTAAATTCATTTAAATCAACCCAGGGTTGAGTCGCACCTTTCATGCTTTCGATTTCAGACGAAAATCAACATAGATTGCGTCAAAACAACAAATTTGTATCTCAAACACATTTGAGAATTATTTGTTAACGCAGCTAAATCCCCGAAATGGTTACTCAATCTTATCTTCTTCCTAACTCCGAAACAGTGTATTGTTTCGAGAAAGAGTAAAATTGCTCTTCTTAATCAAAACGAATTCATCATGATGATCTGGTAAACGAATGTTGTTTTTGCCGAATCAATTAATGGTTTTAAGTTAAGCGGACGAACGATAATTGCACATATTATTAAATTTGTGTGGGTTCTACGATGGTTTCTATAATCAAAATCTGGAAACGTAGGGCAGAAAACTGGATCCATAGCTACTGCTCATCGCGATCTAGAAATTTTTCATTTGTTGTTGTTTTTCGTTGATCGGTCAAATTTCCCTGTCGCTTCTACTTTAACAGACAATGCTACACTACTGGGCAATCAAGTTCAATTTATGAAAAAAAACGGGACAGCTATACGATAAACAATTAAAACGGCATAACATTCGCAAATCAAGATTCGTTTGCTCACTCTAACAATATTTGCTATACGACTCACAAAAGACGATGAGTATCGATTTCACAAAAGACGCGTACGCTAATTGAATTACAAAGGCTCTACAAAGTTGGACAAATTCCAGTGAATTCTGGATAATTTCATCTTAGAAGCTCTACCCGACATACGACGAAGCTGAAGGAATTCAATTCTCATCAGGGACACCAGGCTTAAGGTCCGCGGACGAAAATATTCCGAGATTTTTACCTCGCTCATCAACAAGCTCGTAGGAGCTAGTACCTCGACGTGAAACAATAATGCACGGAGTATATGCTGGACCTAATTTTGCATTATAGGATTCCCCAGCTGAAGATAGTGTGAAATTTCGCTTATATACCTTCTGTCCCACCTGGTATACTGGAGCAGGTTTCCGAAACCGAAGATTATAAGCTTTGGCACTCTTCTCGTGTGCTTTTTCTAAGTTTTTGTTAACTATGTTTAGAATTTTCTGGTCCACTTTTAATTTTCGTTCTATTCTTTCAGTTTCGGATACATCAGAAGTGTCGGGATCACGACGATGCTCTTCACCGTTGGCAACGATCTCGTGGCCAAATAAAATCATGTAAGGCGTAAGACCAGTGGACGTATGCGAAGTGTTATTAAGAGTGTGTTCTACTTCCGAGATCCTCGTATCCCATAAACGTTGGTCAGTCTTGACATACGTTCGAATACATGCGTTTATGCTTCGGTTCAAGCGTTCGACCGGATTAGCCTGGCTGTGGTGTCGGGAGTTAGCCCAGTGTTTCACCTGATACCGGCTCAAGAAATCTTTGAAAGCCTTGCTGAGGAAACTCGTCGCATTATCACTAATCAAGATCTCAGGAACGGAGAAACGACGAAACCATTGTTCCTGCAGAATCTTTATAATAAGATCTGTTGAGATCTTCCTCACTGGAACTAAAACGGTCCATTTTGAATAGACGTCCAGGAGTACAAGGAGGTGGGCATGGCCAGATTTTGATCGAGGCAACGATTGAATGAAATCGATCGCCAGAATTTGGAAAGGCTTCGTGGCCACCCGTCGGTTACCCATTGTGGGATGCTGTGAGATAGTGGATGGCTTACACTCTTTGCAGGTTCGGCATCGTTCGACATATCTCCGAATTGAGGTGGCCATCTTCGGCCAGAAGTACCTCGTTCGTATTTTGTCCAGTAGCTTCTCATACCCCATATGGAATGCTTCATCATGCTCTTTTCGGAGAACCTCATCGCGAGACTTCTCCGGTACACAAAGTTTCCATTCGAAACGAAAGTCGAGTACTTCGGTTTTACTCGGTACAAATTTGTATAATTTACCCTCTTCTACTTTATAGTCGACGTAATCATCGGGTGATGAAAGTACATTGTTGTACTGATTAGAGTACCATGCGTCTCCCTCATCTAGTGCTGCTGTCTCCATCGAACGCGATAGTGCATCCGGGATTATATTATCCCTCCCTCTACGGTGTCGAATCTCAAAGTCGTAACCCTGTAATTCTATACTCCATCGACTGAGTCTAGATGAAGTACGCCACTTTCCTTTCATTATATGGGTAAGTGCAGAGGCATCGGTTATGACCATGAACCTTGTGCCTTCTATGTATGGCCGATATTTGTCTATGGCAGTCAGCACGGCTAATCCTTCCTTTTCTGAGGCTGCATAAGCTTGTTGGGCTGGAGAGAGCTTTTGCGAGAAATATGCTACAATCTTCTCTCCGCTCTCGTGCTGCTGCGTGAGGATTGCGGCGATAGCACTATCGCTCGCATCTGTTTGAATTTGAAAAGGTAGTTGAAAGTTCGGGTTTGCGAGGACTGGAGCTGCGATCAAACTCTCTTTCAGTTCTATGAAAGCTTTCTCGGCAGCTGAATTCCAGATGATCGTTTTAGGCTTCTTCCTCAAGAGATCTGTCAGAGGTACCGAAATTTCGCTGAAGTGGGGAATGAAACGTCGATAATAATTCGACATTCCCAAAAACCGACGTAAGGAACGAAGTGATGTTGGGCGTTCGTAATTTATTATAGCCTCAACTCGTTCGGGATTTCGTCGTAGACCATCGGATGAGATGATATACCCGAGGTACGGCAATTCACTCAGGCAAAATTTTGATTTGTCGAGATTAATGGAGAGATTTGCGGACCTCAGTCGACGGGCAACTTCTGCCAGAGTTTGGAGGTGTGCTTCGAATGTGCTACTTACAACAACGATATCGTCGAGGTAAACGAACACATTCGGTTCGAGTTCACCGTACCCCAAGACTTTGTCCATTAGGCGAGCTAGCGTAGCAGGGCTGTTGACTAGTCCAAAGGGCAGTCGGGTAAACTGAAACAATCCTCTACCCAACACCGAGAACGCCGTATATTTTCGAGAACTAGGATCAAGCGGAATTTGTAAAAAAGCTTTAGTCAAATCAATAGTGGTAAGAAACCGACTTGGCCCTAGTCTGCTCAATATACGATCTTGGTGCGGGAGAGGATAAGCATCCCTTCTAGTCCGATCGTTTAGTCGTCTAGCATCTAGACAGAGACGAACTTCACCAGTAGGTTTAATCACAGGGACTGTGCTAAGAGCCCAATCACTCTTACTGGGTTCAATCACCTGTTGACTAATCATTTGGTCTAGCTCACGATTAATCCGCTTTTGCATTTCAGGGGACGTTGGATAGGGGTTGATCCTAACAGCTGGTGAATTTTGGAACTCCTCTTTGAGTTCGATTTTGTGAGAGAGAAGAAGTGTGACATCTAGGACTTCTCCCTCTATTGCTACTTTGAAAAGCTTTTTCACCTCTTCCAGTTTAGTTTTCTGTTCTCCTGTGAGAATTTCCCTGGCCCTATCACCCTCGCCTACTTGAAATTCTTCAACCCCTGTTCCTTCGTTATGCATCTTCTCAATCAATTCATTGTGCTCGAATTGTGCAGTGGGTTCAATGCTAAATTTTCTCCAAAAATCATATCCTAAAATCAATCTCCGTGTCAGATTGGGAGCAACCAGAGCTGGGATAAGCTTATTTTCATTATTGAAGGTCACTGGTAGATTCACGTAACCTTCAACTTCCACAGGTGATCCTGAAGCTGCTTTCAGCGAAACATCTGTAGGGAAAATTTTCAATTTTAGCGACTTTATTAATTTTTTGCATCCAATCCCAAGAACTGTCCTCTGAGCTCCACTATCTAGTAAACCAATTATTTCTGTTCCCATTATATAAATTTTTGCGAACGGTCGGTTATCTCCTTCGATCTTCACAAAAAGCTCATCAACTTCCATATCGGAGACATAATCGTCATCCGAGAATGGCTCGAAACCATTCGTCAAAAGGTCGGTGTGTAATCGATCGTCTGAGAGAGGATTTGTAGGTGACGCTTCAACTTGCCTCCTCAAGCTGAATTCTGCTCGTTTTTTTGGCAGATAGGACATTCAGGAGTTATAACGTCTGAAAAGCCACACAGTCTACAGAACTTTCGTCTCTTATCTGAACAATCACCATAATGGTGCCCCCTTTTCCTGCAGTTATAGCAAGTGCCAATCGGTGGACGCTCATACTGCTGAGCTAAAGTTTTCAAAGTTCCCTTTGTTGAACCTTCCATCGGTCCTCCATCCTTTTTTTCCTCCTTTCCCCCTTTTTGATATTCATGTCGCTTGTTTTGATCATTTTCATATTTATTTTTAGGTTGGCTCCTGGAGAAAGTTCGTGAATTCTCGGAACTTTGTTTTGATTTCGAATCATTGGCCGTTGAAATTTCATTTATCTGGTGGTTTCTCAAACGGTTCGTGCCTTCGTTAGGCTTTTGGAATAAATTCCAATTATTTTCATCGATAATCCGACCATATTTCTTTAACTTGGACACAGATTTAATCTCCGCCCCAGTCAAAGCGTTTTTATAGTCAAACCTCATGTTTCGCCAGATGATTTCAAACTTCCGATGCTCCGAAATTGGTTTAGTCATCGACTGAAAAAGCTTCTGCATGTCGTGCAGGTAATCGACAAACTTCTCTCCGCGAGCTTGTCGACGTCCGGTGGCTTGAATTTCAATCTGAAAATCTAGATCAGGTGGAAGGAATTCGCGCTTCAGTTCCTTTTTTAATTCTGACCAGCTACGGAAGTCTCGATTTTCAAAGCCTTCCATAAACCAGTCCTTGGCACGCCCAGAAAATAAATGGATCGCACTACGAAAAAGTTCTCTGTCGGAAATATCTTCCGATTTACACCGCATCTTGACTTCTTTAAGAAATTCCGCCAACCGTCGTCCCTGATCTTTACCGTCATATTTTAATTTCCACTCAGAAACTGGAATTCTCTTCAAACTGCTCCTAGTTTTTCTTTCCCTTCCATGTTTTCTCCTACTACGTTTTTCAGCTACACTCGAACTCGACGAGCTTTCCGAGTTTGAAAAGCTTGAGCTTTCGGACCTACTACTTGTGAGTGAGCTACTCGTAGAAACTGACGAAAAGCTTACCTTTCGGTGACGCTTTTTCCTATGTTTTTTTGACGACAAACGTTCGAATTTCTCCCTTTTCCCCTCCTTCCTTTTCTTCTTTTCCATCTCTTTCAACAATTTTCGCTTCTCTGACTCGTCTTCTATACTCTCAGTAGAGCTTTCCTCTGACAACTGCTTTTTCAGTTTACCCCTTTGTGAGTCTTCGTTCTCTGAATTTGAATCTACTTTCCCATCATCTTTTTTAACTGGGTTGGATAAATCCACTCTTGCCCCTTGTTCCTGTTTAAGTTTTTGCTCCAGCTCGGCTTCGATTCTCTCCTGATTTGCCTTCAATTGATCATTCAGATTGGTCAAAAGTTTCTCCAACTTCCTTTTTCGCTCAATGTTTTCCTCTGCCACTTTTATCCTATTCTCCTCCATAGCTATTTCCTTTTCCCTCATAAATTTTTGCTGTGCTGAAGATTGCAGCACAAACGTCTTGAAATGCTTGATTACCTCCTTTACATTTTCCTGTTTCCCTTCCTCATATCCTGTTAAAACCTCCAATATCTCATCATTTCGCTTCATTGATGCTTCCAAGTCCTGCTTTTTGGATGTCAATGACTTCCTCTTTACACCTCCACTTGCTTCATCTTGTAAGGTTGCCTCATTAAGCTCATTTCCTGTAGCTGTTACATTTAGGATTTCAATCTCACTTCTAACTTCCTCCAAAACCTTCTCAATTTCCGATCCTAGTTGTGTGGGTTCCGTTGGGAGCTCATTGTTTGTCTCCATTTCAGGAAAATAAATTTGAAACAGCTGGCTAGCATGCTTTCCTAGATCTGAAATTTCACCTAAATGTTTTTCTGAACCTTTAGCTTTCACGAGCATGAAAATTCGCACACGATAGTGCACTAGTCGAGTACTAAGCTTTTCTCTCTGACGAGCATCAGCTTTCGGATTGTTGAGCAATCCACTGATAATTTTGAGCTTGGCACCTATGATGTCAGTCTCTTCGGAAACAGCTCTCCAACTGGGTGAAGCAACAAAAGTGTTGGTTTCCCGCTCAATTTTCATCTGATCCTTCAACTTTCTCCGCTTAATGCTTTCGTGTTCGTCCTGTCCAAACAGAATGTTTCTTATGAGAAGCTCGTGTTCAACTTCATCAATGGATAGATGAGACACGTTCATCCCTCTATAGAGCGTTTGTAAATCCATTACGAATGCAATTGAAAAATAAAACTAAGTTGAACTATCACGAAGAAGTTATTTGAAAATCCTAATAAAGAAATCAAAATCCTAAATTTGACTCTTGACGAAAACCATTCATCCAATCAACCACAATAAATCTTTTGATCCGAAACAAAACTCTGCTAAGATCTATTAGTCGAATCAAGACCCAATAACCATCAAATTCACTCAATTTAACGCACCATTACTCCCGCTATTTGGTGTAGAAACGACAAAAAATGCAGACTTTCGAAAGTGTACGCGCACTAGTAAGATGATTCAATGAATTTAAGAACTCCCTAGAGATTAATTAAACGATCGCGTTACCACTGAAATATTCTATCCTTTTTGCTTGTCAGAACCTAACCTCCCTAGCTTCCCTTGCACACTCTTGGATTGGTAGATCTATCGGTTACTTGAACTCTTGATAAGCTTTGATTTTTAGTTGGGCGCCAATTGTTAATAGGGGATCAGACGGACCCTCCTACAATGCCTTCGATCCCTGGTCTAGCCACGGGGACCATTGAAGGTGGGCTCTCAAGGCCTCTTTTGATCGCTCCCGGCAAGCTCGAGCTTGAGGCACTTTTGCGCTCAGGGTCGGCTTTTATCAAGGGAATCTGCTTAACAAGAGTCCAGTCACCAGATAAAAAAACTACACAACGCAAACTAAAGTTAAACACATTTTTATTCTGACTTACAGCAATGGTATGTGTGTTTGTGGGTATGATGGGCCGGCCGGCTGCTGCTGCAGAAGAGCGTGGTGGGACGTCGTAGGTTCGCGATCGGTTGTTGGTCATGCGGACCGAAAAGCACCTGATCGGCTGCGTTCGGTGATCTGCTGCCTGGATACAACGGCGTCGGTACCCCTGGCCTAACCTCTGCGGACGGAGGCCACGTGGGCTGTTGGTCTATTCGTGAACCTGCGATCACAATGGACCTTTGGCTGGTCGAGGTTTGGGTTTGGCTACGCACCTCGCACGGGACTTTTATTCCAGGTCAGCGCCTTAGCTAACCGGTAACGGAACGACTTCAACCGGAATACAATGGGTCCTGGTTCGACTTTCTCCAATTTAACAATATAAATTGAGATTATAGTCACTTTTCCACTTCACTGTGCACAACTGGTCTAGTTTCGAGATGTTTCTCACTTGAGGTGTTACTTGGAAAAAAACATGCCATCACTGATAGGACCACCAGTAGCCTCTCCCTTTCAGATATACCATTTTTCATCGTAGTCCTTTGCCTCCTCTGTGGTAATGCATTTAGCTCTGCATCAGCTTTTCCCAAGGGTATCGGTTTTCGTGTAGTGTAGTGTAACAAATTGTGTTCTTAGGTTATCAATTTGAATTTGTTTCTTGAGTGTGCATGCAATTAATTTAATCCTAGCTAGGCTTTTATTTATGAATTATTTAATATAACTGCATATAATATTCAATATGTAAATAAATAAACAATAAACACTTAGCAACAATAAAAGTTTTACAATTGAACTACTTTTTGACTGACAAACAAGGAATATTATGTCCCAACGGTAACATTTCTGTTTAAATACCACTGTAAAACTTGTCGTATACAAAATCAATCTTAGTTGAATTTATAAAGTTCTTGAAGAGATTCTGTTCCTTCCACATTGGAGTGGACATTGACGGCGCCATTGAGCCGGAATGTCTCTTCACGCAGTGATTGACAGTTTCTTATGAGGTATTCGGTGATTTGTCATAAAGAAAGTTGAAAACACTTTTTTATGACATATCCTATATTAATACAACTGAAAAGGTGCAGGTTGTCTTATAAGGAGTTGAAAATACTTTCAAATAACACATTAAATGTACGCTTTGCTGCTTACAAAACGTCTTTAAGACGGATCGAAGGCGTGGTAATTCTCATGCCATTCATAAACACTAATTAAAAAATACTTTAATCAGGCGGAGTTGGTCCAGTTTGGAAGTAATAAGTCTACCACGCCAAGGACCAGTGTTTGAATTCCCCATGCTCAAGTTTTTTATTGTTTATTTTTTGCCACTGGCTTTTATGATGTTTCCAAAACATGTTATAAGACCAGTATTTAGTTTTATAAAAAGTCTTTGAAAATATTTTCAACTTCTTTATGACAAGCCGTGTTGCTTGGGTAATCACACTTACCAATACACCACCGGCGCCGGGACCCACACTCTCGCTTGCTATTCTGTTCTGAGATTATTTTCATTTAGGGTGTTGTGTGGTATGTTTAGGTTTAGGTTTATAACCAATTTAATTCAAGCTGAACTTTTTTATTATAGTCACTTTAACGCTCTTGGGTCATTCTTAACTTATCCGGGGGTGATATTTGAACTCGTGACTTTGGTGTGAGAGGTATGGATGCGGACCACTACGCCGGGGTCACCCCCTTCAAGCTGAACATTGCTTTAGGTCCTAAGTAACATTGACAGATTCTCATCGTCGACTTTCTCTTTGTATCACCACGGCCACGTAAATACATTCCTAGGTATTTTCAGCACACAGATCGATAAAAGAAGCTTTTATGTAATAAGACAAACAAAACAAAAAACGGTTAAATGCTCAAGTTATTTACGAAAAATAAAGTCGACGTATAAGCGATCAATGTTACTTAGGACCTAATGCAATGTTCAGCTTGAATTTATATCATTTATGCCTTGTTCAGACTACAGAGTTATAACATGTTATAGCGCTATCTTGATGGTGGTTTCTGTGTTGCAATTATTTGACAACCGTTATAACATGTTATAACTCTCCAGTCTGTACAGCGTTTTAGATCGCTCAGTCTCCAACAATAAACGTAACAAGATTCCAGATATGTGAGATGCTCCCAACTGTCAGACCTTCTTCATGGAGGTTCCAGAAAATAAATCCAGACAATCTCAACGAATATTCAAGCCATTCGTACCTTGGATTCCAGACATGGAAGTTGATTCCAAATATTCACATCGGAGATCCAGACGTTCTTGCATATGATTCCAGATTATGTGATTTTAGACGTTCTTGACTTGGATTGGAGACGCTACAGACGGAGTTTCCAGATGTTCCCAGTACTTTGACTCGTGTGCTCAAATTTAACTTGATGATAATCTTCTTAATCTATATATATAAAAATGAATTTCTGTTTGTCTGTCTGACACTTATAGACTCGGAAACTACTGAACCAATCGGCGTGAAAATTTGTATGCTGGGGTTTTTGGGGCAGGGAAAGGTTCTTAAGATGGTTCGAGACCACTCCTCCATCTGTAAGGGGGGCTCCCATACAAATGAAACAGAAATTTCTGCATAACTCGAGAATTAATCAAGCAAATGGAACCAAATTTGGCATGTGGAGGTCATAAGTAGTAGCACCTTTGATAAAAGAGAGGAGGAGGGGGGTTACGTACAATATAGCATGCTTTTTTTTAAATTGGTGCATAAACTCAAGCTAATTTTGAATCCCGAGCAAGGCCGGGCACACTCAGCTAGTAGCTGATAATCCTACATTTTATGTATACATGTGTATGTCTGCAAACAAAATGTATCGAAGTACCGTCGTTGCAGCCTAGAAGAACTTAATTTACTTAAACAATGTATTTTTGTATGGTTCTATACGTCGATATCAACTCATTAAATTTCGACTCATAAGAGGTTTATTGTTATTACCGGGTAGGAGGATTACTTCTTATGTTACGTCATTCGAATAGAAACGTGTGTGCTTCCTATCGACATGATGAAAGTCCTGGAAATTTTGTAGGGTTTCACGCAACGCATAAACAGCTTTCCCCCAAAGAACGCGTTACACATTGAGTTCTACCCACCGCTTTTTTCGGCGGGTTTCAACCAATCGTTCTTCATTGACATTCCTCACATGCAATAAATCAGAACGGCTGGTTGAAAATCCACCGAGAAAAAGCACTGGGTAGAACGCGTTCTTCGGAGGACAGCTTTAGTCTGCAGTTTCCAAAATCCATACACCATTAGCTTGAACCGTCGAAGATAGTTAAACCCCCTGAATGTCATCGATTGTTCCAAACATAGCTCTTTCAAGTCTCGTTATTCATACATCGAAGTGGAACGCTGCCATGTTTAGTACACACCATATTAAAATATTAATTAAATCGTAATTAGCCGGATCAAGTGGAATTTGATGTGACTGGGAGGCAAGCGAACGGAAGACGGCACTTTCGCCGTTCGTGTTTTCAAGGGGAGGCGAGGTGATCCTCCTGCGTAGTAATTCGGTTGTTCAAGAAGGCGCCCGACGTTTGAAACAGGTATGTATATGTGTATCGAGCAAGATTAACTTGTTCCTATCTACGATTCGGTGTAAAACCGCTAAACCACTTTGCTGTCAGGCGAATAAGCTGCTGTGAAGATTTAATAACACTTTTGCGATATCAAGCGTCTTTGGAGTTCTGTAACCATTTTCTCGGTAGTAAATGGTCCTTGGGAGTGTGACAATTGCAAATAAGCACTTGAAATTCCTATTAGCACTTCATTTCCCTACAAAATTCTTGAAGTGTGCAGATTGAAGCATAATTCCAATTGCCTCAAGCATTGTTCAAAATATAATTAAAAAGCTTAAATTTCCCCACTGTCAACTAAGGGGAAATCCTACGATTAGACAACACAAAACACATTTAAAAAACACTCATCTCATATACAATCCATATTCATCCCGTTTTATCGGTTGTCGGATTTAAGGTAAAGTGCAGTTTAAAATTACTTCAATTATTCCCCTCACGTATAGCATCCTCCCTCAGCGTAAACCAAGCGGAATTGCCAGTATATGTCGCTACGCGGTACTTCTAGTTAAGATAAAAGCCATCGAAACGAAATCCCCTTCTGATTAAATGAGTGCTGAAACCGAACACCACCACCACCACCGTGCTGCCGGTATCCTACAGGGAGAGAAAAGGGGCTTTTCCATTTCTACGGTCGACACAATCTTCCAGAAGCTAATTGTCTGATGATTTTGTTGAGCCCTTCATTCCCCGGTTCGGATCGGCCGCGGGAAATGTCTTCTTCGTATTGAGTTTACCTTTTAGATGAAGTCAATTTTGTCAACGGAGACAGTTTCGACTCGGCCCGACGGCACGTCCACAGATGTCACGATTTTGGCTTTAAATGTGTAACGTGGAGGTAAGTGTGATTAGGAAGCAACGAAAAGGACAGTGAGGAAAAAACACTGTAAGCTGATACCGGGAGCATAGTAAAACTGTGAATTTGAATCTGGTGCTGTGCTTTGTTGAAGGATAGCGCTAAGGTGATTCCTTGAAGAATGCAAATAAGACATGATATGATATGCATCATGATATTCCCTATCACTTCAAGTTTTCTAAAGCACAAATTCCAGACACTGTTGCGACAAAGCTCATGAAATTGCAACTCCCTGTTTACTGTACTGCAGCAAAAACTAGGTTTAAGTTTCATCGTTGTATGTTTTGTGAGAGCTGATATTTGTGTCCTTGACATTTCAAGGTGTAAATGAGATTAATCAGAAATAATGCTTCCACTGCGATTCACCTTAAAGTTTTTCATCGAACTCGAGGAAGTACACTTCAGTTTTGTGAATTACCTTTATTGGCGTTTGGAACGTGGAAATTAAGAAATTGTCACTTGAAACTGTAGGGTATTCTGTGAATGGTTGTTAAAAGCAGCGATAATTAATTGAGAGGAGAATAAAAGGAGTATAGTTTAATTTTATGGTTCCCGTGTCTTGCCCGGTAATGGCTCATCTACAAAAAATGTTGGCATTCCCGAATGCGTTGTTACTTCTAGTTATTTTTATGTAGATAATCACGACAAATCTACTAGTGATGATTTCATCCATGGCAGATGATGGGAGGTAGCATATTTTACCACATTTTCCATAAATTTACAAATGTTTTGAATCTTTTTTAGAATAGCTGACCGTTTCTCAAAAATGAATGGGTAATTCAGACTAAATTTATAAATTTTATAAATCATGCTCTAAATAATTGCGTTTGAGTTTAGACCTATTTTGTCGAAATACTTTACCGCATACAATTAAATAACTGTGTAGAATCTAATATGACTATCGAACACACCAAATTTCGATTTTTAACTTTCAGCAAACCAGTTTTGTGAAATAAGTTTCCCAAAATATCTCTTTGCTGAAATTCAGTGTTAGCATTTTTAGCATTGTCGACATCTGGGTGGCTCAAAATATTGATTTTGCTCCACCAAGCTCAATTGATTTCAAATCAAGTTCTGTTAATCCTCCTAAAATTTGAACTCATTTGGATGCATCTCCTACTGCACTGACCCTTTGAAGTTTATAATGGAATTACTCCAGACAAATTCAAAAATCCATTAACCTATGGAAAAATGTTAAGCTAATCTTCAGAAAACAATTACTCGAGAAACATTTGTCCAATCGGTTTGGTACCTCGGACTGTTGGAAATATCTGGAACTGTTTGAAAAAAATAGTGCTCTAACAATATTTCACTATTATGTTATTTTAAAATAAAAACTAGAAGATCATGTTTCAAAATCAGATTTTTTTATTATTTTTTTATGTTTATGGGACAAAAATATCCAAAACTTAGTTCAATTATTTTTTCGACGTGATATATTGAAAGTATACACCAGTATCACAGTAAAAAAAAACTTATATAAAATTTGGTTAAGCCGCACCATTTTCGAGATGTAACGGTTTGAAATTAATTTTTTTTAAATGTTGGTAGTTTTTGGCCAATTTCGAATGTATTTTGCTGTTCTCCAGTCCAGCCCAAGGTACCAAAACGATTTGACAAACAATTTTAAAGTAACATTTTTCTGAAGATAAGCTTAATATTTTTCTTAAGGCCCTTTTACAAAATTAAGGCTCGATTTAAAATGGTGATTTGAAAATGCAAAATGGCATTTTTGGTCATGAGGCCTGCTGGGGTGAGAGGTAATTACACTTACCATTACACCACCGGTGCCGCTAATTGATGAGCTCTTAATTTAGCTATCTGTAATTTTCCACCAACCCTACATTTTCAGTAACATTTGAAAATAAGCAGCATTGCATTGGCAAACTTTATCTTACGCACGAATGGTTAAACTTCCATCGTTATTATCAACGCACTTTGCAAACAACTATCAATCCAACAGTCGTATATTCCTATCACTTTAAATACCATCCCATTAGAGAGCAAAGTTAAACGATCCACATTTATTTTGCAATAGATTTCCCTCGAAACGATTCCAATCGATTTCGACTTTAATGCCATTTTATTTCCTCATACAGTGGGGGCATGGTCTTGTCTGAAGAAATAATTCGCACTGAACCTACAGTAGTCAGTGGCAGCAACGGGAAGCGACAATGAGAAAAATCCTCATAAATAACGTTCCTTATCGAAACAATCTGATCCGCGGCACAAGTTCTATTGTTCGAAATTGGCAGCCGGCATCCGAAAGTTCCATTGCGACTGAGTTCTGTGCGCGATTCGCTCCGTATGGAGTAGGAGATTGTTTGGTGTATAAAGTACGGCTCTGAGGAATGCGTATTAGATGGGAAATTGAGATTTTTCCAATTTTTTCTATAAGATACGCGATGTGACGGGAAACAGGCAGAAAGAAAATAACATTGCCGACTGGATCTCCAAGCATTCACTGGCACTGAAACCAATAGATTCTCTTGAGATAATGGGACAAAGTTCGACAAAGAATGGTTTTTTGTCAAATAATAAAGAGTGAAGCATTGATGCTAAAATAGATAGGCTTGATCGGTGAATTGACAATTTCTTTAGTGTCCTATGCTTTCAACGTTTTTCTGATCTGATTAAGATTTAGTGGGGGAAAACATCAACTTTTGGTTTTATGCTGGTCTATTTATAATACAAATTTCATAGCTACATCTCCAATTTTGATTGAAAAAGACAAATCATATCTATAGAGGACACTTGATCCGCCCTTGGTTTAGCGAAATTTCGAGCAGTTGTTTTTACATTTAGAAATGTATATTACATGTCAAAGGCTCGAAAGAATCATAATAAAATCCTATAAAAAATCCGCTCTCCGCTTTCAAAATGTGTTTTAAGACATCTTTAAAAAAATGATTGGGAATTTATACATACGTTTGGAGCTTACTAAGCATTTATTAAATTACACAAGATATCTCCATGTGAACCTGTGCAAAAACCACATCAAGTATCAATTTTTTAGCTGAGATATATTCAAAAACAAAACAGGGTATCAAGTGTGTCCAATTTCCCCAACTATTTTTGCCTTTCTCGTCCACCTAGATATACCGAAAGGCTATAATATAACTTTAAAACACATATTCGGTCAAAGGTCCGGAAGATCAAGTGCCAGATTGAGAAATATCTGTACTTGTGCGTGTATGTGATGTATGCGCACGGGTTCTTTTTTTTTGTATAGTAAGGATTAGGAAAGCTTCAAAAGCCTGGGCTGTAGTGAAGTTGGCACGATGTGGTATCCACTAGTTGCACACATACTTAGAAAAATTGATGAAAATTTAGGTGCTCCGAGACTGACATATACGAGTGTCAATTTTGACATAAATTTGAGTCATAATAGACACGAATTTCAGCTCAATCAAACGTACTTTCGAACTTTTAAGTTTCGGAGCACTTAATTTTACATGACATGCTTGTTCACGTCTCATCCTATATGTCAAAGATGGATTCCGTCACGTGTAAGATTAGGTATCTCTAAGCGTGTAGTGCAGCTTCACTAAAACCCATTCCTTACTCTCTCCACTGCCTGGATCCCCCTGGGATCATGGTGAAGCGACTAATTCTGGGGAGATGTGCTCATGCACATGTTATACTCTAAGCTCTACACACTTAGAAAAAATCATATAAATTTAGGAGCTCAGAGATTGACATATACGAGCGTCAATTTTGACATAGCATTAAGTCAGAACAGATGCAAAATTCAGCTTAAGGTGATACGATACGTCACGCTTTTTTTGCTTTTTTCTCTCTCGTTTCTATGTGTCAGTGAAATAATTATCATTGATGCTGTAGGGGTGTGGGTGTTCATCATGCACTGTCGCAACTACCGTAAACATAGCTGCTAGAGTTCGTTATTAATAGGTCGAATGTCTATTTATCATCCATTATTGACACCATTACTACATTTCTATTCAATCTGCCAAAATTAACGATCTACCACCTCCCAAGGACATCCCTTGCTATACAGGAAAATATCATACGCCTAGCCACCAAGGCCAACCAAGTCAAGTAATCATAGTAGTTGATTAATTCAAAGCCACACTTTGTACACTTTGGTTACACACGACCAAACCAAAAATGATTCCAGCACTCAAACCTCCAGGTACATCGTAAGAAAAAAGTACCCTTAAGTATGTTATTTTCACACATCTCGCCACTTTATTACAGGAAGCAGGAAGTAGGTAAAATGAATCAAAGTAGTTTTCATTCACTTTTGTTCAAACCTTATGAAATTGAAAATTCGCTTTCTACCCAAAAGTAAGTCAGTTATACCCAAGAGTAGGTGAATATGATCGTGAATATACTCAAAGTAAAAAGTAGGTAAATGTGAACTGGCCGCTAGGTACGTTTTTTCTTATCGTGTATGTTTATATTTTTCCATCATTCTTTTCCCGCCTTTTTAATATCAGCAGATGGCTTCGACCAGTGCAACCAGAATGACAAATAGGTTCTCTATAGAAGATTTGTAGGTTTATTTACTTCCATTTCTTTTCTGGAAAAAGCAAAATAAGATATTGTTTTAATATTTATTAGTGATGGTTTCTAAATTGAACACAGTTGAAGAACCTTCAAAAGCAATAAAAACATTGTTTTTAAACACTTTGTTTCAATTTAATTGACAACACTGGATACGATGATAGATGATTTGTACACACACCTTCGTAATGTGGTGTGTAGAAAAAAGGTAAACAAAACAATTTCAGATTACAAAATTATTCGCGGCTCGCGTTTTCAACGATGCAAATGATATCATTGAAGTAAATATCATCTTTAAAAGTGAATTAAATTGAAAGTACTTGTAAAAGCACGTGTCGTAATTGTTTTTAGTGTGATTCTGAAAAGTGGAAGCTAGTGAAAACAGTTAGTTAAATTACATGCCCAGAGTAGAACAAAATCGTCTGATCGTACTTTTTCATGCAAATATTGCGAATGCGTGAATGATCTGGTAATATTTTGGTGAGAAAGTGTACAAATATGTATCCAGATCTTATTCATACAGTTTTGGCCCATTTTTTAAGGTATGTAATTAGTAATTTACTATTTTGTAGGAAGATCTCTTTTGTACGCATACTAAAACACGTTTATTTAATGATTGTGGGGACAGCCATTGTTACATGACGTGCCGTATCACCTTAATCAAACATACTCTTAGTCGAATAATGAACTTTTCAGTCTCGCAGCACTTTGTATCAGATCCCATGTTTGTTTACGACTCATCCTTTATGAGAAAGATGAATTCCGTCACGTGTAAATTAGTTATTTATGAGAGTTTTGCTAGATCCTCTCTCCATTTACGCTGCATACTACGAAAAAGTCGTATAAATTTCGGTTCTCAGAGACCGACACATGTAAGTGGCCCAGTCGAAAGAAACGAGAAAATCAATTCAATCAAACGTACTCTTCGTTGAGTTGCGGAATGTTTCGGTTTGAGAACACTTAATTTTACATGAAATGTTTGTTTACGTTCCTTGATTTACTTCCAATATGGATTACGTCTCGTGTAAAAATAGTCATTTCTAAGCGTGTGCAGCTCCGACATAATGTGCGTGACTGCTCTGTTGTGCCCTCCTCTCGACGCATTTCATCGACGACATTCTCCACATTAAGGACATGCATCTCTCTTCTCACTGCCTCGAAGCTTGGACGACAGTCCAAAACCACATGCTCCGGCGTTTCATCCACGTTGCCACACTCCGAACAGAGGGGTGATGCTGCGTATGTCCTGAAACAGCCGTGGTCAAAAGGAACTGCGTTAGGTGAAAGGTAACTTCTCCGTGTTTTCTGTTCACCCAGGTCAAAAAACTCGGTACATATACGTCTATGTGCCCATCTACCGTTCTCCGCCGTGTTCCACTCCTGTTACCACTTTCGGTACTCTTCCGGCATCTCGTCGCCTGCAGCTCTCGCTGTCCTCCACCATGCTGATGTCGAAAGCAATCCGATGATAAGGCATACTACTTGATGGTTCTGTAATCACTCACGACTCGCATGGCCATGAGCCGAATCCTACTGCTCAGTTTCCTTTGGTTCTGCTTGGTTTCCAGTGCTGCAACCCAGGCTGGACCTACATACCTCAGTATCGACGACGACAAACTGACCAAAAGACGCCTCTTGCTACTGCTGGGACCAGAGTTATTCGGCATGATTCTATCTAGCGTTGATAGACTTCGAAGCCTTCTCACAGGCATATTCAACGTGGCTGTTGAAGTTTAGTCGGTCATCGATCATCACTCCCAGGTATTTTAACACACGCTTCGAGGCTTTGGCTGCTCCCCGACGGTGATTTCTGCCCGCTGCACCACTTTACAGTTTTTGAACAATAACACTTCCGTTTTGTGGTGGGCTATCTGCAGCTTCGCTCCTTGCATTCAGTTACTAATCATGTCGAGCGCCTCAGTCGCTAACATTTCCACCTCTTCCAGTGTCTTGTCTCCGTCAAGACCGTCAAGACGACGTCACCTACAAAGCCAACGATCCCAACTCCTTTGGGCATGTTCAACGTTAGGAACACGGTCCAGAGCGTTGGGCCAAGGATGGAGTATTTTGGAACTCCCGCTGTGATCCTCAAATATCCCTGTCCCATGTCTGCCTCGTAGACCAGAACCCGGTTCTGGAAGTAACTCCTCAGGATCCTGCATAGATAGTCAGGGACCCTCATTCTACGCAGCTTCGGCGATGGCCTCCCAGCTGGCGCCGTTAAACGCATTCTTGAGGTAGGTCGATATCACGGCGCAATATCGATCTCCTTTCCGCTTCTTTTTGGACGCCTTCTCGACTCTTTCGTCCACTGTCCGAATTACATCCACCGTTGATCTCTCTTTCCAGAATCCGAACTGCCTCTCCGACAATCCATGCTTACTCTCCGTGCATTTCGTCAGCCTGTTTGGGATGATCCTCTCCAAAAGTTTTATAGGCCTATATGATGCTGGATCCCCCAGCGGTTCTCCTGGTTTCAGCAGTAACACTAGCTTCTGTATCTTCCACCTGTCAGAGAAGTGACCCTCGTCCAGACATTTCTGCAGCACCACCCTGAACCTATCCGGGAACGTCTGGATCGCCGCCTTCAACACTACGTTGGGAATTCCATCCGGGAGCTTTCTTCACTTTCATTCTTATGCGTCGAGGGTTGGCATCGGCGTCTCGGGACAGGTCCTTTGAAACTGTTTGACTTGCTCAGCTTTATGTCTCGTTTAAGTGCAGCCCTAGACGCTCGGAACACTCCTCTACAATCTTCTCTGTCTGTTTCTAGTCTTGCTCTCTGAGCACGTCTTCTGGCTCTTAGACAACTAGCACAGAGGGTGCTAAGTGCCTCGTTCCACCAGAAAGCTGATGCCAGCGCGTTTTTTTTTTGTACAGGGAGGAATCTGCTCCCAGACACCTGAGAAGATAACTCAGGGTGTGAGGATGGGAGAAGTAGCGCTTCCGACCCACTTAACCTTACCCTGTGCTCTTGGCCCTTGCCCTCCCCGGAACCGCCCGAAAGCATTACATCATGGGGGGGGGGGGGGGGCGGTTGCGCTATGGCGCATCACACTAGTGGTGTGTCACAGACGTGACACTCGCTACTGCACAGTGAGTAGCTGTGCAGGGCCTTCCTCTTATCGTTCGCTATTAATTGTTCGCCTGAGTTCTAGAGCAGACGTGATAGCAAGCCGACTGTCCACGGAGGGACAGGACAGATGTGACTGCGTACCAGCTGCGTGTGCTGCGACTTGGTCAGAGTCGTCTACACTCTAAGAACCCGGTGTCACTCCTGCCTTTGCACAACGAGGGTTTGTGCAGGGCTTATCGACCTCCTGGGACGAGCTGGATGGGGCTCCAGCGTCCTTACTCTGCTGTAGTTCGTTTAGCCGCAATATCTCTCCCGTGGGTTCGATAATTAACGTTTCCAGGGCACACCACGAGGAGGCGAACTACTTCATGCCCCAATGTCAGTGTGTGGACTGAATTGAGTGTGATGCACACTCTCTTTTTTCGGTGATGGCCTCTATTTTGTGTTGCCTGTGGAATGTTGCCTCTGTTTTGTTATCGCCATATAATATTCAGTTGTCAAAATGGCGTTGAAGCAAGAGCAAGAGCATATCACAATTTTGCTCGCGCATAAGCAAAATCCCAGTTTTTCCTACGCATACCTGTGTGCTGTACCCAAGTTGTCTAGAACATCTCTCACCGTAAAACATATTAAATTATATTTACATTTGCCTAAACAGCCCGGATGAATCACCAATTCAGATAAAGTAGAGAACGTAGGTCAGTTACGAACGAATAGTATTGCAAAAGTGCATACGGTATGTTTTGCTGACTTTCCTCTTTTACCTACTGGCGGTCGTTTGTTCCACGGCGAGTAAAGAATCATGTTTCAAAACAACGTTGCGTACCGAAGGTAGTTTATTATCGGTTATTATTATCAAATATTGTCACCGCCGACACCCAGGCGTTTCTATCCATCATAGAGTATCGATTTTGTGAAATTGCAAACATCATCATTAATTAGCTATAAAGAGTATCTGAACTATGAATTAAAAAGAATCTTTCGACAACCATCGAGGCGTGACTTTCAATGTGACACCACATTCCAAAACCTCAAAGATTCCCAGTGCTCTGGCCCGGACTCGTTTCGGCACCCAGATACCAGTTACTCAATGACAACCAAGTCCGTTAAAAACTATGCAAACTGGACATAGTTTACCTGGCAAAATAGCTGAAAGTGGCCAAATCGACTGTGAAAAACGTTATTAAAGTGTTTGGGGAACGTCTAACGACTGCTAGGAAACCATGATCAGGAGGAAACCGAAACCAGGATGCCCCAGCAACCGGCAGAAAAGTGGCCAGCGTTTTCAAGTGTAATCCAAACCTTTCATATATCATATATGTCGGAAAGAATCTGAAAATATCGCACCCTACAATGTAAAGAGCCAAGAAACGAGCCAGATTGTCAACAAACAAGGTTACAGTGACACCCAATCGAGATGATAAGCAAAACACCACGGCCAAAGCAAGAGCACGTAAGTTGTACACGACATTGTTGGTCAAGTTGAAGCATACGTGAAGGCGGATTTCATGCAGCTCCCAGGTCAAGAGTTTCCTGTCACTACGGGAAAATGGCTTAGGAATGGTATACCGCCAACAACATCCAAGTCGTACAAAAACCTTCTAAAATCGCCGGAGCTGCGCCCATCCGAAACATATTGGCAATCGTTAAGCGAAACATCAAGAAAACTCAACATCAAACTACTCAACAATAGTTCCACACCACTTACTCAACACTCACACATGTTCCGGGTGCCCATGCAATAGTTACCAGAATATGGAATACAGCTATCTAATATTACACGAGAAAGGCATTTGACAACGGAAGACAGTGATGATCGCTCTTTTTGGGGCTTTTTCATTACTTTCTACTACTTTTACTTGAGAGCGCTCTCAAGTGTATCTTCAGTGAAAACACAGAGTGTGGATCTACGGTGCGGAGCCATAATGCATTTTGTTAGGTAAATTAAAAGCATTAAACTATATTTTTTACGATGGGTTAACTGAAAATTCAACTGGATGTTACTTAAGAATAATATAGTAAATAGTAATTAAAAACCCCTAAAGAGCGATCCATCCCTAACGGTGGGTGAATTAATCAGAGTTTTTAATTTGTTTTGTACGGCCCCATGTGACAATCAAAAGATCATTTTGTTCTTCCCGGGCGACACATACTCTCGCTAAGTTGGCCGGACTCATAATCGAATTTACGACACGTAAAAATCGTTACAATCAAGAAGATGTGTTTTTCTTCATCACAGCATCCACCCAAAACAGACAGTAGCCGAATAAAGTGGCAAACAGTTTCACCGTAAAAAAAAAACATTTGTTATGTGATTCACATTTTGGCAAACGAACCTAACACGAAAAAACAATACACTTCCCCACCGCTACTACATCTGGAAGCAAACATCCTTTTCATATAAAAAAGGGCAGGAGAAGACAGCTCCTGCCGTTCACTGCGCAATGCAAACAGCCCGGCAGCAGCCAAGTATCACCCCTGTCACATAAATTATGTATTTTATGCGCTCGTTTGCTCCCACTCGGCAGTAAAACCACGCCAAATTATGCTTCGATTCCGAAGATGTTTTCTTTTGCACCTCGTTGGGAGGTCGTAATCGAAAGGATTCCAAACGAGAATGGAGATTTGTTTCATTCAGCTCGAACGATGGATGAATGAGATGGTTTCAGTCGTTGCAATCGAAATTGTTTGAGGACTTCGGATAAGTATAAGAAACAGCTTTATCATGAGCATTTTTGTTTTTAATTTTAAATCGAGTGTTTTTGAGTAACTCCAGCTCAGTTAACAAGTTTGTGGTGGGATTGCTTAAGACATTCACCAAACAACACTTTCTCATTGTAAATATATTGTTACTCTACAGTTTGCTTCCCAAGCAAAAAAAAAATAATAATGAAATTTATCACTTAATACATTAGTATTTACAAATATTTTTTTTATAATTATTTCGATATTAGGTATCCTAATGTACATTGCATTAACTGGCTTCTTCATCGAGGTTGCTATGAACATCCACACAATAAGCTGTGAGGGAGTGTTGCACTGTAATATTTAATTTACTGCGCTTTGGCTCTGCAGTCTTACGATCCGAAGCAAGAATACGTTTCGGCGCTGGCACGATGCCATTATTTTCGTTTTTACTTAGGAACTGCAGATAACCAACCATCTCAAATCAATCCATCGTTGCTGTATAAGCTTGTCAATAAGTATCCATCATCAATCAAACTCAAGTAGGGGGACTTTAGGGATGCAGTTCCAGTGTTTAGTCTGGAAACAGTTGAACAGACAGTCAAGTAAGGTGTGAACGTATAGACCAAATGGGCGATGTCATCGAAAAAGGAAATGAAGGGTTAACGATTCTCATGCGTCAGGTGATGCAAATTTGAAGCTAACACCGGTAGAAAAGTATGTATGTATGTATGATCTGCATCATTTTTTCAATGAAACATTTCTAGTTTTATCTAGATTTTAAATCATTCGTAAAGTCCAAATCATGATCTTCAAGAGTCTGACCAAACAAATACCTCTTACGCCAAAATCACATGTTCAAATCTCATCCCCGGAAAAAAAAACGAATGACCCATGAGTGTTAAAGTGACTAGGGTAAATGTCGGCTTCGGCAGACAGTGACTGTTTTCAGCAACCAAAATGTACTCGTTAGTATCACTGGATTTTCACACCAAAACTTCCTTTGTATTTCAGCTTCATGAAATTAGATTGTTTACAACTGAGCAATCGCATTTTACCGGGTTTTTAATGAAATGAAACATACACACTACTATAATATACAAAAGTCACCCAGTTGATATTCATACTAACCTGATAACATATGATGTCAAAAAAGTCTACTAGAATTGAATGTAAAAAATGCAACTTAATATCACTAAACAGGAAAAGAACAACATCAAACATTTAAATTGCATTAGGAAAACAAATTGTAGAAAATTTTGAAAGAATTAGGGATTTAGGAATTATCTTAGACTCTAAACTAACTTTCATTTATCAATCACAATTATTCACAGAGCAAATACGATGCTAGGCTTTATCGAGCAATTTTGCTACTTTCAGGACCCATACACTCTATATTGCCTCCTTTTTTCAATCACGCACGAAGAAAGATTAGAATCAGTAAAAAAAAAACATTTCTATTATACGTCCTTCGTGAATTAGGTTGGACGTCATTTGCTCTTCCATATAAACCACGCTGCATGCTTAAAAACATACATACGATATAAATAGTTTTGCAACGCATTGACTTAACAGAACTTTTATCAAAATTAATTTTCTATGCACCTACTCGGCAGCTCCATAATGGAAATGTATTTACCATGAACTATCATCGCACAAATTATGCAAATAATGGGCATTAAATCGCATGATGGCTTCTTACAATCTTTACTGCACAAACTAAAACAATATTTTGCTTCCATAGGAATAATAATTCATTAGAAGAAAAATTTGAATGCAGACACTGCTTCGTTCTTATATACGACAAAATTGATATTTTTTTACTTTTTTTATAAATATAGTTTTTATTACATTTTAAGAAAAAAAAAACTGTGAATGGGTCATTACAGCTCCAGTAGGTACACTACCTGTGGTAGATGCATCCGATTTGAGCCAAACATGGCCAAAATACTTATTTTAGCATTCTGAACAAACGCCTTTTTGATTTTGCTCTGAAGTTCCTAGATTCCTCTCGGCTACAATCCTGGATTTCCGAGATTTTTAAAAATTTCATCTTTCAGAAGGGATTACTCCGCAACCAAATAAGCTATTCGTGATCTTAGAAAGTCAATTTGAAGGTTGTTTAATGTAGATTCACATAGATCACATCTAAATTAAAAAAAACCTTCAAATTGACGTTATAAGATCACGAATAGCTTATTTGGTTCTGAAAGTTTATTTTTTTTTTTAATCCAGGGTTGTGGCCCAGAAGGATCTAGGCCCTTTGGAGTAAAATCAATTTGTTCAGAATGCCAAAATAAGCGTTTTGGCCAAATTTGGCTCAAATCGTTGACATCGACCACAACTTTTAAAATTCTGTACTCTCTTGAGCTGGAATGACCCATATGTGTTTGCACTAATCTACGTTTGAAAAGATCCCCCTTATTGTGATAACCACTTCCAATTGCCATGCTCTTCGCACGGAACTTTTGAACTTAGATAAATTAAAGTTTAAAAATTGGCCTTCGGGGTGAATACCGTGTATACGCTGCAACCTTGGATGAATTCAAACGTCGCCCCAAGTATGTTATTGAGAGCAACACCCAATTTTCACTTACTACACCAACACTGAACGTCTGGTCAGGGTTGTCTTGAATGGTCTGCCCACTCAAGGTCAAGGGTTGTTTTGAACGGTCTGCCCAGTGGTGAATCTCTGGATCAGATCAAAGATGAATAGACAAAAAATTTAAGTTGAGCCAGTCCATGTAATCAAAATAAAAATTAAACAGGTTTTCTAATTATTTAAAAAAAAAATCGGCATGATTAATGATATGCTTAAATCTAACTCCATGTTTGATGCTATTCAAACTGAAGTTAACTTTGCTAATAACATAGTCATGACTTTGAAAATCAGTTATGGATTTTGAAACATTAAATATTTTGAATTGGAATGCTCGATCTCTTAAAGATAATGAAGACGAGTTATTTAACTGAATTCATATCGTGCATGTTTCCGTTATAACTAAAACGTTCCTTAAACCTGACCATAATGTTAATAGGGACGCAAATTATTTCATTTATAGAAATAATCGTCTTGGTGGACCTTGTGATGGCGTTGCCATCATTGTTCATAGACGAATCAAACATAAAATTCTTTCTTCATTTGAAACCAAAGTTTTTGAAACTTTGGGAGTTTCCGTTGAAACAAAATTTGGACAACTAAGTTTATAGCTGCCTATTTGCCATTCCAATGCGTACGCCAGCAGAAGAATCTTCTCAAGAGTGATCTTCAGAAACTTACCCGTCATAGGTCTAAATTCTTCATTATTGGTGATTTTAATGCAAAACACCGCTCATGAAATAATGCTCAAAGCAATTCCAATGGTAATATTCTGTTTGATGATTGATCTGCAGGTTATTACACTATTCAATATCCAAACAGCCCAACATGCTCTTCTCCTGCAAGAAATTCCTCAGCTATTGATTTGGTCTTAACTGATTCATGACAACTTTGTAGCCAATTGGTTGCCCATGCTGACTTCGGTTCTAATCACTGTAAAGTAACTTTTGAAATATCCCAAGAAATAATTTCTAATCCCAACAGCTCTCCTTTCAATTACCATAGAGCTGATTGGGAGCAATATCGAACATTTAAGGAAGATTGATTGATTGATTTGTCTTTATTTAGGACGCTTTCAGCCTGAGGCTGGTTCGCATACAAAGCATTTATGGAAGATAACTTTGATCCAAATATTCATATGTAAACCAAACAGGATGTTAACAATGCTCGTTGATTACTCAACTACCTCAGTATCAAAATGCGAGGTTAAATCCGATTCAATTATAATAGACAACGACCTTCAGCTCTTGCTCCGTCTAAAAAATGTCTGTAGGAGACAATATCAAAGAACACGCGATCCTGCCATGAAAGTTATTCAGAGGCATTTGCAAAAGTTAATTTTCGATTCTCTGTCCAGAAAACAAAATTTTTGAAAATAATGTTACGAAATTAGACCCAAATTCCAAACACTTTTTTTTTCTCTGGTCGGGACATAACATCACTGCGACCGATTATTTGAATTGTTGTAGTATATCCCGTCTCCTTAGTTTAGTGCACGTCGTATTACTCCATCACTATTGAGAAATGATGAAGTATTTGGTTTTGATACAGTTGTCATTCTTGCCTTCATCACAAGGAACCTATTTTAATTGAAAGGTCCCGCTATTTATATGTACCCTTCGAAGAGCGAGAGCACCCTCCAACGGCGCGCCCCCTTCTCAGTCAAAATTGGAGTCCTTAGCCCTCCAATCAAGCAATGACACCGGTAATGACCAGGCATCAGAACCCTAGTCTTAACCACTTCAAATTAGGGAACAACGAATAGAAGATTAGGAATCACACAGATGAATACTAAACAACTTTTTTTTTCATGTTCAAGTATCATCCTCGGTGGACGAAGCCGTGATTTGTCACTATCAACAAGGCAAAACAAAAAGTAACAAGGACTAAGATGTGTTCCTTTGATTACTGAAAAATCCTGTTCCCCTAGTTTGAAGCAGTCAGGACTAGGAATCGGTAGTAGATCTTACATCCCATAATGTACCACGAAAAGGTGATCTACCCACGGTCGAAAACCTTTTGGAAGCTCACAACAATTTTGAAAAATGCTTAAAAGTCTGTTAAGGATGGTTGTAAAATGCATGCTCATGCTCATGCTCATGCATTGACGACCATAAATTTCAGTATTTGCTACTCCGTGATTGACCAGATTTAGCGAAATTTGCACAAAGAACCGTATGAATGGGGCTTGGGACTAGCAATCCATTCTCAGTGTACAAATTCCGGCGAATCCATATTTTTGAGGTCAATAACGGCTCCGGCAACGTCCTTACGGTCATCGAGGAAAAAAATTATTGTTATTTCAACAACCGTTGCTACTAGAGATCGAGTATACCTCTGCATCTCCACGGTTGTCACGGGAAGGACGTTTTTGTTAGTGGTAAGGGTAAATTAGATCTGGATTCACATTGAAAAGTGATGCGATCTTTTAAAACCTGTTATGCAAATGACGTGACCCTATCAACTCAGCAATGTAAAAAGACTTGGGTTTTAACCCACGATCTTCTGCTCAGTAAGCAAAAACGGTCGCTTTAAGGCCACCGTGCCCCTAACATCACCACAACAATCGTACATTATCGGTTACAAGAAGCTATTACAATAAACTGAAATCATCCAAAGTAGTTAAAAATGTCTTCTGAACCGATTCAGGCGTACGTCACATTTGTCTAAATATACTTATTATTTTTTCTGAATCGTTCCTCCAATTTCTGTTATTAACGATTTTCTACAAAAGAGGCCTGGATATATTAACTTAGTAATGTAATGAGGCTTGGGTTTAACCCATGAGCTTCTACTCATTAAGCAAAAACAGTGCCACCGTGCCCTTTACATTACCACAATCTACGACCGACTTGACAAAAAGTTATTCAAATGAAGCGACGTCTCTGAAAGCAGCCAACAATGTCTTCCAAAATAGATCACGCATACACCCTTTCCGAAATTCATGGTTTAAACTATTCAACTTTTGGTTATTAACTGCGCTTTATGTCCTCGGAGCCCAACGATGGTGGTTTATTCGGTTGTGGGAGACTACTCATTATGCATAACCCATCCTTCCAGCGTTATCGAGCATCTCATAACCACAACACTCCGCGACAAAATATGATTAAGTTTTCACTTGGTATGTAAGAAACAACAGAGATACGCGATAATTCATATAGTTTCAGCGGCTGATGATTATTTTTAAATATACTAACGGTACTGCCTACGGCGACTACGACGGCGAATACGACGGCATTTATCTATGTTATAACACCCTTGCCCGGCACCTCCAAGATTTTGCAATTGAGGCCTGGATAGATCAACTCAGTAAAGCAACGAGGCTTGGGCACAAATACACCCTTTCCGAAATTTCAAACTCAACATACGCAT
Organism: Ochlerotatus camptorhynchus; assembly: GCF_037179485.1. Lineage (NCBI taxonomy): Eukaryota > Metazoa > Arthropoda > Insecta > Diptera > Culicidae > Ochlerotatus > Ochlerotatus camptorhynchus. The sequence goes on along the minus strand of NW_027040817.1, from coordinate 2,435,839 downwards.
CTGATTGCAACAACCGAACTACAAACGAAATGATGAAAATCAAAATTAGCAACCACCTGGAACAAACTCACCAAATCCAGGCACAACTGATGTTCAATTCACAAGAAACTTACACACCGCTGGTTACATAAAACACACCCGTGCAAAAAAACGGATCCAATATACGTCACTCTCGCGAAAACAAACCCGTCGTCTTCGAACGGCGAAAAAAGGAACTCGCTGAGCAATTTTGTGATACGGAATTTCCACTGAAAATGAACCGGGAAGTCACGAATTTCACCACACCCAACTGCGAAACACGTTCAGAAACACTTTTGATACACTTTCGGTATTAATTTCGGTCGAAAACACTTTTTTTTTTGCTAAAATAGTTGCCAGCGAACCAACATAAACACTGATCGTGCCGAACTCTTTCACGTCCTTAAGGATGGTTGTAAAATGTTGATCACAAATTCGAGAAAGCTCAGAAACTTGCTAAGCAATTCGAGAGTTCCAATAATTTCAGTTTGGATCTTACAAGGCCTTACTATTGGAGCAACCAAATTATCTGAATATTTTCTCTCGGGAAAATATTTTTGATGACTCCTGGAAGATTGAGTTGAACGAAGTATGATCTATAACTAAAATAGTTTCAAAATGTGAAAGCTCAAGGTGATCATGGATTTTTTTTTCAAATCCTCATGAAAAAACTCCCTGTCTTTCTTGATCAAATTATTTAATAGATGTTTCCATTTGGCATACTTTCCTGATAAATGGAAAAATTCATTAGTTGTTCTAATTTTGAAGCCGTATAAAAATATAGCTGAAAGGTTCATAATTCTTGTAGTTACAAAAATTCAAAGGGATCAACCGTATTAGGATTAACTGCATCATCCCAATTAAAAAAATGATAAATATTTTTTTCAAAATATTGGATTTTTGAAGAAATGTCGCCTAAATCTCAACTTGCACTATTGCACCCAACTTCTACACAAGATGAAACCAATTTCATTCGATTCCTGATCCTTTTTCCTGTGAGAACTGCTAAACACGATGAAGTTTCTTCAGCGGGAACAGGAGTTATTGAATTTTGAGACAATTTTACGTTTTAACACTCAGCGTGCTATGATTTGATTATGAAAACACGAGCTTTGATGAAATCCGCTGATCCGCTCGCAACTTGAGATATACATTAGGGTGGTTCAAAATATCAATTTTGCTCCATCTAGTTCATTCGATTCTTAATCAGATCCTGATCATTCTCCCAAAAATTGTGTTGTGATCTTATACTGTACTGTCCCTTGAAGTTTATATAGGAATAAAAATGAAAAAAACGAACTTTTCGTGCTCTTCGTGATTATAATTTATGGATAAACTTGCTATCTGGTCTCATTGAAAATTTTCTCAACTAAAAGTTTGCTGAATACCACATTTCAGTTGAACGAATGGATAAGTAGAAATTAGATATTCTTCTGTCATGTTCAACTGCTCACCATGCAGCATTGGTGTACTTGATGCGAAGAATAGGGCAAATAATTCCAGTCTATTATGGGGCTATTTTGTTACAAACAATTACAATGAATTATAGGCTCCGTAAAGCTAACGCGATTGAGCCTTCCAAATAAACGAACAAGATAACAAAAATAACTGTAGAACAACAGTATTACACCAACACTACCATCGATTTATCTATAGCGTTTACAAGGTTCTTCCGTGTGTTTTATTGCCAGCCCTATGTAACTACAATGACTCTATGACCAGTAATTAGTTTTGTGACAATATACATATGCCCATGACAAATTTACTTCTTTCCAATGTTGCCACAATACCAACGTTTATTTTAAACACTCATGGCTATAATTTGGAACATGATATCCTATGGATTCAGACAGGGCTAATTTTGACCACCCTAATGTACAGTTCTCAGAAAAATAAAATAGAAGAAGTTTAATGGATCTGAAACAAAGCTTTGCAGGAGCATACCGTGATATATTTGGTCGCTATTGAAAATTTAGTCGATTTTAGAATTTATGTATGGGCCCAAATTAGGGACATTTAGGTCGACATAACATCAATTTCTCCTACATAATAAGGCACCACAAAATGTTTTAAAGATGCTCTTAAATTAGAAGGATGATTAAACAATAGATACCTGTAAAAATAACTAATCATAATCAATTTAAAGGAAAATATTATGTATTTCATAATCGTTATTTATGTGTTCACAATTTCATAATTCACATTAAAGAAAATTAATCCTAATTCTTGCGCTTGCGCTTTACGGTGCCGTTATCATGGCTCGTTTCGTGAAGTTTAACGTGATCGGCGCGGCCAAACGCCTTTCCGCAGTATCTGCAGTTATACCGCGCAACTCCGTGGTGCAAATCGATGTGTCGCTTCAGATCATATGGGTGATGGTATTGCCGCGTGCACTTTTCGCATTTGAAAGGTTTATCCACTGCTGCGTGTCGTCGTTGATGTTGCAGCGTCGTCTGCTGATCGTGGTACCGCTTGCCACAAACGTTGCAGCTGTATGGCTTTACTCCAGAATGGAAATAGAGGTTGTGTTGCAGTAATCCCCTTTCAATGCGGAACATCCTGTCGCATGGGACACACCGCCATTCGCTGACTACTGCCGGCTTTAGCGCTGGTTTTCGTACCTTCGTTTGAGTGGGCTTCTTCGGTACTCCAGCTGATACGAGAGGTGTTTTTGTAGCAGCAGCACTTTGCAGTTTATCGAATTCAGTGGATAAAGCCACATTTGACTGATCACTTGGTTCGTCATTAGTTAATTTTGGAGCAGACGTCGGGATCTGCTTATGATGATCCTTTTGGACACTTTGTTCTAAATTATCGTTCGTAACAAAACCAATCAAAGAATGGGTAGTGTCCGCTGGTGGTTTAGTGAAATCGCATGAAATATATTCATCCCGTGATGAACATTCTGTTGACTGGAAGGTCGAATAGTAGTAGTGACATCTATATGTTTCTGTTGCACCCGTTGATGGTTCGTATAGGTATGCTGAAAGCTCTGCTGTTGATGGGTTCTGCTCCGCTGGCATGCGATCGATGTTGCCTGTTGAATAGTCGTTTTGTAGATTAACAACCGCCGTGTCATGAGTGTATGACTCCACAAGCGTTGGATCTTCGTAGAATGGAACATGATCTGTATCATAATCGAGGCTAAACAACTCTTGAAATGATTCGTAAAAATTGGTTTCCACAGGCTGTGATACGTTCGCAGCACTATACATCTCCGGTATATTCTGCTGCGCCGAAATATTGTTGACACTGGTTACGTCAAATCGTTTTTCTATTTCCGGTTCACCGGTGGGAATGACACTATTCTGCTGAACGTACTCCAACAATGTAAATAATTCCTGATCCATTGATTGTTTGTTGAATAAAATACACTTCAATACGAATTGCTGGTAGACGCTTGAGTGATCGATTATACCTCTGCCAGCTGCATATATACAAATAACAGGTATAAACCTATTATTTCCGTTTACCTGAAATGTTGTACCTGTTTTTTTTTTAATTTCAGCGCTTGCCTTTATAGGCAGATACTTGTATTGTCAAAATTAATTATTGACCGCACTACATTGTTTTCCTTTTCCTGTACCTACGGTACCTTTCCGTTTTTGGCAGTCAATATGGATGTTTTTGAATCAGAACCCGAAAAATGACATAATTTTAAAATCAAAATGGAACGTCAGATTTCATGATGGTGGCATACAATCTACAAAACGGGTATTTTTTAGAACGGAGATGACAGAAATCGATGTTTGACACCATTTTGGAATCCAAGATGGTGTCTTCCGGCTTAAGAAAATCTTGTAAACACACAACAAAACTGTGTATTTTTGGAACGGGGACGACGTGCAGAGACTGAAGATTGTTATCCGGTTTTCGGAAAAAATCCCAATAATAAGGATATTTTTGGAAAAGAGGCAACGAGTAGAATACGGATATTTGACAGTTTTCTTTTCTTAAAACGGAACTCTCCTTCTTGGATTTCCAAATGGCTTCAAGCATCAATTTTCTACCTTTGCTCGACGTGCCCTTTTTTCAAAATACCCATATTGTTGGTTGTTTGAATGATTTTATTAAACCAGGAGTCACCATATTTATTCTTTAAATGGCGTCAAACATCAATTTCCTGCCCTTACACGTCGTCGAATATACCCAAGATACCCATATTGCTGGGTGTTTGAAAGTTATTCATAAACTGAAAGTCGCCATCTTGGGTTTTAAAATATTGCCAAACATTGCCTCTACATGTCGACCCTGTTTCGAAGATACCCATGTTGTTGGATATATGGCAGTTTTTTCTCAACCTAAAAATCATCATCGAGGATTTCAAAATGGCGTCGAACATCAGTTTTCAGTCTCTACACGTAATCGCCTTTCCGAATAAAAAATACTGGAGTATGTAAAGTTATTCTTAAACCGAAAATCGCCTTCATTGATTTCAAAATAATATCATCTCACGGAACATTTGAAATCGGCACAAAAACTTTTGTACACAAATTTTGTACACGCAAACCGAACAACGCTCACGCAAACCAACTACATCATCGGGTATAGGAGATATTCTCCCCTTTTCGATTGGGTAATCCGTATTTATGTCGGCCACCACGGTGCTGTAGTCGTAGCGGTGATAAACTTGAGATCATCTGTCAAATTGCATATATTTTCAAGTTTGTGACCAGCAAAGTGGTAAGTGGTAGCGCAGATAAAAATGGTAAGTACATCTTAAATTTTCAATGTAAAATTATTGAGATTTGAGCATGAACATGATTGATCGCCCATAGTTGCTACTCTGTTATAGCCGAACCAGCTGTTATTACACAGAGAACCAATAGACGATGCTTGGGAATAGCATTTATCCTCAATGTGTAAAAACTGGTGATCTCAAAGTCACTTCCACGAGAAATCACAGGGATGCTGGGTAACAGGGTAGGGTTTACAGCAGAGTTCGTTTTGGTAAACGATAAGCTGAATAAAGCTAAATAAAAAGGAATTATCTCACCCAAATGACCAAGTGGAACTGCACCAAAAGCAACAGGCCTCCTCGTAGACTTTATTCGACCCATCGCAGGTATCTCTTTCCTCCTTTCGTGATAATTATAATTGTAGACGGTCTGCTTGACATCAACACGAACCTGGCAGGGCTTTGGTAGAAGCTGCATAAAATATGAGCATGAGCATGATTGACTGCCCGCGTCCACTACTCCGTAACTGCCAGATCAGCAGTTATTACACAGGGAATCAACATATGATGCTTGAGACTAACATTAATCCTCAATGTGCAAAATATGTTGACGTAAAACTCGTGTTTTACGAAGCCGAGAAATCACTGGGATGTTGGATACAAGGGTTGGGTTCGTTTTGGTAGACGATACGCTGTATTAAGAGAATTTGTTCATGTTAAGCTGAATTTCTGGATTTGCCTCAAAGCAAAGCTGAAATCAAAATCATCATTATAATATAAATCCAAAGATCCATCATCAAAGACCTGAAAACCAATTTAAAAAATCTAATGAATAGATTCAACCAGTATGAAAGCTGAAAAGATATATTATTTTGAATCATTACAATACAAATCTAAAGATGTTCCATCATCAAAGAGATTTCAAAACTGTGAAGTGTAAAATTATAGAGATTTCTTCAAAATGAAAAACTTGTTGCTCGCAGCAAAACATCACCACATAATTTTAACAATGTTTTTACAGGATTCAAACTGAGAATGTAATCCTACATGATCATTTAATCTTTTTTTTTTTTTCTTTATTATAGAGATTTTTAGCCATAGGCTAGCTCATCTCTTGATCATTTAATCGAAAATTGGATTAAATCAACTAATTCTGCTGTTTGACGTGAAATGTTAGAAGAATTGAAGTAATCAAAACAATAAATTGCTCAATCCGTAGGAAGATCATTTTTCACATCCACATAGCTGAATCCGCTGCGGGACAACAAAAGCAATACCAAAAGTGCCTGTGTCACAGACGGCATTGGATAGTCCGCCTGACGCCAGAAAATATAATCGAACGGAAACCGGTTTCTCTGGCTCTGGCATCTTCGAAGAAAAACAAAGTTAGCGGATAGCCCATGTGAATTCGATGGAAAGCAGTCCACGGAATCCTTTTCGCTGAGGGGAGATACCCATTACCATCCCTCCCCAACAGGGGAGTTTGGTAAAAGAGATGATTCGATTCGTGTCTTCCTCAAAATTGACCGTTGTTCGCTTTCTACTCTCTATGTATGTACAATTTTCACACTGCCGTACTCTAACGGAACTATCAACTCTATAATTTCAGCGGCGCTGGTGTTGTAGGGGTAAGCGTGATTGCCTCTCACCTCAGCAGGCCTGGGTTCAATCCCATTCGGCGTCGCCGGGATGTTCTGAGGCATAACATCCCTGATCACGCCTTCATTTGGAAGGGAAGTACACTCGTTGGTCCACGGTTCATGAGTTGATGGTCGGTAGCATTGGTGTTCAGCACGGAAAAACAAGATCGACGGAAAACAAATCAAGGGAAAAAAAACTCTATTATTTCATCTCCTTATCTATCGTATCAGAAATACCACTTTAAGTCTGATATATGACGTTAAGCATCCTCAACACATCGTCACCTTTTCAAAATACCCATAGGATTTTATTAAACCAGAAGTCATAATATTGGATTGCAAAATTGCGCCAAAACATCGATTTCCGGCTTTTACACGTCGTCCCCGTTCCAATATATTAGGTGGTTGGCAGCTTCTCTTAAACCCTATATCGCCATCTTGGATTTCAAATTAGCGTCGATCATCTATTTTCAAGTTCTACAGTTTTAGGGACATCATTGTCGTCGTATGGACACCATCTTAGATTTCAAAATAACGTTGGATATGTATTATCTGACAATACTCATCTGTTCCGTAAAATATACCCATATTGCAGAGAAACGAAGCATGCCTGAAACCATGTAATAGAGGTTTCTATGGTTAGGTCTTTAAGCACCTGCAACACTTTATTTTTGGAGATATTGGCGGAACTATTTACCACCTCAGTTTCTCTGTCCTCAATACGGCATTGCATAAGCCTTTTTTTAACTAAACGCTTTTAGGATTATGCCCAGGGATATTGCGATAAGAAATTTCTGCACTCATATTTTTGAATTCTCTTAAAATCCACGCTTCTTCAAACTTATTTTGTGGTTGTAGTGGTTCTTAATTTTCTTCCAGCTTCCATTTATAATGAACTGATAATGATGCTGTGATAAGGAATGAAACGACAAATAAACTTAACTGAGCTTTTCAGCACGATAATTTGTACAAATGGCACCTCATAATCGTTCTGCATTAATTGATTGACCATTGGTTGATTGATTGACTGATTGTCATTAATTAATTGGCGATTAATTATCCTGCACAGCAAACAAATAATTTTGATATCACGTCAAAGTGGATGCACTACAATCATGTCGAAAATATGGTGTAATATTACTTGCTAAAAAGGACAAAATTATCATTAATACAATGCATGAACTGACATTACGCTGCTTTTACTGCATTTGTTTATTTATGTGGTCATAAAAATTACATGAAATTTTCAACATGATTGTAGTGCATCCACTTTGATGTGATATCAACATTATTTTTTTGCTGTGTGGCATCGCGAGGAATAACTTGAAAAATAAGTATAACATTGGATTCAGCTTTTTTTGAGGCAGCGCATATACTCAAGCTAATATTCAATCCCCAGCAAGGCAGGTACACTTATCAATTTGCAATAAAGCCATAATTTTAAGAATCGCCCTTAAATATTAGATTTCTTAATTCAATATTTTGATTGCAAAATGTGGATTCAGGAACATCGAATGACATAAAAAGTATGTTACACAGCAAAAAAATAATGTTGATATCACATCAAAGTGGATGCACTACAATCATGTCGAAAATTTCATGTAATTTTTATGACCACATAAATAAACAAATGCAGTAAAAGCAGCGTAAGGTCAGTTCATGCATTGTATTAATGATAATTTTGTCCTTTTTAGCAAGTAATATTACACCATATTTTCGACATGATTGTAGTGCATCCACTTTGACGTGATATCAAAATTATTTTTTTGCTGTGTACGATATTAAACAAAATAAAATGTAATTACGACCGGTTTTTGCATGGGGTCGATCCACTGCGCACAGTTTCTCTATGCTGAATACGGCAATAATGAAAATGATGCGACAGAATACCACCGAAATCCCGAAATCTGAAGTCAGTTTAGAGCCTATTCGGATTCAAGCTATCGAATGATCCAAGCAATTTTCCGGTGTAATGCAAACAAAGGATGTTTTTTTCAGTTAAGGGTTGATACATATACTATGTCACGCTATGAGGGGGGAGGGGGGAGAGGTCTAAGATTTTGTGACAAGCAATGCATTAGGTTTAGGAAAAACATCACGACAGGGAGGAGGGGGGAGAGTGGGTAAATTTTTGCTAGATTTAGCGTGACATAATTAATGCATGGCCACTAAGGTCCGACGAGCGTTAGTGAGTTAGATGGCAAGCGTCTGCCCGTGATAATGTAATCAGAAATTTCTGCAATAGGTCTGTTTCCGTACTCCCTTTGTTCGCATTCGCTGCAAGAAAATAACACGCTGCAGGAAGTACGAGAATATACTTTTGCTTTTTGGTGTACAGAATCTTACAGAAAAGCTGTTACGGAAACAGACCTAATCAAAGTTTTGATAGGTCTTAAAATCCACCCTTCTACAATGTTACGGAGGAGATCTACGTTTGGCAAGCTTCTTCCTTTTTTTTGACGGGTTTTAATGTGTTTCGCTACAAGTGCACAAATATCAGCTAACAGCATACATGAAGTAGAAATTTCAGGTGAAATGGAGCACTAATTTCCTAGATTTGTGTTGTTGTTGATTCGAAGTTGAAGTGCATGTATACCCTTCGTGGTGGCCATTCGTGGACTCTACAAGGAATCAGCTATTTTTCATAGGCGTAATACATTTTGACCTACCAAACCTACAACAGCTCCATACATCATTTTGCGGAATTCTGACGATAAAAAAGTTAGGGGCAAATGAATGTAAATGAATGCACGAAATGAATGCAAATGATTTTCCATGCCTGCTCATACACCATATGAAAAATCATGTTAATTTCTGCGATATACAGCGCACACGTTGTTAACACCAGATTTGGCATAATTTTACACGATAATTCATGTAAATTTAGACGCAATATTGTGTACAATTTTGTAAGCAATTTGGATGATTTTTGCTGAAAATTAAATAATGGAAGATCAGTCCGTATTGTGCTCTCTTGCCGTGCGAATCAATTTGCTTTTTGCTTAAGAAAGTGTTACTACTACCAAAAGTTACAACAAATTTAAACAGCACTTTTCAGTGCTCAACCTATAAAATGTCTACCTTGATCAACTCATATTCCTCTTCGATCCTTGATTGGAACCTACCCGAGGTAATCTTTCTTGGATATCGATTTGAAAAATTACTCTTAGATCCTTCAGATTCTTATAGTAATGTGCTTGGAAGTCGATTTGGATAAAAGTTAACTGCCGCCATGGCGCCTAAGCGCAAAAGAAAAGGGCAAACTCTTGATCCCCCTTCTGATGAAATTAATTTGAGCAATCAATTTGATTTGCTCACGGATGATGAGAATGATCCATCATCCAAGAAAAAAATTAGTAAACTTTCCCGGCTTAATGCCAAGATAACCACCTCCAATTTCCATGCTCTTCGCATGGAACTTTTAATCTTCGTGAAAGTTGAGTTTTCACTACAATGCCGTGTATTGGATGAAACTTTGGACGGATTTAAATGTCTTTTCAAGTATCTTACTGAGAAGCAGCACAAATTGTTCACTTACGACACCAAAAATGAACGTGTGTTGAAGGTTGTCATGAAAAGACTGCCAGTGGTGAATCCCTGGATCAGATCAAAGATGAACTGGCAAAATTACTTGGAGTTGTGCAACTCCAAGTAATCAAAAAGAAATCCCGTCCTGTTGATTCACGCAATGGGATTTCTAATATTTTTTTAGCTCACTTCAAGTATAATGAACTAAACAACCTTAAGGCCTTGGAATAAGCTAGCCTTATGCTCCATGTCCAACTGAAGTGGGAACCCTTCAGGAAGACTGGATGAAATTTCCAAAACCTCACCCTGTGCCGTAAGTGCCAGGGATGGGGTCACGGAACTAAAAATTGCTACATGCCAGCTAAATGCATGAATGGTGATTCATCTCATACAAAGGACGACTGTCATGTGAAGGAAGATCCTAAGAAATTCAAATGTTCAAATTGTGATGAAAACCACAAATCCAAGTTTTGAGAATGTAAGACTCACAAAGCGATCCTACAATCTCGTTCTAAGTGACAGGTAGAAAACACTCCACATTCCCGAGCAGGTACAAATTCCTCTACTATTAACAACGGTCAGCGAGAAACCAATTCTACCTGTAGTTACAAATATCACCCCAGCTTCAAATTTTTCATCCACACCTACTCCGCTCGCTGCTAACAATGTTCAGCGAGCTAATGTTGCTATTGCAACGGGTGGAAATCAAAATACTAACCAACGTAATTATAACGGAAATTTTGAAAATTTTGACCTAGGAACCATTACTGCCCCTAAAATGGATTTTTTACAGAAATCATTAATTGACATGATTTCTGATATGCTTAAACCTAACTCCATGTTTGATGCCATTCAAACTGGAGTAAAATTCACAAACAATATTTTCATTACTTTGAAATTCAGTAATGGATTTTAAAGCATTAATTATTTTAAATTGGAATGCTCGATCTGTTAAAGATAATGAAGCCGAGCTATTTAACTGTTTGAGAGTTCATAACCTGCATATTGCCGTTGAAACGTTTCTTAAACCTGATCATTTATAGAAATAATCGTCTTGGTGGACCTTGTGATGACGTTGCCATCATTGTTCATAGACAAATCAAACATAAAATTCTTTCTTCATTTGAAACCAAAGTTTTTGAAACTTTGGGGGTTTCTGTTGAAACAAAATTTGGACAACTAACGTTTATAGCTGCCTATTTGCCATTCCAATGCGTAGGCCAGCAAAAGATTTTTTTCAAGGGTGACCTCCAGAAACTTACCCGTCATAAGTCCTTCTTTTTTTTGTTCTTTTGGTTTGTTTTTTCCGTCGATCTTGTTTTCCGTGCTAAGCACCAATGCTACCGACGTGCCAGGAAGGCAGCTCCCACACCTGGACCCTACCTATCGACCCATCAACTCATGAACCGGGGACCAACGGCTTTACTTCCCATCCGAAGGAAGGCGTGATCAGAGATGTTATGCCTCAGAACATCCCGGCGGCGCCGACTGGGATTGAACCCAGGCCTGCTGGGGTGAGAGGCAATCACGCTTACCACTACACCACCGGCGCCGTTACGTCATAAGTCTAAATTCTTCATTGTTGGTGATTTTAATGCAAAATACCGCTCATGAAATAATGCTCAAAGCAATTCTAATGGTAAGATTCTATTTGATGATTGTTCTGCAGGTTATTACACTATTCAATATCCAAACCGCTCAACATGCTTTTCATCTGCAAGAAATCCCTCAACTATTGATGTGGTCTTAACTGATTCAAGGCAACTTTGTAGCCAATTGGTTACTGATGCTGACTTCGGTTATGATCACCTTCCAGTAACTTTTGAAATATCCCAAGAAATAATTTGTAATCCCAACAGCTCTACTTTCAATAACCATAGAGCTGATTGGGAGCAGAATCGAACATTTATGGAATATAACCATAGAGGTTACTCTAAGACCACTGGGTCCCGAAGAAAATCATTATTATTTTTGGCTCACTCAGTACCAGAACAACGGTCCCAAGCAGTCCAAAGCTATTTCACTCACCCCTGCATGTTCTGCATGAATCCACACACCCCTGATGTTATCTGTCAAACTTTCATAGCGAATCAAAACAAACATAGTGTAGTAATAGAATTTCAACTAGAATAGGGTACGTTAATCGTTTGCTTGGGACCAATAGGCTACTAAAGTGGTGAGCCAATATAAAATCGTTAGTTTCGTATTGATTGTTGATATAACTTCGATCCAAACATTCCTTTGCAAACCAAAGATGAAATTAATTATGCTCTTGAATCTCTGACTACTTCTATAGTTGAAGCAAGAGCTGCCTCAGTACCAAAATGCGAGGTTAAATTCGATTCAATTATAATAGACGACGATCTTCAGCTCTTGATCCGTCTTAAAAATGTCCGCAGGAGACAATATCAAAGAACACGCGATCCTGCCATGAAAGTTATCTGGCGGGATTTACAAAAACAAATTAAAAAGCGATTCTCTGCCCTGAGGAACAAAACTTTTGAAAATAATGTTTCTAAATAAGACCCAAGTTCCATACCCTTTTAGAAACTCACACAAATTTTGAAAAAAAAAACCTCAAAAGCCTATTTCAGCGCTTAAAGAAGGTGGTAACATTTTGATCACAAATTTGGAAAAATCTCAGAAACTTGCTAAGCAATTCGAGAGTTCCCATAACTTTAGTTTGGGTCTTACTACTCCTAAAGGGTGATACGGTCAAAATTTGGTCAAGGGAAAACGCGTGTAAATCGGTGAAATCGTTTATTTAAAAAATCAAATTAAATTTCTTTTTCAAGTTCAATTAGTATAAAATTCAGGAAAAATATTCAGTAAGGCTTCCGCTTTTCCAAATCCGAATTGCCAGGCCTTACGCTTGACCCCTGCCATCAGATTTTGTACAGCCACCTTGTCCACCTTCTTCGCCGCAGAAAGCCAGTTTGCCTTGAACTGCTGCTCGCCCTTAGCAGTTTTTTTGGTCTTCTTTAGGTTCCGCTTGACAATAGCCCAGTATTTCTCAATTGGGCGGATCTCTGGCGTGTTGGGAGGGTTCTTGTCCTTGGGAACCACCTGCACGTTGTTGGCGGCGTACCACTCCATGGCCTTTTTACCGTAATGGCAAGATGCCAAATCCGGCCAGAACAGTACGGAACAACCGTGTTTCTTCAGGAAAGGCAGCAGACGTTTATTCAAACACTCTTTCACGTAAATTTCTTGGTTGACAGTCCCGGAAACTATGAAAATGCTGCTTTTCAAGCCACAGGTACAGATGGCTTGCCAAACCAGATATTTCTTTGCGAACTTTGACAGTTTCATGTGCTTGAAAACATTTGCTACCTTTCCCCTTCCTTTTGCCGTATAAAACTCCTGTCCCGGAAGCTGCTTGTAGTCGGCTTTGACGTAGGTTTCGTCGTCCATTACCACGCAGTCAAACTTCGTCAGCATCGTCGTGTACAGCCTCCGGGATCGCGCTTTGGCCGTCGTATTTTGTTTATCATCGCGATTTGGAGTCACTACCTTCTTGTAAGTCGATAGTCCGGCTCGTTTTTTGGCTCGATGCACGGTTGTAGACGATACACCCAGCTTATTTGCGGCATCTCGGAGAGAGAGGTTAGGGTTTCGCTTGAAACTACCGGCAACTCTCTTTGTCGTCTCAGCGGCTTCCGGTTTTCGATTTCCCCCCGATCCAGACTTCCTGGCTGTCGACAAACGTTCCCCAAACACTTTAATTACATTTGTAACGGTTGATTTGGCAACTTTTAGCGATTTTGCCAACTTTGCGTGCGAGTAGCTAGGATTTTCGCGATGCGCGAGCAAAATTTTGATACGCTGCTCTTCTTGCCTGGACGGCATTTTGACAACTGAAGAGTGAATTCCAAAATCAAAATAAGAGCAACATTCTACACACACACACCTTCAAAATGAGGGGTGTTCAGGTTTTTTAAATGCAAAATTGAAAGAAATACGTCAAGTTGATATTGACCAAATTTTGACCGTATCACCCTTTATTGAGAATCAGGTTTCTCGGGATTTTCTGAATATTTTCTCTCGGAAAAATATTTTTGATGATTCCTGGGGGACTGATTTGGACGAAGTGAAATCTATAACTAAAAAGTTTCATAATGTGAAAGCTCCAGGTAATGATGGAATGTTCTATATCTTCATAAAAAAGAGTACCTTGTCTTTCTTGGTAAAATTATTTAACAGATGTTTCCATTTGGCATACTTTCCTGATCAGCCTGATCAGCACCTCAGAGCGTTAGCAAAGCAACTTTGTGCATGCAACAATCGACAAAAAGTCTGTGGTTCTCCCATTTACTTCGAACACTCTTTTCCAACTAATCTGTGAGAAAGCTATCCACGCAATGAGCAGCACACTCCGGGCGGTGCAGGGAGCGAAATAAATACAACAAGCAGCTAATGTCTTCTTTGAATTCTTTGCATACTTTGCTTACCACGACTGCATGCATAGGAGATGAAGAAGGGTACAACAAAGAAGAATTTTATCTTTTGACTGTGTTTCCCATTACTGAGTGGCGCTCTTTGCGTCGGAGCCGTGGGATCGATGGCTACAAATTGAGCTTTCGTTATTTTTGGGTGGGTGTGTGTGTGTGTGTGTCTGTCTTCTCTTCTCCGCTGCTTTACACTTGCGCAGGGTGAAAAAATATGCCAACGGTGTGTTTGCTTGATTCTCACTTTGTATATTTCAGAAATTCAGAACATTGCACGCAATGAGTTATCAGATGACAGCCCTGTTCCTGATAAATAAAAAAATGCAAAAATTGTTCCAATTTTAAAGCCGGATAAAAATTCAGCTGAAGCTTCTAGCCGTCTACCGTCCAATAAGTTTGCTTTCTTCAATAAGTAAATTTTTTGAAAAGATAATTTTAAATAGAATGATGCTTCACATCAATACGAACTCATTTTTTGCAGATGAGCTGTTTGGATTTCGCCATGGGCATTCAACTATTTACTCATCAACTCTTAAGAGTTGCCAATTTAATTCGTTCAAACAAATCTGAAGACCACTTAACTGGAGTTGCTCTTCTAGACATAGAAAAAGCATTCGACAGTGTTTGGCATGAAGGTTTGATTGCTAAGTTGAAAAAGTTTAATTTTCCACTTTATATTATGAAATTAGTTCAAAATAATTTCACTGACAGAACTCTGAAGGTAAATTCTCAAAATCTGAACGACTACCTGTTAGAGCAGAAGTTCCTCAGGGTAGTATTCTTGAGCCTATATTGTATATAATTTTCACTTTGACACAAATCTTTGTTCGCCGAAAACATAGACATTTCCGCTAAAGGAAAAGCAGCAGAATTCAGAAAGGTTTAGATATTTTCTTTTCTGATTTACGAAAATGGAAGATATCTCCCAACGCTTCCAAAACTCAACTTACAATATTTCCACATAAGCCTAGAGCTTTGTTTTTGAAACCTAGTAGTAATCACATAGTCACTATGAACGGAGTTCCAATTTCCTGGTCAAACCGAGTGAAATATCTCGGATTAGTACATGACCATAAATTAACTTTTAAAGATCACATTGAAGGCATTCAAGCCAAATGAAACAAATACATAAAATGTTTGTATCCTCTTATAAACAGGAAATCCAAACTTTGCCTGACGAATAAACTTCTAATATTTAAACAAGTTTTTAGACCGGCCATGCTTTACACTGTGCCAATATGGTCTAGTTGTTGCACTACCAGGAAAAAAGCACTTCAAAGGATTCAGAACAAAGTTCTGAAAATGATTTTAAAGTTGCCTCCCTGGTACAGTACTACCGAAGTACCGTAAAACGGGGTAATATTGATATTTTTTTAAAGTATAAATATTTTAAAATTTTTTAAAAGCGTCTCTTAAAAACATTCTTATTTTAAATTTCATCATCTATAGCTTTGAAACATGTTGATGAATTGTGATGAAATTTTCACTTTTTCAAAAACTGCTGGTACTTCCTGTAATTTTATTCCG